>NC_090443.1:324232486-324854355 GCF_031143425.1 Pleurodeles waltl
ACCCTATGACTGGGAGCTGCCTCCACCAGTGGATCAGCCTTGAAGGTGGGCTTCAGGCAGGGCCAGGCTTGTGAGGAGCATTGAGGAGCACACAAGAAGTGTGCTGCACACCACTCGCATCCACTGCAGAAGAAGCTCTAAAATGGGGGTGGTGCAGATGGGAAGGTGCTCACCAGACAGGGGCAATGAGGGAAATGGACGCAACCACCAACCAAGGTCTGCGAGGTGAGACTGAATAAGAAAATATAAATTGAAAGCCTTGACAGGAAATAGCATTCACAACAATAAATATGCTGTAGCCGACAAGTAGCAAAGAGGCAGGGTTTACAGTGTGCAACCAGTTTATCGACTGATGATTGGTTACTGGACATTGTACTACAAAATTTGTAGTTATTGGATTTATGGGATTTGTTATTTTTAGGTTGCAGGCTACACAATAGCGCAGCTGCGTGTTATGTGAAAGATATCTTGTGGAGTTTCAGAAAGTTGAGCTGAGAATGCCTTCTGCCCGTTGCGTGCTATTGGCTTTGTGGTTTGTACCTCACGTTTTCTGGCTTTCCATTTGCAGGCTTTATTTGCGTTAGGCAGTCCAGCTTAAGTTCGCTCCTCCCCATGTGAAGCTGTGCTTAGAATATTCTTCCAGGAGCTTGTTTTCTGTAATAAACAGGCAAGTAAATCTTGTTCTTATCTCGTCATGTTTGCTGGGCATTCAAAGACCGAAGTTAAACGTCAGGCTCTGTCTTGCAGCCTACGCCGGATAGAAGGGATACAGATACAAAGTAATCATCCCAGGCCTGGGTTGAGATGACTGGTATCCATGTCAACCAGTCACCTCTCCCTGACCCTCAGCTGGGCTCACAATGCCAGAGGCACACAGCAAAAAAGCCTCTCTGGTTGAGTGCAAGCTAAAGCACCTAGAGCAATTCGCTCAAAGAGGAGCTTCGTAATGCGTGACCGCATAGCTTAGTGCGGTAATGCGATAACCGACACTAAAATGTGTTATCTCAACCTGCGCTTTGTGGCTCTTAACAGGGCTGCAGAACTGTGCCACTATGGTGGTCATTATGAACATGGCGGTAACTATCACCAATAGGCTGGCGGTCTGTTCTCCCAAATAATGAAGCACATGAGAAACAAGCAGCGGGCCATCCACCCACTGCCATTTTGGTAGTCCTGCCGACGACGGGGGAGGTCCCCCTCCACCCGGCGGAAAGGCCCTACCCGCCCACCAAATTATGAAACACCACACCGCCATCAGTTCCGGGGCAGGAAACACCGCCAGGCAAAGCATGGCAGAAACGACCCATATAAAGGGAAACACTCACCGTAGGCACACAGAACACGCCGATGCAGACATGGAGCAAGAGTGGGAAATAATCCCAGTGCTTCTCCTTGCCGTATTTCTCCAGGAATGTGACCGAAGACTATGACGACGATGGTAAGTACCGCAGCCTAGTACACATGGGAGGAAAGGGCACAGTTACACACCCAACACCGCAACGCACTCCAAACCCCTCCCACCATCCCAAGCCATACATAACAAGATGTACTTACCAGACACAAGCCAACAAATACCTCGACCAATGCACACACCTGTGCACACCACACCCCCACAGTGAAACGCTGCACAACGGCTCAATTTAGCACCAACAGCTCTGCTGGGCACTCAACTTTAATAATAATATAAAATGTCCAAACAAGGCCTTAGGCCAGTCCATAAACAAGTCCTGTAAGGGCAAATATAGGTTACACTTGACTGCTACGATGGCAAAGGAAACTCCACTGAGAAGGGGCATCAAGGGGGCAGCCAGGCACCTCCGGGAACAGGGGCATGGGGTGGCGGGGTGGTGAGTAAGGTCTTGAAGGGGGGTCTTGGGCTTAGGTTTAGGAGGTGGAGGTGGAGAAGCTTTGGGTTTGCACTTGGAAGGAGGGGGAGTGGGCCTGGACCGGGGGGGGTGGCAGAGGGACCTGGGGCAACATGGGGCTTCTTCCTCCCTGGGGAATGGGCATGGGAATGGGAAGGGCGGACTGGGGAGGACTTTGACGAGGAATGAGTGGACTGGACTAGGGCATGGGAATGTTTAGGGACAAGACGGGGCACTGGGTTCAAACAGGTCAACACAGGAGAGGAAAAGCTTCTTAGGTGCAGTTGGAGGGGAGTTAGAGCTAGGTCTGGGAGTGGAAGTTGAGGGAGTGGTGGATCGAGGTGTAGGTGTGCTGGACATGTATGCAGGTGTGTGTTTAGTCTGTTTATGTATAGTGGATGTTTGTGGTGTGGATGAGTGTGAGCTTTTGAGTTTTCTGGAAGGAGGGGGGTGGACACAGTGGGAGTTGTGGTGAGTGCAGGTGTGGTGTCTGGGGTGCATGACTGGATGTCAGCTGTTGTGGTGACTGCAAGAATGAGGGCAGCAGCAGTGACTGAGGGTGCAGTGCATGTGGGTGTGCATGGTGAGCTGATAGACAGGGAGGCGGGGAGGCTGACACAGTGGGGGAGGTGGATGTTGTTGTGTGTGCTTTGGTATGTTAGGTGTGTGCCTGCCTGTGGTGGGAAGTTTGGTGCTTGTCTTTCTCAGTGTGCTTCTTGTGTATTGATCTGTGTGAACGGCTGTCTGTTTGTGTGCTTGGGATGGGTGAAGGGAGTGGGGTGCTGGAGGGGGTAGAGGTGGTGGGAGGGGGGACGGAAAGACTAGGGACACTGGCTGCCGGCAAAGAGGAGGCCAGAGCCTAAAAAGATCTCTGTAGGCCAGACATGGTACCGTGGATGCCTTCCAGGTATGCATTGCATTGCTGCATCTGGGATGCTAGCCCCTGGATGGCATTCAAGATGGTTTTCTGCCCTACAGAGATAGTTCTCAGGAGGTCAATAGCCTCCTCTGTGAGGGCAGCAGGGCTGACTGTGGCAGGGGATGAGGTGCCTAGGGCGAAGGAGACGCCCACCCTCCTGGGTGAGCGGGCACGGGCACCTCAGTGGGGAGCAACTGGGAGGGCGGTATTGTTATGCGGGATGGGGGAAGATGACAAAGAATGGGTGGGCCCAGTAGGGTCCACCACCACTAGGGAGCTGCCATTGGAGGAGGTATCGGAGTCACTACCTCCAGTGGTAGTTGCCTCCTGTGGTACTTCCCTCGCCCTTCAACCCACTGGTCCCCTTGGCGTCGATGGACTCTGCCTCCTGAGAACCGTGGGCTGCAACATCCCCACTCGCCGGTGCCACAGCTCCCTCGCCAGATGATGCTAATGTACACAGGGACACAAGAGCACAGGGGTGGGGAAACAAAACAAGAAAGAAGTATGTCAATTCCAGGAAACATGTACATGTTGGGACACATACACTCCCACCCAGCTCAGGCACAAACCCTCAGCAGACACAACACATGTTATGAATGTGGCCCTTACTGGTAGGCATGACCCCACAGTACACTACATTCCCATCCGGACCCAGTACTCTGATACACTTTGTGAAGTGAACCAATGAGAGACGATGCCAAGCCAACACATCTGCAAGTTCATGAGGCTACATTGAATACAATGGGCCAAACACGGGTCCCCTCACAGGCCTACAGACCCTGCCAAAACTAGCTATGACACTATCCCACAGACATGGAGGGGGGCAGAAGAGCAGAGACACACCTGTCTATGTGCCTGGCACTACTATGCATGCACTCCTTAGCATCTAACTACACTCATCATAGTGGCATCACAACAGTGTTGGTACTCACCCTTTTGTGGCTGCTGTGCTGCCTTCAAGCGCCCATCCAAATCTGGATAGGCCACTGCCAGAATGTGGGCCATTAGGGGGGTCAGGGTCCGACGGGCACTCCTCCCTCGTTAGGCCTTCCCCAGCTGGGCCTCTCAGGTCTTCCTGGCCCAGTGCCTCAGGTCCTCCCACCGCTTCCTACAGCGAGTGCTCCGCGGTTGTAGACCCCCAGGGTCTGCACTTCCTTGGCGATGGCTTGCCACAGTCTCCTCTTCTGATGGGCGCTAACCTCCATGGGACACACAGGGTAAAGACACAGACGTCAGTGTGGATGCCCCATACACAAATGCCATGCCGTTCAAACTGACATGGCCGATGGAGACATACATATGGACAAATTTCAAGCCAAAAAATTGCCAGACACATTACGGGTGAGCATGCACACAGTGAACTAAAACGCATACAGGCATCCAACACATTCACACACATCTAAGGAGGACAAATACCAACTCACCTGCTACTCTGGTCGCCCATACAGCTTGGCATACAGCGGTAGGACCCCGTCCACCAGCTTCTCCCCCTTCTCCGTGGTGAAGGCCAGGGCCCGTTCCCATGTGACATGTGCCATCTCAGGGACCAGAGTCATGACACAGCAACACACGCAGTGGAGTTCTTCCCTTCTCGTAGTGCAGGAGTCAAGTGTCAAGGGCCTGTCAAAATGGTAGTAGATACTGTGGGGTGTGCACCACCAGTGGGGATAATGATTGGCCCAGGTTCCCCATTGACAACCATGTTATCCAATGATCAGGTTCACAGCGGTGAACAGCGCCTACCGCCATGACGAGTTACGACAGCGGAATTAAGTCACTTCCACACTAAAATACCTGGATGGCAGGAGGCTGCCATTTTGCATCCACCACGTCTCCATAGCCTGGCCGGGGGCCTCATCCATTGCCCCATTCCCTTTCCCCTTCGTTGAGTACTGACATGAGTACTGGTACCCCACATGTAATTGTGGTGGGAAGTGTGTCTACACTGTGATGCCATTATGACTGAGACACCTCACCGCACATTAGCCTGACACGATTACCTCATTCTTTGTGTTTGTGTGCGTTACATATGTGTCACATTGAAAACATGAATTGTGTCACCATATGATGGAAGTGTATGTCCAAACAACTCAAGATGTGTTCCTTCATCACCCATAGGTACAGACGCATGTGGCAAGGGAGAGCCCCATCTGTTTACAAACCCCTGGTAGATCTGGCCACCATGAAGGAACGTCACATCATCATAACTTACAGACTTAATCGAGCTACAATCCTTGACCACTGTGCAGAAATGGATCCTGTTCTGAAGCCGGCTAATAGGAATCACCATGCCATACCTACAACTGTGCAGTTACTATCTATGCTCCATTTTTGGTCACAGGCTCATTTCAAATTAAAGTGGTCATGGCAGCCGGGGTATCTCAGCCAATGTTCAGCCACATCCTGTCCAATTTCCTGAATGCATTTGTTCAACACTTGCAAAGTTATGTCCAGTTTCCCCAAAGGGCTGATCTCACCGCCATCAAATCTTGATTCTATGCCTTTGCAAATATTCCCCATGTGATAGGTGCCATTGATGGTACCCACATAGCCCTCATACCCCCAAAAGCACATGAAAAGGTGTATCGGAATCGTAAAAACTATCACTCCATGAATGTCCAATTGGTGTGTACTGCTGATCAGTACATTTCACATGTCAATGCAAGGTTCCCAAGATCAGTCCATGATTCATTTGTCCTGGGAAACAGCAGTGTACCACACATGATGGGACAACTACAGGGGGACACAGCTTGGCTCATAGGTGAGTGTGTATGACACTGGATCAGTTACATAGCTGACAGCCAGGCTGTATGCATGTAAATTGTGTGTGTTTCAACACTCTTTTGCCCACTTTTGCAGGGGATTCTGGCTACCCCAATATGCAATGGCTCCTGACACCTGTGAGGAATCCCAGGACAGATACAGAAAGGAATTATAATGAGGCACATGGTCGTACTAGGAGAGTGACTGAGCGGACCATATGACTCCTGAAAGCAAGATTTTGTTCCCTCCATCTCTCTGGAGGATCCCTGTGCTACATCCCTGACAAGGTGTGTAAGATAATGGGGGCCTGCGGCACACTGCACAACTTGGCTGTGAGGCAAGCTATCCCACTTCTGGAAGAGATGGATGCTGTCCAACTAGCCCTGCCACCTTAGAGGAGGGATGAGAGCGATGGTGAAGAAGAGGAGGAAGACATCACCTCCAGGACCCAGCTAATCCAGCTATACTTCCAGTGACTCTCAGGTACATTTCCTATGATGCTGATGGCTTCACTGCATTGTTTCAGGCTGACTCATGTAGTAAGTACTGTGGTGTCCTTTACCAGTGATAAGTCTAAATCATGACTGAAGTGGCACATGCCAGTTAACTCAATGGAACGTATAGTGTGACATACTTCAGACACTAGTCTGTTAGACACCCTCCTGCAATAAAAGCGGCATTATGATGATAACTGGCTAATGCATTCACATTCACAATTGATAGCTCATATTGATTAAAGACAGATATGTTGAGTGCACAGGTGTATTTATTCCAAGTCAAAACATCCATGAGTGTTGGGACAGTGGAAGGGAGAGGGCACATGGTGAACAACATACTCAGGGACATATGCTCAGCTGTTGGTTGCACAGGGGTATCGTCCATGGGGCCATTGGAAGATGGTGAGATGGCAGTGACATGTCAACAAGGTAGCTCAGTGGAACACAAGGGAGACAGTGCAGGGCAGAAGTGAGCACTGGGCTTGGTCTTGGCTGGTGTTTCAGTGGGATATCTGGGTCTGAGGGCACGTTTGCGAGGGTGAAACTGGGCTGCAGGGGTAGGGGTGTTGGTGTCCTGTGAGTCCTCTGGCAGTGCCACCAGTCCAGTAGCTGCTGCAGATGTAGATGGCAGGGCAGTGTCCTGGCTAGTGTAAGGGGCCTGCAGTTGGTTGGAGGACTCAGGCTGGATGTTTGTCTGGTGCTGCAGCACCCCTGCAATGGAGGCCATGGTGGCATTGAGCTGTTTCCATTACTCCATGGCCTCCTGGTGGTGTGTTACCTGCAGCCTCTGATTCTGCTCTAGGGTTGCCAGGATCTGGCCATCCTGTCCTGGGAATGGTGGTATGCTCCCAAGACCTCAGAAATCACCTCCTGGGCAGCAGCATCCCTCCTTGGGCCACCCCCTGGGCCACTGATGCCCTCCCACTGACTTTAGCCCCCTGTGCCTGTGTCCCCTGCACAGGCCTGGCAGTCCCACTTGCAGTTGGCCCGTCATCATCCTGCCTGGTGGTGGGTGGAGACTCGGGCCTCTGTACATGTTGGCAGCCAGTCCGTGGCCTGGTGACACTGGTGTGGGGTCATTTGGCCAGAGCTGATGGTGGTGGCTGAGTGGTAGGGGTGTCAGGGGTATCCTGGGTGGGGCTTATGGAGGGTGACTGTCCAGGGATGTGGGATGCGCCAGGGATTTCTTCTGTGTCCAGACATCCCTCTGCACTCTCCTGAGTGGGGCCTTCGTCTCCAGGTGGCAGACTGCCACTCCTTGATGGCTTCGTCCGGGTGGCGTGGGTGGTGGTACCTGTGTATGAGAGAATAGAGACGTGGGTGTCCTGCACTTTGTCAATTGCAGCACTGGTCAGCAGTAATTGGTGGTTGAATTCCCATGTAGTGTCATGCAAGGTCCCTTCATGTATATTTTGATGAATTTATTGAGGGGGGGTGGTGCATTGTGGGTGTTGTAGTGCTACTGGGATTACATGTGTGGTTTGGTGACTGTGCACAAGGGGCTGGATGGTGATTAGTATGGGGGATTGTGGGCATGCAGGTGACTTGGATGTGTGTGTTGTGGACTGGGAAGGGGATGGGGTCCTGGTAGTAGTGAGAGGGATGGGGTAATACGTGCATTATAGATGTGGTGACTGTTAAGGTATTGTAGTTGACTTACCCGAGACCAGTGCTCCAGTGAGTCCAGTGAGGCCCTCTGGGTGCAGGATAGCCAGGACCTTCTCCTACGAGTCTGTGTATTCGGGGGGAGGAGGTGGGAGACCACCACCAGTCTTCTGTACGGCAATGTTGTGCCTGGATGCCATGGAACGATCCTTCCCGCGCACGTCGTTCCATCTCTTCCTGATGTCATCCCTTGTGCGTGGATTGTTTCCCGCGGCGTTGACCTTGTTGACTATCCTCTGCCGTAGCTCAATCTTCCTGGCCAAGGGTGTCTGCTGCACCTGTGCCCTGACTAGGTGTGGCTCGACCCTGAGCATTTCGTCCACCATGGTCGTTAGGTCCCTATCTGTGAAGCGGGGGTGTCAAGGTGTGTGTTATGGGTGGTGTGTTGTAGGTGTATTGGTGAGGGTGCTGTTGTGTGGTTGGGTGTGTGGCTTGTGATGGTGGTTGAGCAATGTATGAGTTTTTGTGGTGTTTTTGTGTATGTGACTTGTGTGATGGTGAGTTCAGTGTATGCGTGTTGTGTTGTCAATATCTGTTGTGCTATTGTTGTTGCAAAGGATTGTGGGGTGTGTATGTTTTAAAGTGTTGTGGATGTGTGTCAGGTGTGTGCCTTTCAAACTTGCCAATGTGTGCACTTGTTGTTGGCGGGTCCCATTGCTGGCCGTGGTGGTCCGTACCGCCAATGGTCGTTCGACATTCACTGTCCGCCGAGCTGATTTGTGCATCATAATGTGGTGGGCGGGGGATTTGTCTGCATGGCAGTGGCGGGGTGAGGTGTACTGGCTTTCTGCCATCGTTGGCCCTGACGGTGGGTGGAAGTTGCAAGATTTTTGGAGGTTTGTCTTTTTGGCATCATTATACGGCAGTATGCAGGTCACTGCCACTGGCGGTCTTTTGTTCACCGTCAGCAGAGCGGTCGGCGGTGATTGCCGCCAAATTCGCAATGAGGGCCAATGTGCCAGTTAACAGGACTTTTAGAGATGCAGTTTTAAAAATCTATTTTATTTAAGTTTATCAACAAGCATGAATGTTGCATGCTGCCTCCTCATCCCTCCGTGCTGTTTAGTGCACCCCCCCAATCAGTGCTTTAAATGGACCGGTACTGAGTACAGGCACTTTTTTATTTTGAGAGGGAGAATACCTGCACTTCTCAAGAGAAAAGTAATACTTTTAATTGGAGAGTATTGGCACTTCTCAGAAACAAGCAGGTACTCTGGTACAGAGTACCTGCACTTCTATTTTATCATTTCAAGCACTGCTCCCAATACCTCCATGCTCTTTAGTCTGCTTCCCTCCAAGCCCTCCCTGCCCCTCAAGCTGTTCACTGAATTAAAAAATTTCTAGCTATCGCATCAAGAATTTTAGATTCTAATAAGGACACGGAGGTGAGGATTATGCTTTCTCTTTACTGACAAAAGAGCAGCCAATAAAATACAACAAAACTTTAAACTACAACTTCCATGAGCATTAAGTCCACCAATCATGGCTCTACACTGCCGACATAAATAGCCTGAACGCTACAGTCCGTCCTCTTTCTTCGCGAAATCCAAACGTTTAAGATGCATAAGAACTTGCAGAACCTTAGTCTATAGAAGTCTCTCCTGCAACTTGGAGCAGTCTCAACCACTTCATCCGTTACTTTGACCAGAAGAATTCCCACTTGATCCAAACAGAAAACAAAGAACTCATGAAACAGTGTTAGTCGCCCCTGTGGAAAACAAATAAAGGACTAATATCTATGTATAACATTGGGTGGGTCTTATTATCTATCATTGCTATGCATTTTCAAAAAATACTTATTATGCAAAGCATTTATAACAAATGTTTATAAAGAAGTACAATGGGTGGGATAATCCTCGCCTCCGTGTCCTTAATAGACTCTAAAATTCTTGACGTAATAGCTAGAACATTTTTAATTCTATGTCAGGACTGGAGGCTTCGGATTATGCTAGCTTAAAGTCTATTCACCTCATCAACAATAGGTTTATGATAAAATATTTTGAAAGTAGAATCATTTGACCAGTCCGCTGCTGCCATAATATCCTCTAATCTAGCCCCAGTTGAAAAAGCTTTAGAAGCCATAGCTCCTCTAATCGAGTGAGCTCCAAATATGCTTATATCTATACCTGCCTCTGCCAATAACTATTTGACCCAACGAGCCAAAGTTGCTGCAGTGACCGGCCAAAAAGGCTTCTGCAAGGAAATTAACAATTGATCAAAAACATCTTGTCTAAATTCACATGGACAATCTTGATAAGCCTTTATACATTGAACAACACAAAGTTTTTTATTATGCGGAAAAGATGGATAAGAAATACATTTTGAATAAGTCTTAATACATCTGGTAATGGAAAAAGATACTTCTTCAGGAATAAATACTCTACCTGATAAATCCAAGACTTTAACATCTGAGACTCTTCTGCAAGATAATAAACATAACAGGATCGTCAGCTTTGCTGATAAGTGCTTACGAGATAGTCCGTCATTATCAGGCCAATTGCTGAGAAAAAGCAGAACAATATTAACATCCCATAAAGATGTATATTTTGGTTGAGGAGGTTTAACCATGCGGATACCCCTAAGAATTTTACAAATCAAAGGATGTTCACCAACCAGTTTACCCTGAATATGAGGATGACCAGCCGAAAGAGCGGAACGACAATTATTAATTGCCCTATACGCCAAACCTTGGGAAGCCAAATCAGATAGAAAATTGGCTATGCCATAAATCTCTGACCCCACGGGATCCAAACTCCTTGCACTGTGCCAACATAACCACTTCATCCAGGCTTGTTCATATCTTTTATGAGTGGAGGGAGCCCAAAACTGGGATAAGAAAAACAGTGCAGATTCTGAAACTCCAGGCAGTTGCCATTGTTGCCTGAAAGTCTCCAAGCCATCAGGTAAACAATCCCAGTAGAATCAAAGGGTGTGAGCTGAGTATCGGATTCGTGAGAAGATCCTCACTCACTGGTAACATCACTGGAAAGTCGCATGAAAGAATCATTGCAGATGGGAACCAAGGCTGTGCTCTCCAGAAAGGAGTCACCGAAATAACCTCTGTTTGTTAGCGCCGAACTTGTGCCAGGACATTTGGAATCATCGCAAAAGGAGGAAACGCATAAAGTAGCTCCCCCAGCCATGGTTGGAGGAAGGCATCCGTCCCCATCGACTGAGGATCCGGCTTTCAACTGAAATAACACAGAACTTGATTGTTCAACCGGGAGGCAAACAAATCTATTTGACAAATCCCCCACCGCAGTTAAGAGCATGGAAAATCTGCGGTTTGAGCTTCCAGTCGTTGCCATCCCGAAGGAAGCGTGAATTCCAGTCTGCCATCGTATTGGCACGACCCGGAATGTATTCCGCTATTAATGAAATCTGCTGTTGGAGACAAAAATACCAAAATTCCTTCGCAATCTCTCCTAATAGTCGCAATCTGGTCCCCCCTAGACGACTGATGTACCTGACCGTAGACACATAGTCCATCTGAAAAAGGATGCAACAATGGGCTTTGCAAGGGGAAGGGGATCTGATTGCGAAAGCTCCCGCTAAGAGTTCTAGACAATTGATGTGATAACTCAGTTCCCCGGGGACCAACGACCCCCGGTTTCCACTGAGCCGCAACGAGCTCCCCAGCCCCACCGGCTGGCATCCGACTCTATTATCACACCTGGACTGGATGTGAAAATTGCTCTGCCATTCCAGGCATCCATGTGGGAGAGCCACCAAGAAATCTCCATATTGGCATCCTCCGATAGGGGAATCAACTCTGAATACTGAAGGTGAAGGATTTTCAACCTCTGGAGGGCCCTGTAATGCAATGGCCCTGGAACAATCACCTGAACAGACGATGCAAGAAGACCGACTGGACATGCTAACGCCCTCAACAATATAGACGGAGAGACAAAGGCTCTCCTCAACTCCATCTTGATAGAATCCCGTTTGCTTAAAGGAAGTAGTAACAAAGCTTTTACCGAGTCTATCTGAAAACCTAAGAATTCGATATTCTGAGTTGGCACCAAGCTGGATTTCTCTGAATTGATGACAAACCTGAGATCTTGTAACAATTGGATTGTCCAATTGAGATGAAAAAGAATTGTATCTTTGTCCTGAGCCATAAGAAGAATGTCGTTGAGATATATAATCAGTCTCACACCTTGTTCTCTTAAGAATTGGACTACCGGACGAAAGAGTTTGGTGAAACACCAAGGAGCTGAAGACAGTCCAAAGGGAAGGGTGTTGAATTTGAACCAATGGTATCCCCATTGGAATTTAAGAAAACGCCTGTGGGGAGCGAATATCGTAACTAAAAGGTACACATCTTTGAGATCCAATCATACTATCCAATCTCCGTCTCTTAATTTATCTCGAAGAAGATGTATCCCTTTTATCTTGAAATGGCGGTATGCCATCCAAGAATTTAAATGTTTGAGATTTAGAACTAATCGGGAACTGCCCCCTTTCTTTTGCACTAAGAAAATTGTGCTGATGAACCTGTGAAGGTGTGGTGTGGTCTGCACCACTGCCCCTTTCTGAATGAGAGCAAAAATCTCCTCTTCGATGATATCACAATCTGCGAGGGAAAAAAGAAGTGGGGTAGGAAGGGCACCTTGAACCAGGGAGGCCTAAAACTCTAGGTGGAAACCCTGGACTGTTTGAAGAACCCAAGGGTCTTGAGTAATATTTTGCCATGCTGGGAGAAAATGTTGCACCCTGCCCCCCAAAATTACTTCCGATAAAGGGATAATCCTTCCCTGGATTAGTGGTTTCTTGATTGGAACGACCACGTCCTCTGTAACGATTAGGGTAGAAAGTCTGATCATTTGTGGATCCACCTCGGTTTCTTTGAGAGGCGTATCTGGAAGACTGGAATCTACGGCCTGGTGCTCGGCCTCTGAAGCGCTCGGCCCAGGCAAGAAGAGCATTGTTGAATACCTTCTTTATGTTGGATTGAGCTTTATCCAAAGCTGTGAAGGTTGCAACATATTTGCCCAAATCTTTAACTACTTTACCGCCAAAAAGCATACCAGTAGCTAAAGAACCAGCCTCATTAGTCGCTAAATCAGACAATTTGGGATCTAAATGAATTAGAAAAGAATGACTCCATTCTGTCGACATGGTGCAGTTGGCATTGTCCAAAAGACAGACAGGTTACTGTTCCCATTCCAGCACGACTTCTGGGTCCAAAGGGGTACTGGTTTCTTTAGAATGAATAGCAAGATCCACGATTTTTGTCAATGGGCCTGACAAGTCCAATAACTTATCTTGGCAACCACACCAAGCGCAATCTAGACCTTTCTTGGGGTCTTTAGCGAATTTGTGCAAAAAGGTCACCATGCTGGGATCCAACTCTGGAGTCTCTGCTACTTTGCCGCATAAGGAAGGCCGTGGACATTCAGAGCCGAGAGTATTGCGCACTTCCTTCTAAAAGCTTTTACGCAGTCTATCCTGCACGTAATGAGCTACCTCAGCTGTGGGAACCCACTCGGTGGAACATGGATGTGTTATATCCTCAGGAGTGAATAAAAGATTCTTACCAGCCGGGGTTGTTGCTTCCGGCATGACATGACGTGATTTACGTTGCTTTTTACATGGAACCGAATCTCTCTGTGAGTCATCAGACTCTCGACTTAGACGACGATGGTTCATGCAAACTTGCTTGAGAAAAAGAGGACTTTGGAAAAATGCTAGATGCTTCTTGAGCGGGAAAACCCCCACATTCATGATCACGCAGCACCGAAGTTGCCATCTGTGCCAAAATTTCAGCCGAGGATGAACTCCCAGAGCATTATAGAGAAAGGCCAGACATCTCCCTCGATTCTCCAGTTTGCAAGTGAGGCTGTTGACTGCCCTCGCCCAAAAACTATCTTCTGCCAAAATTGGCAAAAGGTTGTGTAAAAGGCTTCAGGGCCTGAATAAGAGCCCAATTCACGGACCCTTGCACATGATGACCAGGTGCCACCACAAGTCGTTCCTCCATTTGGTGCTCAATAGGCACTTCCTGCAGTTCTTGACACTGCTCTGTCTCATTGGCGTAGTACGCCATATTAAATGTTGGGAGGGATGGAGGAGTTAGCGGGGGAACCCTGAAGCAGGTGAAGTAATGAGAGAGAAACAGCTATAAGCTGCTTAGCCATCAATAAGTACATTGGGGGGAGCCACCTGCTTTTTTTAAACATACATTCTTGAAAATAAGATTACATTTAAAGAAAGAAAGAAACACTCCCCCAGGGCAAAGCCCAATTCGTATTTTTTGCAGCCCAGTCGGGGGAATGAGGCCGATAAACTTTTCAATAATGAGCTGTGTCCCGTCCGAAACACGTGCGTTCAGCAGATCGGAAGAAAAACTCCGATCTGGCTCAACATGCGCGTGGGGCACCCAAAACAGAAAGAGGACTAAGGGCCAGATGTAGGTAAATTCTGAATTGCGACCCGCAAATTGAGAGTCAGAGCGACTCGCAATTTGAGAGTCGCAATTCAGAATGTAGGATGGTGTCCCTGACACCATCTGCGACTCGCAAGGGGGTCGCAAAGGCCCACTTCATTAATATTAATGAGGTGCGTCGCAATTTGCGACCCCCTTGCGAGTGGCGGCATTCACTGTGACTGCTTTTTTGTAATGCAGCCCGTTTTCCTTAAAGGAAAACAAGATGCATTACAAAAACGAAAAATTAAACGTTTTTGTTTAATTTTTTCAGAGTAGGCAGTGGTCCATAGGACCACTTCCTGCTCTGGAAAAATGTTTTTAATGCCATTCACAAATGGGAAGAAGTCCCATGGGGACCCCTTCCCTTTTTCGAATGGGTTAGCACCCATTTGAAATGGGTACTAAGTGCGATTGTTTTGCGACCGCGTTCGTGGTCACAAAACAATACAACATCACGCTGCGACTCGCAATTAGTAAGGGAACACCCCTTCCTAATTGAGACTCGCAGTCCTGTTTTGCAATTCAGTAACCAGGTTACCGAATCGCTAAACGGGGTTTGGGCATCGCGATGTGCTTTTTGCATGTCGCAAACAGCAAAAATCGCTGTTTGCGACGTGCAAAAGGTTTTGTACATCTGGCCCTAAGTCCTCTTCTTGTGAGACTCTCACTTGTGGCCTGCTCCCGCTCCACGCCGGCAAGAAATAAAAATAAACAAGGGATCGTAGATCCCCGATACAAAAATGATATAAACGCAACAGCGTAAAGTATAAACACGTGCACTCGCGCACAAATGAAATACAGACAAATGCTTAACTTGCCAACACAAAACAATCGTAATATAAGCGCATCACTTATCTGGCTGCTGCTGCAGCAAAGAAAGGGGATGGACTGTAGCATTCAGGCTATTTATGTCGGCAGTGTAGAGCCATGATTGGTAAGCTTAATGCTCATGGGAGTTGTAGTCTAAAGTTTTGTTGTATTTTATTGGCTGCTGTTTTGTCAGTAAAGAGAAAGCATAATCCGAAACCTCCGGAACTGACATAGAATCTCCCCATCCCTCTGTGCTGTTTAGTGCAACATCTGTCTGTGCTGATGCAAAGGTAGCGTGGTTCACGACAACTCCCACAGGGTTCCGGTTGACGACCTCGTCTTAAAGAGGCATGCACGTAGCCGACAGACTGTCCCTGCGCAATTTTAAGAACAGCGGACGGCGAAGGGAACGCTCGCGAGCTGACTCTAAGCATTGCGCTTGCGTAGTGATAGAATCGTAAAAGCGTGGGGGCAGGCTGACAGACGAGCTCAACCGTGATGATGCTGTGACGAATGTTTGTTAGAGCGCATGCGCATCCAGGCTGTCAGCGAGGCGCACGCGCGGTTAAAGAGTTCGGTGTTCCCGGTTTGAGCGGGGGTAGGCACTGTCAGTGGTGCGCATGCGCTGTGATATTGGTAGCCTTCCTGCTGAGATGGAGCTGTCTGCGGTTGGGGAGCGGGTGTTCGCCGCTGAGTCCATCATCAAACGGCGCGTGCGCAAGGTGAACCCCCGTCCCTCGGAACCGGGGAGAGAATATGCCAATCCCTGGGTGGAGTTTGAAGGCGTCTAGAGCTTGCAGAGACGGTTATTTTGGGGTGGTGGGCTGTTCTGTATTGGCGAGAATACAGTGCCTGCGTTGTTGGAGGGCCAGTGCAGAGTTAGAGCGCACAGCAGTAAAGGGCGTTAGGAGGTTCAGTGACAGATACGGTACGGGGGGGGAATAAACGGTGCATGATATGGGAGTGAGAACCGTGCAGGACCAGAGGAAGGAAACAAGGAAGGAGAGAATAGTGCAGGGCCTTGGTGGATGGGTTGTGCAGGCATATCTGCTTGAAGAACCCATGTTATATGTGACACTTTCAGCCAGTAAGCCAATCTCGGTCTTTTAGCAAACATAATTTTAAGTTTTGTGATTTATGTTGTGACGCCTTAACCAGTTTTAAAAGTAGAGGTGAGTGACCTAACAAATTCTGCCTTGGCTCCAAGAGCCTGTGCATATGCCGACCCCTAAAAGTGTTTGGCATGTAAGTCATGTAACAAACATATTATGAAATATGATAAAGTATCTTTAAAGTTCTGAGAGTGTATTTGTTTAACATTCATACGTGTTTTACTTTAGTTCATCAGATTATATAACTGCACTAAGAGGCATTTATTAAATGACGTTTTTTTTTTTTACATGAACTTGAAAACAGTCCTAACCCCTCTCCCTGACGTCTATACAATTAGTGCACAAAGAGACAAGTAAATTGGTGTGCACTATGCATGTGGCCTGGATTTTTAATGAGTGGAGAAATGTTATAATCCATTAAATCAAACACCAGGTTTTTTTACAGTGCGCATCCTGAATTTACATATTTGAAGATTCCTTCATGTGTGATAAGAAAAAAAGGCTTTGCAAAGTAAAATATTTGCCTAGGATCACACAGTTTGGTAATGCAGAGAAGTTGGAATTGATCCCAAATGTTCTGGTTTATTTGAGCAATATGGAACTAAATCAGTATCCCTTTTACCAAAGAGGTTAATGCTTGGTTTTTAATTCTTAGTGCATGAGGTTAAAGCGTGGGTGGCAGGCAGAAAGCCATCTGAAAGCGCACTCTTTTTTGGCTCAAGGGTCTAACAGGACCTTGATCTGAGGCAGAGACAGGCCTCAATATTGCAGTGGTTAGCCTAATTGTAGTTAAAAAGAAAACTTCAAGTGCCACTCCGCAACATGTTCTTGAGGATATCAGCTGGAAGTCAGAGAAAATGAAAAAAGGAATATGGACCAGATTTCTTAGCCCTTAAAATATTTTGGATTTAGAAGTTGAGGAAAAACCTGGAAAAAGATTTGCACTTAATCAGCAATAAATTCTATGTAGATTTTCCGAAATCCACTGTTAACAACCCTACTGAAATAAAACCAATTGTAATTTCATTGCACAATGGGCAGTTGATAACCAAATTTACCCTGTTCTCAAAAGTCATAGGAATCGTGATTTTTGGAGGCCTCTAATGAACTGTCACAGAAAGCTATAGAAATAGTTCCAGCTAATATAGTTTACAAAGGTAGAAGTTGTAAAATACATTAACTTTGTCTCTTAAATCATGCAGCCTTTTTACCAGTTCAAGTAAATTATCGTCTAGCAATGTTAGTGCTTGTTAAAGTCTGCAATTTTTTTTTTTTGCCTGATCTAGCGAATATTGTAGTATCCCTAAAGAGTTGGTAATAATAAGGGGAAATCCGAACCTCAAAATTGATCTAACCTGTTCTTTTTTTCCTTACAGAAGCATTAAAACTAATCTCATTGACACAGCAGTCTTCAAAGATGCTATTTATTCTTACAAGAGGAAGCTTTAGTCAGAATGCATAAATATAACAGAATAATTTTATCTGCCTTAACAGCCACTCACAGGTTAGCCATGTGACACATAAGATCCTTCAAAGGGATCATTAACGAACGTGCTATCGATTTTAAATATTTTTTTCTTGAATAATCATGGTCCTTTGATATCAAATTTTAAAGTTTTGGAAACCATAAATGGTCACCATCTCCCAACATATCTAGTAGTTTTACATTGTTTATTTGATGTTTAGTTTTATAATTTTAGTGAGGCTCATACATGGAATATGCCTAGCCTCTGACTGTGTTGATATCAATTTATTGACCAAATTCAATCTGCTCAGCAAAATGTACTTATTAATAATGCTTAGCTGAAAGACATTTTCCGACTTGATGAAATTAGGAGTTTGGAATTTAACAAAATATCTACTTGTCTATGGGACAGGCTTGTGTCATAAATCTACTTGTCCTGTAAAAAAAAAATCCACTTGTACCTTTGGTGCCAGTTAGTGTGGTGACAAATTATGGCAGCAATTTCATTATATAAGAGCTCTGATAATAGCCTCTCTAATTATGGCAGGGCTTATACCATGGTACGGTTTGTATACTAGCAATTTCCTTCTTTTGCCACCTTTCCACAAACTAGGACTGGAAGTAGTGGCGATCAATAGTTCCAGGGATGGAATGCCTTTTTGAACCTGTGCAGACCTATTAACTTGCGTGTTTTAGGGGTTTTCATCTGCACTTCTGAACTTTTCCCATACTGAGAAAGGTTGGCAATTTACTCCTGACAAAGGCAGAAGTAAAACTTCTTCCAGGGTTGGGAAAAAAAGTGGTTGGAAGAAAGTGAACCCGTAAACTCTCAACAGGTATTCGCATGAGCAAATATGCATATGTGCTCGTGCTAAAATGCAATTCACAAATATTTTGTAGCAGCACAATTTCCTGGCCTACTTCTGTAAATTCTTATGAATTCTTGAAAGCCATAAATCTGCACTAATGCAAGAACATAGGCCATGAGTGCACTTTTGTGATATTTTTTTTTTTTTTTTTTTTTAAAGACTTGGACCCCTAATTAGTTCGGAGGTTAAGCAAAATCTTTTGTTTTTATTGAAAAATTCTATCTATGTATGTATCAGCTGGCTTCAGTGTAACAGCATTCTGCTCTTCACAAGGAACATAACTGCACACAAAGTTGTTTGGTTCAGTGCCATGGACTGCTGAGCAATATGAGGTTATTAAGACCAAAAAATATTTTTTCTTTATGCCAGTGTTCGTGATAATGGTGCGGGAAAAGGCTGACCACCAATATCGGACCTATTGGCTTTGCTAATGCTTGTTTATTTCATGTTTTGGATAATCATGTTAAAATGATTGCGCTAAGTTTCCATTATGAATATTCTTCCATGCATCAACACATTTTAGTAAATGATGCTTCAAGAAAATGGTACCTATAATTTCACAATAATTTAGCAAAACTTGTTTTCCTAGTTTTTTTAGAACATTTTATTTGGAAAGCAAAGAATCACATTTGCTTTCAAGCTTCTTCAAATATTTGCATCTGATCAATGAGCATTCTGGGAGCATTATATGTAGCTTCATATTGTTTAACTTTGCAAAAGTCTGTGCACTTTTTTATAATGGAACCACTCAGTAGTGCAGTTCGAGCTCACAATATTTCTCTAGAGAGCTCATCCTAATCCTAAAGGCTTTATATTAATGAACCATAAATGCAAGCTTGAATAGCATTAACATATGGAAGCAAATATAAACTTAACTGCAAACAGTACCCTTCCCTGATCCACAATGTGGTACTGTAAAGGGGCAGCCAAGGGATTTGTGCTGCAGGGGCCTGGTCCTACTTGTCCTAAGGACAGAATAAAAATGAAAACCTGTTGTCCTTGACTCCAAACAATATGTCCTGGGCATTGAGCTATAGGAATGTCACACCCCTTTAAAATGTATTGCGCCTTTAATATTTATAAAGTGCATTACATTTTTAATATTATATAAACAAGAGAACACTGTGAAAATGATAATCTGTGGAAACCGAATAAGAGTTATTTTGCTTTGGTATTTATAGAGTTTCTGTTGTCATAGAATGAAGAGGAAATTCAGGACTAATAGTTTAGAAGTAGTTGCTCTAAATTAAATTGAAAATAATGTCTTACTTGAAGGGGGAGTACAGCAAGAATCTAGTTAAAATTTGCTTGCGGCCATCAAAACTGTAAAACTGGAGATTACAGATTATTTCAGATATAAGACAATACTTGTTTTGGGACACACAGCATGTTTAGATTTTGTAATATCAGCACAAACATGGATCTAGTTATCTATTTGATTATGTAATCCAGATAATTTCGAACAACAAAATGAACAATTAGGGGAATGTTCAATAGATAGGAAATTGTTAACTCTAACAAACTCTCAAAACATTAATAAAATGATATCTCCTTAATTAAGAACTCCTCTTCAGGGCCTGATAACCCACCCCATGCAGCTATAATTTAAAAATATTGTCATACATGGGGAAATGCCTGATACTTGGAGGAGGTGACATTAGAAAGCCTCTGCATAAGAAGCGGGCCAGAGATGAACCAAGGAGCTACTGGATCATCTCACTTTCGAACTCGCTATTCAGGGTTTTTGAAAACATAGTTTAGGGGGTGCTGAATGATTGGATAGAAGCAAACAGTATAATCACATTTCAAAAGGATGGCTATCTCGGTTTTGCATAGTATTGTGGGTCACTGTTTTACTCTTTGGCCAATTGCATGGAGATTGATTGAAGTGGCACTTGTCTGCTTCCAGCAAGTATTTGATAAAGTGGTTAGGCAAGTTTTGTGAACAAAATGGATGTGTGTGAGTTTATCTGTCTGTCTGTCTATCTATCAACAAAAAAAGGTTAAAATGACATTATAATTGGGTGAAAATGTTAGTTTAAACATACTGTTTTAAATCACTGAAACTCACCAGTTATACTTATGTCAAGGAACTATAACCTGTGCCCTAAAGTAACTATAACACACACCTTCCCATGCAGTGTTGCTATCAATGATGTCATTTCACGTCATCGGTGAAATCATAGAACATGTTATGAGTGATGTAATATGTGAGGTCATAAGCAGTGCATGATGAGGGTGTGAGCTATTTTGACTTGAAATATCTATAACTGGGGAATTTCAGATTTTGTTTGTAGTTAAAAATGTACTAGCATCTTCACCTAACTATAAGGTCACTTTAACCTTTGTTATTTTTTTTTTTTTTCAGTCAATGTCTAGCATTTTTCTTAAATGTATACTGATATATTATTACCATACGTAACTATGCCAACCCACTGCCACATACGGCCAATCCCGCGCAGGCTGCTACCCCTGCTGTGCACAGCCTTCGACCATATACAGTGTCGCTGCACCCAACCCCACACAGCTACCCATCTCCCCACCGTGCACCACCTTTGGCTGTACGTGGCATGGGCTTGGGCAAGAGGCCTGGCTGCAGCCAGATTCTGCATGCTTTCCTTGGCACCCAGCCGTTGCTGTATGCAGCGTGAATGTGTGTGTATATATAGTTGGGACCATGTTTCCATGGACAAAACATATTTTGATTTGATTATAAATTTGGTGCTCTGAAAAATTCACTGAATCTTCACAAAACATTCCCAAAAATATTCTTCCACCTCAGGTCTTCCCTAGAAAGTTAGGGGCCCAAAAAAAGGGGGAAGTCCCAAAAGAGTGTTTTTCCCCTTTCATTTTTCCATGGGAAACATTTACCCATCTACAGCCCACTCTGCTGAAATGAAGTACACCACATTTGGCAGAAATCACAATCGTGGCCCAGAACAGGTACTTTTTTTGATTTGCTGTAATTTCATAGTTTCAGAGAATTTACAGTTTAAAACAAAAATATATATTTCACCACATGCAGAATCTGTGGATCCGATATCTCAAGATGAGATTTGATTGGCTACCACTTTATAGATAGCCTACCCCTGTATCTCTCCTCCCCCCCCCCCCCCCCACCCCTCCTGGCCCCGGTCTCCTGCCTTTTGTTATTTTTTTGTTTTTTTTTTGTTTTAAATTTTAATAAACCCCCTCCCTGGGGTGGGGGGGAAGGAGACATCCCACCAATACCACCCCCTCCACGCAGAGAAATCCACCAGCCCATGGAGCCGAAACCTGCGGGGCCATAAATTATTATTAAGGAGCGATGGCGCAATAGGCCCTGTGGTCGGATACAGCTGCAATGACGCAGGGACCTCTTTCCCAGTAAATGGATGTGTGTGAGTTTATCTGTCTGTCTATCTATCAAAAAAAAATAAAATGGTTAAAATGACATTATAATTGGGTGAAAATTTTACTTTAAACATACCGTTCTGCCTAGGAGAGTGTCGGAATACCCTAGTCACATGCTTTCAGGCAGAAAACAAAAGTTTGCTCCCACCCAGTGGAAGCAGTAAAAAATGCAGCATGATATCATTTAACCCCTTTGCTGCCAGGCCTTTTCCCCCTCCTGTGCCAGGCCTTTTTTTGCCTATTTGGGGCAGTTCGCGCTTAGGCCCTCATAACTTTTTGTCCACATAAGCTAACCAAGCCAAATTTGCGTCCTTTTTTTCCAACATCCTAGGGATTCTAGAGGTACCCAGACTTTGTGGGTTCCCCTGAAGGAGGCCAAGAAATTGGCCAAAATGCAGGGAAAATTTCGTTTTTTTCAAAAACATTGGAAAAAGTGGCTGCAGAAGAAGGCTTGTGGTTTTTCCCCTGAAAATGGCATCAACAAAGGGTTTGAGGTGCTAAACTCAGCAGCTTCCCAGCTTTCAGGAACAGGCAGACTTGAATCAGAAAACCCAATTTTTCAACACAATTTTGGCATTTTACTGGGACATACCCCATTTTTGCAATTTTTTGTGCTTTCAGCCTCCTTCCAGTCAGTGACAGAAATGGGCATGAAACCAATGCTGGATCCCAGACACCTAAACATTTCTGAAAAGTAGACAAAATTCTGAATTCAGCAAGGGGTCATTTGTGTAGATCCTACAAGGGTTTCCTACAGAAAATAACAACTGAAAAAGAAAAATATTGAAATTGAGGTGAAAAAAACATAAATGTTTCTCTACGTTTTACTCTGTAACTTTTCCCTGCAATATCAGATTATCGAAAGCAATATACCATTACGTCTGCTGGACTCCTCTGGTTGCGGGGATATATAGGGCTTGTAGGTTCATCAAGAACCCAAGGAACCCAGAGCCAATAAATGAGCTGCACCCTGCAGTGCGTTTTCATTCTATACCGGGTATAAAGTAATTCATTTGCTGAAATATAAAGAGTAAAAAATTGCTATCAAGAAAACCTTTGTATTTCCAAAAAGGGCACAAGATAAGGTGTTGAGGAGCAGTGGTTATTTGCACATCTCAGAATTCCGGGGTGACCATACTAGCATGTGAATTACAGGGCATTTCTCAAATAGATGTCTTTTTTACACACTCTCCTATATTTGGAAGGAAAAAATGTAGAGAAAGACAAGGGGCAATAACACTTGTTTTGCTAATCTATGTTCCCCCAAGTCTCCCGATAAAAATGATACCTCACTTGTGTGGGTAGGCCTAGCGCCCGCGACAGGAAACGCCCCAAAGCGCAACGTGGACACATCCACATTTTTGGAAGAAAACAGGAGGTGTTTTTTGCGAAGTGCCTACCTGTAGATTTTGGCCTCTAGCTCAGCCGGCACCTAGGGAAACCTACCAAACCTGTGCATTTCTGAAAACTAGAGACCTAGGGGAATCCAAGGAGGGGTGACTTGCGGGGCTCGGACCAGGTTCTGTTACCCAGAATCCTTTGCAAACCTCAAAATTTGGCTAAAAAAACACATGTTCCTCACATTTCTGTGGCAGAAAGTTCTGGAATCTGAGAGGAGCCACAAATTTCCTTCCACCCAGCGTTCCCCCAAGTCTCCCGATAAAAATGATACCTCACTTGTGTGGGTAGGCCTAGCGCCCGCGACAGGAAACGCCCCAAAGCGCAACGTGGACACATCCAAATTTTTGGAAGAAAACAGAGGTGTTTTTTGCAGAGTGCCTAGCTGTGTATTTTGGCCTCTAGCTCAGCCGGCACCTAAGGAAACCTACCAAACCTGTGCATTTCTGAAAACTAGAGACCTAGGGGAATCCAAGGAGGGGTGACTTGCGGGGCTCGGACCAGGTTCTGTTACCCAGAATCCTTTGCAAACCTCAAAATTTGGCTAAAAAAACACATGTTCCTCACATTTCTGTGGCAGAAAGTTCTGGAATCTGAGAGGAGCCACAAATTTCCTTCCACCCAGCGTTCCCCCAAGTCTCCCGATAAAAATGATACCTCACTTGTGTGGGTAGGCCTAGCGCCCGCGACAGGAAACGCCCCAAAGCGCAACGTGGACACATCCAACTTTTTGAAAGAAAACAGTGCCTACCTGTGGATTTTGGCCTGTAGCTCAGCCGGCACCTAGGGAAACCTACCAACCCTGTGCATTTTTGAAAACTAGAGACCTAGGGGAATCCAAGATGGGGTGACTTGTGGGGCTCCGACCAGGTTCTGTTACCCAGAATCCTTTGCAAACCTCAAAATTTGGCTAAAAAAACACATGTTCCTCACATTTCTATGGCAGAAAGTTCTGGAATCTGAGAGGAGCCACAAATTTCCTTCCACCAAGCGTTCCCCTAAGTCTCTCGATAAAAATGGTACCTCACTTCTGTGGGTAGGCCTAGCGCCCATGAAAGGAAATGGCCCAAAACACAACGTGGACACAACATATTTTTTCACAGAAAACAGAGGTGTTTTTTGCAAAGTGCCTACCTGTGGAGTTTGGCCTCTAGCTCAGCCGGCCCTGGGAGGGAGGGGGGGGGCAGAAATGCCCTAAAATAAATGTGACCCCCCCCCCCCCCAAACCCCCCCTGCCCGGGAACGACCCTTGCCTACGGGGTCGCTCCCCCTGCGTGACATTGGTGCCAAAAAACAAATCCCCGGTGCCTAGTGGTTTCTGCCCCCTTGGGGGCAGATTGACCTAAAATCGGCCAATCTGCCCCCAGGGGGGCAGAAATGGCCAAATACAATTTGCCCTCCAGGGGAGCGACCCTTGCCTGATGGGTCGCTCCCCATCTCTAAAAAAACAAACAAAAAAAAAAAAACACAAAAAAAAATTCCCCTGGCGCCTAGAGGTTTCTGCCCCAACCCCCCCCCCCCCCCGGGGCAGATCGGCCTAATAATAGGCAGATCTGCCCCCAGGGGGGGCAGAAATGGCCTAAAATAAATTTGCCCCCCCATCCCCCCCCCGGAGCGACCCTTGCCTACGGGGTCGCTCCCCCTGCGTGACATTGGCGCCAAAAAACAAATCCCAGGTGCCTAGTGGTTTCTGCCCCCAAGGGGGCAGATTGACCTAAAATCGGCCAATCTGCCCCCAAGGGGGGCAGAAATGGCCTAAATACAATTTGCCCCCCAGGGGAGCGACCCTTGCCTGATGGGTCGCTCCCCATCTCTAAAAAAAAAAAACCAAAAAAAAAAAAAAAAAAAAATTCCCCTGGCGCCTAGAGGTTTCTGCCCCCCCTGGGGGCAGAAATAGCCTAAAATAAATGGCCCCCCCCCACCCCCCCCCCCAGGGAGCAACCCTTGCCTAAGGGGTCGCTCCCCTTGCGTGAAATTCACGCAAAGAAAAAACTCCCTGGTGTCTAGTGGGTCTAGTGGCTCTGCTTCCAGCGCGATGGGGGAGGCCCCTGTGACTAATCAGCGCGCGCTCGTGCGGTGACGTCACGGGGGGGTCGGGGGTGGAAGGGGAAGGTCTTCCCCTTCCATCCCAGGCTTGGGGGGGGGAGGGGGGTTCACGGGGGGCGCGCTAGCGCTCCCCCAAGTTCCCCTGTGCCATGGACGAGATGATCTCGTCCAAGGCACAGGGGAACTGTAGCCCTGGACGAGATAATCTCGTCCAAGGCACAGAACAGGTTAAAAGACAAAGAAACAACACTGAAATTCGCCAGTTATAGTTATCTCAAGTAATTATAACTTGTGCTCTAAAGTAACTTTAATTCGCACCCTCGCCATGAACACATATTGCATCACTCACACATGACATGTTCTATGACATCATTGATAACATCACTGTGCATGGCGAGTGCGTGAGTTATAGTCCCTTAAGGGTTCAAGTTAGTTACTCAAGATAACTACAACTGGTGAATTTCAGTGATTTTGTTAGTTTCAAGTGATATGTTGTAAATTACATTTTCACTTAACTCAATTTGCTCCATTCTGGAATGTGGAATAAAGTAAAATTAGATGTTGAAGGAAGACTTTCGACACCCAAGCATGCCTCATGTGAGCTATGTACTAGAGTTGGCCCTGTTTGAACTTTATTTTTTTAGCTTACTAGCGGCCATAGCTAATGTACATTTATTTTCCTCTGATGGTTGGCCCTCTTAGAATGTACTGCAATTGGGTTTCAGCATAAAATAGAAGCTTAGACGCAATACTGTAACTAAAATAAACCTGTATTTCATATAAATAAGGTGTGTTGACATTTCAAAAGGCAAGGGAACAAAGTAATCTTCTTTCAGTATTAAATGGGCTCCATAAATGTAATTCCTCCTTTGGTGCTCCTCCTCTAATTTTAGAATGTTAAATTTATTCTAGTTGGCCTATACGGGTCTGGACTATGTGCCCTAAATAAATTAAGTAAATTGAGTTTTGCATAAAGCTGAGCACAATATTAGTTTTCCCTACAAGATGATGGCTGTTTTTCATTTTTTTTTTTTTCATTTTTGTTTTTAATTAAATCGAGTATACTCTCAAATTATTTAATGATTTAATCTTGTTTTTCCTATCTTGGAAATGCGCATGTCCCATTTGGTAATCAGACAAGTCTACTTATGAGAAAAATGAGGAAGGATAACATATGTGTGATGTTTCCATAAAACTTAACATTACTCATTTGTCATTTCATTGTAAAATATTATCGTCCTTCTGACAGTATGTCTGTGCCTGATATTTGTTTAAGGTCTAATGTCCTGAAATCTGGCTCTTTGAGCTTTTTAAATCTGTGCCATCTCTTGACATTTTGATTGTGTTTGTAAGTTTTCTTTAAAATGTGAAGAAATCTAAGATGTTTTCTTCAGAAATAATTTTACTGCTTTGTTGATGTTTGTATGATCAAATGTCTGAAAATGATTTTGAAACAAAAAAACACTGCATAGGCAACTATGATTTTCTAACATCATGGGATGGCTTAGGGCTCAGTGATTTAAGGGATGACATACAGTGCAAGGTCTGGAGAGAATGCCTTCTACGTGCAATACATGGTCTGTTGGGCAGTCAGTTTATAGTACCCAACTTTGGAGGCACTCAGTACAAAGTGAAAGGCCTTCGGGAGGCTCTGTGTGAGCAGTGTAGTTTGAAGAGATGTATGCATGCAGTGCGCAACCTGGACGGTTCTGTGGGTACTGTGGGGGCGGAAGGAAGTCTGTGAGCAGTACTCAGGCATGCTGTGACTGGCGGGTCTTAACTATATGTATTGTGCATGAAGTACTCTATGCCTAGTGTAAAGGCTTCCAGCGGCCTCTGTCTGCAGCACACAGTTGGGGAGATGTGAGCTCTTGTGCACAGCCTCCAAGAGAGGGACATCTGCATGCAAAGCTCAGCCGGGGTGTGCTGTGTATGCTTGATGAGGACTCTGCGTACATTGGATAGTCTGGAAAGGGTGCTGTGCAAGTGCTCTATTTTACCTCACAAGATCAGTCTGTATGAGGTGCACATCCTTTAGAAGATCCTCTGCAAAGGGAAGATCATCCAGCAGATTGTCTGTGTAGTGCATGGATGTGAAACTGAGGTATGGCAGTACTGCCTGAAGGGAGCTCTGTGTGCAGTGACTAGTCTGAGAGTTGTACGTACACATAAGTATGCCTCTCTGAGGTGTAGGGAGTATCCTCATGGATACCTTATTATGTAGTTTTTGGGGCAGAGGGTGCTTTAGGTTTTGTGCACATGCAGAGTAGTGAAGGGACTGAAGTGGTTCCCCTTGAAGGGATTCACTGTTTGCAGTATACTGCTTGGGGCTGACTATCGGTGTGATGAGCACAACTGTGGTGGTGCAGCTTTGTAAGCAGTGCACAGCTTGAGGGGCTATGCACCAGTGGAAGATCTGAGCATGACCACCTTCTCTTTTTTTTCTCTACAGGGCCGCATAGAATACCTCGTGAAGTGGAAAGGGTGGGCAATCAAGTGAGTACTTAAAGCTTACAGAGCACCCCAACCTAACCTTCTGTAAACTAAGTCATTTTGCCCCTTCTGGATTATGGAGTGACACTTTCCCCTTGTTTCTGTATGGTAGACAGTGCCCCCTAACCTTACAGAAATAAGTACCTTCTCCAGCATTGGATCTTTCATAGATACACATGCCTGAGTTATTCCCCGTTGTCAGACTGTGAACCCTCAGTAAGCATGCTTTTGAAGCAGGGTTGGTCCTACATTCAATAACTTTGCTATTTCTTATAGACTTTAGTAACCCATTCACCTCATTTTGTATGAACCAAACTGCAGCCAATTAGAGACCAGCACCCTGAGGCGCTTCACAGTCAGAAGCTTCCAGTTGTTTTCACTGCACTTTACTGTGAGGAACCCTTGGGAGAAGCTCCCTACTCGAAGATGTTTCTGCAGTCTTTTTCTATTTTAAAAATATCATATCATGAGAAAGTAAAGACAGAAGAAGTCACGCTTCAAAGCTTGTGGAAAGAAGAAAATCTTTATGGGCGATCCACATTCAGAGTGTTTTTATTACCTTCACCCCAGCCACAATGCAAAGCGATGTGAGCTATGTTTCACTTTCTTTTCAAAGGCTCTTAAAGATTGTGAAAGAAGATTGGCTTTAGCCAAACTTGAGGCGAGGGTAGAAAAAGCCACACCGTCAGGCCAAGGTGAGGTTACTGTGGCTCATAAAAAGAAGTCTGTCAACAAGACTTCCAAGCAGGCTCTAAGACCCTCCGACCATGCTTCTAAGGGTCAGACGTCAGGTCAGCTGCTATCTGATACCTTCTCTAAAGATTTGGATACACGAAAAAACACAAAAGTCAAAGACGAAAGCAGATTTGGGTGAGGACACTCATTAGGAAATTAAAGAAGGTTCTTCACAGTGTGCCAGAATGGCATTCCTTGAAAAACAAACAGACACTTCAGGTCTGTTGTCTATTAAATATTCAGCCTCTTCGGCGATGCCGGCAAATCCTAAGGAGGTGACAAAGGAGACGTCGACTTAAACATCATTGTTGACAGAACAGGAATCATCCACGACACACTTGTCGGCAAGACCATAGACAGTATTGTCGACCAACAAGGAGATGCCAACAGTTGGCGATAACGACTTAACACGCCGACAATGCAAGCACTGTTGCATAGTCTTACACTGTTGATGATGCTGAAAAAGCTTGTGTTCTCGATAGTATATATATAACACACAAAAAGGCTCCATGCACAGGGTCATTATCTGTTCCTCCTTTTGAACTTTCATCTCATGCCTTTATGTTTCCACTGCCTCTGTTATCACTTAAAACATTGCTACTAGATATGTCCTCAGACCCAAAGGTTGATGATGATGAACATAATATCGAAGACCTAGAAGTCCTCATTTTTTTTTTTTTTTTTTTTTTTTTTTTTTTAAATAGTCTATGGGTAAACGAGTCGATGCTGCTGATGAAGTTAAAGTTGCCATTGCCATTGCTATTATAGCTCATTTTGATCGTCAACTATCCAGTGCTATAACTCGATTATTAGACAAGTTGCTGGAAGAAGCCAAAGCTAAAGTAGTAATTTTAAGTCAGAGAACAAGCTTCAGCTTCTCAATTTGATACAACTATGGACGCATCCACCTGTGCTTTTGGTCAGATAGGCAACACTGCCGTTATGAGATGGTACGGATAGGTGAAAAGCACAACCTTTAAGCCCGAAGAACAGTCCAGAGTAATGGACATTACTTTTGCCAGTACCAACTTCTTAGGGGCGTGTGGAGTGGATGAAACTCTTCAGTCAATAAACAATGATACCGAAACTGCTAGATCTTCTGGTGTTTTGCAAACCAGACAGTTTAGAAATTATAGGAGAAAAGAAAGTAGATCCTATAATCAAGGACCCTTTTGCGCTCATATAGACAATAGGGATCAGATTGGCAACAATAAAAACAGCAAAGATAATAGCTGCAAAACAATGGCACCAATAACCGAGGACAAAAAGGAGAGAGAATCAGTTGTTTAAATATGATTCTAAATGGGTACAAACCATACTTCTGAGTGACAATCTGCTTTCTATCTAGTTGCCAGTAGGAGGCAGAATAACACCATTCAAGGAAAACCGGCAGCATATAACATCAGAGAGATGGGTATTGGAGGTAGTTCATCATGGTCATACCCTGGAGTTTGTAGAGAAACCACTAGCTGTTCCACCAGAAAAAGAAAAACACAAATGCCTCCCTCAGTTGCTTGTGGACATTTCAAAACCCTTGCAAAAGGAAGCAATAGAAGAGGTGACCCTGGAAAACAACGCAGGGATTTTACTCCAGATTTGTTTCTCATTTTGAAAAGATCAGGGGACTAGTGACAAATCCTGGATTTAAAGAATCCCAACAAATACGTGAAAACACAGTTTTTGTTTGGTTACCCTGAAAATGATTTTGACCGTTTTTTTTAAGGAAGAGGATTTCATAGCATCTGTAAATCTGAAGAGAGTTTATTTCAGCATCCCTACATATGTCAAACATAGGAGATTCTTTTGTTCATTGTGGCAGGCCGCCATTAACAATTCAAAGTCTTGCCTTTTGGTCTGAAATAGTTTTCCTGAAACGCATAGCTCCAGTTGTAACCTTCATAAGACAAAAAGGGGGTATGGCACACCCATACCTAGATGATTGGCTCATACAAGCAATTACTTTGTATTGGGCTGTCAATCTCATGAGGTCTCCATTCTTCAATTTGGGCCAAGCTATCACCCTCAAAAAGTCTCAGCTAACACCAAAAGCAAGACTATCATTTTTTTTTTAGGTCCAAGATTTCCACACACCTAGGTATGTTGTATTCTCAGAAGAGAGGCAAAAAGTTGAGGTGACAATCAATGTCTTTACAAACGAAGAACATCGCAAAAGTGAGGACACTAAAAGCAATTCTTGAAACTATGTTCTCCTGCATTCTACTGATCCCTTATTATATTTTACAGATAATGATAATTAAAAAACTGTTACATTCACAATGACAACAGATTCAAGGAGATAGGGGTGATGTTGTCCAGGTAACTTCTGGTGAAAAAAACATTCCGATGGTAGTTGATAAGCAACATTATTTTTAAGGGACAACCATTAAATTAAACAAAAGCTCAAATATCGTTGACAACAGATACATCTCTCACAGTACGAGGGTGCATCTCCAGGACATGGAAAAGGACAATATAGAGACAACAGAAGAGTGCAATCTATTCATAAATGTCCTAGAACTACGAGCAGTACTATTCTCATGTCAGAGTTCGGCCAGACCTCACTACAATGTTTTTTATTTTGAAGCAGGGAGGAATCTGATCCCTCACATTTTGCAAAGAAGCTCAGAAGCTTTGGAAATGGGCCATTCATTACAATAGAGACATTTCAGCGAGGCATGCCCTAGGAAGGCACAGCGATGTTGCAGATCGCCTAAGCAGGCATTACTTGGATTTTCACAAGTGGCAGTTAGACGATAACCAGCTTTGTCTCATCTTTCTCAGATGGGATTTTCTACTGTGGTACGTGTTCAAAGAAAAACAGCAATTTTCCCAACTTTGTCACCTGGTGGCCATTCCACGGATCCAGTGGAAATGCCTTTCCAATGAATTGGATGTGAAAATGTATCCATTCCTCTCCGTCAGTACTGTTCATCCCAGTAGTCATTCACAAGTTACAAATGAAACTAACTCTGCAAGGCCATCTGATAGCCCCAACATGGCCTCAGCAACATTGGTTCCAATAACTGTGGAACATGGCGGTGCAAATACCAATCCAGTTCAGATCGGACAGAAACCTGCTATTGAGAAACCACAGTAAGATTTTACATCATAATCCGAATCAGGACCTAGAATTGGTCACCTGCTGATCCCAGTGAGTTGCAAAGAAGTCTTGAAAGCCGCAATATCCCCTTCTACAGTCAAATATATTATGCCAAGTGGAAATGCTTTGTTATGTGGGCTATGAAACAAATACTAAATCCACTTCAAATTGTTACCTTTTAATTTTTGCCATCTGTATTCAGACTGTCCAAGCAAAGCTTGTCGATTTGCTGCAGTCAAAGTACATCTAGTTGCAATATTAAGACTTTTTGATGAAACCCAATGAGTTATCTTTATTCTCCCAACATATGAAGGGGATTATGAAAGGACTTTTTAGACTCTAGCCCCCCCCTCTCCGCCCCGATCCCTCTCCCATCTCCAAGATTGGCTGATTGGCTCTTGAAAGGCAGTTATCCAGCGTATCTTGGATGATGGCTTTCCTGCTAGCTGTCACCTTTGCTGGAAGAGTGAGTCATAAGCACTATCTTGTCAATAGCCATTTGTACATTTTACAAACAAATAGTTAATGTTAATAATCAATCCAAAGGTACCTTCAACATTTCATTTGAGACACAAAATAGTGCTTCCTGCTTTCTTTCCAGTTCCAAAGACTGAAGAGAAAAGATCATTAACTCCCTAGATATTGTAAGAGTTTAAACATTTTATTAATAGGCCACAAAGTCCTTGCGGCAGACAAACTGTAGTCTTTAGAGCAATAAATAAAGGAGATCCAGTTATGAAAAATACTAGCATGATGGGTTGTTGCACGCATCACAAAATCCTATTGGCTCATGAATAAGTCTCTGACAAGATTTGGAAGAGCTTATTGCACTAGAGTGATGGAAACCGCTACAGCTCTTTTTGTAGGACTTTCGCTGAAAGACATTTGCAGGGCCGACACCTGTAGAACTACACATGCTTTCGCCAAGCATTACTACATTGATGTGGATGTTAACAAAGAAATGGCAGTTAGAAGGGCTGTGCTCGGGAACCATTTTATATAAGGCAAGCCTCATGCCCACCATCGACTGATTTCACGTTGTGTACTGCTCTGATAATATTAATTCAAGCTTGTGAATCTATGAAAGATCCAAAGCTAGAGATGCAAAAAAGTTACATACCTGTAACTCTGGATCTCCAGCATTATCATCTTTCAAAGATTCACATGCAACCCACCCTCCTCCCCTTGTGATGAGGCTTCCATTTCTCATTATATTATGTTCTTGTACAAGCTAGAAAAATCTGAAAGTTGGAAGATTCTGGCAGGTCAGCACATAAGGCGGTTGGTCTATGACTGGCAGCAGTTTGGTTCATACATAATGGGTTACTAAAGTCTATGAGAAATGTCAATGTTATTGAGTGTAGGGCCCACACTTCTATATTAATGTTCTAACTAAGGGTTCCCAGTCTGAAGACAGCAAATGATTCACGTATGCAAATCTGTTAAAGATGCCAATACTGGAGAACGGGAGTCACAAGCGGGTAGCTTTTTTTTCTTGTGCCCTAAAATCGTATTGCAGCCCCCAACTTATTAAAATCCATTACAGCCCAATTCTTCCAAATCCATAGGAGACCCTAGTATCAGCTCCTGGAAACAGCGTGCCTTTGATCTCAATATGTGGTGCTTTCTATGTGAAAAATATGCTCCTGAATGAACCTAGGAAAATAGGTATTGTTATGTATAAAAATGGTGTTACATTGCAAACTGCAGTGGCCTTTTTTTAAATTGACTACTTGCAAAATTATTTTTATTTTTTAAGTAATTTACTTTGACTGCTTGTCATTTCGCTGTATTGATGGATCACAGAAATTAAAAACGACCTAGAAAGGTATGACTCGAGCTCGAACACTCCTAAAAAATATTTCCTCTACTTATCAAGCCCAAACAACTGGAACCAGAGTTCCTTAACTTCTTTTTTTTCTACACTGTCTATTACCATTTTATTTGTCTGATTTAAAGTTCCATTTTTGTTCTTTAGTGTAAGGTACTGAGAACATGTACATCTGCAAGAATCAGAACGTATCAACGTGTAGCTTATCCAAACACCTGTCTTTGATTATGGTAATAGCAAAATTTGTGAAAGGTCAAAGGAGATGTTTTTTAAAAATAGTCAAGTAAAAAAAAAAAATGTAATTTTACGTTTGCAGATCAAAGAGCAAAGTGGGACTTTAAACAAAAAAACAATAACTCAGTTGGTTCATGCATTCTAAGACATTTTTTTACAGACTGAAATGTATTTGTGCTGCCTTCTCTCACATTTGTACAAATATATATCCCATTCCTGCTGGTGTTTTGATTGCAGCGATTGGTAACCTCAGTGGCAAAACATTCAGGTGCAGAATTATCATAAGGAGGAATTAATTAGCACTGTGCCCCTCAGTTGCAGTTCCTTTATTCTCAACAACTTGTGCAAGCCCGCAGGACCCATGTTTTCAACCAATTGCTTCATTTTTCTCCACACCCCTACTGCTCCACACTGACAATGATTATTCCACTGCACAAAAAACCTATTGCTGACCTAACCCATCCTACCACCTATATCTGTCGTTCTCGTCTTCAAAACCTGTCTTTATCAGCAGTCTTCAACAGATCCATACTTCACCTTTCTAGGCACAACCTAGTCACCCCAGAGTTCTGGAAATTGCACTTGAGACTGGTCTCATCCATATCATCAGCTTTCTTATTATGGTAGATCATAACTGATGTTTCTCCACGTTGGACTTTTTTGCTTATGCAGGGCCATGCCCAATCTTTTTGCCTCCTGCCTCCTATTTTGTCTGACCTGTTGCTGTTGGCTTTTGAACTCTGAGCACTTTACCACTGCTAACTAGTGCGAAAGTGCATATGCTCTCTGTGTAAATTGTATGGTTAATTGGTTTATCAATGATTGGTATATTTGATTTACTAGTAAGTCCCTAGTAAATTGCACTAGAGGTGCCCAGGGCCTGTAAACCAAATGCTACTAGTGGGCCTGCAGCACTGATTGTGCCACCCGCATAAGTAGCTCTGTAATCATGTCTCAGACCTGCCACTGCAGAGTTTGTGTGTGCAGTTTTTAACTGTAAATTCGACTTGGCAAGTATACCCACTTGCCAGGCCTAAACCTCCCCTTTCCTTACGTGTAAGGCACCTCTAAGGTAGGCCCTAGGTAGCTCCAAGGGCAAGGTGCAGTGTATGGTTAAGGTAGGACATATAGTAATATGTTTTATACGTCCTGACAGTGAAATATTGCTAAATTCGTTTTTCACTGTTGCAAGCCTGTCCCTCTCAAAGGTTAACATGGGGGCTACCTTTAAATCTGATTAAAGTATAGATTCCCTTTGGGAGCGGATAGATATGTGGAGTTTAGGGTCTTTGAGCTCACAATTTTAAAAATACATCTTTTAGTAAAGTTGATTTTAAGATTGTGTGTTTGAAAATGCCACTTTTAGAAAGTGAGCATTTTCTTGCTTAAACAAATTTCTGTGACTCTGCCTGTTTGTGGATTTCCTGTCTGGGTCAGTTTGACAGTTGGGCTGGTTGCACCTCTCACTAGACAGTGACACAAAGGGAGCTGGGGTTTAGCCTGCATATCCTGATGAGCCATCTGTGCTAGGAGGCAGGGGGGAGTGGTCACTCACACCTGAAAGGGCTGTCCCTGACCTCACACAATGCAGTCTCCAGCCCCCTGGTGTGTGTCTGGGGCCTGGCCTGGGCAAGGCATGATTTCACAAACAAGAGAGACTTTTCTTTGAAGTAAGCCTACTTCAAAGGGCACAATGGGTATAAGAAGGGCACCTAAAACCACAGACTTTAGAACATTTCTGGAAACCTCTGCCTGGAGAAGAGCTGAGGAAGAAGAGCTGCCCTGCCTGTGACTGTGCTTTGTGGAGCTATCCTGCAGTTGCTGCTTCTGCCTGTGCTAGAGGACAAAGACTGTACTTTGTGTTGCCTTCCTTCTTGTGAAGATCTCCAAGGGCTTGATATAGAGCTTGCCTCCTGTTGTTTAAAGTCTCTGCGACAACAAGGACTTATCTCTGCCAGCACCTGGAGCCTCTGGAGAGACTCCTACTCTGCCAAGTGGTGCCCATCCAGTTCCTGGGACCCTGAGAAGAGAAGCTGGCAGCCCAAGAGTGAGAAATCCACACACATACCGCCGTGCGGGGAAAAGATTGACGCAACTCCGATCTTCAGCTGAAAAAAATCGATGCGCCGCTGGATGCGCGGCTGTAAATCAATGCTCGCCTGCAACGCGACCGGAAGATCGATGCTCGCGGCTGGAGAAACGACACGCAGCAACGCTGACGGAGGCTGGTGAGATCACAACCCGCGCTGCGTGGTTTTCGGACCATAGTGCGGCTGAATTTCTGACGCAAACACCTCTGGGCGTGTAAAAACAACGCAAGGCCTGCCCGGACCCGAGAGTACTGACTGGATCGACACATCGCTCTCCTGCGGAGAAAAGAAACAACGCACGCCGACCCGACTAAAGGAGAAATAACGTAAGGTCTCACTTGTGAGTGAAATCGCAAGCCCTTCTTGACGTACACTCACCAGTGCAGGGTTATTTTTGACGCACCCAAGGTACATTTTCAAGCTAGCAGTGTTAGCGTTGTGTTTAAAATTACATGAAGACTCTTTTTGAATTTTTAGTGATAACTTGACTTGTGTATTTTGGATTTTTGTCGCTTTGGTCTCATTTTTTTTAGATAAATATTTTCTATTTTTCTAAACCTGTGTTGTGTCATTTTGTACTGTTTTCATTAAGTTACTGTGTGTGTTGGTACAAATACTATACACCTAGCACTCTGAAGTTAAGCCTACTGCTCGTGCCAAGCTACCAAGGGGGTAAGCAGAGTTTAGCTGAGGGTGAATCTCTTTTACCCTGACTAGAGTGAGGGTCCTTGCTTGGACAGGAGGTAATCTGACTGCCAACCAAAGACCCAATTTCTAACACTCCATTTTTCTTCTTGACCGTTACGCAACCTTTGACACATCGTGCCCTCTATTCACATTACTTGCACTATACTTACCTGATTCACCTTCTGCCTCTCTGAGCATTTCTTCCTGATTTTCTGGTGCTCCTGAAATGCCCCACATATGATTATGTTGGGATTTCCAATGTCTGTTTTTTGCCCTCTTTACTGTATAACACCCCCAGTGGGATCCCATATTTATTTGGGTTCTTGCACTGTTTGAATATTCACAGCACCTAACTCTCCTTTCCACCCTTTCCTTCTCAATTTTAAGCCAAAATCATGGCTTTCTGGCACAGGAAGTTGCTTGAACTTGACAAAAAGAATATACTTCCTTTTTTTATAACCTCATGTACATTATGTCTGCGTTAGTGACCTTTCCCCAAGACAACTTAGGCCCTTTCGCATATGCCTGGCACCACCAAGAGAGCTCTCTTTGGCTGTCTTTCTCCATCAGTTCCTTTACCGCAGCTTTTTCTTCCACCTCCTCTGCATCCATATAATCTCTCCTTACATCTTTGTACAAAATAAAGGCACTTATCAGTGTTCTGTTCAGCAGACTTTGCTTCTTGAAGCAGATGTTGTCAGTGCATAGCATGGTCCTCTTTCAGTTTCTCTTTCTTATTCTCTATAGAGTCTAGGCTTGCTTCCAGGCCTCACTCAAACATTGTCCCTGAACACTATCAAATACTTCCATCTAACATTGTTGGCTCTCCCTTGTGAAAGCTAACTACACTTGCTGTACACCCAGATTTGCAGCATTGCATCACCATGCTCGTTAATAAGGTAATACTCCCCACTTTACAAGACAGCTACTCTCACCCTGCATATGTTCAATAGGCCCCTTGCCACCTTCTGTGGGGACTTGCAGTGTGCTCCACAGTCTCTGTGGCAGTGTCAACAACATGAACATCCACTGTATTGCATGTAAGCACTTTAGAACCAAGTTGTTTGCCAAAATATTAGTTGGGCAGTTTGGATTTATTCTCAATTGTGCAATATAACACTGCCTAGTTGTTAGGCTTATAGGTGCACAGAGAAGAACATATTTTTAATGTGTTGACCAAAGGCTGTTTGAAGGACTCATGATAACGTTGGTCTACACCAGTTCTGACAATATTCAAATGTTGTTTTCTGTAATAACCTAATGCAAGGAACATAATGTATTTCTAAATGAATAAGGATAGTTTCCTACAAATTCACAAAATTCCTTTTCAGTGGGGAGCTGGGATTGTCATGTGAATCTATAATAGTTTCAAGCTGTAAAACTATTGTTAAGGTTGAGTAACTTTTCCCATTTTCTGGATGAAACTCTGATAGATTCACTTGCTTTGCAGCCCTGTTACCCTTTTCAGATTCTGTTTTCTACCATCTAGTTCGAAAGCAGAGTAGAGCTCTGAACTGAAATTAATCCGTAACTGTCAAAAAGCAAGTTAATTATTGCTGTTTCCAAAACCGCAAAGAAGTACCCAGAACAGGATTATTTATGTACCTTTTAATGTTTGTAGAAAGCACCTCTTTGGTTTAAGTTATTCAGCTGCAGACCTATAGCTAATTAACTTTGTAAATAGATTCAGGCACAGACTCTTGTGGAACACAAAAAAAGTGTCCATACAAGCTCTTGAGACTCTAGCACCAGCCACCTGCTTTTGAAGACCAAGGTAACCCCTTCTGGCTGAGACATGTTCATTCTCAACTAGCTGTGAAACTCCGCTCCTCCACCAACTCCTGCTCAGAAAACCCAGTGCACTGTCTCTCTCTTGCTCTCACTCTCCTCCACGTATTGTTAAAGCCACCTTCATTCCCTTTGTAAAAGCCTGAAGCACCCATCTAAGCATGGAGTTTGACAAATGTCACTAAAATGGGTCAAGAATCGCTTCTACTAGGGATTTGGCTGCTTAAGCTTAAATAACCAAAACCAGATTACTCCAACTCTATCGAGTGACCTATTGCTGTGGGAAGAATTACAGATACATATTGAAAAATAACTCCCTTTGAATGACCCCCTGGCGGTCTGCCTTTTAAAGGTTACAAGACTGTTATGAGTGGTAATTGAATGCCTGTGATAAAAAATGCCTATAGGGAGTACTCCGCAGAGCAGGAGTAGGGGTTTTGGGCTACAGATTCCTCCTCTTAGCTGTGACAATTTTGCAAGGCAAAGGAGACCTTCTCTAACAAGAAAGTGACAATGATTTTACTCTACCTTAAAAATAAGAGTTTATGACAATACAATAAGGTCTGACCCATTCTTATCCAGCAGCGTAGACAAAAAATGGAACCTGGTCATATTGGAGGAATACTGTAGTGGAATAGCCATCACCTAAGTGGATAGATTGGAAGTCTTCGGTTTCCCTGTATGCAGCTGAATCTCGTTTCAACTTAATCACAATCCCATTACTTAAATGCACAGCAATGCGTCTGAACAATGCAAAAATCATTCGGTTCCTGCAATGACAAATGGAGTACTAGTTGCAGTAAAATGCCTCAAACTTAATAAAGAACATGGCCCTGGCGGCTTTGTTAGAAGCTTTTATAATACCTTCTCCAGGACCCTGAACACAAAGCTTGTGGAGCTTTTCAGTTCATTTTCTGAAGAAGGGATGGTGCCTCCTACATTGATAGGAGGCCATTGCCATCCTGACCCCAGAAAACCAAGGAAGGCTCTTTACTATGTGTCCTATAGGCACATTGCCTTGCCAACTGTTGACCTGAAACTATTTACCAAGTTACTAGTAACCCGATTGGATGCTATTATTCTATACTTGACACACTGTGATGAAGCTAACTTCATTAAAGGCCAGCAAGCTCACAACATTAGGTGGATAGTTCACCTGGTCAAAATAGTTGGACCAGTCGGACACTGTTGTACTAACGACTCTCAATACAGAGCATGGTTTCAGCTGGGTGGCTGGCCATTCCCTCGCAAAAATACTGCAAAAATTTGACATTGGGCATATGTTAATTTCCTCTTTGTTAGCTCTCCTGTCTAGAATCCCATCCCTTACTGTTGCTTTTACCTTTTAAACATTGAGGTAATTATGTTTGCGCCCAGTGTCCATAATGTTACCTTGTTCGAAGACTGTCTGGTTGATCCTACCTTCCCCAGAGTCCTACATTTTATGCTGTACAGTCTGGATTGTTATACTTTAAGTCACTGGTGTTGAAATCAATCTAGCAAGGTCTGAGCAGATTTTTCATCTATTTCTTTCTTTAGGCACTCTATGCAGACCAACTTATTCTTGCAAAACCGTCACTATCTAGTTTCTTGCATTGACACTCTAATGCTTCCTGGCGTCCAAACCTACTTTCAGTCCAGATGCCCCATAGGAGGTTACAGCCAAGTGGACCCCTCTGTAACACTTTCCTCACAGGGTTTCCCCAACCACTGCACCTAATCATGTCCTGTACCTCCTGAATTGTCAGAGGTGTGTGCATGTGTATTTAGCAAAACATTCTGAGATTTGGCATAAAAGCCCAAATCTGACAGACCCCAGAATGTTTACCTTAGCACCCCTTTTATTGTTTTTATTGTTACCCTTGTGGTTTGGGTCACGGCCTGTGCATGAATGGGCCTGACTTCTTTCCAGTCACCTCACAATCCCATTGATTTCACTCCCTCCTTTACCCTTCCCTATACTAAGGCTCATTTGATATATTGAAAAATGGGAAAGGTTTCATAATTGTTGACAGAGGGACCTTTGTGTTTTTTGAAACCTGTAAAACAAACTTGTATGTAGGATTAAGGTGAATGGGTTCACTATGCCCAGATTAAACATGGGGTGATGAACCTTGTAGTGAAAACTGCAGCAGTCCTAGTGGTGGATTCCCATGCAGTAATCCTACTGGAGGATTCCCCATGCCACCACTGGTCCTGTAAGGTTTTAGGTCCATTATGAGTTTTGGGTGGAACATTCAGGGAGGAACAATGGAAATTCCCACAGTGGGAGTTAGAGAAGGGTTCCAGTAGCATTGTGGGCAAAGAAATGCATTATAAATTATTCCATGATTGACACCTTGTATCCTTCTACTAGTAAACTTTGTTGGAGGTGTCGTGTTTTTTTTAGTGGACTTTAGGCAAATATGGTGACATACCCCACATTAGACTTTGTAGAATGGAAATCGTAGCAGTTCTGTAGTTACCGTAAGAGTATTCTCCACCTTTTATCATTGCTTCTTTCTTCTAAAGATTCTTTATTGGTCTTAGTGATTTTTAATACACGACTAAATAGAAACAAAAGCACAAAATAATCTTTTTAGTCAAAGTACAGCTTGCTATACTTATATGATGGTGTACATTATCTTTATTCCCCTGGAACGACTGAACTCAACCAACCCAGCCTTCCTCCATCCAGAGCCAGTATTCACTCTTATTAAGGTATCTTAGGAGGTTGATGTGATCTGGAAGGAGGGATAACTTGTCATTTTTCAAGTTTCCACCCATTCTGTTATAATCACCAGTCAAGGGCAAACCAACATTGCTTCCATTTACTTTTGCTTCAGTTTCAGTGTGTAGATCCACGTATAAGATCAGGGGTCTTGGAGTTTTGGGATAATACTAATGTTGAGAGTAATTTTTAAAATGGTCTAAATATCAGTTTCCAAGAAGTGCTTAATTTTCCCCTTCCTGTCTTTAAATCATGCTTTAGCATTTTGATCATCCTCATTGTCTATATTCGTACTGACCAGTCCACCGTGGATGGGGCAAAGATAATTAACTGATTAGTCTCTATGTCCTGTTTTTCATATAAAGTACTAAGCGAGTATTCAGTCATTATTCGACACACCTTCAACTGTTTGTGGCTCCAGTCATGAGGTCATGATTGGATGAAGGAACCTTAATTTCTAAGAGTTCCAGTGACAGCCAGATTGTGATAGATAAAACATACTCCATTGGTTGTGCTTGTAATTGAGTGGTGTCACCGTGGGCAATTGGTGTGCGCTTCCACCCGTGGATTGGTTAGTAGCAGACAAATGTCCTCTTACTAATGAATATATCCAGTGCAAAGCCAGTGCAGAATCCAGGCTGCGCTGGCTAAATCAGTCTAAATGCAGGAAGCTGTAGAGCAGTGCACTGTCACTATCTCCAGCAAACACTGGAACTCTTACACATCCTGGAGCCTTCATCCAGTCACTGATTTGTAACTATCCTTTAGAAATGTTGAGTTCTAGTCAAGACCATGAGATAACAAAGGCACCTGATTAAAGAGTTTGAAGACAGTTGACATCAGAGCACACTAATTATTGTTGGCTTAAAAGAGTTTGTCATTTTTGTTAATTAACATATATGTGCTTTTATAAACACATATTAAAAGTTGTTGCCTGTACATAAAATTGTCACCTCTTCACTTCTATGTGTTTGTTCACCTTGAGACACAGCAGAAATGTGTTGATTTGTCTTCTTTTTGCACTTTGTGTGCAACATTTATACCATGGTTACTCACAAACATTTTCCCCGGGCCAAAAGACCTGTCTGTGATGTGACCGAGGGCCGTATTGATTGTAGCAGGCTTGGCCTTCAGTGGAAGTGTGCTAGGGGGCCATGCTGGTAAGGTGGTGTAGGGGAATCGAAACATATAGATCCAGCAGCTGAAATGCACAACGTGAAACCAGAAAACCTGGGATTAATCCCGGCTTCCCCACCTTACCAAATTGTGTGATCCTAGGCAATTGTTTATTTCACTTTCCCTCCTTTTTCTTCATTATCATAAATAAAAGGACGTTGAAATACATGAATTCTTGATGTGCATTGTACAAAACCTTCTCCAGTATTTGATTTAATAAACTATAATGTTTTTCATGTATAATTGGAACCCAGCCCTAAGAGTGCACTTAACTGACTTGCATCTTAGGTCACTATTGACATTGTCAGGGAGGGGGAAGACTAAATGTTTGTAAATTTATGTTTGAAAACTATTGCTTTTAAAAACAAAATACTTCTCAATGCACTGATCTAATGTAATGTACCAAGGTGAAGCAGTTCTGCATGTTAATGAAAAGCAGTTTTGAATTTTTAAGAGACCCTATCATATTTTTACACTTTTGCTGCAAGATGTCTTTAAAAGTAAAGGTGTTTCTAAACTTAGGTGGTGCAGGATAACCTAGGGCCATATGTACGAACAGTTTTTCCCATAGACACAGAATGGGTAAAAACCTTTGCTACATCTGGCCCCTAGTTACTTCCCTTCTTAAGCTTCAATTAACCTTTAAATAAAGGCTTGCCTGTTTATTTAACTTCTTTCTCAATGTTAGTGCTGGGTCCATTAAATAGCAGCCCCGTGCTGCTGTTCACCAGGGGGCCGCATATAAAGGTCAGGTCAGGCGCATGCGGCTCTTGGGCCATAATTTGAGTATCACTGATTTATACAATTTCTGTGTGGGCTACAAATTACTACACTCTAAATGTAGTTACTGTACTTTGCTGGTTTAATTAAAAACCTTAATAAAAAATAAAAAAACACTCATAAGGCTGAAGAGTATTAGTGGATTTATTACCTTAGTTCCATGGCAATGCTGGCGGAATGGGGTAGGTAGGGGGATTGTGGTAGTGAAATTACAGGAAAAGAGAGATCTCTCTGCGCAACAGAATATCTTATAAATAGTAGTTTATTCCCAGGAAAGAAACTCCAGCCGCCAGCATAAACAGCTCCTTCAAACTCCTTGCACTCCATTTCAAAAGTCAACATTCCATTACTAGAATCGCTCATGCACTTAGCTAAACAAGCAATTGCAATATAAAATAAAGAGAAGAGACCAAACATAATAACCATAAGAAGAACAATACACAGGGTACCAGCCCCCCCACAACCCAATTATAATTTACAGAAATAATAAAATTTCATTTTCACATTACAAATTTTCCAGAAAACATTCAATTGCCTTTAGTTCAGCTTCACACGTCCATTCATATTCCACATGTGTCCATCAATTTTAACAGCCTCTTTTACCACACTATATGGTTTACTAAAATGTGACTGACCACTTCCCCCTAAATGAGGCAATTTGATTTTCACCATATCCCCCACTTTAACATCCAATTTTTTTAACTGCCTTACGCATATTTATCTTCCTTTGCTCTTGAATGCGATTTTCCCTTTTCTTGACATCCTCAATTTGTTCCTGTAAATCAGGAAACTCTTTTGTATATGCCTTAATCCATGGAGGACTCATTTTGGTGATGGGAAGACGTTTCCTAGATAAAAATATAAGGTGACACACCTGTGGTAGAATAAGGATATAACTTTATTCTTCCACTCTTAACTTAATTATCTCCCTCCAATTTGCCCCCTGTTGTTTTGCAGTTTGTTTGGTTTCTTTACGAGTTCTATTGAATCTCTCTATCATACCATTAGTTTCTAGATGATAAAGAGTGCATTTTTTGTGTGCAATGCCCCTCTCTGTCATGAATGCCTGCATTTCTCTGGATGTAAATTGTTCACCATTGTCCGTTAAAATACTTTTAGGGCTGCCTTCTGTAGCACATGTCTCATCCAAAAATTTCAATGTAGAATGTGTAGTAATTTCAGAAGTGACCATAATCTCTGGCCATCTAGAAAGAGAGTCCATCAAAACTTCAACATATTTACTTGAAGCACCACAACTTATGGGACCTATTATGTCCATAGATACATCTTCCCACACTTCTTTAGGAATCTTTTTGACAACCAAGGGATTGGTTCTAACTTTAAGAGACTTATCAGATAACTTACACTCCAAACAATCTCTGATCTTCTTTTCTACTGCTAAATCCATCCCAGGCCACCAATATGTAGATCTCAATCTCTCCTTAGTTTTACCTATACTTTGATGACCTTTGTGAGCAAATGCCACTAGACTCTCCCCAAGACTACAAGGAGGATTCAATTTACCCCCTCTCACAACAATGCCGTTATCCACAGAAAGCTCATTCATTATTTTCTCATACTTCAATAAGTGCTTATCTGCACTTGTAATAGAATTACCAGAAGTAATACAATCTCTCACACAACTTACTTCTTCATGTTTGTTCAGCCCATCCAACCACTCATCCTCTAAAATGCAATAATTTGTTAATAAACACACTTTAATTTCTTCTTCTTCCACCCATCTCCTCCAACATCCCCAAACCGATCTTCCTGTGTTAAATGAGATAAATAATCAGCTGACTAGTTCTCTAGTCCAGGTATGTACTTTACTACAAACTGATGATCTTGTAAACCCACAATCCACTTGCAGATGTGAGAAGAAACACAATCTAACCCTTTCTTTCCTAATATTTCATGTACAGGTTTGTGATCAGATTTTACTATAAAATGCACTCCCCATAGAAACTGTTTAAATTTCTTCAAGGCACAACAAACAGCCAATGTCTTTTTCTCTATCGTAGAATACTTTCGTTCAGCACCCCTAAGTGCTCTCGAGGCAGTGGTGACTTCTTTACCTTTTTTGTATCTGCTTGAGAATACAACCTAAACGTTTATTGGAGGCATCTTTTCCAATGCAACACGGAAAGCCAGGTTTAAAAATGTTAAGAGACTGCGCTGTAGAAAGAGCTTCTTTTATATCTTCAAACTCTCTTTGACAAGAGCTTGTCCAACAAAACTCAGTACCTTTTTTGAGTAACTCCCTGATGGGACAAGAACATTTAGCAAAGTTTGGTACATATCTGGCATACATTTCATTAATTCCTAGGAATGCTTGTACTGCTTCTTTCTTTACTGGACTTTTTAAATCAGTAATAGCCTTCACAAGCTCTTGTTTTGGCTTCACCCATGCCCCTGAAATCATATAGCGTAAGTAAGTTATTTCTGAACAACCAAAAATAAATTTTTCACTCGTGATTCCCTTGAAAAGGAAAATATTCAATACTACTTTCACTTTAGAAGTGTGATTTTCCATTGAACGAGAGTAAATAAGGACATCATCTTGATTATTTTATTTTTTACCCCTTTGACCCTATCAAGTATGTCATTCACTAACCTTTGAAAGACTGATCCAGCAGAACATAAGCCAAACGGCATTCTGTTAAACCAGAACACTCCAAAGGGTGTTATGAAAGCTGTCAAAATTTTGGATTCTTCACTCAATTGCACCTGATGATAGGCGGAACTTAAATCCAACGTTGTCAAACATTTTCATTCATCTAACAAACTGATCATTTCTGTGATGTTGTGCAGAGGGAACCTATCTTCAACTACTGCTCTGTTAAGATTCCTAAGATCAATACAAAGACGAATAGCTCCTGAACTTTTTGTGGCTACTACTACTGGAGCTATCCACTGTGAAGCTTCAACTGTTTCAATGATCCCCTCAGATTGTAACCTAAGTTCGGAGCGTACAGCTTCCTGTAAACTGAAAAGAATACTCCTAACTTTGCACGTTACAGGTGTTGCATCTTCTTTTAAACATATATGGTGTTTATACCCTTTGATGCAACCAATTTTAGAATCAAGCACATCAGAAAATTCATTTAGCAATTGTTCCCTCAAAATGTCAATTTTATGTACACAAACTCTAGGAACAGCATTAGGATCTAAATAAATTCCTAGCAATTTCTAATGTGGCCACCTCAAAATAGTATTCTCCCCCCCCCCCTCACAGGTACATACATTTTCCCTGTAGTTCTATTACCTTTGAAAACAATATCAGCATTAAAATAGCCTATCCGTTCAGTGGATTTACCACCATAACTATAGGGGGTAACATAAGGTTCTGGTACCTGAACCCTGTCTTTAAAATACTTAGTAAAATCAGATTCAGAAACCAACGAGAGTTTGGCTCCTGAATCCGTCATCATGGATACTTTTATACCATTCAGCATAACTTCATCAGACGGATATTCACAACGTACATTGGAAATACAATTCACATCATTCTCAACTTTCAAATTGACGTCAGAATCTTCACTACGTCCAATTTCACTAATCTTAGGCAAATCCTTAGGTACTGATTTGCAGCACCTTGCAGGGACATTCTTTTGAGATAGCTAAATGGCTGATTGATCCACATCTGTAACATGACATTTCTCCCTTCGAAGCAATTTGAATCTTAGGATTGACTTTAAGTTCAAGTTTTTGTACACCAGAAGCAATTTCTTTGGATTTCTGTAATTCCTTGATACAAGACATAGACTGTTCAAATTGATTCTCTGTAGGTAACACTTCCTCAAGATTGAGGTCATTCTTACTCCATAACTGTTCTCGAATCTTATCACTTTTACATTCCAACATAAATTGATCCTGTATCCGATCTTCAACTGGGTTGCCAAAAGCACAGGAAGCAGCTCATTTTCGTAAAGCTGTAACAAAATCTTCAATGCTCTCTGAATCATTCTGTTTGTGTTTGCCAAAATTATATCTTTGTAATATAATAGAGATTTGGGGCAAATAATGTTTATCTAATCTCGGTAGTGTACTTTCAAATTAATTTAAAGCTGCATCACCACCACTATCCTTGGGTGAAGTAATAAATGGTAAAGTTTCTAAAACTTCTTGACTCTGGCAACTAAACAATGCTGTAATAAAGAGGTTTTCCACTCAGCTGACAAAGAACTTCCACAGACACGGATTTAAGTTAAAAATACTTTTTTTCCATTTAGGCCATGGAATCTGTGGCTCACCAGGAACTGGTAAAAAAAACAAAAAACGTTGGTGTGGTAATGTGCTACATTTTAAAATATGAAACTATTTCTGTAGAAACATAGAAGTAGAAAGTAATAAACCACTATTGTAGTTTTACTGGTTTAGTAACTTAAACTGGAAAGAAGTCATTTTGCTAGTTTTACTGAAGATTGTATGAAGTATGTGAAAGTCCTCTTTCTATTGTTACCGCTTGAAAGAAAAAAAGGAGACGTAAAGCGGAATAGTTTCATTAATATTGGTAGAAATGAGAGATGGAAAAAACGATGTGCAAAAGATTTATACACACTAGCTGCTCCTGCAGTTCACTCTCCACACCGCACAAGCACTGCGTGCGGTGATACAATGATCAGAAGCAATGATCTTGAAAGAAGAGAGACTTTGGGAAGGATCAAGACTAAGGTCCGTAAGTGCTCTTACTTTACACTGCGCTCGTTGAAGCAGTCTTCCTTCAAAAACTTGAACTTAAAGTCTCTTCCTAAGAGATCACGTAGAAACGTAGTCCGCTTTGAAGATTCTACCGTTGAGATCGCGTTGAAATTTCTTTCGGCAGGTACACGTTAAGTCCAATCGTCGCCAATTTGTGGTGGTGTAATTACAGGAAAAGAGAGATTTCGATGTGCAAGAGAATATGTAATAAATAGTAGTTTATTCCCAGGAAAGAAACTCCAGCCGCCAGCATAAACAACTCCTTCAGACTCCTTGCACTTAACTAAACAAGCACATAGCAATATAAAATAAAGAGGAGAGGAGAAAAGAGACAAAACATAATGACCATAAGAAGAACAATACACAGGATACCACAGAGACCTTCCGGAGTGTCTGATGAAGGCGTCGAGGACGCCAGTTGACTGCCTGTTTATTGCCTGCCAGGTTGCGGAGGCTTGGGCGCAGGCAGTTACTCTAGTGCTTCGTAGAGCCCAATATGCTAGGCTGTTGCCCCTTTAGTGATAACCCTATTTCTGGCAGATACAATCTGTGATGGGTCTAACGCAATTGTGCAATGGGGGATGCATCACGGCTGGGGATTTTTACCTCAGTGGCACATTCCTCATGTTGGAGGGGGTGCTGGGCGTTTTTCAACTACAATCTGGCCAATTCCTACAGTATGCTAAGATCTTGAGCACTGCGCTACAGCGGGTGAGGTTTGGGGTCAATATCCCATTAGAACCGGAGGAGTCGCAGACACTGCAGCTGCTACTGGACCCAGACTCCTTCAGAGAACTGATCTCCTGTATATATAAAGCCCTGAAGGCCGACTGCAGGCTCTACATAACAGGAGTTTGCATAGGTGGTTGACCGACCTGCCTGAGTCCCTCACGGAAGGTGACGTGGAGACAAGCATTTGCTCAGGTCCAGGACGTAGCCAGCAACGCCTGCTTCAAGCTCACCCAATTATTATTATTATTTTTATTTTTTTGTTTTTTTTACTTGCACCGCACCTACCTGACGCTGCAAAAACTGCCTAGATTTAATACATCACAATCCCCCCGCTACGTTGGGTGGATCCAACAACATTCCTCCACATGACTTGGGATTGTACTAGACTGTAGACTTACTCAGACTGGAAAATGCGAGAGATCACACAAGTCCAGATGGAGGCCTTGGTCAAGCCCTGCCTGCTGAAAGTACTGCCGCCCCCTAAACAGTGGGTAGGGGGCACAGATTAAATGCAAGTTTTCCCATTTGGGATTGGTGCTTGCTAAACGGTGCCTCGTTATCCACTGGATGTGTCCCAATCTCCCCGTGCTGGATAAGTGGTGTGCAGACCTGTGCGAGTGGGGGTGGCAGAGGAGCGGTGGTTGAGGTTGGTCTGCACTGATGGGAATGCAGAGAGGGACTTGGAACCCTGGAGTGGCATGCTGGAGGGTTTGGCAACTTAGGGGCCAAGGCTGGCTGCACCTTTGGTCACAGGCCTGGTTGTGCTCTCAAGGACCATGTAGGATGGGCCCACAGACCTGTATAAAACACATGTGCCACTGTTTTTTTTTTTTTTTTTTTTTTACGGATGTGGTGAGGTAGGACAGTTCCCTGCGGACTGGGCCCTGAATATCCTTAGGCCCCTCTGTTTTTGCTTCCCCCAGACACCGCCTTCCTATACCTGAGGAGGGATCCTTGGCACCCCACCCCCTGTTGTCGCTTGAGTTTGCTGCCCCCAGTCTCCCCTCACAGACTGGAGTCATGACGGGGGTGAACGTACACTGGATGGCTGTGGCTGCTGCTGTTGGTTGTTTCAATTTTTGTGTTTTTTCGTGATCGATAACTTAGCTGTTTCTAGTTCACTTAGTTGGCATACCATTGAGCTGCGCTGCAAACGTGGAGTTGTATAGCATGAATCCAATCCATGTGGTTGTGTGTCTAACTAGAAGTTACAGCTGCAATGAGTCCTTGGCCCCAATTGGTGGGGCATTGTCTCATTTATTTCTTAATGTCTGCCAGCCATACTGGATTGCACTGCTTTTGATTTCTGTGACGTATGTTATGCTGGTATACTGTACAACTGCTAAATAAAAACAAGTTAAAAAAAAATATTAAATGCATAGGCCGCCTCATTCTGTAGAACGCTGAAGGAGTTTGTATGATATTAGAGGATAGCCTTACCCCCAAATAAATCGTAGTATTTTCTTTAGGTCATCACAAAATTGTTTATATTGGAGATAGGGAAGGACTTGAAATGATAGGACTTGGGAAGAGCATTCATTTTAATTATGTATAGACTCTCTATCCTTAACAGGAAAAGGGACAACCGCTGTCTGAGGTCTCCATCATGGGGGGAGAGTGAGTTCAGAATGTTTGTGTTATAGATTCCTGATTCTGCAATGGTAATATTGATTCCTAAGTTTCTAGTGTACCACTCTACCCAGCAAAAGAGAAAAGAGGGTCCCAGTTTCACCACCTCTGCCCAAAGAAGCATGACATTTGGTGTCTTCGATTTGGAAAGATTATTATTATTCTTTGTCACTCTTTTGAATGTCTCCAACTATCTCATCAGTTTCAGGAGGAAGGATGGAGGGGAGAATAATGTAAGGAGCACATTGGCGCTGAACATGAAAACTTTGTGGACATCTGTGTCGGATGGATTCCTTCTCTAACCCTAATCCTTTAGTATACTCTTGTATCCGTGTTGTGTGGGCTCAGTACTAAGATCAAAGAGTAACTGGGAACAAGGGCCACCATTGCCTGGTGTCTATAGTAAATTTACAGGATTTGAGATTCCTCGTTCGTCTTATTCTGGGCAGGAGGGGGCAGAGGGGTGGTGGGGCTATATCTGACAAGCATCATAGAAATCAACTTTGGGCCTAGACCTGCTTCCCAAAGCACCGTATGGGGAATGTGCTAGTTCACCCTTATGTAAACCTTCTTCACATCCAATGAGGCAAAGACTCGCTTTCCATTGACATTTTCAACCAGGAGGACCAGTCATCTGACATTGTGTGCTTGGCACACCATAATCTTTTAATAAAGCTTGACCAGCCAGGATGAATAATTATAGGTAAAAGGGTCTTTAAATGACTTGCAAATTTGTTTGTGAATAATTTCCAATCTGTATTCAGAAATACAGTGATCCTAATTTTGATGAAGCTTGGGCTTTCCCAGGCTTCAGAAAAGGAGAAATGATTGGCTCAGCCATAGTAGGCTTGACCTTTTTACTTTATGCAAAGGCATTATAAAGCTTAGTCATCAGTATGGTGCTAAAAGGTTCATGACATTTTGTAGAATTCTTCTTGTAGCCCATCTGGGCCCGTAGTCTTATCCAGTCAAAGCAATTTTATGTCTCCCTTTGCATCATCGACCTTAATCAGAGACTTCAACTGGGGAAGACTTCAGTGAGTGGTGCCAAGATTGAGTAGTTCATCTGTTCTTGATTTGAAGGGGGTTCTGCAGTGTACAAAGAGCCATAGTAATCTTTGAAAACTGGTAGTTTTCCCATGTCTAAGGTGAGGGCCGGGCCAGAAAGCATCAGTATTTCAGTGACGTATGCTTTCTCTGTTGTCTGACTGAATATAAAATGTACTAACTATTGTGAAGGAAAGTTTAGATTCTGTCAAAAACACAGAGCGAGGATTATGCTTAGCTCTTCAAATTTTATCACGCAGCAGCCTTAACAATAACATTAATACCCAAAGTCTACATATCACTTGAGTCTTTGTTGTAAGAGTCAACCCATTAACCATAGAGTAAGTCCCACATATATAACATCAAGGAAAAGCACTTCCTAATTCTCGTTCGCGAAAGTGTCTTTTTCTAGACATTTCCTTCAGAGTTCATGCTTTTAGTCTGATCCTATGACAAAACAAGACATGGAATGTAAGTTCTCAAGTCCAGTAAACCTCACTTAAAGTATCCAGCAGTGTCAACAGTACAGTATGAGAAAACAATGCAATCATAATTAGCCTGTGGAATCCCAGTATAAATTGCTATTATATTTATCCAAAACATCATAAGTTTTGTAGGATAAAGGGAGGGTAATTATATAAACCACCTGGGGAGGGATAATCCTTGCCTCCATGTCCTTAATAGACCTGAAAGTGTCCCTCACGATAGCTAGGACATTATATATTCTAGGTCAGGACCAGAGGCTCAGATTATGCTGGATTAAAGCTAGTTAACTATTAGCTAAGCTATACTTGTAATCAGCTTAAAGTAAAAAGTTTTGGATGTAGAGTCTGCGAACCAGTCCGCTGCTCCGAGAATGTCTTCCAATCGGCCCCAAGGCAAAGACCTTGGAAGCCATAGCTCCCCTTGGAGAAGTAAGTCCCAAAAGCAGATGTATCCACATCAGATTGGATGGGTAGGGCCCTTTTCACCCAATGGGCAATGGTAATTGTGGAAACTGGTTGAAAAGTTTGTTGAGAGATATAAATAGTTGGGCCGTCCCAGAAGGACAGTACTCATCAGTCATGGCTTCATAAGTTCTTGAGCAGCAAACCACGCACAGTTTCGGATGAACAGGAAAAGACGGGTAATGACCCACCCTGGTAGTGGACTTAGTATGTCTAGAAATGGTGAAGGATACTCCGTCCAGAGTAAACATATGCACTGTAATGTCCTGGGAGCAAACATCAGACACTTGTTAAAAGAACTAAGACATGCCGGCTTACCTATTAGTTTCTTATGGGACAGATACTTGTTACCCTGCCATGATTGAAGCGTTCAAAGCACTGCATTGACATCCCATAGGGAAGAGTACTTTGGTTCAAGTGGAAAGGACAAACGAATACCCCCACAGAAGACGACAGACCAGAGGATGTTTGCACACTGGAATATCATGAAGAGGCACATGCCCTGCTGTGAAAGCTGATCTACAAGAGTTAATTGTGTGATATGCCAGTCCTTTACCCGCCAACTCTGACAAATAATTGATGATATGTATTACATCTATCCCCACAGGATCAAGGTCCCAATGCAGACACCAGTGTGACCATCTACGCCAGGCCGAACCGTATCTCTTGATGGTAGAGTCAGCCTATGCGCTTCAGATAGGAGAGAAGCTTCTGCCGAAAGTCCTGGGTTTCCCAACATCCCCTGTAATCTTCTAAACCATCAGCAGGAGAGTTCCATCCTGAAGCAACTGGTGCTGTGAGGGTCCGTCAACAGAAGAGGAGTCCAGGTAAGCCGCATTGGAAAATCCATGGAACACCCCAGAAGAACTGGATACCATACTTGCGATTTCTAAATTGGAGTCACTAGGATCACCTCCTCCTTCTGATGTCTGACTAACCCTGTGAGTCTGGTGCTCATCAAGAAGAGAGGGAACACATACCCCTGAAACTGACTCCAGTCTTGAAGAAAGGCATTTGTCACCTCCCATAGCGAATCCAGTCACCAACTGAAGAAGCGTTGTTAGTTGTTGGTTTAGCTTGGATGCAAAGAGGTCGACTTAGCAAGGGCCTCACAGATGCATGATCTTCAGAAATAACGTGGGATTCATTTTTCACGTGCTGCAGTCCTTCAGGTGTCTGGATTGCCAGCCAGCAGACTGATTCGGTTACCGATGTAGGTACGTCCCTTTCACCAACAGTTTGTTCCCTAGGCAATAATACCAGAAATCTCTGATCATTCCCATCAGGACCTTTGGCCAGGTACCCCCCAAGCGATTGACATACCTCACCGCTAATACGTTGTCATCTTTAGAAGGATGAAGCAAGACACTGTGGGCCGCTAAACTCCACACATTGAAGGATAATGCGGGGAGCTCCAGACAGACAGTTGATGTGAAGAGCCTCCTCGTGTTGTGATCACCTTCCTCCAGTGGTAATATCCCCACAGTGTGTGACCCAACTCTGTTGACTGGCATCGGACTCTTACCAGATCTGGGGCTTCATCCGAAGATGGCCCTGCCATTCCATGCGTGCATGTGGTCCAGCCACCATCGTTGTTTCGTCCAAGCCTCTGGAAAGAGGGAGATTTGTGCATATGTCAGACCCTTCGTGAGGTGCTGTGCCTTCAGCCGTTGAAGAGCACATGAGTGTAGTGGGTCTGGCAAAATCGCCTGAATGGATGAAGGAAGTAACCCTACATTCCTGGCCGGGTGACTGAGTGAAAATTTCTTTTTCACCAGCATTTTGCATCATTCTCGACATTTGCTTAGTATCTTGTTTTCGGGTAGTCGGCTTGAATGATGGACCCGAACGATCTCGAAGAGCCTGGTAGAGTTTTTTTGTTGAGCCAGGACAAATTCTGTTCTGATCAACCCCAGATCCTCAAGAAGGATCGTGTCATCTGGAGGTGGATGATTAGAGTGGATCTGTCAAGATGCATTAAGAGCATGTCGTTGTAGTCTGACTCCTCTTGCACGTAGCCATTCCATGACAGGGTGAAGTACCTTGGTAAAGCACCGGGGTGCAGGGGACATACCAAACAGAAGGCGTGTGAATTAGAAAACCTGGCTGACCTATTTGAATTTCAGAAATTGCCTGTGGGGCGGAATAATCAGAATGGTAAGATAGGCGTCCTTCAGATCTAGCCTCATCAACCAATCTTAGGGGAACATAGTATCCCTGGGGATCTGAATACCCTCCATTTTTAAATGGCAATACACCACCCATCAGTTGAAGTCTTTCAGATTTATTACTGGACGATATCCCTTGTCTTCCTTCTCCACCAGAAAGATATTGCTCAGGAACCCTCTGGATGAAGAACGGAATGGGTAATCACCCCTTTCTCCAGGAGCTCTGGTACCTCTCAGTTGACAACCCGTTTCTCTTTCTGGGAGAACACCAAAGGTGTGGGACAGGATCGTTGACATGGCATCCTGTAAAACTCTTTTATGTGAAACCCTTCACCGTTTGGAGCACCAACACATCTCCTGTTATGGCCACCCAGTTTTGACTGAACGATTGCAACCTGCCTCCCGCCTGCATAGGGAAGAAGGGATAGCGCTTACCAGTGGTGCCATCAGGTGCGTTGCTGGCTCCTTTACCTCTCCAGCTTCTGCTGTCCTCATAGGAGGGGTAAAACAATCCAAACTTCTTCTTGTTTTTGAACTGTGAGTTTGAAAATGTCACTTTTTAGAAAGTGGGCATTTTCTTCCTTAACTATTCTGTGTCTCTGCCTGTCTGCTAAATACACATTTGGGCCAGGATGACATTTGGGCTGTTGGTGAATTCACTCTAAATAGTAATAATACAAAGAGGCCCGAGGTGTGCCCTGCATATCCTGATGCGTCTTCCCGGCTAGAGTGGTGGGAGGAGCTGACACACCTGAATAGGGCTGTTCCTGGCCTCACACAAAGCAGTCTCCAACCCCCTGGTGTGTGTCTAGGGCCAGGGCAGAGAAAGGCAGGGTCTTGTGCACTAAAAAGATTTCACGTTGAAGTTTGCCTACTTCAAAGACAGAAATGGGTATAAGTACTGGACCTCTGACCCCACAAAGATAGAACACTTCTGGACTGAGGACATTCTGCCAATAAGAAGAGCTGGATGCTGTAGTTGCTGTGGTAGCCTGCTACTTGCTGCTTCTGTCCTGGAAGTGAAAGGACTGGACCTTGCTTTCTACATCCTGTTTTCCAAAGTTCTCCAAGGACTTGAACTGAGTTTGCCTCCCTATTAAGAAGTCTCAGGGTCATCAAAGACTTCATCTGCCAGTGCCTGGCCCCTCCCGCTAAGAGTCCTGACATTGCAAGTGGTGCCAAATCCAGTCCCTGGGCCCTTGTCAGTGGAAGCTGATGACCTGAAGAAGAAAATCCACGCATTGCTGCAGCAGAAAAATTGGCACAACGCCTGCCCCGCGGCTGAGCAGTCGATGCAACGCCGGTCTCCCAGCAGAAGAATCAGCTCGTCTGGATTTTCCCTGCATCATCCCTGGGTGTCATTTTCTCATCGACCCAGCACCGCAGTAAGGAACCGACGCATGGCCTCACCTGTGAGGAAAGAACCGACGCATCGCGTCCACTGCGCAGTAAAGAATGGACGTATTGCTTGCTTTTCCAATGCATCACCTCCTTTCTGGTCCACATCGTGTTTGTTTTTAGATGCATTCCAGGCAAGTTGTGTTAAAAGGATATAGCTATTGATTCCTATGGATTAAGACTCTTTTAAACATTTAAAAAGTGATTTATTTATTTTTGTATGTTGAATGTTTGTCATTTTGGTCTTGTTTTATTCAGATAAATATTGGCTATTTTTCTAAACTGATGCTTAGTCATTTTGTAGTGTTTTCACTGTGTTACTGTGTGAGTGTCCACAAATACTTTACACATTGCCTCTGAGATATGCCTGATTGCTTGAGATAAGCTACCAAGGGGGTGAGCAGGGGTTATCTTAGCTGTGTGACTCCCTTAACCTTACTAGAGCGAGGGTCCCTACTTAGACAGGGTGCAAAACCCTGCCAACTAGAAACCCCATTTCTAACAAACACCTTTCTGATGGCTTCTTGTGCCTTGTCAAAGGATGAGAAGGTATTAACAAAGTGTGATAGTTCCTTAATGAAGGGCTCCAGAAGAGACCCTCATTCACCACTGGATCCGCTTCTGTGGTGGCCAACTCTTCCAGTGGGGTTAAATTTTTATTGAATGAGCGATGGCGCTTTATGAATGAAGCACAATTAGCGTTGCCTAGGAAACTAAGGGCCTGTTGGGCCCCGCTGTACAGAATGGTTGGGTCAGTCATGTAGCTGGCATTATTTGCAACTTCAGCCATATCAAGAATCTTAGTAAGGGGGCCCAGGACATCAAGTACCTTATCCTGCAGGATCCCCAGGATCGATCAGTGCCTTTTTTTGGGTCCTTGATGAATTTAGTAACAAAACCTTGCCATCTTGCAATCAATATCCTGAGTACATGCAACCTTATTGGCCAAGGAGGGTCTAGGGCACTCTGCCCTCAGACGCCCCTGTACATCCTGTTCCATGGGCTTTCTAATGTGGCTGGGTACATATCGTGCCACCCTAACGGTGAGAATCCAGTCTGTAGAATGAAGATGGTAAATGTGCTCTGGATTGAGCATACCTGGAAACCCCTGGGAGACCTGGTTGCTTTTATCCTCCAGCCTGGGTTTCTTGGTGCTGCTTTCTGGTCGCCACGGTCTGTTTGGGCCTGGCTCATTTCCCAAATCCTCATCAGGGTTGTCTGAGTCCTCCCCGGCATCATCATCTGTTTCCTGGTGGGATCAAGAATTGTCCGGGGGGGGTATACCCTGGCTGAGAATCTTCTTGTCCATCTAGGGCAGTGTTCCTAACCTTTTCTATGCCCGCACACCTAGGAAATGTTTGATTAATGTTTGCTCCCCCTACAAAATGTAATATCATGTTTGCAGAGGAATAGTAATATTTTAATTTTTTCAATAGATTGAACTGCATACAGTACTGTGGGTGAACAAATTGAGTTTAAAAAAGCTTTTAACCCAGTTAAAATTAAATGCAAATATAAATTAAGCGATTAGAAAAAACTGTAAATAGTAAAATCAATCCCAATTGTGAGCATAAAATTCAATGACTTATTTGTTCCTGCTTCTCATTCTTGATTTTATCAAAACATGGAACTTTCTTTCTGATTGCGATCTGCAGATCTGCCTGTGGATTCAGGAAGTTCCTAGATTTTGTCTTGATTGACAAAAGAGAACTGATTCCAGATTCACACAAGTATGTCGTTGCAAATGGAATGAGGTCTCTGAGTGCTTTTCCACCAATTCTTGAGAACATATCCAGTTCTGAACAGTAAAACTCCTCGAAAGTCTTACTTTCAAATTCCATTTAAAGAGCATGATTTGTCTGCAAATCAATAAGATGTTCCTTCAGCTCTTCATCATCTGACAATTTCAGCACATTGTAGGAATATGTATTCATGATCCATTCTCCTGAAATTTTCAGGTCTTCAGTGGCAAAATATCTGTCAAACAATTCTGACAGCATTTTCAAATAAGTCACAGTTTCTTCACGCATAGTACGAGTTATGAATCCAAGAACACCAACCATCTTTTCAAATGATGAAAGTTTTGAGAGATAACCTCTTTTGATCCTTCAACACCAAAGAAGTAACTTTCCTTTGAAAGAATTCAACTTTTTGAAAGCCTTCAATATTTCTAGCCCTTTTCCTTAAAAAAAAAAAAAAAAAAACACTCAAATCGTTCATACGAGGGAAATTGTCAGTCAAGTAAGCCATTTGTGTGAATTCCTGTGTTTCCAATGCCCCAACCAGATCATGTTCATGCTACTCCAGAACAACTTTAATTTCTTCCTGAATTTCAAAGAAGTGGGTTAAAGCTTGTCTTCATGACAACCAATGGACATCTGTGTGGAAAAGAATAACTGAATGCTCACTTCCTTGATGTTCACTAAATTATTTGAAGATGTTATTGTTCAAAGCATGCCACCTGATCCAGTTGGTGATCTTCACACAAATATCAAGGACTTTCTTCAAATGTGGAGGCTATGTTTTTGATGCCAAAGCATGCCCATGAAGAAAACAGTGGGTATCTTGCAAGTCTGGAATCTCCTTTTTCATCAATGCAGCAAAGCCAGCTATATTTCTAAGCATTGTATGTACCTTGTCAGTGCATATCTAAATCAAGTCTTTCACCAGCTGCTTAACATCCTTTGCAGTTGTGGTTTTCAGATCTTCATAAATCAGGAAATCTTCCTTCACAGCACCTTCATTGACACACCTCACTAATACCATGAGTTGACTACAACTTGAGACATCAGTTGACTCATCCAACTGATAAGAGATTTTCAAAGGACTATCTCTGACATAATTTGGTCCAAAATATCTTCACTCAAATCACTGAATCGGTTGTGAATGACATTATTTGATAGGGGCACAGGTTCAAATCTTTCTCTTGCTTCTTTGCCCAGGATAATTGTTGCCATTTTCTGTGCATATGGCTTGATGTTGTCTTCTGCAATTGTATGGAGCTTCTTGGATTTGGTAGCCTCATATGCTGCTTTGTATGAGGCAAGAAATAGTGGTTGTTCAACAGAAACTAAACCCAACGTTAGTATAGTTCCTCCAGAATCAAAACGAGCTCCCTTGATTTTCAGTGACCCAACATCATGTCCTTCAACATCAGCAGTGCCATGCTTGTTCTTGAAGCGCCCTTGAAGCTTGGATGGCTTCAGGTTTGAGTTGGAAAACACTACTCTACAAAGAATGGTCTAGGGTTTTGTAAGTCATTTCCTGTTGTGCAATTGAAACCAAAGCTCACAGTCATCATTTTATTTCCTTCTTTTTGACATGATGAAGGGTTAGTCTGCGAAACAGTAAGTAATATGAGCTAATTTGCCTGTCCATAAAGCCCATTTTAACAACTTTTTCCTGACTGATGTTTCTATAAAAATATAATTTCAAAATGTCGTAGCCCTCAGAGCAAAAAAAAAAAAAAATGACCTACATATGCCGGCACACTGCAAGACACTGGTTGCACCATGATAGTCGGACAACATGCCTCACTGTTAGACATCCAAATGCATACTAAATCAGTGTATAAAAATGTTTTCATGTGTTCGACATTCCAGCATGTCATATCTTGTCAAGACATGTACTCTACAATCATGAAAGTCACCTATTGATCAGTTGTGCAAACGATTGATCACAGTTCAGCAATTTCTAATGTAATATCAATTCATTCTTGTAACAATTGACATTTACATTTTGAAATAACGAACAAAAATAATGGAAAACCTATTGCAATAATTAATTTTCAGCTTTTCCATGAAAATAAGATTTCAAGCCTAACGTTTTTCTGCAATAGAGCTTATAATTGCAGTGATAGTTTTTATATACATACCGAAGAAAGCTCTATGGAAAAAATAACACACGGACAGTCCGACGTGCGCTGGCACGCAATCAAGATAATGAAGGAGAGGAGGATGTTCACCGACATGGTCACACCGCGTATGGGTGTTGGTGTGGTGCGAGCAACCCTAGGGGCAGATAAACATACCCACACCTATTCTCCCCTGATTCCTGATACGAATACAGTACATACTTTCCCTCTTTATCACACACCCTGAAATGCTATCTTGCATCTCAGGTTGGTAACCCTTCGCTTCAAGTGTTTCCCCTAGGTTACTAATGCTGTTCTTTGAGGTGCCCATTGTCTAATAGAAAGTGAGGTATGCTAAGTTGTACTTTGTCTCTAATTTGTTTGTTGTGCATCATGGAGTATTGTAGTTTCCTTTGCCCAATTTTCTTTAACGCTTTGGGAACTTCCAGTGTGGTTGTTATATATCCATGATGAAAGAGTGCAACAGTACCTATATCACTGATGAAATCCTGTACAAAGATAGTAATTGAGCCTAGCGTAACAGTGGTGTGATAGAAAGTAGTATGTAAAATCTGACCCAATGGACTGGAGTGTACACCATATGTCTTGTAGGCCCATTTCTCTAAGCCATGCCTTCCTATTTTTTGTTTGCCAGACTCTCTGTGCTGGTCCATCCTGTTCATTGAAGTGCCATGCCACTGGGATATCTGTCCATGCAACTTGGCAGAAGCTGTACTGTGCTTCATTAGGTATTGGCAAGTGTAAAGGTCAGTGAGTTCTATGTGATCTTGAGAGAGGGCTCTTCAAATGTTTTCTCATGAATCTTGCCACAGACTGTATATTATATTACAATTGTGCTCTACCACCCCCGCCCAAGTCTTGATGCAGCCTTATGAGAGAAACTGTCACAAGAATCCTTTTGATCTAAGTCAACACCAATCATTCTCAAATGTATCTTTTGAGTGAGGCAAATGTCACATACTGATTCATGCAATAGAAATATAATGCCTAGCCACTTAGTGTGGGCATACAGACTAATGATTTTCAGCCCAGGCTTTCGGATGGGGGCCACCAATCTTCTAGTAAGAGTGACGTTTAGTGGTTGAGTGCCTCTTCTATTAACACCTTAAAGGTGATCTCTTTCTTGGTTTCCTTGCCCTCCTTACTTCTAGAATGCATGTCTTAATAGACCCTGTCTTCCTGAGCAACAGTTAAACAACCCAAGCCCAATTTCCACAACTATCAATCAATATAAAGTCATATCCTCCTGGGATCTACCCAGATTGGAGTTCTGCTCTTGACTCCCATCCACAACAACTCATATTCCTTGTAGATGAAGCACAAGTTGCCTCTTTCTTTTTCAAACAGTTGCGAGGAGATGAATCTTTGGTGGGATGCATTTGTTTTTAGGAGTTTTGAAGGCATCATCCAGTCTGGGTTAAGGCATATCTTTTGGCTTTATCAAACCCTTTTTAACTAAGTATGAGACCATCCAGTCTGTTGATCCTTCTCTGTGAATTTTCTGATCTAAAATAAGGATACAAGTGTTATCTGTCAGTATTTTTAACTACACAAACTATAAGAAGTCTCCAATCTTATTGGGTTAGTTAAAACTAAATCGAGGCATTAGCACTTAAGCAGAGTTTACTCTGGGTTCTTCCTTAAGATAGATATTACTGAGAATGCACCTGAACATATGTCCCGACTCTGGCCAAGTTAAATGGGTGTTCTGACTGGAGAACACTGTCAAATATTATTTCAACTGTGATTGCTGTAGCACTCTGTTACATATATGGTGCACTTGTTGATACGTCTGATTACTCTTATACATTTCCCCATAGTCTGCTGGGTCTGGAGGATGGACCCTAATAGCAAAAGGTGAGGAGAACCGCCAGGGCCTTTGGGATTGCCTCAGGGACACGAACAACATCCTGCAGCTGTCATGCTACCCAGAGCACACTTGGCAGTTGCAGAGACCCAAGATAGCAGCTGGCCTCTGGTGCAAGCACTCGCCAATACAAGTGTGAGGTGGGGGAGCTATACAATGGGTCACCAGGCCCACCAACTAATAAAAGGGCCCACTGAGCCAGAATCATCTGTAGCAGCGTCCTCAGTGGGCCTCGGGGGACCCATCACCAAACAGAGGAGTGGTAAGAGTGAGCCAAAAATTCTGAATGATCTTATGCAGCATCTGGACTGTAATCAGAATGCTTTCCTCGCCCAGCCCCCTTATAAGCCGTGGCAGTAGGGTAAGCATTACCGAGGCACCAGGGTGAGTTGTGGGCTGCCTGCAAATTGAAATCTCAGCTCTACTCAGAGACAAGGCACAGAAAATAGCTTAAAACAATAAGCAAACACTCTTTCATAGCGAATAAGCCACACCTGGAGCGGAAATGAGAGGGGCTGTTGAACACACAGATGAAAGGGAAGACCTATCTCTCACAGAACTGTTGTTAGCAGTCCGGGAAACTACACCTGCCTTGGAAAATAAAATGGATACTGCGGTCGTTTAAATTAATTTACTCCGAACAAACATTGGAGAAAATTGCTACAAGAGTTTCCATGGCAGAGAACACGATCTGTGAACAGGCTGAATCCATCTAAATGCTATAAATGGAAGTGGGTCAACTTAAGTAGAGAGCTCACTGCCTATATGCCAGGGTGGAGGATGCAGAGGGGTGACATCGTTGGAATAACATGCAGTAGGTGGGCTTTCCACAAAAGGCAGAGGGCACAGGAGTAGAATGCTTCATTGAGAACTCTGTGCAAGCTGTCTTGAAACCCGAGGACTTAATCCCCTGCACTTTGTAATAGCAAATGCCCATTGAGTGCTGGGTACCCTTCCGAGCCTGTGACAATACCGCTGCCCATCATAGTCTGGATCCTGAATTTCAGAGGCCTGGATGCGATCCTATGGGTAGCTCGTTTGCACATCCCACTTGAATTTAAGAATCGCCTTATAATTACCTTTCCAGCTAATATCCAGGAAGTACAAACTAGAAAGAGATCCTTCATCAAAGTGAATTTGGAACTTTGAAAACATAACTTGCAGTATACTGTGATCTTAAAATGCTGCAGGACTTAAATTCACTAACAAAAAGTTATATTTTTAAGAAAACAGCAAACCAGTAAAATTCAAGGTGGTAATCAGTGAAGCCTACAAAACAGCCATGATGGAACTCCTGATTTCACATAAAATGGTTTGAAAGAGAGAAAGAGCCAGGGAGGTGGAAGAGTTGGAGGAAAGATAAATGGGAGGCAGAAAGTATTGAACGATTCACTCCCAAACTCTTCCATCAAATAGACCTAGCCAGGGAAGAGAACAAATGACTAGGAGCGGAAGAGCCAAAGCGCAGTATAGAGCAAAACAACTTAAACTCTACGAGGTAGTGAATAAAGTGGGCAAATTGGTGGCTTGGCTGACAAGACGAGAAGAGGGACAAAGTAGGATCTGCAAGCCAGAAACCTAGGAAGGAAGTACTATTCGACAGATTAGATTAAATAGCCTAAAGCCCTAAACCTTTGCAACACACCTAGCTGACCTGGATCAATCTAGGGCAGTAGAATCTTGGGGGGGGGGGAAGGAATCTGAGGATTTGTTAAGGATATACTCACCTATGTTCTGGATAGTGAGGACAGGGAATCATTACATTAAGATTTTGGGGAGGAAGAGTTTAAGGAGGTGATCCAGTACCTTAAAAGGGAGGAAGACCCCAGAGCCAAATGGTTTTCTTCAAGAATAGTTTAAATGTTGAGGCTGAGAGGACTCCGGCTCATGCTATCTGAGGTAAAAAAAAGAGTGATGTCTCCCTCAGGCAATCAGAATTCTCAGCAAAACAGTGTGGGAGTGCACCCATCGCGTTGCTCATAACAGATGTCAAGGTTTTGGAGAAAGTCCTAGCTAACCATCTCCTATAGGTAATTGATAAGCTAACAAGCCCTGACCAATCAGATTTAATGCCCCTAAGGTCCTAGCACCATAATTTCAGACAACTATTCGGCGGTTTAACAAGGTGCCATATGTTGCAAGATTCAGCGATAGTACTGTCATTGGATGCCGAAAAGGCATTTGACTCTGTGGAGTGATCCATTCTGTTTGCAACCTTACAGAAAATGGGGATTTGTCCGGGTTTCCCATCCTGTGTACGCTTGCTATATACTAGACCCGTGGCTAGAGTCTGAGTTAATGGCGCACTGTCAGGGAGTTTAGCGTGGAGTGGGGGACTAGGCAAGGGTCCCTGATATCCCTACTCCTGTTTTTCTTGGCATTAGAACCTTTGGAGGGTTGGGTGAGGGCAGATGCTCGAATTCGGGACCTGCATTGAGGCTCAGTTTGGGAGCATGTGATTCTCCTATACACAGATGATGTGCTTCTGTACTTGGTGGACCCGCTGCTTTCAGTAACTAGATTCCTAGAGATTCTGGATATGTTTAACAGGTACCTAGTTGCTGGAGTCAATTAGCATAAATCAGTGGCGTTTTTTATCACCCCATGGCAGCCACCAGCAGACTGGGAATTCCGCTTATTGTGAACACGAGTGACTTGCTTAACTTGGGTATTTATTTGACCTTAGACCTGACTGAATTTCAGATGCAAAACATGGAGGGCATCTTGGAAGCAAACAGGAAAGATGTGAAACATTGGTGGGGCCTCTGCATCTTGTTGCTGGGCAGGGTTGCCCTCTACAAAAAAGATAATGCTGCCCAAGTTACCTTTTGGGCTTAGGATGTCACTAACAAATTATTCCATATGGTGGATTCCATGATAGGAACAATGTTTTGGGATGGTGGTGCCCCTAGAAAAGAACTGGTCACTCTGACCCATGTGCCAGTATGGGGGAGGGGAGTATTGCACCCCATAATCTACAGTTCTATGACTGGGTGGTTAAATTGCAGGTAGTGAACAAATGAGCCTTTCCCTCCTAGTGAGAACCAGCGGGGATAACAGACAGAAGGGTAATGGAGCAGGAGGCTATGTATGCCAACTATATAGTAAAAACAGAACAACTTGGCCATTGTCCCCGATAGACCTTATGATTAAAATATGGAAGAAAGCGATGCAGTGAGTGGGATGAATTGTGGGCGGGGTGACATTGGAAACCCTCCTCTGGAAATCAGACGTTTTAGCAAAGCTTAATCACCTGGAGGGACAGAGGCAATAAAATATGCTGGTAATATCCAAGCTGGGCCACTTTTGAGCTATACAAGCGATCCTTCCCATTAGGGAACTGTAGTGATAGTACGAGTTAAGGTACAGCCAACAAGTCTGATACATACAAATGAAACATGCCCTCACAAAACACAGCAACAAATTTGAGGAGGTGGCTGATTATACACCACTAGAAGACAGGCTGCTCACTGCCCTCTTGCATAAACATGCAGTTTCCCAGATCTATATGGCACTTATAATGAACAGTCAACCACCCATAGCCGCACTGAAAGACCTGGGGCAGGGATTTGGGGATCCTTGAAAAGGGGAACTCGGAAGAGGTATGCTGCTATACCAGTAAGGCAGCCATCACAACAAGGTTCTGCCTGTTGCAGCTTAAAATACTGCACCAAGCACATCTTGCCAAGACCAGTATTTCCCCATTGAGAAAATGGAAAACAATAGTAAATGTACGAAGGTTCCAGCCAGTTGTTAACATTACATCATACTTTATGGGGCTGTCTGTGAACACAACTCATTTTGGGCGCAAGTGGGAAAGACTACCTCAAGGATGATGGGGAAGACGTGGACCTCATGTGGCATTAATTATAGTCAAGTGAGACATCAGGATATCGTGGCAGCTTAGGGACTAATGAAACACTGGACTACAGATATGGATTGGAGTATGCAGGCAGGAGAGATGACGTACACAGCCCGTGGCTGCCCTCAAAGAGATAAAAAAACATCTGAGCCAATGAAAGGACTATCTCCAGATGGAATGAAGATATCTGAGACAAGGGAAGGGGTCCATTCAGATGACACTAGGAACTGGAGGTTAGCTAGGAGGAAAGACCTAAGTGGGGAGGATAGAGGGACTATGTGTTATATTGCTTGTGCTTGAACAACTGTAAGGTTCTCACACCGTCCACACCACATAATACTGTAAGTGGATACTTGACTATAGTAGTCGAAATGAATAACTGTTTGTTTTTAGTTTATCCAATGGTTTACAATGCTAATGAAAAATCTAATAAAAAGTTTATTTTTTATTTTTAAAGAGTATGTTTAACATCCAGTCATCAATTGAATTGTTATTCTCACTTACAAATCCTGACCTTTAATTCTTTTGCCTTTATTTGTTCTTTTCTTTCAGGTACAGCACTTGGGAGCCAGAAGAGAATATTCTGGACTCGCGACTCATTGTGGCCTTTGAGCAAAAGTGAGCTTATATCTAATCAATATTCAATATCGATCTGTTGATATATACACATCCTCTGTTACCTGCACTGCCGGCTATCACCCATCTCATGCCATTGATAGTGCCAGTCATAGATTGATGCACTTGCCTCTTTCGTCACTAGAGCCCTGATACACCCTGGAATGTTAGTATAAAAATTATAGCCGTCCCTTGCAAGCACAGCATATGTTACACGCCTGGTGTCACTGATTAGGTCAGTCTTTATTATGATGCACATTTCCCTGTTACCTACAACGCCCCTACTCTCACATACATGATGCCCATGGTAATGTCAATATAAGAATGGATCCACCTATCTTTGTATTACCTACACAGGTTCCTCTTTCTTTTACCTGATGTGCCTGGTGTTGTCGAACTATGATTTGGTGCACCTGCCCCTATTGTCTGTGTATCCCTATCTCACATCTAACATGTCTGGTCATTAATGCCAGTGGAAACACCTCTCTCTTACAGCTCACACTTTCTCACCTGGCATTCGTGGCAGTGTCAGACTGACCTGTTGGGCAATCAGATAGTGCCCGATGGGCTGGTCTGACAGATAGGTGTGTGAGTCGAAGTTGTAGCAGTTGTGAGCCAGTGTTTTGGCAGCTGTAGGACTTTTTTTTTTAGCAGGTGTGGGCTGTTTTTTTTTTTTACAGTTGATCTCCCTGATATTACCACTTTTTAGCTGTATGCTTCGCTAATCTGGGCCCTTTTATTCTGGTGCCTGAGCTTCTATTTTTGTCCCAGTCTTACCCTGATCCTTGGTATTAAATATCAATACGTAGTTGCCTCTGCGGTGCAAGAAGGACCGGAAAACGAGTCTCCAAAATATCACCTTAATATTTTAAGGGGAATTACTCATGATCTTCCATCTGTGTGTGCTGTGATCGTTCAACAACCATCACAGTCAACTTCCTGTTTTTTCAGCCATTTGACAGAATATAGGAATAAAGGGGTTATTGACGCATTCCACACTTATGTATTTTTTCTCATTTTCTCTCTTCTACCTGGAAGAGATTTCGTTTATGCATCTTTTCCAGTTGATTGCCTACTAAAAACGAAATTGTGGGGGAGTTATTGCATGGCCGGCCTTATGACAAGCGGGCCTCATTCCTTTGAGCGCTCCGTGTGCATCGTGGATAATGGAGACTCTAGTCCTGAACAAAGAGGAAGACCCAGTACTAGGTTGGGCAGAGACCCATCAAGACGGCCTAATGCTGATAATTATTTCCATGCAAAGGATATAAAGAAAGAATTCTTGCTTCAGCAAAGAATAAAATCCTGTGATATGAGATGCAGGATCCTGCTGTATTCTGACCTAGCACCAACAAAACTACTTGTTAATGTTTTCTGTATATATCTAACCACAAACCCGAGTTGCCTTTCAATTTTGTGCATGCTGTTGAAGAAGCAATTCATTGAGTGTCATGGTTTACTGTCAGTGGCTGATTTTCAGCTATCCTCTGTGTTTCATTTGTGGACATTTTCACCTGAATTCCTGTCTGTTCTGTTTGGGACTTCAACCAGGGTTGCTGAGGATGGTGTTGCAAGTAGAATCAGAAGCACTAGAAACCATTTGTTATTTCACAGGACCCCCACCACTACCATAAAGGTCTGAGGGATCCAGAAATGTGCATGGTACCTATTTTGTCACCACCTTTTCCTGCTCTGGGGCATATAACTACTTGAGAGGTAGCCTCCATGGTTATGAGGTGGCACATACCTGTTAGTGGAAATGCACCCCATTGCAAGACTCTGGATCATATGGTGCCAAATTACATATTCCCTGATAAGGTTATTACAGTAACTCAAAAGAGTACTCCTACCTTGGAACACCACCAAACCTACTTGAGCTGTTCAGGTTCCTGAGCCAAAAACTAAATAAGGTCAGTAGACCCAGTGACAAATCATGTCACAGTCCCAGTAGTGTTTTTTGTTTCCAGTGTGACTGCCCAAAAAATCCAAGCCTTTCACCAATTCACATAAATTGCTCCACTCAGTGAATCAGTGAAGGTCTTAATATTTTCTTGTATTCGTTTCCCTGTTTCCATGATATTGCCTACTTTTGATTCTCTTTCTTTGTACAAACCCAAGGAGAAAACCAATTTAGAATAACAGGAGACAACACAGCCTTATGCATTGATCCCAGTACCATTGATGTCTTCTCATTCAAAACTGAGATGGAAATTTCTGATAGTGTTAGGCAAACTAATGAAACCAAGATTAGAGAACTCACAACCTAATATTGTCTGCGCTCCAGCTCCTCAATCTCAATCAACTGCCTACAGGGGAGATTGCACTTAAAGAAGGTTATTTATTTCCTGATGCTGAATCCAGGTCTGCCATACCTGTTCAAACAGTGTTATGACTTGAGCATGTAAAAGACAAAAATCTTATTTTTTTCAATGTATGCATTCATATTTACTTTTTACAACTTAGTACAATCAACACGTATGAATTTAGCTCCGTGTCCTTGACAAATCTCAGTTACCCCCATACCTCCCTCAGTGCCCCCACCATTAGGATTTTCAGATTCTGTTTCCCTCCCTTGTGTGTATAGTTCCTTTTCATTCCTATGTCCATCCCTCTGCCGCCGTGCCTGTTTTCAGTGTACTGACAATGTTGTTATGATGCTATAATGGCCTGCCAGCTGCTGCATACCTATTGATTTTCTTAAAGCGCTCTCTATTCTCAGACACCACTCTCCTCTTCGATGCTCATATCAATGCCAGCTAACACCCTTCGATGGTTGTAATTTGCTTACTCAATATCCTCGCAATATCTCTCTTAGCCCTTATAAACCCCAACACAGAGAACATTAGTTTGGCCCTAGGAAGATCTACATCATTTGAAATACACAAGGGGACAAATTAGAGGTTGCAGGGTAGAGCTGCATCCAGTATAGCAGTTAATCATTTGATTATATCTTCCCTTAAAGTGAATGTTACGACATTTCAAGTTGTGGGAAGAATCATGCTTTCACCTCTGTTACGTTTGTTATAAGGTGGGAAACTGTGCCCTCTCTAATTTTTGTAAAGCCTATTTGTAGAATAATACACCCTGTGTAGATTTTTAAGATAGATTAACCTCAGTCTCGACTTAATAGCCACTTCCACTGGTGCATTAGTAGAGCTCCCCACTCATTATCTTCTAATGGCCCCACATCACCATTAGTGTCTGCAAGTTGCCTAGTTGTTGATAAAGGTTTGGCAAATAAATGAAACTGCTTTATTATTTAACTCTTCCAGAGGGGTGCTGTCTGCCATTTCTGTCCTGTTTACCGATTAGGCCTCCAGTGTGTGACTGAGCTAGCTATATTAGGAGGTTTGGATTTTCCCCTGTGTGTATGCTTTCTGTAATTTGTCATATGTTTCAGCCCTTCCCCGTCCATCACACACCTCCTCTTAGATATAACTATAAGGTCCAACTGTTGAAAGTCTGTTAATTTATTTACTTCTTTCAGTATTTTCCCTTGATATTGTGGGGTTTCTCTTGTTATCTTTCCATGCCACCCAAAGGACTGTGTGGCCTTATCACAGGTACAGGAGTGAGTCCCAGCAGCATCATTCTGTACAGCTTCCCATATATGTTACTCACATGTGGTGGGGGTTGGAATAACGTCTAGTAATTAAAATGACTTTACGTTAAAACACCATTTTAATGTTAAGTGAAATGCCCATCGCAATGCACGGTTGGGGTAGAGGAGTTGGAAGCAGGACCTCACCCGGCATTGTGCTGCTCCCACCCATGCTTGCTGCTCCTGCCCTCCCCTCCTTGCCATCTGTTGTCCAAGTCCATGCCCCTCCTCCCTCATTACAGCCATGTGTGGCTGTTGTTTTGCCACTACCCTTCCCGTTTTCCCTGAGCAGTTAGCTTACTGCCCTATCCACCTCTTCCATACCCTCTGTTGTCTTGAGTCCATGCACCACCCCCTCCGTCCTTCCATGGACCTGCCACTGCCCCTCCTATCTACTTTGAGTGTTCCGTTGAGCTGCCACTGCTCCTCTTACCTACCTAGCATGGTCAGACGACTGCTGCCTGTCCCTGCCACCTCTACCCTGCCTGTCCGAGTTCCATCCCTTATCCCATCTCCCCTGTCCTCCATGGTCCATTGTGCTGCCACTCCCCTCTGCCCTCCATGCTCTGTTGTGCTGGAACCGCTCCTCCTGCGTAGTCTGTTGTGAAGCCCCTTCCCACTCTTGTCTGTGTGCAGCCTCTACCCCTCCCTTCTGTCCTCCATGGTCCTTTGTGCATGCCCCTAACCCCTCCCTCTTGCTCACCATGGCCGTTGTGTTGCCACTAACCCTCCCGTTTGTCATGCATGGCCTTCTGTGCTTCCACTTGCCCTATGTGGTCAACTTGCTGCCCCTCACACCCTCCCACCTTCCTTCTGTTGTCCGTGGGTATGCCTTTATAGTCTCTTTGTTGCCCTCCATGGTGTGTTGTGCTTCCAATACCCATCCCATCTGCCCTTAATGGTCAGCTTGCTGCTCCAGCCCTGCCCCGCTGCCTCTTGCCTTCCGATTTTGAAGTGCAGCCCCTATTCCCTTCCTCCTGCCTTGTCTGGTCTGTTGTGCCCCTGGCCCCTCCATCCTACCTTCATGGTCTGTTATGCTGCAACTGATCCACCTGTCTGTCCTATATCATCAGCTTGATGCCCATGCCTCTTTCCCCTCTGCTCTCTGTCGTCCATGTGCACGGTCCTGTCCCCTCCCTATTGGTTTCCCTGGTCTGTTGTGCTGCACTGCTGCCCATATTGCCCTGTGTGGTGTACTGTGCTGCTGCAATCCCTGATGCCTGCACTTTAAGGTATTTTTGGTACCCCTGCCGATCTCCCTCCTGTCCTCTGTTATCCGAGTCCATGCCTCTACACAATTCCTCCTGCCCTAAGTGATCCAATGTACCATACTTGCCAACATTTTGAACTTGGTAAAAGGGAGATTTTGAAACAAAACCTTGGGAGTTGATTTTCCTCATTGACTTACATTGAAAATGAGGAGATTTTAGGTAGGAGACAGATTAATTAAAGACCTTTTCAGGCCTCGAAAAATCATAAAAATGTAACTAGACCTGTAGGTCAAGAAACTTGAATAATCTACTCGACCTAACTGTAATGTTCTTGACCTGTAAATGGGTCTCAAATCGTGTGCGCCCAGGCAAATATAGTCCCGTTTTTCTTCATTGTCTATTATAACTGCACCTTCAGATATGTGAGCTCATTAAACAGACTAAACATTTGTTCCATGTATTAAAAGAATATACCCCATGTATAGGGGACACATGATCCATGAATTGCCTCTTAGTTTACTATTAGCATTTCATCAGGAATGTTTCTCAGTTTATGTTTAGACACTCACTTTTAATAAATATATTACTAAAGCATGATGTAGTACCACCCTGTCATTTACAGACAGTACATTTTCATGAAATGCCCAAAAACCTTACCACTGCCTTGCAACTTTACTGATAAAACTATAAAGTATATTAACAATAATCTGTGAAAATTGGGTTTCAGAAAACATATTTATGCTTTCACATCATTAAGTAAAGTGTTCTGATTTGTTTTCATCATATTAAAATATATTTTTCATCATGCAGAAATACATAAAATGGGCTTTTACAACTACTTAAATATATTTTGAAATGTTTGTGTATTAGGAATAACCCAACACCCTACAGCCCTTCATTTCACACTCTTTGTACAGAAGGTCATACAGCTCATATTACAAAATCCTGGAACTCTGTCTTCTTACAGTTAATTTTCCTTCTGTCTGCAAATTGACTTATGACCTCTGTCTCTGAACACAGAGCAAATGTCACAAGATAAGAACAAGATTCAAAGGCGTCTTTATTGCTCCTTCACTTTCTGGCTGAACAGAACATGTGTTCTTGGTCAACTCACCAGAAGGGGGGAGTAGGTCCTAAATATAGCTTGATCTGGAAAAAAAAAAGACTCTCCATAACGAGTTGGTGAGTAGATTTTTCGAGGCCTGCTTTTGGACTTAAAAAAATTGTGAGTCTCCTGCCTGAATCGAATCTGTTGGCATGTATGGTTGTACTGCCACAGCCTCTTCCTTCTGCCCTCAATTGTCTGTTAAATTGCCACAGCCTCTCTTGCCTGTCCTGCATGGTTGGTTGTTACCCCTGACACCCTTTCCCCTGCCCTCCATGGTTCATTGTGCTGCTACTGCCCCTCCTGCCTGCCTAGCTTAGTCAACTAGTTGACTCAGCATACTCTTCCCTGCCCTCAGTTATCTGAGGCCGTGCTCCTGACATCTGCCTCCCCAAGGTATTCTAATGAACAACTAGATCGCTAACATTCTTTATTTATTACACAAGTGTGGCACGCTTGTCATCTAGATGTAATCAAAACTGTAATATCTAAACCATTTCCTTTAGAAATTATAAATATGAGAGGGTCTTATTCCCATAGAAATTACGGCTAGTGCACTAAAAAACTAAATTGAGGACATATTTTCTGAGTCCTCAAATAGAGACAAAGCTCTTTTAAATTATTTGCTATCTTTATGTACTAAAATGAATGTGTCCTTGTGTAACTCATGCTCATGTAAAGCACTCCAATACCTTCGGGTCAAGTCTGCGCTTTACAAAAGTGCAAAAAAACCAAAACATTAAGGCTCTCATTATGACTTTGGCGGTCTTTTCAGAAGACCGCCGAAGCCACGGGTGCCAGAAGACCTCCAGTGCTGGCCACCATATTAAGAGTACTGAAGGATTTCCGCCACAATTTGGGTGGAAATCCTCCAGTAGTTGTACTGGCGGTCCGAGGCGGAGGGGCAGTTCCACCGACGGCCCCACCCTGCCAAAAGGCCGCCACCAGCCATATTACGACCTGTAACACGGCCTGGCGGTATCCTGATGGCTGGGTGCTGCCGGCGGTGGAAGTGCCTGTTCCTGTTCCTTGCCGGGCAACCTCCTCGCCGAACAAGGTAAGTCTATCGTCCGACAGGGGAGGAGGGCGGGGAGTGTTGTGTGTGAGTGAGTGTTGTCTGTGTGTGTGTGTGTGTGTTGTCTGTGTGTGTGTGTGTGTGTGTGTGTGTGTGTGTGTGTGTGTGTGTGTGTGTGTGTGTATGGGTGTTTGAATCCATGTTTGAATGTGCGTTAGTATGGGTGTTTGAATGCATGTATGATTGTTGAAGTGAATGCGTGTTGGAATGTGTGTGTGAATGCCAGTATGGATGGATATATTTGTGTGAATGCGAGTATGGATGCATGTATGGATGTGTGTGTATGAATGCGTGTGAGTAAATGCGTGTATGGATGCATGTGTGCGAATGCGTGTATAAGTGTAGATGAATGAGTGTATGTGGGGTGCTTGTGTATGCCGGGAGGAGGGGGGGGGTTCTGTTCCGGAAATGGGGTAGGGATGTGCTGTTCTGGGAGGGGGGTGCTGATATGGAAGTGGGGTGGGGGGATATTGAGTTTGCAGGAGGGGTTGGGAGAGTTGTCTGCCGGTGACAGGAACAAAATTTCCTGTCATCAGTAGCCTTTCTGGCAGGGTTTTTGTGGTGGTGCTACCACCGCGGAAACTCTGGTGGAAAGCCGACTCGTTATACCACCGACGGTCTTCAGTGGACCGCCGGGTCAGAGTTGCTAATCTCCAGCCTGGCTGTTCAACCTCTCTGGCGGTGCAAGCGGGCATGTGATGGGTTGGCAGAGGCCAACCCACCACACTCATAATGTGGCAGTCTTCACCGCCGGCCCGGCCTAAGTGTTTTGCACACTTCTGTCATTGGGCTATACTTGGGCTACATTTAGGTGGTATGTGTGCTACATTTGAGCTCTTTTTAGGTCAAGCGAGCAAGCACTCTGTCCTGTTGTAATCGCTCTGTGGGCTTTTAACCATGCCCATCACTATCCCTCGTTCATGGGCTTGCCTTTCAAAAATCCTTTGTTATCACTGATAAATGCTTTAGGTTTATCCCTCTTGGGGCAATTTTGTTAGCGCCTCTGCCATCAACCCTCTTACATTGATAATTGCACTTTTTCCGATACGTTTCACTGCAGCACAGTTAACCTCCTGCAATCATGGGAAAATCATTTAATCAACCCTTGCCTAAAAAACAACAAGCAGTAGCAAAGCCAATAGGTTGTACTTAGCCAAGATCTATTGACTTTATCTATGCTATTTCCTAGCCTTGTACAGCAGTGTGGCTGCTATGCAACATAGCTGAAAGTAAAAAATAAAAAAGGTGCTATGGCTTGGTCAATGCTTACTCCATCATAGCGTTTTTTTATTTTATTTTGAACCATGCTGCACAGCAGCCGTGCAACTGTACAACATAGCAAAACAGATTGACAAAGCCAATAGATCTCGCATAGGTGAGACCTGTTGGCTTTACCAGTGCTTTGAGGAAAAAAATGATATGATGACGCTAGCGCTGGACGTGTCTACCTTATTCATTAGGTCGAGCGCACAAGCAATTTGACCTGTTGTAATCTATCTGTGGGCTGTTAACCATGCCCACTGCATGCCCATCACTATCGCTTGTTCATGGGATTGCCTTTCAAAAATACTTTGTTATAATTAGTAAAAGCTTTACGTTTTCCCTCAGTGGATCAGTTTTGGTACCGCCTTGGACACCAACCCTGTTACATGGATAATTGCATGTTTGCTGATACGTCTGACTGCAAGCAAACTTCTTTTTCCTTTTGTGTCTCTCCTTCGGGCTCATGGCGGCTGTGGCACTTTGAATCGGCTCGCTTATGTCAACTGTTTTACTTTTCATTTTCAATTTATGTGGCAAGAGAAGTCCAGTTAGGAATTTACAATGCCAAAAGCTCGAACTCGAGCAAAAGCGAGACCCATTACATTACAAATGCTTGTTTCCCTGATGGCCATCTTGATAGATTCATTTGTTATGAAGCTCCCTAATTTCCTTATTTACTGCAGTTTCTTCAGTACAAAATGCTTTGTTTTCCACTTCGATTCCATCAAGATGGCGTTCGGAGGTGCCACATTTTTGGCATAAATTGAGAATGTTACCACTCTAGTTGCTCATTAGAACACTGTAAGCTGCTGATCACTTCGGAATTAACTGGCAGTCTGTTGCTGGTGTTGAAAATGCATGTTTCAGTCTGCATGTCAGAATGTTTTAATTAAATAGAATAGAAAGATTTTTGAGAACTCTGGTCCAAATTTTTTTTTCTACAACACTAACTATAATTTCTATGACAAAATGAACCCCTTTATTTTGTTCCTTTCTAAATTAAATGTTTTAAGTTTTACCAGTTTTATTCAGTGAAGATGGCTTCAGGTGTGCCACGCTTTTGTCATAAGTAAGACTATTAGCGCTCTAGTTGTTCTTTCGAACACTCTGGGATGCTGTAGTAGAACACAAGGGAATAGAGATTTTCTTAGCTTTGTGAAAGGGCCTCTTGATTTTATTAAAGACACAGAGGCGAGTATTATGCTATCTTTTCTTGCATTTATTTGAATAACAGGCAAGAAAAAACTACAACTCCCAGCATGCTTTAGTAAAAGAACTACAAAATACTGTCATAACAAACATTCAATGACATGAAGATTATTGCTTAAAGGTCTTGACTGGGAGCAACAAGTTTTCATTTCTTGCCAAGCATAAGGACATTGAAACGACGGTATAGTAATCATAACGACAGATAAAGATAAACATAAAAAAGACAAGTTCTTGAAATAATTCCCAATCTGTAGAGTCTGAGGGCATAGTTGTAAATAATCTGTGTCCATCGTATGTTCTTTTTTGCAGGAATGGTTGAGGAAGGAAAAACAAAAATGTTCCAGAATACGCTTTTATGTAGATTGTTCTTAAGGTTTTTGGTTAGTGGATGCACTGAAGGCTGCCGAAAAAGAAAAAGGGAGGGGTTAAAATATGTGGTGGAATATTACTCGCCTTTGTGTCTTTAATAAAATCAAGACTCTTTTACAAAGCTAAGAAAATCTCCATTTTATTTCAAGACCCGGAGGCTCCTATTATCCTAGTTTAAAGCACTGACGTAATTACATTAGCAACATGAGGAACAGGTTTGCAGTAAAAAGTGCTAGAAGTAGAAACACTGTCCAGTCATCAGATTTGAGAACGTCATTTAGACTGGCTCGAGCCCAGAAGGCCTTATGTGTCATAGCACCCCTGGTAGAATGGGCCCCAAAAACTGAAATATTAATACCTGCCAGACTCATAACCAATTTATTCTAATGGGCTGGGAGAAGAAACAGGATTGTGGGGATTTCTGAAAGAAATAAGGAGTTATGGTTCTGATAACTTACTCAAATATTTAGTTTTTGAAATGTATTGTCTTAAACATATTCCAACACATAGTGTTGGTTGGTCAGGAAAATAAGGATAAAAGACAGACATTAAGCTGATTTTATTTCTTCTGCGAATTTGAAAGAATACACCAGAAGGAGTATAATCTACAGAAGTAACTTCCAAAGCTTTAACATCAGAAAGACGGTTCAAAGACATTAAACATAAAATCGTAGTCAATTTAGCAGACAAAAGCTTTAAAGATAAAAATATGTTATAAGGTTGATGAACAAAATATTGCAGTTACATTTACATCCCACATTGAACTGTATTTTGGTAAAGGTTTTTTTTAAAAGAAGACATATAAGTGGATGTTCAGCCACTGGCTTTCCATCACTTCCGACATGTTCCGCTCATAGTGCTGATCTGTATGTGTTAACTGTGCTACAAGCTTTTCCTTGAGAAGCTAACGAAGCTAGAAAGTAAAAAATCAAAGTTACATCTGCTGAAAAAGGGATTTGCACCCCTTTTCCATGCACCAGCTATCCCATACTTTCCAAGCTGTTCTGAATACCTTGGATGTACCTGGAGCCCAAGATTGTTGAATGAAATGGACAACTTTTGATGAAATTCCTGGGATTCTTCAGGAAGATCCAAAACCATCCATGCCACCAGCGTGAGGGATTGACTGATGATTAGATTGTGTAATAGGCCCTGGGGGATTCGGAAGCCAGTATTAGAATAATGGAAGTAGAAAAAGTTGATCTATTGACAACTCCAGGATACGAAGGGAACCAGGATTGGCCCTGCCAAAAAGTAGTGATTAGAAGAACCTTTGCTTTCTGATGCCTTATTTGAGCGAGGACTTGGGATATCATTATGAATGGAGGAAATGAATAATTTATTTGAGTTGACCAATCTTGGAGAAAAGCATCCGTTGCTAAGGCTTGAGGATCCGGCCTTCAACTGTAAAAATAAGGAAGTTGAGTATTCAAGTGAGAAGCAAACAGATCTACTGGAAAGGGACGGAATCTGGATTTTTTTTTTTGAATATTGATGGATGAAGGCGCCAGTCGCTTGAATCTCAAAGATATCTGGAACACCAGCCTGCTGTCGTATTCATGTTCCCAGGAAGATATTCTGCTTGAACTGAAATTTGTTTCTGGAGACAAAATTCCAAGAAATTTCTGGCTAGCTGGATTAGCTGTTTGGACCTTGTACTTCCTAGGTGATTTATATAACGAACCGCTGATTGGTTGTCCATTCGAAGAAGAATGGGGCAGCTTATTCTGTCTTTGGCAAAAGTTTGGATCGCAAAGGAACCTGCAAGCATCTCTAAACATTTGATGTGCAATGATGACTCCTTTTTGTTTTTTTTTACCATACGCCGCCAGTCAAGAGCTGACCATATCTTGCGCCCCAACCAGCCCGACTTGCATTGTATTGCAAGACAAGATCTAGGGCTGTAGAGAATATTACTCTCTCGTTCCATGCTTCTAGGTGATCCAACCTCCATTGGAGTTCTGAACGAGAATCATGATCTAGAGGAATTATGTATCCATAAGTGAAACCTTTTTGAAGATGGCAAATCTTGAACCTCTGCAAAGCCTCATAATGTGAGGGACCTGGAAAAATGGCTTGAATTGAGGATGCCAGAAGACATATAATTCGAGCTAAGAGTCCGATAGAATGGATTTTTCGCTTTCTTGATGTGAGATATCTTCTCTTTTGGGAGTTGAAGGATCGATTTGTCTGAATCTATTACAAAACCTAGAAATTCTATTTGTCGAGCTGGAATTAGTGTTGATTTCTCTTTGTTTATGAGAAAACCCAAATTGTGAAGGAGAGAATTTAAGTTGATTAAATGTGTCATTAGTAAGGTTCTGTCCTGATGTAGTAGAAGGAAATTGTCTAAGTAAGCTAGTAATCTGACACCTTGTGCTCTCATGAGGGTTATGACTGGTTTCAACATCTTTGTGGAACACCGAGGAGCTGAAGACAGTCCAAAGGGTAGGGTTTTAAACTGGTAAAAAGAGTATGTCTGCTGAAATTGAAGAAATGTCTTTTATTATTGGTGAACCGGAATTGAAAGATGTGCATCCTGCAGATCCAGGCGCATCATCCAATCCTGTTCAATTAACAAGTCTCTGAGATGGAGAATTGTCTCCGTTTTGAAATGATGATATAATACATAATGTTAAAGCATCTTAGGTTTATGACTGGATGAAACCTTTTGTTTTTCTTTTGGACTAAAAATAATGTACTTACAAAACTCTTTGGATGAGGGGAAGAAACTTCTATGGCTCGTTTGTGAAGAAGTGTTAGGATTTCTTGAGATAGAAAAGAGAGGGAGTTTTGAATTTTGCCCTGGGTTGGAATTCCATAAAGAGCTATACAGTAACCATGTATTTTTGAAGAACCCAAGGATCTGGAGTTATCATTTTCCAAGTAGAGAGAAACAGTTTTGTACGTCCTCCTATTGGAGGACGGCCAAAAGATGGAATGCTTACCTGAGCTCTGGGGTCCTCTGTTTCTGGACCCACAATATCTGAAGAGTCTGCTTTTTTAGGTATGAAATTGTGGTTTATAATCCTGTTGCCATCTGAAGCAGCCTTTGTTTTGGGTAAATTCACACTGTGAGGTATATCGGCTGGCAAAGCAGCTCATGCCTTTGCTGCCCCTGCCAAAAACACCACCATGAAACATCTTCTGTGGAGAAGTTTGTATCTTATCTATTGAAGCAAAAGTAGCAATGTATTTACTCCGTTCTTAAATAAATGAGTCACTGAAGAGTAAACCGTTTTCTTCTTGACCCATCTCTTTGTAGGCTAAATTGCTCATTTTTGGATCAATTATCAATACTTTTGCATCTCTCTTGTGCCATGGCAGAATTGGCATTTCCTAAAAGACCTATCGCCCTCTGGGTCCAGTTTGACAAGGTAATAGGGTTGTCTTTGGTGCCCTCCATCTTCGCTTCTTCCTCCAGGTCTAAAATTCTAATAAGAGGACCTGTGAGATCCAGCATCTGCTCTGACAGTTTGTCCAGGCTCTGGATACATCTTTTTTTAGGGCCCTTCCCGAAGTTAGTAAAAAATAAGAGCATGTTGGGATCAATAGTTGGTGTGGCAGCGATATTGGGAGGCATAGAAGGATGAGAAAATTCTGCACGAAGTCTATTGCGTGATAATTTATCCAGTAGTTGCCTCAATTTGTTAGATACATTAAGAAATACATGCTCATAAGGCGACCATTCAGTGGAATTTGGGTCACGGATAAGCATAGGATCAAACATCGGTGGACCTGGAAATCCAAAAGTGCATCAGTATCAGTTTTGGATGATTCTCCCAATTCATTAAGAGAAGTTTTTCTCCACAGGCCCAGACCAGATCATTATGTCTGGATCATCCTTGTCCATGTTGTCATCAGAAACACCCATGTCATCATCTGTATTGTGTATCTGAGTTACCTTAATAGGAAAATGTATTTTAATTGAACTATTAGAAACATCAGCCAAGTGTTGAGAAGAATCATTGGAAATATTCATATCACTTGTCACACGTTTCTTGGCCTTTTTTAAGATTAATGTGTTTGGAATCAGTGACCAATATTTTTTTTTATAGAGACCTCAAGGGTTTTGCAAATATTAGTCATAGATGGTGTTATAGCTTGTTGCACTGAATCTTTAATAGAAGAATTCAGATTGTCTTTAAACATTTGTGTTTCTTCATCATCAGAAAACACTTTCCATTTTTTATTTAAATGAATTTCATATATATATTGAAAAAGATTAAATGTGAGTTCAAAAATAAACACTGAAATATATAAGATTTAAAACATTATTTATGATAAGTCAAACAATGTCACCACGTCAAAAAAGGCAAAAGAACTTGCTCTTCTAATCAGTAAAAATGGAGGCAGGCCCGAGGGTGTGTCTCTGTAAGGAAGGTGGGATTTGAGAAAAACAGATGGATCTGCTGGCAGTGAGTGCATAGGACCGAGTTAAGAGGACTCTGTTACTGACGAATCCAAAATAGGTGGGGTGAGGACCCCATGTTTGTTGTTTGCAGATGATACTTTGCTACTATCCCAAACTGCTTTTGGACTTGCTAACTTCCTCGAGAAGTTCACAGGTTTTTGCAAAGACAATGGATTGGAAATTAACACTTCCAAAACCAAGTACATGGTATTTGGTGATACAAAAAAATAAAGTGAGGAAACTGATATTTTTGGATGGGGAAGCTTTAGAAAGAGTGACTGACTTCGATTATTTAGGAATCAGATTGGAGGACTCACACAAATGGTAGGCTCATTTATCGAACTCCTTTATGAGCCTAAAACAAAAGTCTGGGGGTATTTTGAGATGTGCCGCTAGATCCCCTAGGTTTGCAGTCACTCCTGTGATGGAAATATATAAAGCCCAAGCGAGAGGGGGGGTATTATATGGTGCAGAGCTATGGGGACATTGTAATTTGAATGACCTAGAAAGAGCCAAAATTTTTCTCATAAAAGCTTTATTAAAAGTACCTGCAAGTTCCCCGACCTTGCCCATCAGGATGGATTTAAATCTTCACTCCATCTCGCATATAGCTGCCCTAAGGCCGTTAATGTACTGGATTAGGATCTGGTCCTTGGACATTTTTAGCCCATATAGAGTCTGGCTGAGTGCCCTGATGAGCACGCATGCTACAAAAAAAGTTAGGTGGTGCAATTATGTTGAAAACACCTTCACTAAACTTGGGTTGGGAGCCTATTGGATAGACCCTTCTCACCTCCCAAAACATGCTATGCAGGTTGCAAAAATGCGTACTGGTTAAATGTACAAGTAGAAAAGTTAGCAGAGGTGCCTTTGTTTAGTATGACAAATAGCTTTCTATCATTCAAATGCTACTATGAATTTGAGCATTATATGGATTTGATTTTATCTCCTTTAGCACCTGCACTTTACCTTAGATTTAAATTAGGACTGCTACCACTACACCCTTTCACTTGCAGATGGACCAAACCTATAGTTATTCTGATTTATGCCCAATGGGATGTAGAGTTGCCAAATGCATAGCCCATGTCTTATTTCATTGCCCCGCCTATGCCAAGCAGAGGCACATTGGATTATACCACTCTGCAGATCCAGGGGTTTTAGGAATCGGCTATTAGCCCTTAGGATTTTTAAAACAAGTCCTCATGGGAATGTGGCATGCACACTGGCAACATTTTTGGAGCCAATTTGGTATATTAGATGTAAAACTTTGAAGTGTAACTTATAATGCATTGTACTGATGTTGTTGTGAGCATGAAACTGTAGTTTGATAATATTTTATAGATGATTCATGATTATTAGTTTACAAACTAGAATAGGAGTTGTGCTGTACTCCTGAAGTCATGTTTTTAATATCGAGTTACAATTTTAAATTTATTATATTGTATCTTATTCTTTTATCATTATTTTTACTTTAGATTCCGTATGTAGCACATTTGTCATTTTGTTGTATGTCATTATTAGTCAGTGGATATTATAACACCCTTTTTATTATATTTATCAAAGTGTTTTGTAAATGTGGTTTTATGGTATATTTTTACCGAAATAAACTAAACTTGAATGAATTGAATGAGTTTAGAGGAAGTACACCGCTGTGACGAACTATCAGAATCAAATGAGCTGCTTGGTTGTCTGACAAGGCCACGAACTCCTGTCAGGTAAGCGTGCCATTCACTAAGAAGCAACACTCTTGTCAGCACCAACAGAAACAGTGACGCGTTGGCGAGTGAAAACGAGCGCTCCGTCAGAGTTTGACAAAATCTACAGTAACACGTTGCAACTCGCCACGGTCGTCGCGTGAGGGGGAAAAAACACTAATCAATAACAGCGGAATCTACTTACTGTTAAATACTATACATCAGACCCATTTTACACAATACATATAAATGTGCAACTAAATTATTTAAAGTAATGAGACAGATCACATGTAATAGGGTACTTATCTTGCCTGCGAGCAGCAAGAAAAGAGAGGAATTGTTGCTCCCAGATAAGACCTTTCTTTATGCAATAGTCTTCATGTCATTGGATGTTTGTTGTTTATGACTACATTTGGTAGTTCTTTTACTAAAACATGCTGGGAGTGGTAGTTTTTTTTTGGGGGGCTGCTATTCAGATAAATGCAAGAAAAGATACCAGGAGCCTCCGGGTCTTGTAATAAAATCAACTGAAAGGCTGCTCTGTTGGAAGTACATGTTTTATTGAGCATGTGAGACTATGGCTGAGAAGGATAGTGTGATTTTACAGGAAATATGCTCTCATTTTAGCTTCTTGAGCACCTTCCATCACCTCTATAGGAAAATAATGAGAAAACTGTTTTCTCGTAAACATGATACATGAAATCCTAGCTGAAGGTTTTTCCCAGGGTAAAATCACCTTAGAACACACCACAATTCCTAAAATTAGTATGGTACCATCAATAAATGATTTATATTTTAACTAAAATCTGTTATCACCCTTTATATGTTCTTCTTCTAATGACCCTCAAAACTATCATGTATATCATGGAAAAGGCACTGATTCCTTTGCCGACAAAGCGGCTGACCGAGATGGGGTAGCGATGGGGTAGCAACCCCCTAATATACAAAAAAACAAATTTCTCCAGCTCTGGCGATCCTCGCTTCACCCCAAAAGAACAGAAATAGTCTCAGTCACAGAATCTTTATTGAAGAGAACTTTTAATGGCACCAAAAACCCAACGTGTTTCAGAAACCAAGTTTCCTTGATCACGGTTGACAAACTCTTCGACTATTTCCATTTTTATTACTCAATACAGACACCACATCGACATTAAGGACGGACTACAGAAAAATGCAATATTTAACAGTACACTCTCGGCCATCTTTGGATGGCTATTTACAGCGACTCTATAACAAGACTGATATGTCGATTCAATTTACATCACTCGTTTAATCCAGCCCAAGTGGGCAAAAAAACACTAATTGTAATATATTTCATGCAATGTAGAATGGCAAACTTCCAGAGCACCAGGGGTGCCTGTTGGAATGCTCAAGTATTTAGTATTACCGAACTCCTATTGTTGGGTTTGGAATGGCACTCCACTCCAAGCAGGGTTTCGCGATGTATTACAATCCAAGTTTGACAGAAACAAAAGCATCGGACGCATTTCGGCTCCATTGGTCTTTGTCACAATATATATGTTTCTATTTATAATTTAAGATTGTGTGTTATACTCCTGTCAATTCCTATATGCTGACTTCCATCCCCACAACTCTTTCTTAAAGCTAGTTCAGTCACCATAGCCATCCTCCCACATGTTGCGTCTAAGGTCAGTATGCACTGCTATGCAACATTAACTATCCAGAAATTCTACCTTGTGCGCCCTGCTAGGGAATAGTCTCCTACTCTGCCATCTTGCTCAGATCCCACGTCCAGCCCAGTACGTGCCATATACAATCCATAGGGTCCCCATGTGTCTTTTGGTCGACTACATATTGACATCAGTTCTTGATAAACATCAGACTGCGAATTGCAGTAGGCCATATCCGCTAGCCAGTCTTGTGGCGTCCTGAGTGCGCCGCGCGCCCATCTCATTTCAATTCTGTGCTGCGCCATCAGCAGCCCCAATGCAACCAAACATCACCCAGGAGATGGCACCTCCCTATCATAACCCAGCAAAGGAAGTTCAGATACAAACTCCAGTCTTTCACTCGCCATTACCTCAAGTTCCTTTTTCACTGCCTGCCAGAAGCGCTGAACATGAAACACATGTGGCAGTGCCATGTCACGTGCACAAAGTCAGCAACAGACTCCCCACAGCTAGCTCATCTGGCGTCGCTCCGCAGACCACAGCAATGCAGGCGAACAGGTGTATAATACAACCTGCTTATATACTTAAAATGGATTAACATGTGGCTGCTATCCAGGTAGACAGATTGCACTGCTGCACAACAGTATGCCCGCATCTTATCGCTAATGGTGATCTCAAGGTGTCTCTGCCACTCTAATGTAGCCTTGGTGACTCCAGGTCTACAGGCTTCCTGAGTAGAAGCATACAATCGAGATGCAAGGTGTTGTGATAAGGTCTTCGTAAGCAAATGCGTCAGTGCAGATTAAGGAGGTGGCCCAGCAAGGCATGCATTGTGTGTCAATCTCTGTTCTAGTAGAACTGTGCCAACAGAATGCGCTCAGTACCGCCCTGGTCTAAGTCTACCCACATGTGCATCAGGCCCTCCTGAAAGAAATCTCCCATGCTTTGAAGTCCTAGGTTCCATAGTGCAGACACCCTCCCACCCCCTTCTCCTGTCCAAGAGGGAACCTATGGCAGTGTTCCAATGCTATATTGGGTGAATACTGACAAAGTAAGAGCGGTTGGGCCACTTTAATGTCAGCAAGGCTAGGCCACTATAAAATATCAAACGAACAGGTGCCAGTACTGATCCTACTTACACGAGATATGCATTTACATTCATGATCACACAATTAAATCACTGTGATCATCATTTATTTTCATCTAACACATACAGCACTTTTTCATGATTTTTTTTTTTGTTAAGTAGTCGTAAACAGTGGAACAACAAATAAGCAAAACATACATTACATCAAAAAATGTTGTTGATAGCAGCTCACATCACATATAACATAAAATGACATTATCACATTGAATTAACATATGGCAACAACATTCTTTGGATTGTACAACAAAAATCAGTATCCCCCAGTTGAACGGGACATGTTTTTTTGTTGTACACAAATGTAAATACATATCTTGTGTATGTAAGGTCAGCACTGGCACCAGTTCTTTTTATGTATTGGGTGAATGCAGCAGTGAAACAGCCTCCTTCTCCAACTCCCTATGACATACTTTTGCTGTTGTAGACAAAGTATCTATAACATTGTACTTCTGAGTGGATCTCATAAACAGAACCTGAGAAAGCCTCAGCCCTCCTGAGTCAAATGTGCATCCGTTCCTTGGCCTGTGTATCCAGTTGTGAGTGTATGTGTACTGCACCGCCTGATAGTACGCTTCTGAGTATGGAGCAGCAAGCTTTCCCATGTCATACGGTAATGTTAAGGTACCTGTAGTGGCTTGCCTGCCCATGCTGGTCTGTCATGGATAGTGCACAAATTGTGTATATCACACGAGGCAATAGGATCAGGATGCTAGCAAATAAAAACAAAAACCGCAGTAACACCACCATGTTCATTATGACTATCTGGCCTGCGAGCGAAAGTGGGAGATGTATCCAGCCGTCAACAGCCTCTGTTAATTTCTGCTCTGCCATACCATAATACTCCTGAATTACAACCAAAGGGTCAGTACGCACCTGTATACCTAGGTAACGTACAGCATCAGTGGTCCACTGTAAGGAATTTACAGAACCACTTGGGTTGTAGCTGCTGTCAATGGAAATAATCATGACTTCTCCCAATTGATGCGAAGGCCCTAGTGGCGTTGCAAGAGCACCACATCATGCAGTACTGGCGACATGTTCCGTTCTGAGTTGTGGACGTACATCAAAGTGTCAACCGCGTATGCTAAAATAATCAGTGTATAGTGAGGGAAGTGCAGACCTCTGTGTACATGATACTCTCTGAGGGGGCGCACACTAGGGGTTCTGCAACTAGGGCATACAGCATTGGTGATAAGGGGCATCCTTGCCTGGTACCTCTGGTGATTTCTGTGGAATCAATGATTACTTCATTAACTCGTATACTTGCCGTCAGTTTGGTATAGAGTACCTGGATCAAGTGTAGAAACACGTTCCCCATGCCTATATGCTGTAGCAGTGCAGGGACAAAGCTCCATTCCACTGAGTCAAAAGCTTTCTCAGCATCAAGAAATACAGCAGCCACTTTTGTGTCAGGATTAAGACCTTCATTTGCACAAAATAAGGTCTAAAGATAGTATGATAGTGTCTGGCCAGGTACGAACCCAGATTATTCTGGGCCCACCAACCCGGGACGCAGAAGTGCCAATCTATTAGCCAAGAATTTAGAATATAGTTTTGTATCTACATTTAACAATGATAAAGCTCTATAGGATGGACATTTATCCTCTGGTTTCCCAGGCTTCACAAACGTAACTAACATGGCCTTCTCATTGAAGGTGGCATGTAGCGATCATTTATTATTTCCTCATGTAGAGAAATCAGGTGAGGAATCAACTTATCTTGATAGGCCTTGTTAAAGGCTTCCATCAGCCCATCTATACCTGGTGCATTTCCTGTGGGCATATCCTTAAGCACAGCACTGACTTCCGCCGAACTCAGCGGAGCCATAAACTGCTCTCTGTGTTCATTGGTAAGCTGTGTCATAGCGATATGAACCAAGTAATCAGCTGCTGCAGTGTCACCAGGCGTTGATTTCGGGGCGTACAAGTTGTATATTATTGGTGAAATTGTTTGGAAATGTGCTCCGCTGGCTATAGCGGCTCTCCCTGTTCATCCCAAAAAACCAAATTGGCATTCTCCTTGCAAGAGGGCCGCCAGTGTGGCGCGAGGTAATTCGCCCTCTCCCTACATCTGTGTTGCGTAGTTTTGTAAATGATTAAGCTTACTCTGTGCAGTGTCGTTATAGTCCTCTAACTTATTGCAAATGTACCGCACGAGACTAGAATCCACATTCTCTCTGTACGTTCCAGAGCCCCTAGTTCCTGTTCCAATCACTTTAGTCAATTCCAAGTAGAGCAAAGGACTCTGGCGTGTTTTGAGATGATGACCCCCCCCCCCTTATATAAACTTTGAACGCCTCCCAGACTGTGGCAGACTTAGTCACTGAGCCTATGTTCATTCGAAAAACATAGTCTATTGCCTGCGCTAATTTGTCTTTAAAATAAAAGCCGCATCTAACAGAGAATAAGGCGGGAATCGACAAACAAATGGTGCTGGTTGTGAGTTGCCTCATTCCAGTTCCAGCAGTACTGCTGAGTGATCTGAGTATGTGTGTGCCCACGATTTGAAACTGTGAATCCTATGTACCACACTGTGTGACAATAACCAGTAATCTATTTATGTGTGTACATTGTGTGTTGTGGAATAGTGTGTGTGTAGCCCCTGCTGTGAGATGCTGAAAAGGCCAAACATCTAGCAGACCTTGCTGCTTGATCATCTCCTGAATAACATGCTTTGCTTCTGCTGGGCAGCGTGGTGCACCCTTGGAGTGGTCCAACAGTGGGTCAAGTATACAGTTGAAGTCACCACCCGTATCCGAGGGATGTCTCCCCACCTCAGCAGCACTGCATCCAATGCGAGATAAAAGTCAGGATCATCATGTTTAGGGCCATAAACTCCCAACTAAAGCACTGCCAAATCATTCCTCATTCAGTGTGCCACCATATATTTGCACTCCTGATATAAGCACAGCTCTTTCTGATGGATACAACTACCTGTGGATTCCTCACCTCATGAATACTCCCATGGCGCCAGCATTCTACGGAAATCTTCTTACTAGTCTCTGCACGTCGACGAGGACGTCACTGTCTCGCACGCGACGCCGTCTGACGTCATACAGGCAATAAGAGGTCCTCGACGACGTGCGGACGTCAGTTCCCTTTTTTCCGTGCATTCGAAACGGTTATCTTCGAGGGAGCAACTGTTACTCTTGCGGTTACAGTGTATATCTTGCTGCGTACTCTTTCTCCGTGGAAATAATGTCGCAGAGAAAGTCTGGATTTAAGCCTTGTCGTGAGTGTGGAGGCAAGATGTCGGTGACGGATCCTCATTCCGATTGCCTTTGGTGTTTGAGCTCCGACCACGACGTCTCGACTTGTGATTCATGTCAGCACATGAATCCGAAGGCCCTTAAAGAACGTGAGGCGAAGCTGTTTATGGCCAAGTCAAAGGAGAAGCATCACAAGAAGTCTTCTCCAAAACATCGGCGTCATCGAGACTCCCGGCGCCGTAGAGAATCTCGGCGTCATTCAAGGGAGGCTCGTTCCAGGTCTCCGGATCGGCGCCGAAAGACATGGGAGGTCAGCCCCACGGTGACGCCGCATCCTTCGACGCCGTTGCCCTCTCCGGCGTCACCAACTTCGCCTGGACAGGCGTCGGTGATTGAGGTATTGGAGCCTCAAGTGTTTTCTCCGGCGCAGACGCCGAGGCCGGAGTCGGGGTCGCCTCCGAGACAGGCACCCCAGTATCCGGCTTTTCCCACCCCTGGAGCCGATAGTTCCGCATTCTTGAATGCGATGTATGCCATCTTCCAACAGATGGCTCCAGGGGGTGCTCCGGCTGGGCCTTTGGCCTTTTCTTTGGGTGATCCTGCGCCTCTTCGGCCGGCACCCTTTATGCCCTTTCTCCCGTTTGGGAACGTGGGCTCGGCGCCAGTGTCGGCGCCGGTGGCCGCTCCGGTGGCTTCAGAAGGATTGGCCCCGGGGATTTCCATCCCGTCGACGTCGGGATTTCGGCCTGTGACTCCGGGGGGTCCATCTGCTTCAGCTGCTCTTTCGTCGGCGCCGAAGTTACATGTGGCGCCGGACGCGGCGTCGGTGGCTTCTGAAGATCGGCGCCGATCTTCGACTTCGGCGGAGGCATTGTCGACTCCGCGTATTGAACAACGACTTCATTCGAGGAGACGTGCTCTCCGGGTACTAGAAGAGCAGGAGTACCAACGAGCCCTAGAGGAAGGAGAGCTAGAGGACTCGGGTGATGGGCTGCGTGGACTGGAGTCGGCCAGTGGGCTGGACACTTCCCCTGAGTGGGACCTTTCGTCCCCGGGGGAATATACTGAGGAAGCTGCTTCCTTTCATACAGTGGTACGGAAGGCAGCTAGTTTTTTGGACCTGCCTTTGCCGGTGGTGGAGGCAAAACAAAACCTTTTGACGGAGGTGTTGCATCCGGCCTCAGCCGCGGCGGAGCCTCTGTTACCTTTTAATGACGCTCTGCTGGATCCGGTTTTAGAGGTGTGGAAGAGGCCGGCATCTTCCCCAGCAGTTCACAGAGCCGTGGCCAGGAGGTATCGGACGGCTCCAACTGATCCTGGTTTCCTATCTAGGCACCCTACGCCGGAGAGCTTGGTAGTGCAGGCCTCCTGTTCGTCCAAGTCAGCGCCTGGTTCTTTCCCGACGGTGCCTGGGGACAGAGACTCAAAAAAGCTAGAGGCGCAGTCGAAGAAGATTTTTTCGTCCTGCAGTCTGGCGTTAAAGGCCACTAATGCGACCTGTATCCTGGGGAGGTATATTCATGCTCTGATGGATGACATCTCCTCTTCGTTTACAGAGCTTCCCCAGGGTCTTTTGGATCTTGTCTCTGATGCCCAGGCTGCTGCGACCCAAATTATCCAGACGGGACTGGATACCACCGACTCGGTAGCCAGAGCAATGGGCACAACTGTGGTGGAAAGGAGACAGGCCTGGCTCCGTAACTCGGGCTTTTCGGCAGATGTACAGTCCACATTGTTGGATCTCCCGTTTGATGGGGACAAACTGTTTGGGGCTAAGGCTGATTCGGCCTTGGAACGTTTTAAGGAGAGCAGGGCCACGGCTAAGTCGTTGGGACTCCAAGCTCCTTCTTCCACGGCCTCTTCCAGATTCTTCAGGAGGTTTCGTGGATTTGGGCGTGGCTCTTCCTCCTCTTCCTTTCGGGGAAGATATCAGCAACCTGCCTCTTCCCACCCCTATAGATCTTTTAGGGGGAGGGGTAGGGTCCGCACCAGGGGAGCCTCTCAGCAGCACTCTGCCTCTTCCTCATCCTCTGGCGGGGTGCAGCAGGGGAAGCAGCCTTAGGCTTCCACCATTTCCCACTCACTCCTCTCCTGTAGGGGGAAGATTACAGCATTTTCTCACCAAATGGGAGACTGTTACGTCGGACACTTGGGTTCTCAGTGTTGTGGGAAAAGGCTACACCCTTCCCTTTCGGGAGTTTCCGCCCCTCATCCCGCCCCGCCCTTCGTATTGTTCACAAGAACACCTCCTGTTGCTAGAACAGGAGGTAGAAGTCCTCCTTTTAAAGGGCGCGGTGGAGTTGGTCCCGGAGCAGGAAAGGGGTCAAGGAGTTTACTCAAGGTATTTCCTGATTCCCAAGAAGGATGGTCGTTTGAGACCAATTCTGGACCTGAGGATCTTGAATTGGTTCCTCAAGCAGGAAAAGTTCAAGATGCTGACCCTAGCACAGGTGCTTTTGGCGTTGAACATGGAAGACTGGATGGTGTCTGTCGACTTGCAGGATGCTTACTTTCATATCCCGATACTCAAGTCACACAGGAAGTATCTCCGGTTTGTGGTGGGATCGCAACACTACCAGTTTGCGGTCCTTCCGTTTGGTCTTACTTCAGCACCTCGAGTCTTCACGAAGGTGATGTCGGTGGTTGCGGCAGAGCTCAGAAGGAAGGGGATAGCAGTATTCCCTTACTTGGACGATTGGTTGATCAAAGCCAAGTCCCCGGAGCTTGTGTTGCGTCATCTGCAGTCAACAACCCAGTTGTTGTTCGACCTGGGCTTTTCGGTGAACGAGCCCAAATCTCACCTGGAGCCCTCTCAGCGCCTCCTGTTCATAGGGGCAGTACTGGATACAACATTGGGTCGGGCCTTTCCTCCGCCTCAGCGGATTCAAGATATTCAGGATTTGGTTCCAATGTTTCGAAATGGAGCGGTAGTTCCAGTCCTCAAGGTCCTTCGTCTGCTCGGTCTTTTTGCCTCCTGCATTCTGTTGGTCATGCATGCTCGCTGGCACATGAGGGCTCTTCAGTGGTGCCTCCGAAGGCAGTGGTCTCAACACAGAGGGGATCTAGAGGGTACTGTCAAGATCTCCAGAGATGCTGCTGTGGATTTGAAGTGGTGGATTGCAAGCAACAATCTTTCACAAGGAAAGCCGTTCCAGCAGTCGCCACCAGTGGCCACAGTCATAACGGATGCTTCCACTCTAGGGTGGGGAGCTCATCTGGGGGATCTGGAGATCAAAGGTCTTTGGTCTCCAGAGGAACAGATTTTTCACATCAATCTGTTAGAGTTACGGGCTGTACGTCTGGCTCTCAAGGCCTTCCTCCCTTCCCTTCGTGGTCAGTCGGTACAGGTCCTAACGGACAATACTACCACGATGTGGTACATAAACAAGCAGGGAGGAGTGGGGTCGTACCTTCTCTGCAGAGAAGCTCTTCGACTATGGTCCTGGGCAAAGGACCATCGGATTTGCTTGATAGCAAACCATCTGGCCGGAGTCTTGAACGTGCGTGCGGACAGTCTCAGTCGCCACTTCTCGGCAGACCACGAGTGGCGTCTCCATCCAGATCAAGTCCGTTTAATCTTCCACAAGTGGGGGTTTCCTCGGGTAGATCTGTTCGCCACTCGAGAGAACGCGCATTGTCCGTTGTTCTGCAGCCTTCAGTATCCGATGCAGGAAGCGTTGGGGGACGCGTTTCAAATGACCTGGTGCGGCCAGTTGCTTTACGCGTTTCCTCCCATACCCTTGATTCCTCGAGTATTGAGGAAGATTCGCCAAGACCGGGCTCTAGTAATCTTAATAGCTCCGGATTGGCCAAGGAGGGTGTGGTACTCCGACCTTCTCCAACTCTCAACGTGCCCGCCGCTCCGTCTCCCTTTCAGGGCAGACCTCCTCTCACAGTCGCAGGGGCAGGTTCTACACCCCAACCTCCAGAGTCTGCACCTACATGCCTGGAGATTGAACGGGGCAACCTGAGTTCCTTCTCTCTCCCGCCTGAGGTAGTGGATGTTATATTAGCGGCCAGGCGACACTCCACTAAATCTATCTACGCTAATAGGTGGTCTAAATTTGTTGCGTGGTGTGGAGAGAGGCAGATTGATCCTTTACATGCTCATCTATCGGACGTTTTGTCTTTTGCTCTATCTCTGGCGCAGAAAGGCTGTGCAGTGGCTACCATTAAAGGTTATTTATCGGCCTTGTCAGCCTTCATATGTCTTCCAGACCAACCATCTTTATTTAAATCCCCTATTGTTATCAGATTCTTGAAAGGTCTTCTAAATCAATATCCTCCAAAGCCATTCGTTATGCCGCAATGGGATTTGTCCTTAGTCCTAACTTTCCTTATGGGGTCCCCTTTTGAACCTATGCATTCTTGCCCCTTGAGGTATTTGGTTTTAAAAACAGTCTTCCTGATAGCTATAACATCAGCAAGGAGAGTGAGTGAGTTGCAGGCCTTATCAGTAAAACCCCCTTATACAACTTTTTATGGGGATAAGGTGGTGTTGAGGACCAAGGCTGCTTTCCTCCCGAAGGTTGTTTCACCCTTCCATTTGGCTCAGGCAATTACTTTGTCCACGTTCTATCCTCCGCCTCATCCTTCCAAAGAGGAAGAAAGACTGCACCGTCTGGACCCAAAGAGAGCGTTGAGCTTCTTTATCGATAGAACAAAGGATTTCAGGCTGGAGGATCAGCTGTTTATTGGATACGTGGGCAAGAGGAGAGGAAAGGCAGTCCACAAGAGAACACTATCCAGGTGGGTTGTTCTTTGCATTAAAATATGTTACTCTTTGGCAAAGAAGGATCCTCCTGAGGGCATTAGAGCTCATTCCACCAGAGCTAAGTCGGCCACTTCGGCCTTAGCCAGAGGTGTTCCTGTGGTCGACATCTGCAAGGCCGCGACTTGGTCGTCCCTTCACACTTTTGCAAAACATTACTGTTTAGATTCTGAGGTTAGAAGGGACGGCCATTTTGCACGGTCAGTGCTGCAGGATTTCTTGGTTTGACCATTTAGGCACCCACCGCCGGGCGTGGTACTGCTTTGGGACTCTATTCATGAGGTGAGGAATCCACAGGTAGTTGTATCCATCAGAAGAACGAGTTACTTACCTTCGGTAACGACTTTTCTGGTGGATACATTAGCTACCTGTGGATTCCTCACGGTCCCACCCGCCTCCCCGTTGCCTTTATGGTCTTGCCAAGTAATCCTTGAGTGTGCTCCTCTTGGTCTTTGAGGGTGCAATAGATGTATATATATAATATATTTATATATATGTAGGTATATGTCTATATATCTTTATGTATATACTTGGTGTGTGTATATATTTTAAAAGAGAGAGTTTTATATATATATATATATATATATATGTACATAAAAAGATTTACAGTTATTCATACAATGTGGTGTATTTTTACATTATAATGGATGTTGCTTTGTTCTTTCATTGCATTGCCTGGTTGTTCTCATGCACGTAAAAAATGATTGGTACTGACGTCCGCACGTCGTCGAGGACCTCTTATTGCCTGTATGACGTCAGACGGCGTCGCGTGCGAGACAGTGACGTCCTCGTCGACGTGCAGAGACTAGTAAGAAGATTTCCGTAGAATGCTGGCGCCATGGGAGTATTCATGAGGTGAGGAATCCACAGGTAGCTAATGTATCCACCAGAAAAGTCGTTACCGAAGGTAAGTAACTCGTTCTTCAGGCTCATCCCTGACCCGCATCGAGTCCAAATCAACACCTGTACGGGTGTGAGGTAAAGCCAGCCACGCAAAAAGCACTCTGTAGCCTGCGCTGTGTGAGCATACTATTCCCTGTGGGAGATGTCTCCTGTAAGATAGCTTTATCCACACTATGACAGTGTAGATATGCCATTACCTTACACACCTTGCAACAATCATTAGGCCTCAAATGTTCTATGTAAGCTGCCATATGGAGGGATTTTCACAACATAGCTTGATTTAACCCATGTTAGTCCCTATGTTTGTGTGTCTAAGCTATATATCCCAACCCAGCATGTATACTTGTAGCCGTCATACACTATCACCAGTGCAGTGCCTCCAACTGTGTAAAGTTTAAAAAAAATCCCCTTTCTACACCATGCAAACCGAAAACAAGCACAGTGGTAAACATTATTCATTACCTACCCCAACCCACCCAACTCCTTGCATCCAAACATAAATGAATAACAATGTGATACACACATGGGGGCAGATGTTACCTCATCTGCAAACTATCAATCAACAAGAGTGCTTCTGGCCTTGAACAGTTTATTACCTGTGACATAGTATTTAAAGGCTCAGTACAGAGCCCCCTTCTGAAGCACCCACAATTGTCTAGATACAACCACCCCCTTCTCCAGGACAAAGGCCCAGGTGTTACAGAACAATTGAATATATAGCGACAAGACACCCTGCGAATGTATAGCCGAGCCTCGTAGAACATATACATTGCAACACAACAGCAATAAGTTCACAGAAACTAGCAGCACCCATTTACTGACACCCACATTTTACCAAATTTTCTGTAACATCACATGAAAGAGTAAAATGTGGCCACCACCAGTGGCCAACTGCTGCACACTCTGCCAGTCAGGTCACTCGTCTTCTGGGTCCTGAGAGGCCACCCCTTCCGTGTCACTCAGATCTGGTGCTCACCTCTTTGATTTAGCAGAGTCATATCGCTGCAGGAACTGAGTCATATGTTTCGGCTATTCAAAAATCTTGGGCCTCCCATCCACCATTACTCTCAAGCAATCTGGATACGTTTAGCAGGCATGAAGTGTTTACGGGCCTCCTGTACCTGTTGCGTGAAATCTGGGTTGATTGCCAGAAGTGCATCCTCATAGCACACCTTCTTAAGATTATGTGCTCTATGTAACATGGCATCTCTATCTCTGTAATTGAGTAGTCACACTATTATGGGGTGCATTATCAGGGCCGGTACTGACCTTGCAGCCATTTAGCAAAGAGCGTGTTCCACCACAAACCTGTCTGAGAACGTGTCACACCCCAACAGATTGATGAGCATTGTTCCCACAAAGCTATCCACAGTAGCTATATTAGTGGTCTCCGCCAGTCCCACGATGCAAGGATTATTACGACACGATCAGATCTATAGGTTGTCAGCCCTGGATTGTAGGGTTTGCATCAATTTGTCTAGTTGCTTGTGCTCTACTGCCATGGTGACCTGCTTAACTTCTGCCTCTGAAACTCTCTGGTCCACCATCTCAAGGTGCTCTGTATGCTTGTCGAGAGTTATGACATTCATTCCATACAGAAGGATTGGGCATCTATCTTACCATCTATTTTTGTGAGGCTATGTTGCATCTCTGTTAGTATTTGGTGCAAATCTCCAGGGGTCTACCTCCTCCTGCCTGAGTCGCTGCTTCATCCTCCCTCTGTAGCTTAGTTGTCCTACGGGTGTCAAATTGCAGTTCAGAATGCATTTTATCTGCCTTTCCCATGTTGGCGCACAGATCCAGTGGAGACCGGGGCGCCTCATAAGTGTGTGAGGCAGACGGCTAGTAGGTTTTCAGGGTAACTGCAGATGAGGAGCCCACAGGTCTAGTCCAGTGGTTCCCAACCTGTGGTCCAGGGACCCCTGGGTATCTGTGAAGCCTCCACAGGGGGTCCGTGACTGCTTAGAAAATTAAATAATAATGAGAGATTAGGTCCCCAGATTTCAGTAATGGATCAGTGGGGGTGTCCCTGGATTCCAGTAATGATAAAGTGGGGGTCTCCAGAAGTCGAAAGGTTGGGAACCAATGGTCTATTCCATGCAAAAGCCCACCTTCTCCAGGGCAGTCATTTACGTTCAGCGTAGCTGCACCCTCGCTGCAAAGTGACTATCTTGTCTGCACTGTCCTCCGCAGCACTCAGCAGCGAGGTAACATGCAGGGGTGCCCAAGGATGCAGGCTCCAGCAACAACAATTCAGCACTGACAACCACACAAGTGTACGTTTCAGTCCACCCCTGGGTACAATCACAGTGTCTCTGGGGGTATCGCTGCACTCCTTCAGTGCTCCCAGCAGGTGTTCTGCACACAGGGGCAGTGTAGCAATAATATCCGCCTCTTGCCCAGTGCCCATTAACCTCCTCAGTGGGATGTGCCGCTGCACTTCAAAATGGTGCATTCAGTATTTTTTAGGTAGTCCCAGGCCAAGGTCCCCAGTGCCGGACTTCACCCAAGTGCAGCCAGGAGGGGCCCCATGTGAGCTCCCTAGTACTTTGTGTGGCTTCAGAGGTGAGTCCAGTCAGGCAGCGAAGCACCAGCTAGCAACCCAAATGACCATCACCCTCTTTGATTTCACACAACGACTCTTCAGAGGTAGCAGTTTACAACTGCATTGTTGTGAAGTTCTGATGGGGGGGGGGTCAGGTGCGAGACACCCAGCGCATGTATCTTGAGCACTCGGACATCACAGAGCGCAGCCACTTCTCTGCACAGGCTGCACCATTCACCAATCCAGCGGCCCTGCAAGACATCCCCTACACATTGGAGCAGTCTTTCTGTGGCAGTGATGAGTGGGGGGCCCTTGGCAGATCTCTCATGTCTTGCCACTCCAGCCAGGGAAAAACTGTATCTGAATCTTGCGTCTCGGCATGATCGAATGCGCACAGCATCAGGTTGCCTCTAAAGCTACAAACATTGCATCAGGTCCAACGAGACTCTGGTATGTGCAAAAGAGACATCAGGTCTGAAATAAGATTTCTACTGCCGGTCTGGTGTCAGGTCTCCACAGTAACCAGGTGCACCTGACTGTGGCCTTGTGGCATGCCAACTCTTCCAGTGGATTTTAGTAGACATGTGGCACCAGGATGGAGAAGGATAGTGTCTTGGCTGGAGGAGCTCGCCTACAAGGCAGCCATTTTTAAGCCAGGCAAGCTTCACCCCCGCTAATGGAGTTGAATGCTTTTTCGGAGTTGAGGGGACAAATAGCTAGTAGATCTCTCCCATGTTTTATTTTATCTAGCCAATTATGCAAACTTCTAAGGTTGAACCTTGTTTCACGACCAATCATAAACCTTGTCTGGTTACCATGTATCAGCAAGGTGATGACTTTTACTGATACCAATGCAAGTAATTTTGCTAAGATTTTTTTTTTTCAGTATTCAAAAGTGAAAATGGCGTGCAGGAGGCATAGGCTTTTCTTATCTTGCCTTTTTTGGTACTGCTGAAATAGCTGCTTATTTAAGGTCTGGTGGCAGTTCTCTCTTTTTTGTGGCTATGTTAATCATATGTAAGAGGTGTGGACCAATTATGAGTGTCAATTTTTATATAGTTCCCGTTTTGAGGGATTCCAATATTTCTTCCAGTGAGAGAGCCTTCTCTGATGCCTCCCTACCTTTCTCTCTCAGGATCAGCACATGGAGCTTGTTCAGGAACACTCGGGTGTGCTCAGCCTTGGCTATATTTCTAGCCTGATTTAGTTTCTGGTAGTAGTGTCTGAATGTTTGTGCAATCTCTCCATCCTTCGTAACTATTCTTTTACCATTTCTCTCACCTATCTTGATTCCTCCTCTTTCTATCCCATCCAGACCCAGGGGCAACACAACTCATACAGCTTCCTCCGTGTGTCGAGAAAATGTTGCCTAGCTGTGTTATGGCTTACATTTTGATTTTTTTTTTCTCTAAGGGCCTCTAAAGGCCAGAGATGATCATGTGTTCCTGCTTGTACATGCTGCCTTTCCAGATTCAAGATCTCTTCTTGTAGTGCCAGAACTTGCTTCACTTTGTGTTTCTTCGTTTGATAATGTTACTATTATAGCCACCTCCCTTCTTTTGATATTTCTAACTATTATAGCCAACCTTTTCAAGCCTTTTGTGAACGTTGTCTGTGCTGATGATATATATTGCCCTCTATTCAAACATTTACAATAATTTCCTAGTAAGTGAGTCTCCTCTATCATTACCAAGTCTAGTGCCTGCCTCCGGATCTATTGTGCCACTACTCATCTTTCAATTTTACTGGCCAATCTGTTAACATTCACATGAGGGCCTTTAGTTCCTCTGCTGTTTGGCACTTGCTCATCACGTGGCATGAAATATATAGGACAGTTCCAATACATTGATTACATCAGAGCGAATGTACTTATTTTTTTGCCTTTTTGTCTGACCCAGTGTTTTGCACATTCAAATCAGTCAGACTTTCCTGAACAGCCCTTTTCCCCACCCAACCTTTCTTGTATACAGCCTTAAAACTACCTGTTTACCCAACTATGGAAAGGTATATCGTGCACCCTAATTCAAATCATACCTCCTTTGGTCTTATACTGTGTACTAAGCCAGTTTTGACGGGTCAGTTATTGTATTTCCTCCTCAGCCCTTTTATGCATGCTTGCTATCTTCTCAAAACCCCCCCCCCCCCTCCCCCACCCCCCCCCCAAGTATCGTCTGCAGTCCATCGGGGTCTTACTTCTCCATCTTCCATTGAGGATCAATCTGTAGCTTGTATTACGAGTCCCATCTCTTCAGTATCTACTGTGTCGATGGTTCTTAGTACTTAATAGTTGGCCACAACCTGTGCTGCAGATTGGGTAGTGTGATTCGTTGTTGTCTTTTGCTGCTGTTGGGTACTTTTTGTTTTTCTTAACAGATTTCTCCTCTCACCCATTCTCTAGCTGTCTCTGGTGTATCAAAGACCAGGGTTTTTGAGATAAAAATCACTCTGAACCTTGCTGGAAACAGGGACATGTACGGGGCATTCATTGCCTTCATTATCCTTTTGACATCCTTGAAGGAGTGTGAGAAAGTAACCTCTTTCTAGCCTTGTTACCCCCACTTGGGACCTGTTTGTGAGTGTATTTCAGGGTGTTTTCACTGTCTCACTGGGATCCTGCTAGCCAGGGCCCAGTGCTCATAGTGAAAACCCTATGTTTTCAGTGTGTTTGTTATGTGTCACTGGGACCCTGCTAGTCAGGACCCCAGTGCTCATAAGTTTGTGGCCTATATGTATGTGTTCCCTGTGTGGTGCCTAACTGTCTCACTAAGGCTCTGCTAACCAGAACCTCAGTGGTTATGCTCTCTCTTTACAAATTGTCACTAACAGGCTAGTGACCAATTTCACCAATTTACATTGGCATACTGGAACACCCTTATAATTCCCTAGTATATGGTACTGAGGTACCCAGGGTATTGGGGTTCCAGGAGATCCCTATGGGCTGCAGCATTTCTTTTGCCACCCATAGGGAGCTCTGACAATTCTTACACAGGCCTGCCATTGCAGCCTGAGTGAAATAAAGTCCACGTTATTTCACAGCCATTTACCACTGCACTTAAGTAACTTATAAGTCACCTATATGTCTAACCTTTACCTGGTAAAGGTTGGGTGCTAAGTTACTTAGTGTGTGGGCACCCTGGCACTAGCCAAGGTGCCCCCACATTGTTCAGGGCAAATTCCCCGGACTTTTTGAGTGCGGGGACACCATTACACGCGTGCACTATACATATGTCACTACATATGTATAGCGTCACAATGGTAACTCCGAACATGGCCATGTAACATGTCTAAGATCATGGAATTGTCACCCCAATGCCATTCTGGCATTGGGGAGACAATTCCATGATCCCCTGAGTCTCTAGCACAGACCCAGGTACTGCCAAACTATCTTTCCCGGGGTTTCACTGCAGCTGCTGCTGCTGCCAACCCCTCAGACAGGTTTCTGCCCTCCTGGGGTCCAGCCAGGCTTGGCCCAGGAAGGCAGAACTAAGGACTTCCTCAGAGAGAGGGTGTTACGCCCTCTCCCTTTAGAAAAAGGTGTCAGGGCTGGGGAGGAGTAGCCTCCTCCAGCCTCTGGAAATGCTTTGATGGGCACAGATGGTGCCCATCCCTGCATAAGCCAGTCTACACCGGTTCAGGGATCCCCCAGCCCTGCTCTGGCGCGAAACTGGACAAAAGAAAGGGGAGTGACCACTCCCCTGACCTGCACCTCCCCTGGGAGGTGCCCAGAGCTCCTCCAGTGTGCTCCAGACCTCTGCCATCTTGGAAACAGAGGTGCTGCTGGCACACTGGACTCCTCTGAGTGGCCAGGGCCAGCAGGTGACGTCAGAGACTCCTTCTGATAGGCTGTTACCTGTGTTGCTAGCCTATCCTCCTTCCTAAGTAGCCAAACCTCCTTTTCTGGCTATTTAGGGTCTCTGCTTTGGGGAATTCTTTAGATAACGAATGCAAGAGCTCATCAGAGTTCCTCTGCATCTCTCTCTTCACCTTCTGCCAAGGAATCGACTGCTGACTGCTCTGGACGCCTGCAAAACCGCAACAAAGTAGCAAAGACGACTACTGCAACCTTGTATCGCTGATCCTGCGGCCTTCTCGACTGTTTTCCTGGTGGTGCATGCTGTGGGGGTAGTCTGCCTCCTCTCTGCACTAGAAGCTCTGAAAACAAAATCTCCTTTGGGTCGACGGAATCTTCCCCCTGCAACCGCAGGCACCAAAAGATAGCATCACCGGTCCTCTGGGTCCCCTCTCAGCACGACGAGCGTGGTCCCTGGAACTCAGCAACTCTGTCCAAGTGACTCCCACAGTCCAGTGACTCTTCAGTCCAAGTTTGGAGGAGGTAAGTCCTTGCCTCCCCACGCTAGACTGCATTGCTGGATACCGCGTGATTTGCAGCTGCTCCGGCTCCTGTGCACTCTTCCAGGATTTCCTTTGTGCACAGCCAAGCCTGGGTCCCCGACACTCTAACCTGCAATGCACGACCTCCTGAGTTGTCCTCCGGCGTTGTGGGACCTTCTTTTGTGGCTTCGGGTGAGCTCCGGTTCACTCTTCTTCATAGTGCCTGTTCCGGCACTTCTGCGGGTGCTGCTTGCTTCTGAGTGGGCTTCTTGTCTTGCTGGGTGCCCCCTCTGTCTCCTCACGCAATTGGTGACATCCTGGTCCCTCCTGGGCCACAGCAGCATCCAAAAACCCTAACCGCGACCCTTGCAGCTAGCAAGGCTTGTTTGCGGTCTTTCTGCACGGAAACACCTCTGCAAGCTTCTTCACGACGTGGGACATCCATCCTCCAAAGGGGAAGTTCCTAGTCCTCTTCGTTCTTGCAGAATCCACAGCTTCTACCATCCGGTGGCAGCTTCTTTGCACCCTCAGCTGGCATTTCTTGGGCATCTGCCCACTCACGACTTGAGTGTGACTCTTGGACTTGGTCCCCTTGTTCCACAGGTACTCTCGTCTGGAAATCCATTGTTGTTGCATTGCTGGTGTTGGTCTTCCTTGCAGAATTCCCCTATCACGACTTCTGTGCTCTCTGGGGAACTTAGGTGCACTTTACACCTACTTTTCAGGGTCTTGGGGTGGGCTATTTTTCTAACCCTCACTGTTTTCTTACAGTCCCAGCGACCCTCTACAAGCTCACATAGGTTTGGGGTCCATACGTTATTCGCATTCCACTTTTGGAGTATATGGTTTGTGTTGCCCCTATACCTATGTGCTCTCATTGCAATCTATTGTGACTGTACATTGCTTGCATTGCTTTCTATTGCTATTACTGCATATTTTTGGTATTGTGTACATATATCTTGTGTATATTTGCTATCCTCATACTGAGGGTACTCACTGAGATACTTTTGGCATATTGTCATAAAAATAAAGTACCTTTATTTTTAGTATATCTGTGTATTGTGTTTTCTTGTGATATTGTGCATATGACACCAGTGGTATAGTAGGAGATTCACACGTCTCCTAGTTCAGCCTAAGCTGCTCTGCTAAGCTACCTTTTCTATCAGCCTAAGCTGCTAGACACCTCTTCTACACTAATAAGGGATAACTGGACCTGGTACAGGGTGTAAGTACCCCTGGGTACCCACTACAAGCCAGGCCAGCCTCCTACAAGGAGCACCTCCATTTTTGTATTGGCTTTGCATAGTCCGGAATTAACATTTTTGCTCCATCATAGGCAAATTTCAGTCACTCCCTGACCCTTTTCAGGATCCTTATCACAGTGATTTAAAAGACTGGTAATTAGTGGGTGGGTCCCCCAGTGATGGCCACAGAGCCAGTGCCCTATTTTCCCTTTCTACAACGAAGCAGGAGGATATGGTCTCCAGTCCTCCACAAACTTTTCCAGGTAGCTACTTTCTTTCCCTTCTGGAATCCCCACTGTGCACATTATTACGCCAGGCTGTCCCTTCTGCATCTTCCATCCATTGCTTCAGAGAGCCAGTTGCCTGTGTCAAATGTTGTAGGCTAATCTGCACTGGTTCAGACTTCTCTTCCAGTTCAGAGACTCCGTGCCCCATTTCTGTAATCCCATCAAATCCATTGTGTAAATTCTGTATCAGTATTGTGACATCTACACAGATGTCTCCAATTCTAGTTTTCAACTCTGATTGTGTATTTGTCATAGCTTTCAGGATTTTATTGACGTCTCTTGCAGCATTAGGGTGTTCTTCCTATTCGAGTGTTGTACTTGGATCCATTATTTGCTCACCTTGAATAACACCCTGTGTCTTTTGTTGTCTTGCCTGCGTTGTTCAGTGATGGCCAGAGTGCCCCACTAATAAAAACTATTTCATGGGGTATCCATGGGCTCCCGGGCTGCTGTCGCTGTGTCACATTTTTCTCCCCCCACTTCTGGTGGTGGTGACGAGTTTTCTTGTGGAGACTATCGTTTCAGTCGATTCCAGAATTTTTTCTTATTATACCCCTGGCCAAGGTCTCAGGTCCGTTTTTTCTAGTGTTTGTTGTCCACCAATTTTGACTAAATCAAACATTTGTAGAATTTCTTTATTTCACAACCACTGAAGAATTTATCTTCTGGATTTCAGAATCTAAAGAAGCTACTATTCAGCATCTACAAATTGATAAACTTTCAGTTGACGCTACAACCTATGCAAATAAAGGCTCAGAATCCATGTAACCATGTGTAGCTCAAAACATGGCCCTTGCATAATGCTGTTTGCCTCTGTTACTGAAGAGGTTTCAGAGAAAGTTAAAATATTGGTGGCGATGGTCAAAACTTTGAGTGCCGTAACTTCCAGCCAGCAAAAGGGCATTTTGTATTTAATCAAGTCTTTTAAGGCAAGACAGACTTCTAACATGCTACCAGTGTTTTCTCTAGGATTGACAGATTTCATCCCAAACACAAACCTGTAAACCAGTCTGCTTCATTCACTGTATGACACTCCTTTCCAAACTAGCAAAAAACAAATTATGCATCCCCAGTAGTGTAAAGGGAAGAGCCTTTGCCAACAAAGTGGTCTCTCCGTAAAATAAGTCCAGCGAATTTTGAAAATCATCTTGAAAGGCCATGCCTTGAACCTTCCTCCTTTCTTCCCCTCACGCTGCTTCTACTTCAGAATTTCAGAAGCTATCACTTGATCTTCTAAAGGAAATATAAACGGTTTTTTTTCTCGTGAGCTGTGAAGTTAGTGCTGAATCAGAAGAAGATCCTCAGGTTGTATTCCAGGGATTTCGTTGAAGTAGGGCATCAGGACCATCTCAGCGGTACGATCTCAGCCAATATCTTCTACTTGACGTGTTTCACATGGCCATTCTTCTGGTCATTTTGGAGGCAATGTCCTGACTTAATTGAGCTCTGAGCAGCCGGGTCAGGTATCCCTTCCGCACTTCGCTCTCAGTGGTAGTGCGGGACGAGCAGCCTACCGCTTCTCGCGGATGATGTTGTAGGGTAAATACAGGCCAACAACTCTGAATACATCCAATAGTCCCCGATAAATGATTGTCCAGTCAGATACTTGCTTTTAAATAAAAAGTAATATTTTTATTTGAACACAAAGTAAAATACGGCACACCACAAATAATACACACAGTCTTCTCTAGCCAGGTCTACTAACATCCTGGTCAGCTTATCAAGTACTGTATCCCTGTATAAGGTCCTTTGGTTATTCCCAGTTATGTGAGTTGATATCCAATCTAAGCCTGGCAAGTGAGTTTGAGGCTTAGAAGTTACGTAGTGTGTTGGTGAAAGTCAGTGTCCTTGCACTGTGGCGCATGAGCCTAGCAAGTTCTCCCTGTGGTCCGGCATCCCCATATTCAGTTTTTCCTTCTCTTGCTAGAGTGTCAGGTAGAGTGTCCATGCGCATATCTGGGGCCCAGCGATGAGCACAGATCTGGATCCTGTGGTCGGGCAGTAGGTTTCCAAGGCACTCTTCTGGCCATATGGTACATCTTCTTGAATCTGATGTTAGTTCTTGGGTGCTCCTGGATTCGGGTATTTATTGGTGCTCATCTTCCACTGCCCATGGCCTGCTATTTCTTCATAGCTGCATGCTGTTTCAGTGCAACGGCCTTTTTACTTCACTACGGCCCACCCTCCTGACATACTAGGGTTTGTGGACAGCGGCAAACAGGCCAATGGCCCTTTCTGGTCACCGCACTGCACAGTGCGATGGCCCTCTTCTTGTCAACGCGCTGCACGAGGGCTACGGCCCTCAATCTTCTCCACAGCCCCCACTTGGCATATGGGGTCCCATGCAGTACAGCTAAGACGACGGCCCTCCTCAGGTCACGACACTGCACAGGGTGACTACTCTTCTCTCTTGAAGTGTGGCACCAGGGGTGATGATCCTCATTCTTCTCTGTGGCCTCCAACTGGTATAAAGGGGCCACAACAGCGAACACGGGCGGACAACCCGAAAGGTGCATTACTCCTGATAGAATCTCACACTCGCTTCCAGAATCCACTATACAAGAATCCTACTGGACCTCATTCGCTTTAGGTGATCTCCTTCTCCTCACAGGGTCCTCTGGTCTTGGGTCAGAAAGAAGCTGGTGCTCCAGGTTCATTTTCTTGATTCTTCTGTCTGAGGTCTTCTCATCCAACATGGAAGACTGGCATACTTTTAGTCTAGTGCCCTAGTCCTGGTCACAACAGGCAGAACTAGTGCAGCTTTTCTTTAACATGATGTACAGCTTCAGTTTAACAATTTGGGATTCTCATGCTCCCCCTTTTATAATCAATGTCCAACCAGATTTAAATGTGATTTAATGTATCTGTCTTTGAAGTTCATGTTCTTGCGGTTGACCACTTTGAATTGAAGGGAGAGGATGTGGCCAGCGGTTAGAGCCTCCGACCTTGGAGCTGGGAAACCAGGTTGAGCCTCGGCGTTGGCTCAACATCCTGTGATTCTGGCCAGATCACTTAACCTCCCCGTGCCTACCAAAAAAAATTAATAAGTCCTTGTGTAACGTAATTGGTGCTCTCATAAAGCGCTCCAATACCTTTGGGTCATGTTTGCGCTATAAAAAACTGCAACAAAAAAAAGTTCACACTCCTCTGTTGTGCTGTTCCTCCAGAGAGCAGTCTATCACAGTTGGACAATCTCCAATCTTGATAGCCCCAACACAAGCCTGACTAGAGGTTCACACCTGGATGGCAACCTCAGTGATGATCATAAAAAAAGTTAACAAATGGCTCCAACCCTACTCTTTGATTCCCATATCAGCCCCATCTCCTTCCTAAAATCTGCCCAGCCCCTCTTTGATGTCTTTCAAAATCAAATCGCCCCTTTTGATGCATACTGACAAGCCTCGCTCTTCCTTCCTCCAGTGTGTGTCCCATCCGGCTTTCAGGAAAGCAGCAATCCACAAATCTGCCTGGAGCTAGTCCTCTACTTCCACATGTTCTTTCAGCCAGCCCAGGGGGTTCCCAATCTGGACCCACAGGCCTCATGCACTGTACAACTACCAGGCAACCGTGCATCATTAGCCCTGCACACAAATCCGGGAATGGCTTTTCATGTCCCCTGGCACTAATGTCACCGGAATACATACATAACAGTGCACTGTGTAAAGACGTGTAAAGACCTCCATGCACTGCTGTCACAGGCATGCAAACATAATGGTGTGCCATGTACGGCACATCCTTTCCTGGACCGCCATCCATCCTGGGCAACCTAAGCACACAGCAACATAATTTGCTATTGAGTGGACCAGGAGGCCCCCCTCCCATCCCGTAGGTAGACCGGCCTGGCCTTGCTACTGATTACTCATTAAAAAACAGTATGCTGCCACGACCATGCCCATGCTACTTAGCCCTTGTTAATACCTGTAGCCCAACACGACTTTGAGGGTAGCGCACTGCCCTTCCTGGTGTAAACAGATTGCAATCTTTGAAATAAGCCTAGGTCATGGTGCCCACACATGATCCGTGTTTGCCCATGACCACAATTTTATTTTTACCAAGGATTCAGATATCACTGCAGTTGGGAAACTCAGAGCAGGGGTATAAACCTATTACCATGTGAGAGGCTTTTCTGTCCCAACACCAGTGTTGTCAGATTTCTTTTCACCTTGGTGAAGTAGAAGATTCCAAAGGGAATGCAGCCCATCTAGAAAATCATTTATGCTTTTCAAAAGTCTTCGTTGACACATAAAGCTCTAGAGAAAGTTATTATAGTAATCTGGTGATGCTTCGCGTAGCCTCATTCTGACCAGGGCAGATTTTATTTTCAAATTAACTGTTTTACAACAAACATGGTATTATGTAAAACTGTTTCCTTAGAGTAAACTAGATAGGACTAACAATACAACGCTTTAAAAAGAAAATCCTAATACACATGAATTCTGTGGAGAAACTGGATAGACCTTATGAAACCGCCCTAGATTTTAAAGAAGTTCATAATGGTAAATCTGAGAGTGTGAATGGTTTTACAATTGACAAAATTGGAAAAACTCGTCAGAAGCAGGACCATGAACTGCTACTGAGAAGAAGTGAACCAGTGTGGAGCTATAGTTTTGACTCCTTAACTTGCCCTCTGGGGGATATTGATATGGAATTACTTGTAAAGGTCGAGTTTGTGTGTTTTATGTTCCAGTTGCTATAGTTTGACTTGTCCATATCATATGCATATTGGTAAGTATAGAAAGGCTGTTGTTAGTGAAAATATATTTTTACTGTTTCAGAGAAGTGATGAGCTAACCAATCCATTGGAACTGACCATTTAGCATACGACAAGTTGATTAGGACAAAAAAAAAAAACAGGGTGGGTAGCTAAAGGATAGATTTGCTGATGACATCGTGAAAACTGTATAGAAAGAATGGCCAACGAGCAAGAATTTTAAATAGACGGCCGAAAGCTTAATTCTTGGAGGAGGCATAAAATATACCTATTACGTTAAATGGCAGCACGAGGAAATTAAAGGGCCACCTGCACAACCTCCCTTTTTCACAGTATGTACAAAAACGTACTGTGGTCCTCTGAGAGAGACTGTTGCCAACTATTGCTTTTATTGATTATAGAAAAAACAGGACGTTGACCCCCTCACTGATGCACGGCACCATGCTTCTTCACAAAGGGCACTTATCACCTGTCATGTCCTGTTGGTGGGCTCACCTGAAACTTTTTTGTCAGGTTTTTGTGTGTTACTTTACTAAGGCTATTAGCTTTTATATTGGTGTAGTAGAGGTGACTTAATGGAGGAGTGAATCCTCGGCCTACTGGGAGTCATTGTGAATTAAATTGTCTGTTGATTTGTGGAGAGGATGTATTGTTGTGTGACTTATGTACTTGTAGCTTCACTAATATAAACTCTGTGTTCATTTTGCTTATATTGGCATAGTGTGAATGGAAACTCAAATGTAACCTGATGTCAGGGTAAACAGGCTATCCCTTGTACCCGGAGTGATCCTAAAGTTGAAACTAAAGTTTTTTCATAAAATTGAGGGAGACTGACATACAGTTTACCATTTGGCTTCATCCCCAGTACTGAATTGTGGAGTAGTGGTCAGAAGCAGAGCACAGGTTGCATCATAAAAGAATTTGATAATATTTCATAAACAAATCCTATTTTGAAATACCTAGTCGATCCAAAAGCCTTTAAGGGTCTTCTGGACTTGTCTGTTTATTGGTTCAGTATGTACGAAATTATTTTTAGAACTAGATTGAGTATCTCGGGCATCTGATTCCTGCTTCGGATGCTGTTCCTAACCCTGATTTGTATTTATGAGCATTGTGCACTATTGGATTCTTGCAAATTATCATGCGATCACTGAAATATTCCCTATATACAGGGAGTGCAGAATTATTAGGCAAGTTGTATTTTTGAGGATTAATTTTATTATTGAACAACAACCATGTTCTCAATGAACCCAAAAAACTCATTAATATCAAAGCTGAATATTTTTGGAAGTAGTTTTTAGTTTTAGCTATGTTAGGGGGATATCTGTGTGTGCAGGTGACTATTACTGTGCATAATTATTAGGCAACTTAACAAAAAAAAATATATACCCATTTCAATTATTTATTATTACCAGTGAAACCAATATAACATCTCAACATTCACAAATATACATTTCTGACATTCAAAAACAAAACAAAAACAAATCAGTGACCAATATAGCCACCTTTCTTTGCAAGGACACTCAAAAGCCTGCCATCCATGGATTCTGTCAGTGTTTTGATCTGTTCACCATCAACATTGCGTGCAGCAGCAACCACAGCCTCCCAGACACTGTTCAGAGAGGTGTACTGTTTTCCCTCCTTGTAAATCTCACATTTGATGATGGACCACAGGTTCTCAATGGGGTTCAGATCAGGTGAACAAGGAGGCCATGTCATTAGATTTCCTTCTTTTATACCCTTTTTTGCCAGCCACGCTGTGGAGTACTTGGACGCGTGTGATGGAGCATTGTCCTGCATGAAAATCATGTTTTTCTTGAAGGATGCAGACTTCTTCCTGTACCACTGCTTGAAGAAGGTGTCTTCCAGGAACTGGCAGTAGGACTGGGAGTTGAGCTTGACTCCATCCTCAACCCGAAAAGGCACCACAAGCTCATCTTTGATGATACCAGCCCAAACCAGTACTCCACCTCCACCTTGCTGGCGTCTGAGTCGGACTGGAGCTCTCTGCCCTTTACCAATCCAGCCACGGGCCCATCCATCTGGCCAATCAAGACTCACTCTCATTTCATCAGTCCATAAAACCTTAGAAAAATCAGTCTTGAGATATTTCTTGGCCCAGTCTTGACGTTTCAGCTTGTGTGTCTTGTTCAGTGGTGGTCGTCTTTCAGCCTTTCTTACCTTGGCCATGTCTCTGAGTATTGCACACCTTGTGCTTTTGGGCACTCCAGTGATGTTGCAGCTCTGAAATATGGCCAAACTGGTGGCAAGTGGCATCGTGGCAGCTGCACGCTTGACTTTTCTCAGTTCATGGGCAGTTATTTTGCGCCTTGGTTTTTCCACACGCTTCTTGCGACCCTGTTGACTATTTTGAATGAAACGCTTGATTGTTCGATGATCACGCTTCAGAAGCTTTGCAATTTTAAGAGTGCTGCATCCCTCTGCAAGATATCTCACTATTTTTGACTTTTCTGAGCCTGTCAAGTCCTTCTTTTGACCCATTTTGCCAAAGGAAAGGAAGTTGCCTAATAATTATGCACACCTGATATAGGGTGTTGATGTCATTAGACCACACCCCTTCTCATTACAGAGATGCACATCACCTAATCTGCTTAATTGGTAGTAGGCTTTCGAGCCTATACAGCTTGGAGTAAGACAACATGCATAAAGAGGATGATGTGGTCAAAATACTCATTTGCCTAATAATTCTGCACTCCCTGTATTAGAAATAATTGAGATGGTTGCACTGTACAATTGCAAGATTATGCGGTGTTCAGTGAGGTTGTTTGAGTCACCCATTTATTTTTCTGACCACGTAGAGGCCCCAAAACTATCTTGTTGATCATGCAGTCAATTATCCTAGATATTGTGGATACAGGGGACTAGACGTTGTTTATACTACTAGATCTAAATGCAGCTTTTGACACCTTCTAACACCCTATCCTATTAGATATTGGGACTGTCAATTATCCCTAAGATGGTTAGTGTTTGGTATTGGACAGGAAAAGCAGAGTACTGTACTATTACAGTACAGGGCACCTCAAAGCTGCAGCTCATCTCTGTTTAACATATAACACGCCCAGCTACGTTTTCATTTCATAGAGCATACAGGATGAGTTGTCAGAACTACATAGATGGCGCATTAATTGTGTTTTGATGAACCAGTCGTTTGGCTATCAGTTGTCAGAGTATTGGAAATAATTTGGCTATTACCTTGGATGAATAAAAAGTGGGCGGGCATCAGTGCTTCAAAAACCCAGACATCAACTTACTGGTTTTTTTTCTGTTGGAAACTCAGATATATTAGTGAAAGTATGAAAACTTTAGGGGCCTATTTAGATTATTTGCATTCGATGAATAACTAGGTGAATAATATCATCAGGTCCTTTAGCTACCATTGAAAATACAGAGAAATGTACGACATCTGATATCTCAGGAGGCTAGATCTATTGTGGCTCGTGTTGTTGGCACGAAAAGTAAAGCCTTGGTAGCAGGAACATCTACGGCTAACTTCAGAAAGCTGAAAGTGTTGCAGAACTCATCCCTATGAGCACTATAAGTCCTACCTAGAACTGCTATTGCTTGTGTATTTGTAGAGGCGACAATTCACTTTGTCACTCACAATAATCTAAGTGCTCCTGGATATTTGAAGCAGTTTGTCAGTGCTTATTGGCCAAGTAGGATGTTATTGGCAAACATACTAGTTCCACACAGTTAATCATGAAAACAAATGCTGGGGTAGGTCCTTCCCAGTTTTTGTGAGCACCCTATATATTGCTCTTCCCAAAGGACTGGGGCAGTTGAACCACCATCTGTCTTTCGCAAAAGCCCTAAAGACTCATTTATTTGAGTGAGCTGCCGCTGTATTTCACTACTGTATAGCACCTTCTTGCCTAGCAGTTCTTGGTCGCTCTACACATTTAATTGATCATAATGATGTTAGCAGCGCTTGTTCCCCCAAGGGAACCTCTTCCACTGCAGAATCTTCGGGCAAGTTGTGTCTCACAGAGTGGATGTATATTAAGAGCCTTGTATTTCAGTTCTTGTCAAGAACTGCTTTAATAGTGGCCAAAGTGGTTAAATGTGACATGACTGTATCTAGCATGCCTTGGGCAGCTGGAACTACATTTCCCTAAAAGAGCGTGGGTTTAAGCCTGTCCTCCACCAACTGTATCTGTTTTCTAAGTATTGAGGGGGGAACAGACCACTGAATCTTGCTGACGGATCTTTTGGTTCCCAAAGAGACTGTTGGAGACGGAATAAATACACTCTCTAGCCCCTTTCTTAAGTAGAATACCCCAGGCCTCCTCTTTAGTTTTGAAGCCCTGGTATTAGCAAAGGGGCTGGGTGCTGTGTTTTTTTCATAAAAAGGTGCAGTAATAAATGTGCTGGTTGCTTATGGAGCAATGCTTCACTCATGCCCATGACAGCTTGCAACGAAGTGGATTTGGATGGTAGACAAAAAAAGCGTCCAGATCGATGACTCCTTGGATCTACAATCTATGGTCTTGTGAGAAATATTTAATCGTTTGGGCGCTTATCATGTAAGATTTGATGTTATGTCTTATAGAAAAGTGTCATGGTGGACGAAATAGCTGGCAGCTATAAAAAGAACTCAGGATGCATCTCTGATGCCCACTGTTCTCGGAGCACAGAGCCATTTGCCACTGAAAACACAGAGAAACAGATTACTTTTTCCTCTCCTCACAACCTTCAATAGCTGTCTGTGCTTGTTTGAATTGGTTTGAAAAAATGTTGTGTTATCTGTTATCGTTTTGAAAAATATAGCTTTTGAGGTTTGGCTGGGACGTATGGAACTGTTTTTAAGCCTATAAACCTGGGAGGGATCCTTTTCTGGAGAACTGATATTTTTGCCTGTCATTTCCTTTTTTGCTCAGGGAGAGGGAGCAGGAGATGTATGGACCAAAGAAACGAGGGCCAAAGCCGAAAAACTTCCTCTTGAAGGTAACGTAGAGAGCAATTCTTTGAAGTTCGACTTTCCTTCCTGTCCCTTCCTCTGAGCATGCTTATACTGACTGAACAGCAACTTCTTGGGTTGTCCAGGCTATGCGTTTGTGTGGGGTGTGTCTGCAGTGTAATTCTTCAGTTTAGTTTAGCTCCTGCATAAAATAGGGCAGAGCACAATGCGGGATTGTGTCCCAAACTTGATCTGTACACATTAGGCTCTACCACCAATGTTTCTCTTCCAAGACTGTGCAGTTTATCATATCGTTTTAGTTCATTCTATTGTGCATGTGGGTCAGGTAAGTTGATCATAGAGAGATATTACTAGTTAAAAGCACAGGAAGTGTTTACCATTTCAGTCTCTCACAGTCAATATGCTCCCAGTGTGATACATAGAATCTTTTCTACAAGTGTTTATATGTAAGAAGAGTGGTGGACACTTGTGACCCAAGATATATGTTTCTCATCTTCTTCCTTCTTTTGAGCCGCCGTCTCATACACATCTGATGGAGACTTCTAGCCACAGACTCCTTAACTTAGAGTATTCCCCAGGTGTTAGACTGGATTTGGAACCTTTTGAGCAGTGCCTCTGAGCGTTGTTGGGTGGCATCATTTGGCTCCTGGGCGTTTTCTGTGCTTGAAGTGACATGCAGAGTGCCTATATAGGTGCCACCCCAGCGTGCTGACATCAGTTCTTTTTCTTCTGCGCTATCAGTGCAGATCTGGAGAGAGCTACCTCTGTCCATTTTTTGGACAACTTTTTTCCAGGTTTTGTTGACCTTTTTTTGGCCTTCTCTCTCAGCATGCGAGAATATCCACCAAAACCCCTGGGGATTTAAGCCTTGTGGTTCCCTTCACAGGCAGATGTCTGTGACAAACCCCCATCTCGTTCGTCTCTGGTGGGCCACGACCAGATGACCTGTGATGACTGCCATGCCAAGGACCCCAAGGCACTGTGGGAGCACTCCCTGAAGCTCCTGGTCTCCTGACGCTGATAGACTCCAACGCTTCAGGTTCCGGTCACATGGAACGTCCTGGGTACATGCATAAAGTCGTTCCAGGTGTTTGAAGTTGTCTGCTTAGTCCCGCAACAAGAAGTAGTTTAGGAAGTTGAACCACTCTCAGACTTTGCCATGTTGGTCCATGTCATTGGATGAGGCTTGGCAATGACATCACCATTCGAGGCCCTGATCCCACCTGTCAATCGCAGAGCCTGCCTCTGGGTCTGCTTCTTGCCTCCCAGAGTTTGCCGGAACATTCCTCGCTCAACTGCATTAATTATAGGAGGCCATGCACCTCAGTTTTGGGCGAGCTGACCCCTCTGGAGCGCGTACAGGGCCCCATGAGTTTGACGAGTGTTGCTGGATTTTTGCTGGCGGGTCCTCCCTCTGTGCCAGTTGGGCCCCATGATTTCGGTGCTGGTTCCAGGCTGGCTCCAATCACGAGATAGTGACCATCCCTGGAACCAGTTCCATTGACATCATTTCCAGTGGCTCCGGCCCCCATCATCATACCTGTATCCCATACAGAGTCAGAGCAGCGTCACCAGACGTTGACTCCGGCTGAAACTGGACCTTTCAAATCAGATCCAGGGCCTTTATTCAACAGGCCCTGCAAGGAGTAGGATTGGAGTGGATATGCAGATACTTGTGATTACTAGAACCCCTTAGAAGAGCCTGAAGGTAACTGGCAGATGCCAGTGGCCACTGGCCTAGTCTCCTAGTGTGGTTACTGAGAAACTGGCTTTCTTTGTCATAGTAATGTGAAGGGCAGCTGAGGTCCTGGAGCTTATGTTGCTCTCAGTAGCAGTTAAGAGAATGCTTTGACGGAGGTGCTTCAACTGAGAGTGGCCCACACAGAACCTCTTCTCCCTTCTAAAAAAAAAGATGTCCTGTTCGGGGCTTGGGCCAAGCCTTGCACAGGACAATTGCTCACTGCCATCGCCCCGTTCCTGTGGACTCAGCTTTCCTCACACAGCACCCCACCTTGGAGTGTCCGATTGTCCTGGCCTCCTCCTCCAAAGTTAACCACAGCACATTCTCTAACACCCCACCGGACAGGGAATCCAAAAGGATTGATACCTTTTGCGAGTGGATGTTTTCTTTCTCCGGCCTTGCACTACTGTGGATGAACACCGCATGCCTCTTGGGCCGATACTCTTACACAGTTTGGGATTCGGTTGCACCAAGTGCTGATCCTAGTCTTGGAGGAGACCCATGCCATACTGACCAGTCTGTTGCTGATAGCAGGGATGTAGCAAAGTTCACCCTTCGCTATGGACTAGATACGACCAGCTCGATAGGCAGAGTGATTGCATAGTTAGTGGCACTTAGATGCAACAACTGACTGAGAACTACTGGCTTTATGGGGGATGTCCAGGCCTCCCCTATGGACGTGCCCTTCAGTGCTTTAGTGCCTCTTCAGTAATAAAGCAGATTCCGTGCTGGATTGCTTTAAGGACAGCCGGGCCACTGTATGGTCTCTGGGTCTTTCCTTGTCCCCAAGTCAACCCCATCTGCCTTTCACCACTTCTGAGGCTACAGCAGGGGCTATCTGTTGGGTCCATTCCCACCCAGCTGCTAAGGCCCACAGGCTCCCCGTTCCTTTCGTGGCCATGGATGTATCTCCCACAAGCCTTGTGGGACACACAGCCAGAGGTATACCAGTCCACCACCCTCCTAGCAACCAAAGCCCTCTGGCAGTCCATGACATCAGACACATGGGTACTTCAAATTGTTCAACTAAGTTATTCTATCCTCTTCTTAGAAACCCATGCCACCATCCCCAAACCAGCTGATGGAGGACCACCTCTCCCACTCCGTCAGGAAGTACAGTCTATTTTGGCCAAAGGAGCCATCAAGAGGTAGGTCGTGGCTGCTGCTCCCACTACTTCCTTGTGCCCAAGAAGGACAGAGGCGTCCACCTTATTAAAGATGTGCGCCCTCTCAACTTCTTCCTGAAGAAGGAGAAATTTAGGATGCTCATGTTAGCTCAGGTTCTGTCTGCCCTGGATCTTGGGACTGGACGGTAGTGCTCAACTTGCAGTACTCCTACTTCCACATCCACTATCCTACCTTACCAGAGATGTGACCTGTGGTTCACTGTGGGCCACAAGCATTTTCAGTTTGCTGTGCTCCTATATGGCTTCACCAGCGCCCGACTATGTTCACCAAAATGATGCTGGTGGTTGCAGCACGTTTGCGGAGGTCAGGGGTTCCAGCCTTCCCTACTTTGATGACCGCTGCCAGTGGGCTCACTCCAGCAGTTCTCCCACCTCCAGACTATGGCAGACCTCCTGCATTCCCTGGGGTTCACTATCAGTGTGCCAAAGTCACACCTGACTCCCTCTCAGACGCACCCTTTCATCAGAGCCATTCTGGATTCAGTGCAGTTTCAGACCTATCCTCTGGAGCCGCAAGTCCGGGATATTCAGGCTATGATTTTAATGTTTCAGCCTCTATCCTGTATTTCTATGAGACTGACTCTAAAACTGCTGGGCCTCATGGCCTCCTGCATCCTGTTGGTAACATGCCCAATGGCATATGTGTGCTCTGCAGTGGGACCTGAAGTCCCAGTGAGCACAGCATCAGTAGAATCACTCCAACTTTGTACAGGTATCGGAGGGTACTACAAAAGATCTGCAGTGGTGGCTGAGGACTGAAATTTGGGTCGGCAGCAGTCTTTTCTCCCTTCCCCGGAGCCGACTGTAGAGACTGATGTGTTACTTCTGGGTTGGTACAGCGTGGGTATCAGAGAACTCTGGTCTCCAGCAGAGTCTCAGCTCCACAACAACCTGTTGGAGTTGGAAGCGAGTCGTCTGGCATTGAAAGTCGTTCTTCCTTCCATCAGGAGAATGCTGGTTCGGGTGTTCGCAGACAACACCAACGCCATGTGATTTTGCAACAAACAGGGTGGAGTGGAGTCGTGGAGCCTCTGTCAAAAGTCCCTGTATCTCTGGACAAGCCCTGTAACCTCAGGGCATATTCCTTGGTGTTCAACATCTGGTGGGTTCCGTGTGCTGGAATTTCCAAGGCTATTCTCACTCAGAGACGTTTTTCATCTTGAGTGTAGCTAAGCCTCCTGTGTGCCTTTCCGCCAATACTACTTCTGCCCAGAGTTCTCAAGAAGATCAGGACAAACGGGATCCAAGTCATTCTTACGAGTCCAGATTGGGCAGAGAGTATGATATCCCAAACTCCTGAGCATTGAGCCTCTCTTCAGGCTGCCCCTTCGGGAGGATCTACTGTCACATCAAGAGGGCAGGGTCATGCACTTTAACCTGCGTATGCTCTGCCTTCATTTATGGAGATTGAATGGCAGCATTTGACTTTTTTTTTTACCTCCATACAGATGTCTGTGATGTCATTCTGGCAGCCAGGCATCCTTCAACCAGGACTGTAAACGCATGCCATTCGGACAAATTTGTGGCTTTGTTGAACCCCTTTGTCAGATGTTTATTTGTTCGCTGTATTGTTAGCCCAGCTATGCTTTGCATTGGGCACAGTTAAATGATATCTTTTGGCCATATCTGCATTCTCGCGGTTTCTAGATCAGCCCTTGCTTTTTAAGTACTCTGTTGTGATTTGTTTTCTAATGTGACTACAGCTTATGTTCCCTCATAATTCCTTCATCGTGCCCCAGTGGGATTTGAACCTATTTTTGACCTTCCTGATATGCTCACCCTTTGAACCCTTGCACTCCTTACCTTTTGACCATTAAAACCGCTTTTCCAGTGCCCATTACATTGGTAAGGCTGATAAGTGAGCTGCAGGCACTCTGTGTTCTCTCCTTACATTACTTTTTCCCAGGCACACTGGTTTCCTGCTGACATTGTTGGCACATTTTCAAGTAGGCCAGACCATCATACTGCCTACATTCTTTGTTCTGCCTCACCCTTCCAAAGAGGAGGAGAGCCTCCACTGCCTGGACCCAAAAAGAGACAAGAGTGTTATTGTTTTATATTGATGGTACCAAAGAGTTCCGGATAGGCGATCAACTCTTTATTAGATTTGTTGGGGCAAAGACAGGAAAGGCTGTGCAGAAGCAGACCATCTCCAGACAGACTGTGGTTTGCATTAATATCTGCTACGAACTGGCCAAGAAGCATCCCCCTGAGGGCTTGTGTGCTCATTCCGCCAGAGCCAAGGTGGCGACCACTGCGTTAGCTTGCAGAGTCCCTGCCCTGGATATCTGACAGGCTGCAACGTGGGCTTCTCTGCACATATTTACCAAACACTACTGCCTGGACATTCAGGTCTGTTGTGATTGGCACTTTGCCCATTCCGTCCTCCAGGGCTTTCTGGTCTAAATGTGTTCGTAGACCCACCTCCATGGAGGTAATGCTTAGGTATCTATTCTAACATAAGGAATCTGCAGCTAGAAGTCTCCATCAGATGAACAATTTACTCACCTTTTAGTAACGTCTTATCTGGTAGATACTCCATCTTGCCACAGATTCCTTAGCGATCCTCCCCATTCTGTGAGGGGACTTATCTATATTGGGTAGTCCTTGTAGGCCCTTGGTCTTTGCACTTTGGTCTATCAGCATTCTATCATGGCTCTGTGCTTCGGATGCAAAAATGTGATGAAAAGAAACTGATGTTAGTGTGCTGAAGTGGCACCTATATAGACACCATACACCCCACTTCTGGCTCGGATGCTGAACTGAACAGCACCACCTACTGGTGTGCATAGATACTGCTCGAAAATGTCCGGATTCAGTCAAACGCCTTGAAAATATTCTCTGGTAAGAAATCATCAACTAGATTGAGTCTCTATCAGCTAAAGCATTACCAAAAGTAAGTAACTTGTTCTTCTGGACCAAGCAACCCCAGATGGCTGTTCCAGTTTCTGATCCATTTAACCTGCTGTATGGCAGTTTTGGATAGCATGCTTTCTGGTGGGCTGCATCAGGGACTGGTGGCATCAGATAAGTCACTGTTCGCTGAGGCTAGAGCAGTTTACATGTGGCCTTGAGCTGAGGGGTCCCTTGCTTATTCAGTTAATATTTATACTACGAAAAGGTTCACTCTGATAAAGTGCTGAGGCAGAGGACAACAACTTCCATAAAAGTAGTAATGATTTGCCTGTTCAATCCACAGCGCCTGCTGTTATGCATTACCACTTGGGCAGTCAGGAGCTGTGTTTTGCTCACAATAGTTTAACAAATTTAGGCCCCAAGCAGATGTGGTTTTCATTGTGTTGGTAAAAACCAACTTAAATTTGTGCTGTCCTTGCATTTTGACCAGATGCAGTCATTAACACCGGTCAATACGTCATCCAAAATGGAACACGGTTCCATGGTGTTTCATTAGAATAAAAAAATAGCCCTCCTTGTCATAGGATAGCAACGTGTGTAATAGAAACTGTGAAACAAACTTGAGAACTATCGAGCTAGGAAAACTACCCCTACTGTGCCCAGCTCCTCTCTGCTGCCCTTTCGCCTTCTCCCTTAGCATGGACTGTACTAATTCTGCCTTGTGCTTCTGTCATCCCCAGGCCCGAGCCCAGGCTGATGCCTTGCGGATCAGCGACGTCCACTTTGCAGTCAAGCCGGGGCCCAGCACCTCACCGAAGCTCCACTCCAGCGCCGCTGTCCACCGTTTGAAGAAAGATATCCGCCGCTGTCACCGCATGTCCCGTCGGCCCCTGCCGCGCCCGGACCCACTCTCAAGTGGGGGCACACGTCCACCCCCTTCCCCTTTCTCGGAAACCGTGCGCATACTCAACCGCAAGGTGAAGCCACGGGAACCCAAGCGAAGCCGCATCATCCTGAACCTAAAGGTGATCGACAAGGGTGGTGGAAAGAGGCCGCTCCCAGCAGGATCTGCACGGCCTAAAATACCCTCCCGCAACCGAGTCATAGGCAAGAGCAAGAAGTATAGTGAGAGTACGCTGCGCTCTCAGCTGCAACACCTCAAGTTTGGCTCTTTCTCGCTGTATGGCAAGCCTCCCCCCACTAGTCAGGAGGGAGAACGTGGGAAGGTGCCGGAGGGCGGGAGGCCCGGAGTCAGTTCGGCCACAGGGGCCATGGGTCTCTGTCCTCCGGGTGGCATGGCCTACGATGATGATGACGACGAGGAGAGCAGCTCAAGCTCGTCAGAATGCTCATCCCCAGCACCAGCCCGCTCCCACATCGTGCCCCCGCCTCCGGAGACCCCGTGCGCAGCTGTACCCGACTGGCGAGAGTCTGAGGCGCTCGATCTGTCCCTTCCGAGCGACTCCGCTGCCAGGAAGCGGGCTCCAGCGCCACCTGGTGAGCAGACTCCATCTTCAGACCTGGAGGAGGAGGAAGAGGCCGCTGGAGACTGGCGCCCAGATATGTCACCCTGCTCCAATGTGGTCGTCACCGACGTAACCAGCAACCTGCTGACTGTCACTATCAAGGAGTTCTGCACTGCCGAAGACTTTGAGAAGGTTGCTGCCGTAGCCAAATAGGTTGTGTGGGTCCCTTGCAACAGGAGTTGGATGGAGAGCAAAAACAGTTATGTTTTCATAGGTGCTAAACTCCAGTGTCATTTCAGTGGTTAACTGCTGTGCTTTCCCCCCCAGGAAAGCCTATTCCTGATTCCATCCATTCCTATGTATTTATGTATTTTGCAGTTTTTTGAATTCTGACCAAACTACAAGGGCCAGCTCCATCCCAGGGAACGTAGTCCAGTCGCACATAGTATTGACATCATTGCGTATGTGCCTGTTTTGGTTTTGAAATGTACCATCACAGCAGTCTATAAGTTGCTGCAGTTATGATGTCAGAATTGTGTATTTTTCTCTTTTGGTAGCTAGAGTGATGACACCACAATGTGTTTCCTGTAACTTAGGTGTATGCAGGCAGCGTCTGATGGCATCATGGTATTTTTTTTTTGCTTGAATTTGTATATCTGCTTTCATCACATGTATTTTATAGATTATCCCAGTAATGACATCCCACTATTTTTTTATTTTTTATTGTTCACGCTCATTATTTCCTCAGTCAAATGAATCTATAATTTGCCGCAAGGTGATGCAATTTCTGTGGTTTCCACTGTCGGTTTTGATCTACGCGGTCTCCGTTATGACATCACACTGTTTCCTTACATTGTTTATAGGCCCCTTTCTCCCCAGGAAGCCTGTTGCCTTGGCGATGATCACACAGTTTGGGATTTTGTGCTGTTCAAAAGAGAACATAACTTAATCAGCCCTGTAAGTGCTGTGGATGTTGGAAGTGCAGCTTTTTTCTCTTTTTAAGGTAGGCATTCACAGGAAAATGTATGGGCTGAGGTATGCAGTCATTCAACATAAAGAAAGTGCTTATGTGTCGCCTGTCTGTGTGGACTATTTGTAGGGGAGTAGAGGAACGGCTACTAATGCCTTGCCAGCTGTCATTTATTTTCTCTGTTTCTGTGGAACTTACATATATCATTTTCTTTTATACCATGTCTTTCTGTAAAAGACCTGAATGTCTCCGTAAATGGGTAGAGGCATACCTCTGCGCAAACCTTCCTCAATTCTGCTTTAGTTGGCCAGTTGCATCATTTTCACCACTCCGAAGTTGCTAATTTATATTTTTGAAAATAGATTACAGGCAGAGGTTTCCAGCCCCACCCTCATATTACATCCCTTCCAGCCTCCTCGCTTCTCAGAGGCAGGAAGCTCCACAGACTTGTTTTCCTTTGGCCCCCATGTGAAAACGACGTTGACTCCCTTTGCTAGTGACTAGCGTTTTAGTAGATGCAACGGCCAGTGGTTAGGACTCCTACCTTGGTACCCCGAAGCCTATTCGAGTTCTACGCTGCCAGTCCATGTGATACTCAACTCACTTCTGTTGTGAATGAGTGAGCACACTAAAGCAGCTGCCCTTTCTTCTTCAGATATGCTATTTATTCAATATACTTGTCAGTATATTTAGACTTGCTCTAGAAATGTTTGAGATTAATTTGGGAGAGATACTGAAAGTACCCAGGAACTGGTTTTGGGTGCCTTCACCGTGAACTGATTGGAGGGCGCCCATCAATGCAATTACATCTCATTTGCCAACCCCCCTACTGGGTCATTCACTGTGTACTGGAGGTGATAATTCACTGAGTGGAAATTATGGTGCCTCTGCCTTTAAGATTAAAAAGCAGGAACCCATCTGGCGTTGCCACAAAGTTGGAAGCTGGGCTATTTATTTATTTATTTATGTTGTGCCCTATGTTTGCCTAAAGTGTTCAGAAGGAAGAGGACTGAAGTAGCAAGGTACATTCTCTCTTTATACACACACACACACTTAAATACACATTGTATATGATGCTATTTACTACCATTAGGAGTGGTGAGGGTCCGTAAGTCGCGCAAGACAAACATTTTGAGTGGCTGAGGATGCCCCTCCTTCACTAATTGTAATAAATACCATGTTGCACTCTGCACATCTGCATATATTGTTTATGCATGCTGTTTTGTCGTATCTGGTAGTCATAAACAAAGATATTGACTAAATCCAGCTTAAAAGGTTTAGATCCATACCTTTAGAGGAATTCACACAGACTGTACTGTGGGCAAAGAGTTTACCTCTGTCAAGTTGTTCTAATATGGATTCTGTATGACAGTAAGCAATGCTTTCTAGCATCAGTTACAATGTACTGTGTTAATAACCTGGAATTTCACCTTTGCACTGTAGCAATAAATGTGTGTTTATTAGTACACATGCTATAAATAATGTGTTATTTTGCCATATTGTCACTGGCATGGCATTATTAAATATATATATATATATATATATATATACACACACACATACATTCTCCTCTTTCTGCCCCCAAACTCCCCCCCCAGCCTGAAATCCGTCTGATGGAGGAGCAGGGTAGTTAGTCTTGGCTCCCTCCTGCCATCTGTTAGCGATCCAATGTTTGGGGTATCAGGCTCACCCATATCTATAACAGAACCTCCAAAGTGAGCTACAACCACACTTGTTACCATCATTTATGAGTAGACTTCAAACAAGGTTGAATTATAAAGATAGATCCTTTCTTAATTATCATAGCGAGATCATAGATCTGGAGACAATAATGAGCTCAAGTTATCAGCGGTGGTAAAGTAATATTGCACTGGCAGATGTGAGCTGTGGTGGACACAGCTATTTAAAGGATAATCTCTAAAAGCTGTTTTTTAGCATATAAGCAGCTTTAAGTTAGTTCATTGTGATGAGCGTGTGTCTGTGTAGCAGTGCACTAAAACTGATGCATTGCATTTAGAGTAGAATGCTGTTGTAAAAACGCTTTGTAGGCTGTTGAGTAACGTCTGTTGATTGTTTTAAGCATGTCAGGTTCTGTAATTGTGATAGAGAAAGAAATGTCACATTTGGGAAAAGGGAAAGCAAAGGTAATATATTTAGTCCAACGAAATATATTTTTTGTGACAAGACATGCACTTATTAAGAGATTGAAGATATTTCATTGAGCATGAGTACTGAAAAGTTGCTTTGTTCATCAAGTATTTTTCTACTCTTTTTTTTGTCTGTTTCTGTGGTCGTGATTATTTTCTCTTAAGTACAAAATCTGTTTTAGCTCCTCACCATGGTTCAAAATTCTTGCTGCTAAGCAGCGTACCATCAGTCCGAGTTACTCTACCACAGAGTTGCTGAAACTGGGCAGGGCAGATTGGGTGTTTTGGGGAGCGTTTCTTCCATGAAAAGGCGATAGTGTTTGGCAGCTCTCTTCACCAATCACATTGCACTGTTCTGGCCACAAAAAGGTCACCAGACCGCCCCCCCTCCCCAACACCCAAGATGGTATGCTGTATCTAGATAGTGGTGGCAAGCGTGTTCTGTAGGGAGCAATATTCAACCCAGACTTCTTCCAGGTCAGAAATGTACTTCCTGTTTCAACAAACAAGGACATAAACCTATATCTGTTATTTAAGAAGAGTCATGGTAAATCTGGAACCGCCCACTCTTCCTGTAGAATATAAATGCACTTCTGTGTACATTAACAAGGACACCACCCTATATCCTCCCTATAGTGCTAAACACATTTGCATTATGCAGGAGTCATTTCAGTGCAATATTTGACCCTGCCCACGCTTCCAGTAAGCGTTCCGTTTACTTGAATTCGCACACTTGTTCAGCCTTTCTGTTAAAGACATTCTCTGTTGACACCAGAGTCATTGAAGTGACTAGTAATGCTTTGATGAAGAGGAGAGGGATTTCGCTGAATACTCTGGTGAGGCTACTTCCAAACTCTGATGATAAATATATAAAATAAGAATTTCAAAAGGCACCATTTCACGTCTTCAAATGTGTGCTGTAAACTAAGGGACATTCACCTACCTAGAGAAAAACAATTCTGGGGCTGGAATTTTATTTTTGTGATTTTTTTATTTTTTATTATTATTATTTTTTTTCTTCTTTTGTGTGCCTTTTTTTGTGAACAGTAGTACTGTTTAGGAAACTATGTAAAACTCTCATCCCACCCCCAGAGGCTCCATTCTCCAGCCCCCAAGAATAAGTAAGTGATAAGGGCATCGTATTTAGAGAACCTTTCCGCCTTCCCGTGGCTGGCTGTCTAGACGGTGTTTTTTTGCAAGGCAGGAAGTTAGCTGGCATTAATATTGGTACATAGTTTAGTAGCTTTAATACCGATACATGGTATAACGGTAATTCGAGGTTCCTGTAATGTGGAATAGCTTCCAGAAATGACAGCTATAGAGGTTTAATGTCTAGACCGCAGAATGGGATTGTGTACAGCTGAACCCGTGTAAATGTCTGTTCTTTAAAAAAAGGTATGGGGCACAACAGTGTGACGTGCTTGATTAGTCAAAGTAGGGAGGGCACGCTTATTTCATGCACAGTATATTGATGCATGGTAATAATAGGTGTATTTTAATCAACTCTGATACAACAGATGTAGTAACATGTGCCATTTTATCGCAGCATAAAATGGAAGAAAACCTTTTTACACAAATGGACGGACGGAATTACATATGCAGATCCGACCAGTAGGTTTTTTTCTCATTTTTGTCTGCCTTTCACCAAACCGACGTTACACTGCAATAAAAATAAAAAGTGCAAAACTAGGCGCTGTATAGTCTATGTTCAGCAATACTTGCTTCAACAGAATTCATTTAAAGGATGCTAATGAAACATGGTGCCCGGCGTGTATTTTGGAATCTTTACACGGAGCTGGGGTTCTGGATGCCCTCTGAAGGGGATAGAGGTCATTCTAGGTTTTCAAATGAACAGCCCCCTCTACCAAGTCATCTACTGTCACAGCTTTAGGTACATGAGTCTCTGGTGTAGTGTAGGAAACTTGCAAGGACAGGGTTGTTGGTGAATTGGATTTAAATGTTGTTTTTGAGAATAGCAAATTAACATTTCTTGCATATATGTTGAAGAGTATGTTAATAGAAACACCGAGGCAACCCCTGCTCTGGGTATAGAAGCACAGGGAAAATCTTGTAAATGTACATGTCGTGTATATAAGAAAAATAAAGGTATGTCATGCAAAAGAGCAACAAGGAGAGCTTATGTCTGTAACGGAGCAAAAAGGTTCCAACTTTATGTGTATTGGAGCACTGAGGATTCTTTGTAAATATGTATATGTTCTCGGAGCAAGATTGCAACCTCCCATGTGCTTACATGAACATTGATAAGACCTTCAATGTTGAACCACGAAAATGCTCTATGTAGGGGCATAGTCAGTATGCAGGAATACTGAAAAGAGGTTTAAAAAGGCCCCATGCAGATGTTGTATCCAGAGTCCCATCTGTCTGCTAAGCAATGTCAAGGGGACTACGTAACTGGTGTTTTTATTGGTGAAGGGTCCTCTTTTTCTCACTAACTTTGAATCGCTCCTTTTCGTCCATCCTTTCTTCTATGAATCACTTGACTAAGAACAGTGGTGATTTTTGCTGCCAAGTTGACCATGCGGTGTCCGAAACAGCACACTTGACGATTTGCCCTTGTTCCCGGCACCTCTACCAGAATGAAGACATCAAATTTGTTTTATAATTGATTTAGTATGTGTTTTGTCATTCTTGCTCTATAGACACATACAGACAGAGGGAAAGTGACACAGTTTAATCCTGCTTCTCTTTCTTCAATCACATTGATCAATATTCCCTACAGATGAAATGGATATTTGTGTATATGTTTTTTGTTCATTATGTTAAAAATGAAAACAATTAAGCTATATTGTATTGAAATCCAGTCTCAAGCTGGCTAAAACGTATCTTGTGTAATTTAAGAGTGGCTAAAAGCGCTGTATTCAGTTATGTGGGGGTGGGCTTTTGTTGGGTGTTGGGGATCTAGTGCTTAATTTTGTGTGTGTGCTGAACTGTAGTCTCATGTTTGCTGCTCTCTGTACCCACCAACGAGAATTAATACGTGGAGATGGAGCAAAATACATTTTAAATAAAAACAAAAACATTCCACTGTGCTGTCGAGTGTCTTAAGTGGGTTGGAGGCCCTGCCTAAGGGTCTTTTCAGCTTTGCATCATAACATAAGATACAAACTAAATGTAGAAACGTGTTAGATGAGGGCTCTAGAGCTATTTATTTGTTATCTTTTAATTCTGAGAGATCATAGAAGGAGACCCTGGATGTTAGACAAAACCATGGATCCAGGTAGGTAGCTGTGACCTTGTTACGCTATGCACATTTTCATCTCTTTTCTGGTTGGCCTCTGGGCATGGGGGTCTGTACCAGGAAGTAGCTCATTGGGCAACATGAGTACTTGAAGTAAGAGCCAAGTCTTTGCTATACCATTTGGGATAACTTGTTCTTTTGGAAGGGTGTAAGTATTTGAATATTGGCAAAGCTAACCGTGGACCCCTGCAGGGCTGGCAGTGTGTTCCTGGGTTAGGAAGATGGTTTTGATTGGAATGTGAAATTAGATGGCTCTTTCAGATGATGACCATGATGGAAGAGGTAAGTCTCACCTCATTGTCAAAACGAAATTCCAGGTTTTGTTATGATGGGAGGCATAAGGTGGGCACCAATTGATAGTTTGTACGGCAGAAGTTAAGAAATGGATTGCTTTATTTTCAGCTTTTTTTAGCATTAGGTAATGAAAAAACACCCAGAGTTTGATAGTTCAAGGTTGCTAAGACATAGGCCTAGTTAGACAGCTGCTGGGAGCGAAAAAAAGTGCAATTTGAACCTGAAGGGATGATGTCGTCTAAGGAGATAGTGGAGAGTGAATAGAGCATGGGTACTCGCAAACATTTTCCCAGGGGCCAAAAAGTTTGGTCTGTGACGTGTCTGGGGGCCGCATTGATGCCCAGGGCAGTGGCGGTCGGGTGGGGTGGGTGGGGGGATTGGCGGCAAGGTAGGTGTAGGAGAAGCAAATTATATACATCTAGTGGCTGAAATAAACAATGGGAAATCAGAAAACCTGGAACTAATCCCAGCTTACCCACTTTTCCAAATTGTGTGATCCTAGACAATTGTTTAGTCTCACTTTCCCTCCTTTTTCTGCATTATCACATTTAAGATGACCTCGAAATACATGATTCATGGTGTGCTGCAAAAAACCTGCTTCTATGTTTGATTTATTAAAGTGTAATTTTGTAATGATAGGAACCCAGGCCACCCATAAAGCGCACATACCGAGTGACTTGTCTCTTTAATTTACTATTGGTGATGTTCTCAGGGTTAGGGAAATAATTAATGATTCCAAATTTATGTTTCCAAATTTATGTTTGAAGACTATCAATTTTAAATGGATACATCTCAATGCACTGATAAAATAAATTGTATCAAGGCGAAAAGGATCTGTATGTTAACTAAATACACTTTTTTAATTTTGAAGAGGCTGTCTTAGTTTTACACTTGTGTTGCAAGATGTCTTTAAAAATGAAGGCTTTTTTAAATTGAAGTGCAGGAGTCTCTAGTTACTTCCTTTCTTTCAGACCAATTGAGCTTTAAGTAAATGATTGTGCGTGTATTTCATATTTTTATTGTTGGTGCAAAGTCGAGCAAACAGCTGCCCAGTGTTCCTGTTGCTCGAAGGGCCGCATGTAAAGGTCAGAGGGGCCGCATGAGGCCCGTGGGCCGTACTTTGAGTATCCATGTAATAGAGGAATATTCTAATAGGCTATTGTGGCTACTTGGAGCACGGAAGGTAGAAGTCATACTTAATAAACGCTGTGACCTTTATACCCAAATGTGTAAAATTGAAACCAAATACTCTGGATAGTGCATAGAAGTCTAACTTAATGTTAATGCAAAAATAAAACAAACAAAAAAAACAGCGAGCTTTCAAAATAAGCAAGGCATTTGCCTAACCAGCGGACCAGAACTTCACCCTCGATCAATGGGAGAATGCACCATGCTAAAATCCATACATTTTTTGTGCTATATTTATAAACATTTTCTGAAAAAAATGAATGGAAGCGATAACAATGTAATAAAAACAAAACCTATATAGAAGGATGCTATTGAACCAGTGCCAGGCTCTTTTTGTGGGAAGAATGGGAGAAGACTTTGATGGGAAGATACACATGTTGGCAACAAGGACTGACTGCACTGCTCCAGAAAGAGGCTATGTTTGTAAGGTTCAGCAGAGATGTGCAGGGTATGTTGCTGCCTACGTGCCATTTGTTCGAGCCCCGTAGAGGTTGGTTCCATACCTATCATAAAATCAGCTGTCCTTGCACTCAATGTTCGAGCCTCTAGCACTGGAGTGGAAGGGGTGGCATTGACTGATGCACAGCACAAATAAAGCTCAGCCATGTAGAAGGCTTGTGCCCACCGCCGACGTTGGTACAGGGAACCCTTTCCAGTGTGTCTTTCTCGTAAGTTTCATTAACCGATGCTGGAGTAGCCATTACTTTGAAAACTGTTTTATAGTCCTATGAAGTAATAAGACAACCTAATGCCATTAGTACTGCAGGAGACAATGAAACGTGTGGGCAGTCTGGGAGGTTTAGTCATCCTGTTGACAAACTTTTCTTCAGTGTTTGGCTCAAAATCCTTGGTTCCCAAGATATGACTTACAAATCTGGGTGCAGTGATCGACCTCTTTTTGACAGTTGTCCTTTCACACACATCGTTTCAGTTAACGATTCAGTTTCCTGCAAACGCATGAATCTTTTCTGCCTTCTGTTCTTATAGAGGTGGGGGTACACACTAATTATTTTTTCTGCTGTCAGTTGACCCCTTCAGGCTTTCTACCTTTACTGTACTTAGGCATTTCAGTGTAACACCCCCCTCCCAAGTCTACACGTATGTGTGATGTTGGAAATGCAGGTGATTGTGCCATTTAGAAGGCAGCAGTACATATTGAAGATCCTGTTGATCCTGCAAAAATAGACAGTGGACGAAAATCTTCTTATGTGATTGAAACCTCTGCACAAATATTGTCAGCACTTGATGGATCCAGGTACGGCCTATAATAGGGCAAACCAAAACCTTGGTCTGTCGTGCCAGCAAATACCACAGAGTTATTGTGACTCTTGGTGGAATGAGAACCTGCAAGTGGCCATACGTTTCTAGTATCTTTCATCCCTAGAATGAAAGGAAATTTTGATCATTGTATCCATTAGTCTTGAGTTACTCAAGTCAACTCCATTCTATCTACAGGAAGGATTTTGCCCTCTGGTTTCCAATTTTTCTTCTAAAAAGCATGCTAATGCCGTCCCTGTAACGTTTGCAACAATTTGTCTCTGGGCTCGAAAACTGAGCACAGTGATGGATTCAACTTATTTCACAACAAATGAAAAAACATATTGCTCCCCCAAAACACAGCTTCTCATTTCAGGTAATCCTTAGCCCCATACTCTGCAACCTAAAATGTGTCGACCACAAGCCATGTACTGTAACACCTTTTGCACAACAGAAAAAAATTGGGCGAAAGCTCTCCGCACATATGCACTATTTGGACTTTCTCCTCATACAAGCTTCCTTACTCTCCACACCTTAGTGACTTTTTTTCTGCTAACCGTGATCGGTTGCCTTTGGCACATGACAATATTCCTCAGTACTCAGTTTTTCTTGTCACCTATTGGTTTAGTCCGTTGGCTTTGACATTTGACTGCTATTTTTGCATAAGACTCTTTTTACTGGTTTCAAGTGATGGCACTTGGATCGGTCTCAATCCTCTAAAGTCTCTGTCTCTGGAGAGTCTTTGTAAGCCTGACCTCCTCTGATTTGGCGACAAATTTTCATTCGAATAACAGGGTTCCCCAATAGTACTCAGTCCTCGATTTGTTGCCCCATCGATATTTTAGACAGTCAAAGCAGGGAATCAAAGATGTACAGTGAGTGTGCCTTTGTTTTAAAAAACCCACCTGCACAGGGGTCTGTATTCTAGCATAGTTCATGCAGACATTTGCAGAGGGACTTGTTGAAATGGATATAAGTCCATACCTGTTCCACTACTACTGGGGACAACACTCTCATGGGCTTGTGATCAAATACTAGACCTCGCTCTGAAGTGTCCTTGTGGCCTGAATGTATTGTGCATACTTTCTAGGTCTAAGCACACCAACATTTTCTCAAAGATGCTACATGGGCCTAAGTTTGAAGAATGTTTGTTGGAGGTGAAGAGCCTTGTTGTTCCCACAGTGGCTGCAAAACCTCCCCAATCCTCTGGAGTGGGCATGGCTACAGCTTGCTGTACTTCCTAGCCAACAAGATGAAATGTCATCTTTGTCAAATGCTGTATCTTCTAAACTAGTTCCACACCTCTCAGAAGTTGGAGATGCTGTCTCTGTCCAGATCTTCCCTACACTTTAGAACAATGAAGAGTGCTGCAGCATATATAGCTTCATGTGTACATCTGGCTGGATCACAGAATATTCCTTTGTTTTTTCTTTGGAGACGAGCAATATCAGGACAATGGCATGTATGTATTTCCTGGTGTTACATGCACTACGGGCCTGGCTGTATGCTAACATGGCCACTGAGAGTTAATTGCATTAGAGCACATGGTGCAAACTCAACGTCTAAAACGCAGGTGTGATAGTCTAAAAAATGCAACGAATAAAGTGTGTGAACAGTTGCCATGCTTTTCTGAGACAGTCTAACAGACTAGAAAAGGGACATTTCTAGTCTTTGGTGCTCCTTTGTAAACACAGCTGGTGCTATACAGCTACAGACAGAAATGACCTACGAGTTCTGTCTTGTAGGAAGGACGAGGTAAAATATTAGTAAACTTCAGTGTTAAGCAAGAGCAGGAGCCGAGCATAAGCAGACCCCTCCCCACTCCACAGAGCTCCATGTATGCGAAAGGTATATAAGATATCAATAGAGGCATGGGGTTAGGCACATAGACCAGTAACCGAGGAATGCTGAAAATACGATGCATTATGGCACAATAAGGTATGCGAGGAGGCTTTAAGTGACTTGGCATCATGATGAATTAGTGTGACCGTGCTGTTAAACAGCAAATTATAACTGAGGTAGTGTTTTAGACTAGTTGGACCGAGTTATGTGATGCATTATGATTGGGGCTTATCTAATATTTGCCCTAATATGTATAGTAAATAATTAGTTGGTATAATGTTTCTAACGCATATAATTTGCAGATGAGTAGAGTACAATAAATAATTATGTAGATAAAATACTAGTCCCTGCGTGGGTACAGATTTTGGGGTATGAAGTGGAGCTCTGTGTACCACCTGTAGATGAGAGATTGGCCGACGGGTTTTGTCAGACTCATGACGCTCACCTAGGAGTGAAACACACCTGCCAGTTCCTTTTCTCTGAAAAAGGCCATAGTGTCAGTTTGAAGCTTAGGCGATCTTCCTGGTGTTACGTCATTAATGTTGTGATGAAATGCCAACAGAGATCTTTCCTATGTTCCTAAGACAGACTATAGAGTAGCCATAAAATACTGGCCTGTTAGCCACCTCTGTGCAACTGACAGTGATTTGCAGGAGTGGCATCCAGAAAACAGAGGATTCCTTTCTAGATCACATCTTTGCTGCAGTATAACATTTCATTATGCTTGTGGGACTGGAGACTTCCTGCACAAGGAAAGTGTCCCGCTGCAAGCAGATATGAGACCCTTGCATCTTTCACTGGTACTGCATCAGTTGCTGGACAGTTGGTGCAAGCCTGGTGACACCTCTGAGTTGCTAGGTGCATATTGCTAATATTTGGGCAGAATCCTCTTACTATATCCCCCGATCTCTGCTTCATCAGACTTCTTTCAGTATTGATGGGAAGAACACAACATATCTATTTACAAACACCTTGTGGAACTGATTTGATACTCCCCCCCCCCCCCCCCCCCCCCCCAAACCTTCATTAACTTGAAGGTCTTCTCTGTGGTCTATCAAAGTGATTATGTTATACAGCTATGACACCATGGCCCTTTGTCATGTCAGAAAGCAAAGGGGTACTCATTCACCAAAGTTTTGCCACCTGGCAGTGGATCTGTGGCAGCTAGCAGCTTCCCTAGACCAGCTGCTACTGGATTTTTCCTTCATTTGGGTGGTCAGTCTGAATGGACACAGCTCGTGCAGGCACCTGCCTGTATCACATGAGCAAGATCTCAGTGTGGCAATCCTTGACTCCATCTTTGTGGCCTTCGGGTGACGTGACATTTATGTGTGACACATGTTGACAGAATACAAAGGTTTGCCCTTCTTGATGAGGAGGTCCTCATTTTGAGCTGGTCACTGAGCTTGGTCATCTGATTGGCCGTAACCTGGTCAGCCAGATTTGGTTATCTGCCATCATGCACCTCATTCAAATGAGGCGATCTAGCTTCCTTTCATACATGACCAACTTCTGTCCATGGATGAGATGATTTGTCACCCCCTCAAATTCACAGTATACCACTGCTTTCACCCAGAAAGGCTTCTCCAATAATGTGGACGTTCAGACAGCTGGCAGGAAATTCACCTCTAGTTCTCTTCAGAAAAGCAGTTGTTTAACGTTTTTCTGCTGTCTCTGCCCAATGACATCAATCACTGATTTGCTGGAGGGATGACGTCTTATCATTTACCAGGCACCCGCCAAGTGAATAATTTTAAGACCTGCTTAGCAGCAATCAGGTTGTTCAGTCATTGATCTAGGCTATATTTTTCTAATTTGGATGTCTTCAAATGTTATCTAGATGGACTGTTATTTTCCCCTATGGTGGGAAGTTGGGAGTTTGACTTTCTTCCATACCTGATGCGCAAGTCCCTTGAGTTGTAGGCTTTGTGACACAAAGCTGTTTTTGTGTAGAACACTGTTCCTGATCTCAATTCCAAAGACATTATTGTGAGCTGTGGGTACTTTGTACTTCTGAATCAGATGCCGTTTTCCAGTGAGACAAGTTGGAATCAAAGACTTACCTTTCTTAGGCCCGCTAAATAAGCAAGCAAGTTCTCTGGCTTTGCTTTTGTGGTTGATCAGAGGACATGTTACTCAACATAGATGTCTGATACACACTCCCATCATCTTGGGACAAGCATGGGCTCTCCATTCTTCTAACTGCTTTATTACTTTAAAAGTGGAACAAGGATATAGGCTCCTGTCTCTACTACCCTGACAGAAACATAACTCTGATACATATTGCCTCTAAGCACAACACTGGCAAATTCATATTGGAGGACACAACCATATTTCAAGTATTGTCCGTAATTCTGTGCCAAGACTTGTGTCCATTTGAGTCATCAGACTTGCATAAAGCCAGCATTATTGCATAACATCCAGGTTCGTCAGAGCCTGTAAGATCAGTTTAACCTGGATAGCTCTCCTGTCTGTGGCATGAGCCTTAACATTTGGGAAACTCGAGGAATAGTTCCCTTGACTCCACGTACGTCATTGGCGTCGTGGTCGCCTTGATGAGGTCGGGATCATACATAGGCGACGCAGTGACATCCGTTCCTTTCTTCCTGCGTTGATCTGGAGAGAGCTACCCTTGTTTTTTTTTTTTTTTTTTTTTTTTTACCAATTTCAAAACTTTTGTCGAGTTTTTGGGTGAATTTTTGGTGCATCGAGGATGTCCGTGAATACCGGTTTCAAACCATGCAAGGACTGTCACCGCATGATGTCGCTGACGGATATGCGCGGGGTCTGTTTGTGGTGTTTGGGGCGCGACCACAACCCGAAGTCGTGCTCCGAGTGCCGGGCCATGCACCCAAAGGCTTTGAGGGAACTGTCCCTAAAGCTTATTGTGGCTTGGTGCTCGACTCCGCATTGCTCCTGGTCTCGCTCAAGAGGAAGGTCTTGAGACCACACGCTGAGTCATCACCACTCGTCATCCTCCAAGTCTTCAGGTCACTTGGGTAGGAAGAAGTCGAAGAAGGCTAGGCATTCTTCGACTTCACCCCGTCGTTCGGCTGATGCGACGCAGGAGGAGCGTCGATGATCCAGGCCTCCGTCTGCAAGCCTACTTCTGGGTCCCCGAGTTTCCAGGAGCCGAAACTACCCCTGCCCAATTGAAAGAATTTTATGAGACCATGCGTCCCATATTTGGGGACCCCCACTGTAGCTCCTTCAGGGTCTGGGGGTTTCGGATGGGGGCCCTGTGGGTTTCACGCTGTCTGCCCCAGCCTCCAAGTGCCCCTCAGGATCCACTACCGGATCCATGCCGATGCCGGTCGTACCTTTCATGACCTGCACCGGCTAGGTCATCAACGCTCCCGACGTCTGTTGTGCCCATGATCGACATCGACCCAATCCTGATCCCTGACGACCAGTAGCCGGAAAAGCGTCAGCTGACGCCACTTCCAACTTCAATGGGGCCTACTCACCCCTGGTTGGATTCAGATTTTTTCCTATGGGTCCGAATACGCGGAAGGATTGGAGGGGTCGCTGGATCCTTATGAATACCAGATGGACGACCCTAACATGGATGGGCACTGGACTTGGGTGAGGCCAGTGGTCTGGATACTTCTCCAGACGCTGGCATGCTTTCTCCTCCTACTGTGGCTATGGCGAGGGAGCCTCCTACTCTTTGGTCAGTAGGGCAGCTGAGGTCCTTGGCCTCGAACTGCCCACTGTAGCAGTCAGGACTAATCTCCTGACGGAGTTGCTTCAGCCTGGGGTTTCCACTTTGGAGCCTCTCCTCCCTTTCAGTGAAGCCCTCACTGATGTCCTTCTGGGTACTTGGTCCAGACCCAGCACAAGGGCTCCTGTGAATAGGACAATCGCTCGCCGCCATCGGCCTGCCCCGAACAAACCTAAATTCCTGTCCCAGCACCCCACGCCTGAGGCCTTGTTATCCAGGAATCCTCATCATCTGGCGCATTTCCTTCCACTTCCCTGGATAAGGAATCAAAAGAGGCTGGACATAAAAGATGATTTCTTCCTCCAGTCTGGCGCTGAAGTCAGTGAACACCGCATGCCTTTTGGGCCGTTATACTTACTCCTTGTGGGATACAGTCATGCGAGTTTTACTGCAGATCCCGGAGGAGGCCCGAGCTATCGTCTCCCAAACTGTTGCTGATGGAAGAGACACAGTGAAGTTCACTATTAGACGTGGGCTGGACACAACCAACTCTCTGGGTAGATCAGTTGCGTCAATAGTGGCCTTGAAGTGCCACACCTGGTTGAGGACATCTGGTTTTTCAGGGGATGTCCAACAGACCCATATGGACGTGCCTTTTGATGGCACCCGTCTCTTCAGAGACAAGTCAGACAAGGCGCTTGAGAGGGTCAAGGAGTCCTGGGCTACATCTCAGTCCCTCATCCTTTCGACTGACCCTCGTCCCCAACAGTCTGCCTCTCGTGGCCACTGAAGGGGCTCCCTGTTGTGTCCCTTTCCCAGCCACCTTGCCACCCATGCTACTCAGCCCCTGCGTGGCCGGGGACACAGAATCCCAACGGTCTGCCCAGTACAACCCCGCCCCTGCTGCAGCCTCCAAGCCTTCCTAGTCCCTTCCCCCATCTCAGACCAGTTGGCGGCAGGATTCGCCATCACCTGCCCCCTGGGAATCCGTCACTACGGACAGGTGGCTTTTGACGATCGTCCAAAGGGGCTACTCTCCCCCCCCCCCCCCCCCCCCTCCTTCGAGACTGCCCCTCCGGCCGTGCCTCCATACTACGGCCACTTACCAGAGGATCATCTGGCCCTTCTCCGCGAGGAAGTCACAACTCTTTTGGCCAAGGGAGCCATAGAGAGGGTCCCTGTGCCAGAAGTAGGTTGTGGTGGTTATTCCCACTACTTTCTGGTGCCCAAAAAGGACAAGGGCTTACGTCCTATCCTAGACCTTCGGGCCCTCAATCTCTCCTCAAGGAGGAAAAGTTTTAAATGCTCACTCTGTCTCAGGTCCTGTCAGCCTTGGACCCAGGAGGTTGGATTGGCACATTGGACTTGCAGGATACTTATTTCCATATCCCTGGTTTGCCTGCCCACAGATGCTACCTGCGATTTGTGGTAGGTCACGAGCACTTTCAATTTACCGTGCTCCTCTTCGGCCTTATTAGTGCCCCTCGGGTGTTCACAAAAGTGATGGCGGTGGCTGTAGCTCATCTGCGCAGGTCCGAGGTTTCAGTCTTCCCCTACCTCTACAACTGGCTGTTGAAGGTAGACACGCCCCAGAAAGTCGTCTTCCCACCTTCTGACTACAGAGAACCTTCTGCACACGCTGGGGTTCACTTTAAACATGCCAAAGTCACACCTGACTCCCTCTCAGACTCTCCCTTTTATCGGAGCTGTTCTAGACACAGTGCAGTTTCGGGCCTATCCTCCTGAAAAGCGAGTCCAGGATATTCAGGCTATGATTCTGGTGTATCAGCCTCTATCCTGGGATTCTGTGAGAATGGCTCTGAGGCTACTGGGCCTCATGGCCTCTTGCATCCTGCTAGTGAGACATGTCAGTTGGCTTAGGCGGGCTCTGCAGTGAGACTTCAAGTTCTAGTGGGTGCAGTATCAGGGGAATCTCTCTGACATGGTCCAGGTCTCAGAAGGGACTCTGAAAGATCTGCAGTGGCTTTCGAATCAGGATTGGGTCAATGGCAGATCCCTCTCCCTTCCCCAAAAAGATCTGACAGTAGTGACAGACACGTCACTCCTGGGATGGGCGGCCACATGTGAGAGGCGGAGATTAGAGGTCTCTGGTCTCAGGGGGAGTCTGGACTCCACATCAATCTTCTGGAGCTCTGGGCGATCAGACTTGCGTCGAAAGCATTCCTTCCCTTTCTCAAAGGGAAAGTGGTGCAGGAGTTCACGAACAACACTACCACCATGTGGTACTGCAACACACAGGGCGGAGTAGGGTCCAGGACCCTTTGTCAAGAGGCTCTGTGCCTCTGGACAATACTGGCCCATCAGGGCATTACCCTGGTTGTTCAACATCTGGCGGGCTCTCTGAACGCCTGAGCAGACAAACTCAGCCGCAAGGTCCCTTTCAGCAGTGGGGAGAGCCTTGGTTAGATCTGTTCGCCTCTGCAGAAAATGTGGAATGTCAGCTGTTTTGCGCATTGGAGTTTCCAAGGTGGTACTTGCTTGACAACACTTTTCATCTTGAGTGGAACTCGGGTCTCCTTTACGCCTTCCTGCCTATACCACTTCTGTCCAGAATTTTGAAGAAGATCAAGAATGACTGGGCCCAAGCAATCCTTGTGGCTTCGGACTGGGCAGGGAGATTATGGTATCCAGAGATACTGAGCATGACCACAGATCCTCCAGTCAGACTGCCACTTCGGGAGGACCTTCTGTCGCAGCATCAGGGGACGGTCCTTCACCCAAACCTGTCCAATCTTTGCCTTTGTGCGTGGAGATAAAGCAGTAGCATTTGACAGCTTTTGACCTTCTGTCTGAAGTCTGTGATGTTATCTTGGCAGCCAGGCATCCCTCCACCAAAACGGTATACGCCTGTCGGCATACATTTTTGGCCTGGTGTACCAAGTCTGTTGATCCCCTCTCTACCCTCTCTTTGAGGTTCTTTTGTTCATTATTTCTTTAGCCCAGCAGGGCTCTGCTTTGGGCACCTTTAAAGGTTGCTTACTGGCTATCTTAGCCTTTTTTTAGATTGTCAGACCAACCTTCCCTTTTTAAGTCTCCTGTTGTTGGTAGATTCCTTAAGGGACTCCCCCATTTGGTTCATCCCACTCCATTTCTCATGCCTCAGTGGGACCTCAATCTTGTCCTTACTAGATGTGTGCTCCTTTTCAGCCGTTACACAATTGTCCTTTGCGGCTCCTTACTCTCAAAACTGCATTTCTTGTTGACATCACCTCTGCTTGCAGAGTTAGTGAACTTCAGGCTCTTTCTTCAAAGCCCCTATTTTTGTCTGTTCACTTGGACAAAGTGGTGCTACGTACGAGGGCCTCCTTCCTTCCCAAAGTAGTTACACCTTTTCATGTAGGCCAGTCCATTAATTTGCCCACTTTTTACTCAACTCCACATCCTTCTCATGAAGAGGAGAGACTACACCGTCTGGATCCAAAAAAAGAGCATTGGCATTCTACCTTAATCGTACCAAAGATTTCCGGGTGGATGATCAACTCTTTGTTGGATATGTGGATGCGAAGAAAGGGATGGCGGTGCAAAAGGGTACCATCTCAAAAGGGGTACTACTTTGCATCAAAATGTGCTATGCTTTGGCAAAGAAGCAACCCCCTGAGGTCTTGCACGCTCACTCTACTAGAGCAACTGCTGCTACCACACCATTAGCACGCAGAGTTCTTGTCCTAGATATCTGCCAGGCATCAACGTGGGCATCCCTGCACACGCTTAAAAAGCATTACTGCCTGGACAGTCAGGTCCACAGAGATGGCTACTTCGGTCCTGCAGGACTTCCTAATATGATCTTGCTTTTCAGCCCACCACCAAAGATGGTATTGCTTGGGTATCTATTCTAAGGTAAGGAATCTGCAACTAGAAGTCTCTATCAGGTGAACGAGTTACTTACATTCGGTAACGATTTTTCTGGTAGAGACATATTTTAGTTGCAAGTTCCTTACTGACCTACCCATCCTCCCCGCTTGTGAACTGATTTCTAGGGACAGGGATTCCCCATTCAGGGTCTTAGCTGTTTTGCAACATTTTGAATGTTCTTCATGGCTCTGCGCTGTGGCGTGGAAAGTTATGAAAAGAAACTGACATCACTGCACCGAAGGGGCGCCTATGTATGACCCCAATGTCATCACAGTGACCACAACAACAGACACGGAGTCAACCGACGCCACCTAACGATGCGCATGGGTGCTGCTCGAAGAAAAATCTCCGGATCCAGTCTGACACCTGGGAAAAATGTAAGGAATGTGCAACTAGAATATTTCTCTACCAGATAAAACGTTACTGAAGGTAACTTGTTTGCTAAGTAGCACCTGCATAGCACACAATCTGCCATTAGCATAACATTGCAGCACCTCTCCCCTTTGACCACTCTTTAGGTATCTTGCACTTATAGAGAAACATGTCTTCCTGTGGTGGTGTCTGGAGACCTCCAAGTCTCCTGTAACTTCTCTCAGAAGAGCATCTGAGGACCTGATTCTTACAACCACTTGAGATATGTAGTGTTCTGAAAGATCCTCCATATTTGGGTGCAGGGGGACCGTGCCTGGTAAGGAACATCTTTGAAGAAAATGAGAAGCAGCACATTGCAGCACTTGTCTTAGAGCTGGCACACAGTGCCACTTGCATTTCTATGGAGAACTGCTCACTTTTCAGGTAGTGCCGGTTGACCGTGCACAGCATCTTGCAGCTGCTGTAAACGGACTCCACAGTATCTATGACCACAGGCAGACCTGGCTTGTAGAATGTTTTTCTCACTTGTTCTGAGCTGGGAAGCAGGAAGTTAATTACCTGTGCCTCATCTGTGAAATTGCTGAACACAAAGGCATGGTACGTGAAGAGCAAGAAACTGAGAAAATTAATCTAGACAGAGAAGACAAGTCACAGTATCACAAGGCAGAGCTTTCATCCGAAGATATTGCAGCCTATCTCTTCTAACATTGAGACTGATTTTATTTTTCTTGTATGATACTTTCCCAGCAGAAAAGTGCCTGGCCCTCAAGTTTCTAATATTTTAGCTATATTATTCTATCTCATTTTTTCCCTGGTAACAATGAAGGTGCCTGACCTCACATTTCTTTATATTGTTATTTTAGTTTAGAGTGGTCTTCTGATTTGTCCACTTCTCTTGAGCTCACTACCCTGACTACCACATGAAGGTAAAAGGAGCCATGGCAGCTTTTCCCCTACCCATTTAATGACGTTTGAAGCGCATCAGTATTTCAGAAAAATAGATATTTTTTTGCGTTTACGACAAGAATTTTAAATTCTATTAAGGACTCTGAGGCAAGGATTATACTTTCTCCATCTTTACTACCCTGAACAGCAGCCAATAACAACACAGCAAAAAAAGGCAAACAATAACTACATTTCCCAGGAAGCTTTGAACTACACCTCATGCATAGTCCACCAATCATATATAGTCTCCATGTACAAAACAGAGAGACACTATCTTGCCTGCCTCTTTCTTTGCAAGATCAACAGTCCAAACCTAAAGCCGGAACGAGAAAGTCCACAAAGCAGGAGCTGAACGAACTGGACCATGCCTCCTGATCAATGAAACTTCTTAGAACTCCAGAAGCCAACTGGCATCATCCTGAAATTCGCATCCCGAAACGCCTCATTCTTGTTTTGTATCAGAGCCTGAAAATGAAGTAGGAAATATGAACTCAGTTTCAAAACCCAAGAAAAAACAATGAGGGCAGGCAAAAAACTAGATAGATAAACAAATCATGAACCATAACAGCAACATCACAATAGATGTCAAAACAGCTTACCCGTCTGAATGGGTGGGAAAATCCATGCCTCCGTGTCCTTAATTGCAACTAAAATTCTTGTTGCACATGCTAGAAAATGTTTTATTCTATGGCAGAACCAGAGGCTCAAATTATGATGGACCAAATCTGACTTGCCACAACAGAAGTAGCATGTACAATAGGTTTATAGTAAAATGCTTTAAATACAGACTCAGAAGACCAATCAGCTGCACACATGATATCCTCTAATCTGAATCCTAGCACAAAAGCTTTAAAGGCCTTAGCTCCCCGAGTAGAATGAGCTTCATACATAGTTACATCAATGCCGGCTTCAGCTATGACCCAACGAGTCAAGGTTGCAGCCAAGACTGCTTCGAAAGGTATTCAAAGTGCTAAAAGCAGAGGACCAAACGGATCTGCTAGACAAGTTAGTGTCCGTTCTTCATACATTTTCAAGCATTTGACAACACATAGGGGCATATTTATACTCTGTTTGCGCCGAATGTGCGTCAACATTTTTTACGCACAATCGGCGCAAACCCTGCCCCATATTTATACTTTGACGCCCGACCCCGCGGGCGTCAAAATTCCACCATGTGCGTCATTTTTTGGAAGGGGGAACCAGCCTTGCGTAAATTATATGCAAGGTAGGCATTCCCTTCCAAAAAATGACTTTAACGTCTGTGCCCCTTATTTATACTCTGGCGTCATTTTGACGCACAGGAGGGGGTGGGCCTTAAAAAATGGCGCACAGCCTGATGTGCGCCGTTTTTTTAACGCCTGGGTCAGGGCAGGCGTTAAGGGACCTGTGGGCTCGGAAGGAGCCCAGAGGTGCCCTCCCCTGCCCCCAGGGACACCCCCTGCCACCTTTGCCCACCCCAGGAGGACACCCAAGGATGGAGGGACCCTTCCCAGGGAAGTAAAGGTAAGTTCGGGTAAGTATTTTTTCCGATTTTTTTTTTGTGGCATAGGGGGGCCTGATTTGGCCCCCCCTACATGCCACTATGCCCAATGACCATGCCCCGGGGACATAAGTCCCCTGGGCATGGCCATTGGGCAAGGGGGCATGACTCCTGTCTTTGCTAAGACAGGAGTCATGTCAATGGAGGTTGGGCGTAAAAAAAAATGGCGCAAATCCGGTTTGAGGCCTGGTTTTTGCCTCAGACCTGACTTGCACCATTTTTTGACGCACAACCCCCATTTTCCCATACGCCGGCGCTGCCTGGTGTGAGTCATTTTTTTTGACGCACACCAGTCCGCAGCGCCGGCTAACGTCATTCCATTAATAAGGCGCCCGCATGGCGCGTTGGAATGGCGTTAGCCGGCGGTAACATTTTTGACGCACAACTGCGTTGGCGCAGTTGTGCGTCAAAAAGTATAAATATGGTCCATAATGTTTTATTACGCAGAAAGGATGGGTAATCAATAGACCATAACAAAGTCTTTTTCCTCTTTGATATGACAAAGGAGACACCTTCAGGAGAAATTGACCTACATGCTAAGTCCAGAGCCATCACATCTGTTACTCTTTGACAGGAGACTAAGCAAAGGAGCATGGTCAATTTAGCAGAGATGAGTTTCATGGGTAAATCAGCATGATTCAGCCAATTGTCAAAAACTGACAGAACACAATTCACATCCAATAACTGAGCATACCTCTTTCTTGGAGGATTAGCACCTCTAATGCCTTAGAGCAATTTGCACACTCAAGGATGCATACCCACTGGTTTGCCGTCAGTATGATCATGAACTGCTGACAAAGCTGATCTTAAATTGTTTACTGACCTGGAACACAATCCAGAAGCCAGACACTTGGAGAGGAAATTCAGTACATCATTCAGATCTGAGCCCATGGGATCCACATCCCGTTGATGGCACCAACCCATCCACTTTTCCCATGCAGAAGAATATTGTTTGTGGGTTGATGGAGCCCAAGCTTGTCGTATAAAATTGGCAGCTGCCGCTGAAATGCCCTTGATTTGTCTGTGTCTGTGTCTCATGATATTTTCTAGGCCATGAGAACTAATTGGCCTTGAAGAAGAGGAGGGTGTGACAAACCACCAGATTTTGCAGGAGGTTCTGGAAACTGGGAAGGGGATGAGGAAGGGAACCAAGGTTGAGTTTTCCATATGGGAGTCACTGAGACCAACGTCGCAAGTTGTCACCGGATTTAGGCTGCATGTCTGGGGACCATTGTGAAACACAGAAATGCATAATTCACCTGAGTGGACCAATCCTGCAGAAATGCATCCATGGCCAGCACCGCCAGATCCAGTCTCCAGCTATAAACATTTCTCAGCTGACAGTTCAGTTTGGATGCAGAGAGATCCACTTGACACAGGCCTAGGGATCGAAGGATCATCCGAAAGACCTTAGGATGGAGTTTCCAGTTGCTGTAATCCACCTGGATTCTGGATTTACAATCCGCCACAATATTGTCCTTGCCCGGAAGATACTCTGCCATCACTGTGATCTTTTGACGAAGACAAAAATGCCAAAAGTTACTGACAATGTTCGCCAGAACACTAGATCTGGTTCCCCCTGTCTGTTGATGTACTGGACCGCAGATACATTGTCCATCCAAAGGATGATACAGCAAGTGCTCTTCTTGGGAGAGAGGGACTGTATTGCAAAGGTCCCCGTGAGAAGCTCTAACCACTTTATATGCAGGCCGATTTCTTCAGATGACCACCAACCTCCGGTAGAAAAGTCCCCGCACTTTGCTCCTCAGCCGCAACTGCTGGCATCAGATTCAGTGACAGTATCAAGAATGGCCCTGAAAATGTCTCTGCCATTCCACGTATCCATGTGTTGAAGCCACCACTTGAGTTCATGTTGTGCTTTGGGAGATAAAGGAACCTGACGATCGTAAGTCAACCCTTTCTGAAGATGATGAATTTTCAATCCCTGCAGCGTCCTGTAATGTTGTGGGCACCAGAAAATCGCCTGAATAGAAGAAGCTAAAAGACCCACAATCCGAGCTAAGGATCTCAAAGATACCGTCTGTTTGCACAAAGCTGTCTTCAACTCCTTCTTGATGGACTTTATTTTTCCAAGAAAAGCAACTGGGTCTTGAGCTAGTCGATCTGAAATCCTAGGAATTGCAATTGTTTGTTTGGAATCATCACTGACTTTTTAGTGTTGATGACAAATTCCAACAATTAAAGTAAGGTTGAAACGTGTATGAAGCAAGGCTTTCTCTTGCGTCATCAGAAGAATATCGTCTAGATACACGATGATTTGAACACCCATTTCCCTGAGTCATTCGACAACTGTTCAAAGGTTTTGTGAACGGCCAAGGAGCTGAAAAAAGACCGAATGGGAGAAACAGATTCTCAAATCATTGGTTCCGGCATTGGAGTTGGAGAAGTACGCTGATGAGGAGGAAAGATGGAAACCGTGAGATAGGCGTCTTTGAGATCCAGACGCACCATCCAGTCGTTCTGGAGTAAATCTCGAAATTTTGAAATGGCGATAAACCACCCATTGATTGAATTGTCTCAGATTGAGAACGAGCCTATGACATACACCCTTTTTTATACCAGAACTCATTGCTGCAAAAGCCCTTGGGTGAGGTCGAGTAGGGGGGAATAGCTTGTTTCGGCAGGAGTTCTTGAATTTGGTGTCTATAAAATTCATGACTTGTATGGAAAAATGGAGAGGGAAGGGAGGGGCAGTTTGGATTGGGACCTGGGTAAGTTCTATGTGATAACCTTGAACAGTGTCCAAAATCCAAGTGTCTGCGGAAATTTTGGCCCAATTGTGAACAAAGTGACAGAGTTACCTGCAGATTGGGAGTTGAAGGCCTGGCCACCTCAGTTGATGCCTTTATTGTAGCTGCTTCAAAAAACCCTGGATATGGAGGGGAAGAAGCCTGCTTGAGAGGTGTCTTGCCAGTTTTTTCTGTGGCGAAGCCCGAAGCCTCATTGAAGACCTTGAATGTTGAAACTGCCGACCGGTCGTCCTTGGCCGCAGCTTGCCCATCCACAAAGGGGATTAAATACTTTCTTTTAAAAAGTTTGGGCTTTATCCAATGAGGCAAAGGTGTTGATAGACTTGCCAATGTCCTTGACAAATCGGCTCCGAATAATTTCCGTTCCACAAGCAGACCTGTTTCAGAGGTTACCAACTCCACTAATTTAGGATCAGTCCTTTTGAGCACAAACTTGCGTCCCTCCGAAGCCAAAGCACAGTTACATTGCCAAGTAAACAAACTGCATGTTGGGCCCACCCGCCAAGACATCAGGAGTTATAGGGATGCCAGAATTTTGTGCTTTAAGGGCCAACTCTAAGATTTTTTTCCAAGGGCACAGACACGTTCAGCAATTTGTCTTGACACAACCTGAGGGCTCTACCTAATCCCTTTTTGGGATCTCTGGCGTATTTTTTCAAGAAAGTAAGCATACTTGGATTAGTGTCCGGTGTTTGTGCCGTTTTATTGGGAAGGTCTGTTCTGGGACTTTCTGCCCTCTGTCTAGATCGTACCTCCTTCTCAAAGCTCCTGCAGAGGTGAGTCTGCATGTACTCCACCACTGCAGGGGCCAAGACCCAATCAGAGGACCTAGAGTGTACAAAATAATCAGGTTTAAAGGTAAAGGGAGTCTGAGGGAGGTAGTGGGAAGAGCTTAGACGGACAGTGAAAGAACGTTTCTTCTGGGGGTAGAGGGGAGTCTGCTGTTATCGGATAGACGGGAAGCAGAGGAATCAGTATTGAAATCTAGGGAAGAATCATGCATTTGAGAAAGTGGACATTTTTGGGCACTATAGGTATGCTCCCCAAGAATACCTTGAGATAATGTGGAGATGGTATAAAAATGGGGCTATTGGGCGGTAGGATTTGGGATGGGGGGCTGAGAGGAGTATGAAGGTGGGAGAAGGGTAGGGGGAGGGGCAGAAGGATGGCCAGAAAGTTCTTCAAGGTCCTTAGCACTAGGCTGCAGGGCTGAGGAAAATGCCTTATCTAATGAACATTGTACCATATGATCAATCACTTCCACCAGACCATCATCATAAAAGTAGCATTCATCCTCTGCAGGCCCGTAGGTCTCATAGTCTTGCTCAAGTGGTTCATAATCTGACATCTTGAGAAAAGAGTTGAGTCAAAACCAACACAGAGAGTCCCCAGAAGGTAGCAACAGGTCACTTTAGTAGGAAATCAGGCAATGACCCAGTAAAACACAGAACTATTATAGCTAAGAATGACTCTGCCAACCTGGGCATAGCTTGGATCAAAAATGATGGTAAGTAGGTAAATTGCACAAGTTCCCAAAATTATCTTTGCAGTCTAGCCACCAAATCAGTTCTAATTAAATGAGAATGACCATGAAAAGGTGAAATTTCAAATTTTAGGCCCTGTTACTGCAGCCCAGGGAATGCACCACCATTGAAGATGTTGAGTCTCCAAGTTTGCCGAGTGAGGCACGTTGGCAAACTTGCAATGAGGCTATGCGTGAGTAGCCTATTTGGGCTATCTATATGTCCTTGCTCCTGGGATGAGCCACAGCCCAGGCAGCTATATTGAAGGGGGCACAAGGTGACTCAAAGGCCGAGAAGGCTGAAACAGGGCAACAGAGACAAAATAGAACTAAAGAGGGGTCGCGCACCCTGCGCTTTAAAAAAAAAAGGGGGAAAAGAACACGTGAACCAAAGCAATCGCACAAAACCTGCAATAAAAACTCTCAGCATTTAAGGAATCCGCACGCAGCGCGCATTGCACGTAGACAGTATAGAACACAAGCCAAAAATACAATATTAAATGTACGAAACAGGCACTTATCTTGACTGCGGAGCAGCAAAGAAAGAGGCAGTCTGATGGTGTCTCTCTGTTTTGAATATGGGGACTAAATGTGATTGGTGGACTATGGATGAGGCGTAGTTTAAAGCCTTTTGGAAAATTTAGTTATTGTTTGTGATTTTTCTGTATTTTTATTGGCTGATGTTTGGAGTAGTAAAGATGGAAGAAAGCATAATCGTAGCCTCTGGTCCTGCCCCATAGAAGCACACTGAATTTATGCTGATCACATGGAGAGGACTGGAATGCTTGCTCCTAGCATTGACACAATTTTTTATTTGCATTGTATGACACCTCCATTAGCCATTTCATGGCTGCTGCATAGCGGCCGCACTAAAGGCAAACACAGCCAGCAGCCATACATCAATCCACTCCCAGTTCTCATCCTAATCAACTAGCTGCAGAGGCCCATGGCAAAATAACTATAACAGTTATGTCTGTATTAGACCTCTTCTTGCATGAATGTATGTCAATAAGGTCAATATAACGCATGCCTTTTCCACGCATTATAAAGTGCGTGAAATATAAATATACACACATATAGATAGATAGGTAGATAGATGGATAGATGGATAGATTAGATAGATATTCACTTAAAAAACCAAAGGTTACAGGGACGTTTTAGTTAGGCGAACATTTTAATTGTACAAAAGTGTAGAAATTCACCTGTTATAGTGATTTAATTCTAGTGACTATAACATGTGCCCTAAGGTAACTATAACTAGCGCTCCTGCTATACACAGTTTTCTCATCAATAATTTTACAGCAAATGTTGCAGTGATATTATCACTGATGTTATAAAAGATGCCATGAGTGCTACATTATCTGGGGAAATCAGCAGTGCAAGGCGAAGGCGCAAGTTACAGTTACCTTAAGGCATGAGTTATATTTACTTGAAATACCTCTAACTATAACATGTTAATTTCTATTGTTTTGTACGTTCAAAATGTGAGTCCACCTATAAGGTCCCTGTAACCTTTGGTTTTTGTGAGTGGATTTAAATTTTTTTTTTTTAACTCTATTTCCTAACTGTAACGTCCATGTAACCGTAATTTGTTTCAGTGAATTTGTATGTTTTTTTAAAAACATAAAGTAATTTTAATTACTTTACATTAACTCAACTACCACCGCACATGGTCTTCAGCCATGCGGCCAACCCCCTATAACCACCCAACACCATGTCACGCACGCCAAAGGGGTTGGCTCTCAGCATTACTTCACAAAAAAGAACCCACTTGTCACAGTCACTACATGAGATATTGCGCTAAAAAAGCCAGGATGCAAACACCTCCATCACAATTTACAGATAACTTTTTAAGGTGAATATGCAGAGAAAAAAACAAATTTTGCCTTGGCCATGCACTAGAAATTTGGATGATTAGTAGTTCACAGAAGTGGAGCTTCAACTTGAGCATCTGCTTTGTGTATATCTGTAAGTGCTGCCTGTTGAGGTTTAATTACTGTGAAATGAGCATCGTGCCAGACCGAATCCTGTCATGCCATTTATCCAAGAGACCACCATTTCCTGCAAAATGTCTACTCAACTGGGATACTTTCTATTAGCTAATTAGTAAGTCCTACCTTGTCGAGTAAATGTATAGTGCATCTCCTACATTATAGCTACATAAGGCACACCAAGGAAATATCTTCAGTGACCTTGTGTTTGCCAATGTGGTTCTTCCCCTATTATGTTTTTCTTTGTTGCCCTGGGGAGGTGGTGGTCCCTGGGGCCTGGGGTGTGGGGGGTCTTCAGGATCCTCCCTATTAGATTTTGATGTTACTCTGGTGTTACTCTGGTGAGGTGGTGGTCCCTGGGACGCCGGGGGTGGTGCGTATGTTCCCCTAACATACTTTATTAGCATAGCCCGGGAGAGGTGGTGGTTCCTGGGGCATGGAGTGGCATGTGGTCCCCTGCATATTTTTTTAGCATATTGCCCTGGGGAAGTGGTGGTCCCTGGGGTTTCTCTAAGCCCTAGGAGGGGGGGTCCCCCTGTGTCCCCTTCCTATTTTGTCCGCAATGCCCCCCAGACATGGCCCACCCGTGACACAAATAAAAGTAAGTGCAGAAGACCGCGCTTGCTTTTTTTTTCTTCCTCAAATCACAGCAAAATTTGCAATTTTTGTCATGATTTTTGAAAAAAATACTTTTTAGCTCTGGAAGGGGTGGGGTCCTTGGGGGACCCCCTGGACCAGGGTTAGGGTAAAGGTACCCTGCCCACTTTTTTTCATTTTTTTTTTTTTAAAGACTGCTGAAGCTAAGTCTCAAAATGGCTGCCAAAACTTCCTGGTTGAAGTGGTGGTAGCCAATCAGATCACTGCATGAAATCGCCAGTATTCATGAATTCATCGTGACCCTAGATATACAAATTTGGATTTCATTTAATTTCTCCTAAGCTATCGAACGGATTTACACCAAATGAAAAAAGCTCGCCTGCGGACCAAAAGCTACCTTTCTGCCACATTTGATGAAATTCTGTCCAGCTATTTGGGCTGCAGGTGTGTCTAAAGAGTCTATGGGAATTAACATTGGAAATAATCTTTTCTTGGCCCCCGCCTTTTCTCAGCTCCCGCTTGCAGATCAACCCGAAACTTTCCATGCACAACAAATTTCTAGAGAGCACTTTTTGGGGGGAAAATTTCATGAAGATTCGTCAAACCATGCTAAAGATACAGGCAAGTCAAAAAACGCTTTTCTGTGAAAACTAGGTCCTAACTATAACTACCTACTGGCAACCGCTAGTAGTAGTGTGCATATGTGTAATATATGTATATATATATATATATATACATAAATATATATATTCATTCGTAACCACTCTTTATATACACATATATATATATATTCATTCATAACTACTCTTTATAACTTACCTTAACCCCCCAAAAAAACAATACCACACCTAAACCCTAAAATTACCCAAACCGCCCTTTACCTCTACCACTACACCCTAAAATTACCCATACCACCTCATAACCCTAAAATTAACCTTATCATCCTTTACCACTACCCACCGGTAAACCCTAAAATTACCATACCGCTACTCCTGAACCCTAAAATTATCCTTACCACCCTTTACTACTACCCACCCCAAACCCTAATATTACCCTTACCATCGCTAAATGCTAAAATTAACCTTGCCACCCTTTACCACTACCCACCGCTAAACAATAAAATTATCCTTGCCACCATTTACCAGTAGCCACCCCTAAACCCTAAAATTACCCTAATTGCCCATAAACCGTAAAATTACCCTTACCACCCTTTGCCACTACCCACCCCTAAATCCTAAAAATATGCTTACTGCCTCTAAACCCTAAATGTACCTTTACCGCCTTTTACCACTACCCATCCTAATCCCTAAAACCCTTACCACCTCAAACCCTAAAATATTTCTCTTACCACCCTTTACCACTACCCACCACGGAACCCTAAAAATACCCTTATACCCTAAATCCTAAATGTACCTTTTCAACCCTTTACCACAACCCACCTCAACTCCTAAAATTGACCTTACCACCACCCACCCCCAAGTCTTAAAATTACCATTACCACCCTTTACCACTAGCCACCCTCAAATTACCTTTATCGCCTCTAAACCCTAAAATTACCCTTACTACCCTTTACAATTACCCACTCCTAAGCCCTAAATTTACACTTGCCACCCTTTACGTCCTGCCATTGAAACTAAATAACCTTATTAAGGACACACAATTACATATGCTTTTTTATTATAGAAACATGGTTCTCCAATGATGCCTTGTCTATCTTAGGAATCCTAGTACTACTGTAATACAAAAGCTACCCTAATAAATGAAATAGGGACATGGCGCTAATCTACCACAAAGACCGTCAAATAAGCAGGATGCAGTGCACCTGGTTTATGGATCAGAGATAATTTTCTCATTATTGGTAATAGCAAACCTCCACAAGGCTGAACGCTTCCTGACCGTACCCCAAAACTACTGTTTCCATATTTTCACTTGCTAGAAGAGTTATCCATATGCATTCCGTAATCTCAGAGAATTTTGGTGCAAGTGAATTTTAATTGTTGGGATGTGCTCTAACATGCCGCTTCCAGTGTTAAGGCTCTTGACATTTTTAGTATTTCAGTCTCTCCCAGTTGGTGAAGATGCCCTCTCATAAAGCAGCTCATACTCTATACTTGATTTTAACGAACCCTGGTACAATTAATGTAATTAACAACTTAGAACTCCTCTAGAATGATCATTTCTTTATTACCATTTCAATTAATTGCATAAAAAAGAGCCAGCAGGCCCGACCATTCAAATCTCCCAAGGAGATTGGAGAAGAAGTACTCCTGCGATCTTTAAAAATCACTTTGGGACCACTCACTGCTACTGTTTTGCCCCTGTTCAGGTAAATGAAATGATGCAGCTCCTTCTAGAATGAAATAATTCTTTAGCTCTGGCCATAGGCCCCATTGCACTTACTGAAGCCCAATTGCTCAAATCTAAATTTGTATCATTCCCTTTCTTTACTTCAGCACTATTGATGGGGGGGGAGAAACTGAGACACCTGGCGAAAATAAGGTGCATGATCTGTAGTAGCCATAGTGCAATAATGCAGAAGAACCCCTAAACAGATGTAAATTTACGTTAATTTGATAAGAAAATCTAAAAGGTCAGTCTGCGCCCAAGAAATATGTATGCTAAAAATTTGTCAAGTCATTTTTAAAAGTATTGAAAAACTGTGTAATAACTCATCCTTAAATCACAGCTTTGTGTTACCCAAAAAATGGCAGCTTGGCTATCTGATTTCTTTCAGGACAAAGTTAAGAAGACCATGTAACACCTTGAACTCCACAGTTCTGCTAGCAACTCTTCCTTTTGCCTAGCCGCCGCACCTCCTAAACCAGCCTCCAGCATCTCTCATTTCTGAAATGTAATGTCTTGAGCTATTGGCCAATAGCAAACTGTCCAGCTCCCTCCTGCCCAGCGTGAATTTTAATAGATATGTGACATACCACACCTGCTTTCACTCAGATTATAAATTCTTTGCTTAGTTTGGGCGAGGTGCTTCCAGCCTTAAGAAAGCCATAATACAACTATTCTGAACACCACTGACCCATCTAATTTTTGCTCTCTCTTCCCCCTGCCAGTTTTAGCGAAATCCTTGAGAAGGTTGTAACTATATAGCATTCAAGCTTCAAGATCATCTATCCTATTTAAAAAACTATTCTCAATTAGGCTGAAAATTAAATTTTACTTTTATTTTAATACCTGGCGTTCCCACTTGTCTTGTAAAGACTGATTCTGACAAATTATCTGTATCTGTCTCCTTACTCCCTTGATAATATTCAAAAAGGCTCTAATGACATAGCTATTTGCCTAACCATTTTTGAGACCCTGCCTTTCTTTTCAAGATACCTCCTCTCAGATTTTGCACTTGCAGCGCCAAGAGATTTCACATAGAGTGTAAGTTGTGCTTTATCTAAGTATTATCTGAATAAATACAAGCATTAGCAAAGACATGTTGTACACCAGTGTTGCTGCTGTTCAGCAAGGCTAAAGGTTAGTGGAGAGTTGCAGTCGTAGAATGGATTAGGGTGGAGCGGATTGGATTGTAGTGGAGTGGATTAAAGTGGTTTGGAGTGGATTACACTGTAGTGGATTGGAGTGTAGTGGATTCGAGTGCAGTGGATTAGAGTGGACTGGAGTGGATTTGATTGGAGCAGGTTGGAGTGGACTAGAATGGATTAGAGGAGTGGATTAGAATGAAGTTGATTGGATTGGAGTGGAGTGAACTGGAGTTGGTTAGAGTGAAAAGGATTGGAGTGAATTAGAGTGGCGTGGATTAGAATGGAGTGCATTGAGGTGGATTGGAGTGGATTAGAGTGAAGTATTAATTGGAAAAAAGATTGCTAGTTATTTCAAAAATGACTTTCCGAATGGACTGAAATATATTGTATATCGATTTTTCTAAAAAACATAGCTTGTTGGCCCTGACGAAGCAACATGAGAACTGTAAAAATTGTGACACATGCTGGTGCTTTCTTCCTCTGTAATCATTCAGTAAGAGGCCCTTTTTTCTTTATTTCGTGAATTTGGCCTTTACTGCTGTCTAATTGAAAAAGAATAATATCATGAATCTTTAGAAATAGAACTAGCCCTACCAGTGGCGTAACGAAACTGGAAGGGCCCCCCCGCACAGAACATGGAGGGGGCTCCCCTCCGGACTCACTGAGGCCAGGTGCTGTGCTGAGGGGGCCCCCGAAAGCCTAGCACCGGATGGGCTGCGGTGGCCTTTGTTATGCCCCTAAGCCCTATGTTGTTTCAAACATTGCATTTAATTATTTACTCTAAGAGAAAACTCTTGAAGAAGCTACCATCATCATAATCAGTACTTTACCTCTGGACCTCAAATATTGTCCATTTATGTTTTGAGCAAGTTAGTTCGATGGTTATTTCTGGAAGAAACTGTTGCAATAGCATGGCAAAAGAATAAGAAATAAAAAGTACAAATGCTACTGCCTACGTGAGGCAGCCATATCCTTGCAAGAAAACATTCAATTAAACCAAAAAAAGCTGTTATAATACATGAAATTCTGTACTTGTGATGCATCAAGTCACCAATTGTAAAGAAGAAACCTCAGAACTCGACTATTATAAAGTTATTGTAGATGAGTTCTAACGTCACAATGCGTGCTGCCAGGTGAAAGGCAGGTCAGGTCGCGGTGCATAATTGAAGTAGCTGTTTAAAGCAACAAATGGAACATTGCTTCTCTTTCTTTCGCTCTATTTCAATACCTTACAATGAGCAGCAGAGAGAATGTTTATTTTTTGCACTCCCTAGATAGGGAAAAGCTTGCATCTCTCTGCATGTTTCTACACGTTCTGGGATACGGCAGATATTTTTTTTATAAACAGGCTCATATTGAACTGTTCCAATTTTTTTTTCACAAAATACCTAACATGTTTTTGATGCGTTTCATTTTGAACTAGGGGTTTTATTTGTTTCCTTCGTGTTTATAAATGTGCTCGCTCTTTCATATGAAAGAGCTACACACTAAGGTGTTAACTGGTTTGTAGGAAAGGTGTTATATGGGATAAAGTACCCCTTTGCGTACATGATAAGGATGTTGCCAGTTACCTCAGAGTTCCATAACCTTATAAAAGAACTAAGCCTTCAGCCTTGTTCCACTGTATAGTTATGGAACTCCCTGGTGACTTCCAATATCCTTATAATGTACAGCAGGGGGGTACTTTATACCTTATTTCACAATAACAAAATGTTCCCATTTAGACATCACTGTGTAACGTGTCTGCCTTAGAGCTGCAGCTTTGCAATACTTTTCCAAAAATGTCACTGCGTGATATCTCTGTCTTGAAAATATATCTTCTTGATATTTTAATGCTGCAAGCTTAATAGTTTTCCCATAAATGGCTAAGGTCTGGTATTTCTGCAGAGGAATGTCATTGTTTCACATGCCTTGACAGTGACGTCGCTTAAGCCCTACAAAACACGGTGTAATATTTGTCCTTCGAAAATGTCATACTTTGATATTTTTATTCTGTCATTTATGGCTATTTATGCCCTGAAAAGTCACTGGATGGAATTGTTGCACGTCACATCTTGATATTTCCGCACTGCAAAGGTCATAGTTTGACCTTTTTGCTTTGTAGACTTCACAGCTTTGAAATTTCAGCATTACAAGCGTCACAGCTTAATCTTTATACATTGCAAACATCATAGCATGATAGTTCTGCAGTGTAGAGGGCATAGCGTGAGATTTATGTATTGCAAAGGTAATGGCTTGATATGTCTGCATTGCAAAAGCCATAGCTTGCTATCTCTGCAGTGCAGATGGCACATTTGATATTTATGCCTTTTAGGGGCCATAGTGTGATATTTCTGCATTGAAAAGGTCACAGTTTCACATTTCTGCATTACAAACGTCAGTGGGTGCTATCTCTTCATTGCAAAGTTCATAGCTATTTCTGCATTGCCACTCCATATACTGGTATTTTTGCATTGCAAATGCCATAGCTTGATATTCCTGCACTGCAAACGACGCCCATTGCTATTTATGTATTACAAACCTAGAAATTTGACATTGCTCCATTGCAAATGTCATAGATCAGTGGTTTTTAACCTTTTAACTTCTGTGGACCCAGTGGACCCTTCACTTAATCATTACTGGAACCCAGGGACCCCACTGAATCATTATTTAAATGCAGGCACCCCTCAATGAATCATCACTAGAAGCCGGGGATTCCAGCCTAAGCATTTTCAATGATTTGAACCACAAAACAGTACACAAAAATACAGAAAGACGCATTCATCAAACGAATACACAAATGCTGAAATATTTTCTTTAATTCACAAACGAATGTAACAAAAATCTAAATTGTAATTTTAATGGGAAGGATGTAGCAGTTCTAAATTCAATTTAGGCCTCCCGTCCTCCAAACTACATTTTGTTTGATGCCTTTGTACTGCTGTCATAAATCAATCTGAGGATACTAACTTACGTTTTAGCCTTCAATATCACTACTCAAGAGTTGGCTCTTTCCTACATAACCACCATACTCAAACAGCAATGGACTGCATATCCCGGTGTATGTAAGCATGTTATAATTTGATTGTGTATATATATCTAGATATGCTTATTTCTTTGTACAAATACGTATAATAACTATTTTATCTTATAATATATACATCCTCTTTAGGCCTGTTTAGCAAATGTATATTTTACTTCAATTAAATGTATATATGTATGTATAGTTGTGGTAGGTGTATGTATATATATTATGGATATGCGTATTTTTTTATATATATATTCTAGACTTGACGTGTTCATAGGTCATTGTATAGTTTCTATAGAATTTGCTTGGTTAGATGCATATGAGTCTCTGTTTTCCTTTTATTGGTCACAATAGGTAAATATTATCTTAACTACTTATCTACAAGCATTTCCCTATTGAAATATTGGAAGATAAATTACTGTACACAAATAAATTAACTTCAAATACTGTAACTCTTGAAAGCCTGTGTTTATACAATACAACTTTAAATCTCAATATAAAGTATTCCTTACACATTTATTCCTTTGATTATGTAATCATGTATCTATAAATTTACTACTCTAATCTTACTGTACAGGAGACAAAAAATGTTACTCTCTCGAACGCTTTACTCTGCCTGACCATCACCTTATACCTCTATCAATCTATTCTGTACCTCCACTCTCGGACTCATCCCAAACCCATTCTACTACTGTGATCTCCAAAATAATCCTTCCCAAACTCTTCCTTCCTCTACCCCTCCTGGCTCACCCCAAACCTCAGTTTGCGACTATGATCTCCCAAACAACCCTACTAAATTCTCCTTCGTTTATCTCTCCTTTACTCATCTCAAACCTCATCTTACTACTATGATCTCCCATTTAACACTTCTAGACTCTTTCTCTCCATTATTCTATTCAATCAACAGCCTCACCTGTCCTCTGCTCAAATTAACTCAGAACTTCCCTATACTAATACTGTACTCATATTTCCCTATACTAATCCACCACTAATCCTTTTGGGTTCTGGAGTAGCGTGCTGTCGCCAAAAAGCACTTCAACCCATCGTCAGGGGGTAGTAAGAGCTATATAAATACAATTACAATCACATTCCTCAACATTTACAGAGTGCTTTAAAATTTTCAATTTTGCTTCTTTATTTATATACACGTATTAAGGCATTAATATTATTTAATTTCTTAGGCATTTGTGAACGTTCTGAGTAGGCTTGTGGCCCCCAGGAGTCAACGATCCACAGGTCAAGAACCTCTGTCATAGATTATTATTTCTGCATCAACATTGATATTTCGGCTTTGCATAGTTGATGAATTGACATTCCTGCATTGAGAAAAAAAATAACAGTTTGAAGCATTGTCAAGTTCATATATTGATATTTCTGCATTACAAAAGACATACACTTGATATTCCTGCATTGCGAACACCGCATTTTGATACTTATGCTTTACAAACAGCTAAGCTTGACATTTCTCCATTGCAAAGTTCATAGAGTAATATTTCTAGATTGTAAATGTCAACACTGATAATTCTAAATTGTAAAGTTCATAGATTCAAATGTCTGCATTGAAAACTTCACAGTTTGACAGTTCTGCATTGTCAAGTTCATATAATATTTCTGCATTGTACAGAAGCCAATAGCTTGAAATGCCTGCATTACAAAGACCACCGTTTTGCAGTTACGCATTGTAGGGTCTACGGTTTGATGTTTCTGTAGTGCAAATGTCAAAGCATAATATTTCTGCTTTGCTAAGTTCCTAGATTGATATTCCTACATTCTAGAGATCACAGCCTGATAAATCTCTACATTACATAACAGTTCGATATTTCTGCACTGCTATACGTATCTCAGCTTTGTAAAGGCAGCGGCTTCTTTTTTCCTGCATTACAAACGTCATAGCTTAGCATATGTTTGTATTGCGAAAGCCACAGCATGCTATTTCTGACGTATTGCCAAATTCAAAGCTTAATAGTTATCTACTGGCAATAAAACTTATCCCAATGTGTTGCCGTTTGATCGTTCTGCCATAAATGCCTAACTGTGATGTTTCAGCCTTGACGAATCACCACTTGACATTTCTGCACAGAAAATATCACTCTGTGGTATTTCTGCACAGAAAATGTCTCAGCTTGATTCTTTGGAAATGTTGCTGCCTGGTATATTTGGATTTAAAAAGTAGCTGCCCTATATTTAGGTTCTGAAAACATCACAGCTTGATGTGCCGTCTCTCAAACTGTTACTGGGTAAGTGTGAAGTGCAATGGTGGATAATGAAGCTATTTGATAGTTCTTCCCTGACCATGTTAGAACCTGAGACTTCTGAGAAAAAGTAGTGTTACTATATTCGGTTACTGCTCTGAAAATTAAACAACTAAACAGTTTGATATTTCTACACTGAAAATGGATCATTGTGTTGTTTATGCACTCAGAGTGTCACTGTTTGATATTTCTGCTTTGAATATCTCTGATTGATAGTGTGCGCTGCCCGACGGTGTTAGGGAATAGTAACACTGCCTAATATCTCTGCCCTGAAAATGTCAACTACCGCTGTTTCTTTCCTCAACATGTCACTTGGGGGATATTTCTGCCCTTTGAAGTTCACCAACGAAAGGGCTGTAACCTGTGAGGGGAGGTTGGAGTAAGACACTCAGAAGGTTGTATGGTTCTAGGAGGAGGCTGGAGTAATACCCTCAGAGGATTAGTTGGTGTTAAGATGAGGCTGGAGTAAGACCCTGAGCTATGTAGAGGTATGAGTAGTTTGGAGCAAGACACTCATGGGGATAGGATGGAGGCTGGATTAAGACCTTCAGAACTTTCAGTGGTGTGAAGAGGCTGGATTAAAACCCACAGATGGTTGAGCGAAGGCATGATAAGGTTGGAATAAGATCCTCAGGGGTTTGAGGGAGGCAGCAGAGGATGGAATTGAAGCCAGAGCGTTGTGTGGTAAAATAAGATCTGTGGGGGAGGGGAATAGCAGGAGCAGATTAGAGTCAGCCTCTCAGGAGGATGAGGGTAAGCCGCTCGTGGGGCTGAGTAGAGACTGGAGGAGGTTGGAGTAAGGCCCTCAGAGGGTTGGCCGGTGGCATGAGGAGGCTGGAGTAAGTGGGTTGGATGCAGGTATTATAAGGTTGGCATAAGATGGATTGGTTGGTGGCAGTAAGTAAGGGTGCTGGAGGAAATTCCACAAAGGTTTGGATATTCCTGGGTTATATGAAATTAAAGACAAAGATAGGCAAGCCTATAGAGGTTCAGTGGTGGGAGATTGTGAAGAGTGCTGATTTTAATGTTTGACAGATCCAGCTTCCAAACCGTGGTCAGGAAATCCAACAGTAGGTACACCTTATGGATGGAGTTTTTAGAATTGGAGCCTAGCCCGCTTTGTAGGGCCCAGGTCATAAAGATGGATGAGGAGTTGTTGCTCAGGATCAAAGTAGACAGGTTCTGTAGTCCTTTCAAGGTGCAGGAGTTCAGATTCTCCAGACAGTTGGTGGAAAGGTTAAAAAACGTGAAGTTCCCCAACCCAAGGAAGGTACTTTACTCCACCTGTTCAATATGATTCACTGACAAGCTCAGCCAGGCCAGGCTTCTCAGTTGGCCAGCTCATCTCGCAGTAGTGCTCTGTTCTTGTTCTTTGTCATTTCCAGAGATAGAATATCATTGGTCACGGCCCTTACAGCGTCAGGCAGCTGGTGTATGGCTGTGTTCTGGTTGCAGATGGTGGTCTCCTGTGGAAAGTGTCAGTAGCAGTTCTTGCAGTTATAGGCTTGTGTTACTGCGGACATCAGGAGTAGTAGGGCGAGATTCGTCACCCCAGGATCCAAGGATGTAGTCCTATGGAGATTAAAATAAATGGCACACAGTGCCATGTGTGGGTTGCCCTGGATGATAAACCTTAGAAGAATACAGCAGTAGATTCCTAAACTCAGAAATGCAGTGGTGACGACTAAGGAAGAGGTGGTAGACTCTGGAACATAATGTCCATATATTCCTAAAGTCTAGAAAAGAATGGCTATAGACTCCTAGCCTCTAATACTGAATGGTGGTAGACACAAGCCTTTGTGACGCAGTGACACCAGAACGCAGACCTTGGAAGATAACTTCCAGCAAAATTCTTGCGGCCTTGGACTTTCCACACACTTACCAATGTGCTGGCGACTAAGTGGAATTGTGACCATGAACTCAGTTCATTGCTCAATTCTTCTGTTTCCTCAGGAGACTGATGGCCTGCTAATGTTCTCCGTACCAGGGGGTAAAGGAAAGCAAGAGTAACTGTGCCGGCAGGACTGGTTATGCTAGGTTGTGTGAGGAGAATTGCAAAAGTCTGCAGGGTAAGTTGAGTTGGCCTAATTGGACTCCAGCACTAAATTTAGCAAGGCTGAAACCAAAGAGCATAAGCCCCACCAAATACTAGATAGGCTACAAGGTAATTTGAAGAAGGATGGAATTGAAGGGTACTAGAGCAGGGAAATGACTTTCATAATGGAATCAGATTCCCCAGGGGACAAAGAAGAGCTTTGCCAGGGGAATGAAGAGGGATAGTGAGTGGATAGAAGGCCTAACAGAGTGGTATCCAGCATCACGTGGAAAGGATTTAATCACTGGCCAATCAACACATTAGTCATCCAGGCGTGAACCCCGGGTGCTAACCATTATCAAACAGCAGATCTAAACTAGATCTTCTCACCAGAGCAAAGAGCACCAAGCAGCTCTCATGCTCCGTGTCCATAGTGCGACCATTGGGTTGAAAAACCACAAGTTCTGGATGAAGCCTGTGCAGCAGCAGGCACTGCTCTGAAATGGATCCAGTCACTCTTACATAAGAGAAGGAAATAAATGCAATCATATCCTCCAAGCGCATGTGGAAACAGGCCTGGATTTAGAAAAGACATGGGAAACAGAAAATCCGGATCCAGTTTTTTATACTGCATCCCGGGTTCAAAAGCTTGTAAGCACTGGTAATTGGGTTAGAGATACTCTTCAGAATAAGTATCTCTGGGCCAGGTATCTCCATCCCCGTTTGGCACTTGCCTCAAAATGGTGATTTAAGTCTGACTGCAGATGTACATACATGGTGCTCTTATCAAGGCTGCAGAGGGAAAAAGCACAACCTCCTGTGGTTCAGTTACAGGTAGTGGGTCCTGCATAATACAGATGAGCCGACCTGTGCTTTCTCTTGCCTCTTTTTCTCGCTCTCATTTGTGCCCTCATTTTCTTTCTATCCTGTTATCTATTTTTTTTCTTTCTGTTCACTACTTCTTACTCTCATTGTGTCTCCATGCCCTTTTCTCTCTCCATTATGCATCTCCTCCTTTCCCTCCTGTCCTCCCTCAAACTCTTTCATTGTGTCTCCCTCCCCCTCTATCACAATTGCGGATGCTACAGAGCGGCCATTTGCCCTGAAGTGGGGGACGGGCCAGGGATACCCACTGTCACCCCTCTTGTTTGCCTTATCATTTGAGGCCCGAGCCCTCTGGACGGACCCACGCCTAATGGAGTTCCAATGGTCTGACACTTGCGAGGACTGGGTGTCACTATATGCAGATGACCTATTGATCTACCTTGGGAATTCACATCTCTCTGGACTGAAAGTCATGGACACCCTGGACTCTGAGTCAATTGGAGGGGACATCAAAACTGTACGTCACTTGATCTTCAGAGCACGCAGACTGGGGATAGGATGGCAGGGCTGATGGTCATGAACACAAGTTTTCGATACTTAGGATCCAAATTAGGGCTACGAGGGCTCGGACAAAAGCAGATAACCTCACATCCCTACAGACAGGCACAAGACCTTACGAGGTGGCCCGTGCCACCCCTCTCCCTTATGTGCCGCGTAGCGCTAGTCCAAATGACTCTTTAAACTACTATATTTGATGAAAAATGTTTACTGCCTCAAAGTAACCATTACTCTCTTTCAAGTGGCCCTTAACTCATTCATATGGGGGAGGACCTCAACGGATAGCATTTAGTATGTGCTGCAAGTCCATCTCAAATGGCAGACTCACAATAGTTGACGTGCTTTCCTATTACAGGGCTTCATACCTCCTTTTAGAGAATTCTTGGATTTACGGTATGAGATATTACCTAGCCTACCACATTGCTCATCGAAATATGGGCACCCAATCCCCGCCTGCACTACATACATAGGACCGCCTGCTTCTGCAGGACCACCCGCTGACAAAAGGAACTATAAAGGTTTAGGAGGCAGGGAAAAAAGACATGTGGTGGGAGAGGAGACTGACATGGGAAATGCCCCTGTGGCAATGCACACTCCTACTTGAGTATACGTTCTTAAAGGGGTTTTGAGAGTGAGACACCCTAGGCATTACCAATTTGGGATATGTTATGCAAGGAACAGATATCAAACCTTAGACACATCTCCAAGATACATTTGGTTTTGGAAGCACACAATTCTATCAGTATTTGCAAGTCTGGCACACACTTAGGCCGTACCTTGTTACACTCCTTGAACTACCAGAATTCAACCTGTTGGAGGCGAAGTTGACAAATGGACCCCTTTACCCTAGGAATCGAATATCCATACTCTAAATCGTATGTACTACACACAAACCTGACTCCTTCCTGCCACTGCGAGAACACTGGAAAAATTACTCGGGCACTTTGGATGACACGGAATGTGCAATAGCCCTGATGGGACCAAGGGAGGTGGAACTTACGGCATGCTTTCGCCTCATACAATTCATATACCTGACACCTCAGCGCTTGTGGTGTATCCCTAGGACCCCTGACCCACATTGCCTCTCCTGTAGCAAGGCCACAGGAGACTTTCTCCATATGGTGTGGGACTGCACAGTTGTTCAACCCTTCTGCGATGCAGTGTGGGGACACGCTGGAAGCCATTTTGGGTGCCCTCTTACTCTCACGCCTAAAATAGCTCTTCTTCAACTGGTGGACAAGGGCTACATGCATGCAGAGACGACATTGTTGAAACTGGCTCAAGTGATCGCAGAAAGGGATATTGCACATCTGTGGCAACAGGCGAGTCAGACTTTGAGCATATGAAGGGCAGAAATAAACTTACGTTGTGTAAAGAGAAACTGGTATATGACTCCTGTGGGCTCGCAGCCCCATACTGAGGGATGGGTGGAAACAGTTGCTGTGTAGGGCGTGACGTTTTTCCGAGGTAACTGTCAATCAAATGTAAAATGGCTGTAATTTATGATACTAGTGATGGTGTTGCTTTAACAACACAAGCATTGGCAAAACCAATAGGTAGCACTGATGCACCAATGGTTTGAGACGCACTGTACATCAGCGTGGCTGCTGTTCAGCATGGCTAAAAGTTAGTAGCGTAGATGGCAGTGGCATGGAGTGTTGTAGAGTGAAGTGGTGAAGAGAGGAGCATAGTTTTGTAGATTGGAGTGACAGAGTCATGTATTAGAATGCGTAGAGTGGCATACACTGGAGTGGCATAGAGTACAATGGCTTGGTGTAGAGTGTTGCAGAGTATAGTGGTGTAGAGTGCAGCGTAGTAAAATACAGTGGCATAGATTAGAGATAGATTAGAGGGGTGCATAGTAGAGTAGAGTGGCAAAGAGTGGAGTAGAGTGGCATAGAGTTGAGTGATGCAGAGGGCAGTAGCACAGAGTAGAGTGGCATAGAGTGCAGTGGTGTAGAGTGCGAGTACAGTCGAATGGTGGAGTGCAGTGGTGTAGAGTTGCATAGAGTAGCATAGGGTGGTGCATTAGCGTAAAGTGGACTTGTGCAGAGCAGAGTGGTGTAGAGAGTGCAGTGTTGCAGAGTAGAGTGTCAGAGTGCAGTTATGTAAAGTGAAATAGTGACGTAGGGTACAGTGATGCAGAGTAGAGTGCAGTGGCATGGAGTGGAGTAGTGCAGATTGGAGTAGAGTGGCACTGAGTGCAGTGACAGAGTAGATTGTTTCAGAGAAGAGTAAAGTGGGGTAGAGTCGAGTGGTGCAGGGTAGAGTGCAGTTGCATATAGTGGCATGGAGTGTAATGGCAGAAAACAGTGTTGAGTTTAGTGGCATAGAGTGCATTGGTGCAGAGAAGACTAGAGTGCCGTATAGTGGATTGGCATAGAGTAAGGAGGCATAAAGTTGAGTGTTACAGAGTAAAATGCATTGGTGTAGAGTGTACTGGCATAGATTGCAGTGTTGCACAGTGGCATAGAGTGGAGCTGTGCAGAGTAGATTGGTGTGGCATAGACTAGAGTAGTGTAGAGTGCAGTGACGAAGAGTGAAGCGGTGTACAGTAGAGTGGCGAAGATTGCATTGGCTTGCAGTAGAGTGGTACATGGTAATATAGATTGGTCTTGAGTGCAGTGGCATGGAGTGGTGTAAAGTGGCATGGTGCAGAGTAGAGTGCAGTTGTGTGGAGTGGTGCAGAGTAGAGTGGAGTATTTATGATGTGGTAGTGCACTGCCATTACAGACAACACATTTTCAGATGAAATGACGATTACATTTGCACAGACACAGTTTTAGTAATACGATTATACAGTGCACAGATGAAAATATGTGGAAATTGCATCTCTTACTGTAATGATTTGTTTTAATCATATTAAAGTATTTGTTTCCAACACACTTCAGAAATAAAAAATTGCTTTGTTTGTGCTTTCCCTTATTCTGATATATCCTGAAATACTTACAAAGTCCATTTAAATGTTGAGGTGTGCTAGAAAAAAAACTCTTTCCTACCCACAGTGCATAGCAAGATTGTCTCATAAATCCTCTCACTTTAAAGTCAGAGAAAGAAAAGTAAACAAGCGCCCTCGGAAGACAGCACCTGACATATGACCTCAATCTTTGAATGCACACCAAATGTGATGAGATAAGAAAAAGATTTACAGGCCTGTTTTCAGAAAGGGAGCACTCGGAAGGATACTGTAAGTAAGGTTTGAGCAAGAGAAGGTTCAAACAGAAGCTGGACAGCCTTAAACAAATAAAGGCAGCAGTTGGAAAGCAAGAAAATGTGATTTACAAACCACAAAGCCAATGGCATGCAAACAGCAGAATGCATTCCCAGGTCAGCTTTCTGAATGTCCCCAGGATGTCTTTAGCAAACGACTAAAAGAAGCCTACAACCTAAAAACTCAATAAAAAAAGATTACCTAAAAAAAAAGAACATGTAGTGGTGAAATGGTACATTCTCATAGGGTGGGTGAAACCTACTAATCAACAGGCACAGAAATGTCTTGGTAGGAACGCTTTCACCTGATTTCTGGTTTACACATTAACATTCATTTGTACAAATGTGATCATATATACATTGTACACTATGTGTCATATAGAAAACATTTATTGTTTTCCCTTATTTCTTCATTTTCCATGGTGACAACAGCTTAGCACAGAAAGGTTATACAGCCAACATGTGTTTTGGCCTTTCTCAGCGTGCAGGCCTGAGGCTTCCTCAAGACTGTATCTTATTGGGGTTCCCATGGTCAGAAATTATTGAACTGTGTTTCCCTGTTACATCCATCTGCCATATTACATCTGAAATTAGTTGTGACTGCTTTTGAGGAGGAGGGGATACAGGCTTCCCTTAGTTAGCTTAGATTGAAATTTGAGAGTGATCAATGAAAGTCCTAGTGCTGTATGTGGAAGAGGAAGCTTCCAACATTGGCTTGTCTCATGATCTTACCACTTATATAGAGTTGTGTCTGTTTTAGGGTCGAGTCCACCGGAACATATGCTAATGCATTTGTCTCACTTATGAGAAAAAGGGCTTGGAGCCCACCCATTGCTTACCCTTTGTGTACTTCAGCGTCACTTTTCTTTGCAGCGTCCCTAATGGCTAGTCCAACCAAAAGGTCACTTCCAATGTTTGCTTTGAAGCACGGACCAAGCACACATTGGTACAGCGTAATCAGTGCCCATCTGATACTTCCGAAGTGACTGAGTTACTATTTCTTACCCCGCCCTCTCACCGCTGCCTGCTGTTCCCTCTATATTGTTTTTTTTCTGTTTACATTAGCTCACTCTCTGCAACTCCACAAGAGGGTGCGGGGATTGCTAATATACTGATATCATATGGCTTGCACTTCTCTTCCACACGTCTCTTATGACAAACAAACATGTATAAATTATTCTTCTGACCATGAAATAATGTGTTAGCTTGCTTGTTTCTGAGAAATTTCCTGTACGATGGTTGTGCAACTCACTCCGTTTAGCTGGGCAGTGTGTGTGCTTATAATGCAAACACGATGGACATGAAAACAGTGCCTGTCATCACAGCGCAAGTGAGGATGGCTTCTGACAGGGAGGCCAATCACCTCAAGTAAATAATTCCCTTCCTCGCACAGACAGGATGAGAGATAAGAGGCTGTGTTTGTATCTGTGGCATAAAGCAATATCTACATGTGATTGTATGTTTACTGTTTTGAAATAGTGTGAAGTGTACTTTTTTTATTTACATATAGTGCTAATTTTAGGAGAAGAGCTGCCGGTTTCCAAGCACTACGTTTGAAGTGCCGCGGTCGGACTGCCAGCACCGTCACTTTTCAGTACTGTCTGAAACAGTACTGGCGGTCCTAATCCGCCAGGCCACCGCTGCAAGCAGTGCGGCCCTGAGGATTACAACTCCCTTCTCTGCCAGTGAGCTGGCAGAGACGGGGTGCAGGGTGCCCCAGGATGGCCCCTGTACTGCCCATGCACTTGGCATAGACAGTGCTGTGGTCCCCTTGGCCAGCCCCGTCGCAATGTTCACTGTCTGCTGCACCAATGCAGTACAGCATTGCTGCTGGCTCTATTATGGATCGGAGACAATGCTGTAGGCCGGTTCTGGCTGACCCAGCAGGAAAATCATAATGGGCCCAGCGGGAACGCTGCTGCACTGGCGGTAACTTACCCATCTGGACTTCTGCGGATGGGATTTCCATCCGCCAAAGTCGTAATTAGCCCCTATGTGTTTATGAGTTTTATACTTATACCTATTCTCAGGGGCACCTTTGAGGTGAAAGTTGAGGACAATATGTAAGAAAGCAGGTGATATTTTGATACCAAATATGCGTAAACTGTACCAATATTACTTTTCTCCACTAAAAGATATCATATAATTAGCCGAGTCTTATATTGAGAAGTTAGTATTTTAGAACTATTTGTCAACATCTTTTGGGGTCATGGGTATCCTGCTCTGATGAAAGCAGAGTCACTGACAGTTCGCTTTTTACACCAGGACTAGGGTATTCTCTTAATAAACTGAAGTGCCGTGCTAGCATGGATCCATTCTTCTCTCTTTGTGCAGTTGGTGGGGTCCTCTCCAACAAACAATGGACACAATGCCTGAAGAAAATCGATTCACTTCCCTCTTTTGAGTAATGCCTCTGAATAAACCTTTTGCTACCCAGACCATGTCACTTCACCACCATCCTTTGCAGGCATCAACAAATCATCAAAGTGTTACCAGACCTGTAGGTCTAGTGACATAAATAATCTACTCGACCTAGCTGTAATGGCTTGACCCATAAGATGGTTTAAATTGTGTGATGCTAGGCAAATATATTATTCCTGCAATTTTCCTTTTTCTTCACAATCACAAATGGAAGCACCTCAAAATATGTGAGTTCTTTTTGTCTGTTGTACAAAAAACTATTTTGTTTGATTCAATAGACTAAACTTTTGCTTCATGTATGATAAGAGCCTAGCCAACATATAAGGTACACTTGACCCCTGACTTGCCTGTTAGTTTACTCTTAGTTTACTAGTAGCATTGTCATTAGGGTGGGGGTGGGAATATTTCCCAGTTCACGTTTAAAAACACTCACTTTTAATAAATATATTACTAAAGCATGATGTGGTGGTGCACTGACATTACAGATATCATACCTTTCATTGAAATGGCTGCAAATGTTCCCACTGATGTAATTTTACTGATAAACCTTTATAGCGTATAAAGATATGTGGAAAGCGGATTTCACCAGTATTTATAATTTGCACATGTCAGAGTAAAGTGTTCAGATTTGTTTTGATCCTATTAAAATGTATTTCAATCACACTACAGCAGGGTTTTGTGGTCCACCACCGCAAAACACATATTCTGGAATTTGTATATGTGCAGATTCATGTTTCTGTCGACATTTTGTGTACAAAAGCTAAGGTATACCCCTAACCCACTCTATGAGATTTCAATCCTATCTACCTTACGTTCTAAAAACAGTCAAAGGCTGAACTTTTTAATAGTGTGTTTGACAAATCTGTGGAGTAGACCATAGTGCATGTGTAAAGCTGTTGCATGAACACTTAATACAATCTGTGCCCTCCATCTTCTTTTTCCTTACCTCGCTGCTTACCTTTCCACCGCTCTACCATGTTTCCTTACACAGAAATTGGACCGTTCGGCAATATGATTTTCTTAAATGACCCAGTCTTATCATCAAACCTCTGTGAATATGAACCAGAGTTCTGGCTGTATGCTTCCGAAGTCCTTTGTGCATTATAAAATCGAGGTCTAATACATCGACAAGTACATACATCTACTCACAATACTGACTGCCAATGAATTGTCAAGGTAAGCACTATATGGAAGTGCAGATTTACTATTCGAAACTCCATAACTAATTACTTTGACAATATGTGGTAGGCAATGTTATGCAGCTCAATAAGTCTTCAGTATTGAGGTAAAACATCCAGCCCCCAAAACAAACATTGCATATCCACGATCTACCCACAATCTCCTCAACGCATTTGCGTTTTGTGTCACCAAGCGTTCTGAAGTGACAGGTAGGTGGCGTTAAAAGAAAACAGCTAAACAAACTGTTCATATGTATCAATAATAATATTAATTAGCAATTTCACATGTGCCACATACTCCCCAAGGGCTGCTTCTAGGTGCCAAGAGATGGAAGGTAAGTGGGATCAGAGAGGGAGAGAGCATGGGGAGCAGGTACTAGAGTTGTTATAGTGTTTTTTGCAGTTCCATGCTCAGATGTAAGTGGAGAAGTCTTGCCAGAAGAATGCTGCCTTTAGTTCTTCTTTCTCTATCCCTTAGAGGAAGAATCTGAGAGTCACAAAGATTGGGTTTGAGATGGTTCCAGGCCTCTGAGCCTAGAACATAGTTGTGACATCATAATGCCTCGCGGCAGAATCAGCAGGGAAGGGTAAACCAGACACAGAGCTTAATTTCAGCTACAGTTTTAACTGTATGAAAACTAAAATTGGCTTTTCATTCGTAGTGCTTGTTTTCTCTAAAACACACAGTGATAAGCACAAAGGAGATATTTATGGCAGCTTGTTTATTTCTTTCACACTAAACGTCAGGAAAAAATATAGGCCCACATTTCAACTTTGGCGGTATGTGCCGCCTACCGCTGCAGCGACTGCTGCCAAAAGATCAACGCCGCGGCTAACATCCATCCGCCATAATATGACCACAGCAGGATTTCCATCACAAGAAGGGTGGAAATCCGGCTTTGGCCATGCTGGCGGACAGTGTTAAGGGGGCGCTGCTACCACCAGCAGCTCCACGCCAGTAGACCGCCGCCAGCCTTATTATGAAAAATAATACAGCCTGGCGGTGTTCTGCTGGGGGGCGCTGCTGGCGGTAGCAACGCCCCGTCCTATCCCCTGCCGGAAGACCCCCTGTCTTCAGGTAAGTCGGGTTTCCGACAGGGGAGGGGAGTGGGGGTGCTGTGTGTGTGGGGGGGGTGTATGCATGACTGTGTGAGTGTGTGCGTGCATGACTATGTGAGTGTGTGCGTGCATGCGCATGAGTGTAGAGTGTTGCATGCATGTGTGAGAATGCGTGAATGAATGGAAAAGTGAATGCGTGTCTGCGTGTACGTTTGGATGTGTGTACGGATGTGTGCGTGAATGAATGAATGGATGCATACTTGTATGAATGCGTGTTTACCTCTGTGAGTGAGTGTGTGAATGCATGGTGTGTGCCTGTGTGTGTGTGTGTATGGGGGGTTGGATTGGAATGGGGGGAGGTGTGGATGGAGGAGGCGTTGGGGTTGTATGGGGAGTGTTGGGGGGTGGGGGTTGTATGGTAACTGTTGGGGGGTGGGCCTCCTACCAGTGACTGGGAAGGAATTCCTTGTCACTTGTAGGGCCTACCGCCATGTTTTTCGTGGTGTTACGAACGCCACGAAAACCATGGAGGTAGGCAGGGTCATAATGTAGCCGGTGGTACAGTAGCGCCCGCTGGGTTGGAGATTGTTATCTCCAGCCCGACAGCTGCTACCACCATGGCGATTGGTGTGGTACAATTGGCAGGTTGGCTTCAGCCAACCCGCCAATGTCATAATGTGGCAGTATGTACCGCCAGCCTGTTGGCAGCACCACCGCCACATTTCCACAACCGCCGGGGTCATAATGACTCCCATAGTCTGCGCCTTTTTCCACACTTTCTGACTCTCATTGCTTTTTTACAGTGTCTTACATTTAACTGATTTTAATATGTTTTTGCAGCAAATTAGTGATGTTTTGATGTACTGAATTTCACACTGGAGTCCACTTTGAGTCTTCATGTCTGCATCCATACTATCTCTTTCATATGACTGAGCAAGACATTAAGGAGTTAAGTGATTTGCAAAAAGGGTGATAGTTTTTCATAAATTATAAGGAATAAAGCAACCCCTGTCCTCCATTTTAAGGAAATTGCAAGTCACCTTGGAGTGCCATGACCTTAGAAAGGCCTCGTTCCTCTGTACAGTTGCAGAACTCCTTGGTAACTTGTAATACCTTTATAATGTACAGCATGGACACTCTATTCCAAATATAGGTGGTCATTACAACCCTGGCGGACGGTGTTAAAGAGGCGGTAAGACCGCCAACAGGCCGGCGGTAAAATAATTGGAATTACGACCGTGACGGAAACCGCCAACAAAGACAGCCACTTTAACACTCCGACCGCCACGGCGGTACAAACAAACAGTGCGGCGCTCACCGCCAACAGACAGGCGGAGGACAATGTACCGCCCACAGTATCACAACCTACCAATCCGCCACCTTTTCCGGGGCGGATTCACCGCGGACAAAAACACAGCGGAAACAGGACTTCGAAGGGAAAACGCTCACCTCTACACACCCCACGAGGAATCCGGACGCCATGGAACCAGAACTGCAGATCCTGCCAGCCCTTATCTTCTTGCTCCTCTACCAGGAGCCCGAACGCCGGCAGCAAAGACCACGGTGAGTACTGCACCTACGACACAGGGGAGGTGGGAGGGAAAAAACAGGGACACACACATGCAACACCCCCACCCCCACCCTCACCCACCACAACACACACACTAATACAGCATGATACATTACAGTTACACCCCCCCAACCCCCCGGAAGAATGCAAACACCAAAGAAAATGAGTGTAACCATTGTAATATATAAAAATCCAGTACGCAAAAATATACATATATACACTATAAACAAAATATACACCAAGAATAGTAGTCCAGGTAGTGCTCCATTGAAGTCCGTGGAACACTGGGCCCACACGTTATCGGCGAGGCCCACTCAAGATCCCCGACCATGACGGAGAGAACACTGCAGGGGCATCAGATGGCAATAAAACAGGCACCTCAGGGGGAGGGAAAGGGGGGGCACCTCAGCCAGTTGAGTGCACAACACCAAATCCACGAGGGGGCCACATGCCCACTGTTCCATCCTGGGGAGTGCAAAGCCACAGTCTCTCAAGTCTCTACAGTGGGTGGGTTGCCCACTGTTCCATCCTGGGGAGTGCAAAGCCACAGTCTCTCAAGTCTCTACAGTGGAGGGTTGCCCACTGTTCCATCCTGGGGAGTGCAAAGCCACAGTCTCTCAAGTCTCTACAGTGGGTGGGTTGCCCACTGTTCCATCTTGGGGAGTTCAAAGCCACAGTCTCTGAAGTGGATAACAGTCTCCACTGGTTCTGGAGGGGTCTTTGTGCCCAGAGTGCTTCATCCTGCCAAGGACTGAGGTTTTGGATGTCTTTCTCTACTGGTTCTGGAGGGGGCTTTGTGCCCAGAGTGCTTCATCCTGCCAAGGACTGAGGTAGTGGATGTCTTTCTCCACTGGTTCTGAAGGGGGCTTGGTACACAGAGTGCTTCATCCTGCCAAGGACTGAGGTAGTGGATGTCTTTCTCCACTGGTTCTGGAGGGGGCTTGGTGCCCAGAGTGCTTCATCCTGCCAAGGACTGAGGTAGTGGATGTCTTTCTCCACTGGTTCTGGAGGGGGCCTTGTGCCCAGAGTGCTTCATCCTGCTCGTGGTGGCCTCAGTAGCATCAGAGCTTTTAGAGCTCATGGGCCTGCGGTGCTTGTTGCGGCGGTGTCCTTTGCAGCGGTGCTTGTTGCAGCAGTGTCCTTGGCAGCGGTGCTTGTGGCGGCGATGCCCTGTTCAGCGGTGCTTGTGACGGTGGTGTCTTTGGCAGCGGTGCTTGTAGCGGTGGTGCCCTGTTCAGCGGTGCCCAGTTCAGCGGTGCTTGTGGCAGCGGCGGTGCCCTCAGTGGGGCTTGTGGCGGCAGTGCCCTGTTCAGCGGTGCTTGTGGCGGCGGTGACCTGTTCAGCGGTGCTTGTGGCGGCGATGCCCTGTTCAGCGGTGCTTGTGGCGGCGATGCCCTGTTCAGCGGTGCTTGTGGCGGCGATGCCCTGTTCAGTGGTGCTTGTGGCGGCGGTGCCCTGTTCAGCGGTGCTTGTGGCGGTGGGGTCCTTTGCAGTGACTCAGATGCTGGCGATCCTTCATGGCCCAGTGGGGCTGGTGCTGGCGGTCCTCTCTGGCCCAGCAAGGCTGGTGCTGGCGGTCCTCTCTGGCCCAGCGGGGCTGGTGGCGGTGGCCTCTTGGGCAGCAGGGCAGGTGCTGGCGGTGGCCTCTTAGGCAGTGGGGATGATGGCGGTGGCCTCCTGGGCAGCGGGGATGATGGCGGTGGCCTCCTGGGCAACGGGGATGATGGCGGTCTTCTCCGCCGTGCTGCTCTTCCCAGACCTGCTGACTTTCTTGTGGCCCTTCCCCACCTTGGAAGGTGTCGCAGCTGACTCCACACTCCCACCTGGACCCATGGGAGTGGCTTTGGTGGCTGGAGTCTTCCCCCTCTCCCGCCAGGCACTGGCCAACTTTTGATGCTTCACAAGTGGGGGACTGTCCGTGCTGTGGCTCCGTGCCACACTGGCTGCCCTGGTGGCCGGTGCACTCCAGATTCCGGTGACTACAGGCACCACTGGTCCTGGAGATGTTGTGGCTGAGGTGCTAGGTTGGGACCTGGAGAGTCGGGCCCTAGGAGACGGACAGGGTGGGGGAGGTGTGGGAAAGAGATCAAGGTTGGACAGGAAAAGTTTTTGGGAGACACTGGGACGGGTAGCTGGAGGGGGTTTAGGAGTGGAGGAAGAGGTTGTGGTTGTAGGAGGTGTTCGTTTAGTGACTTTGGGTGAAGGTGCATGCGCTGGAGGCTGTCGTGAGGTGGATGGCTGTTGGGTGGGTGTGTGCCTGAGTTTGTGTATCTTGGGAGGGGGCGTCACAGACACACTCGGAGAGGACACAGGGGATGTGTGAATGGTAGTGGGGGTGGTGACTGGACGTGAGCGGGGTGTGGTGGTGTGTGTGCTGGTGATGGAAGTAGTGGCTGTAGGTGTAGTGCATGCAGGTGTGAGTGGAGACGAGACTGGGAGGGAGGAGGGAGCGAGGAGGAGGGGGACACAGTGGAGGCATTGGATGTTGGTGTGTCTGCAGGTGTGTGATGCTTGCGTGAGTGCCTGTGGGATGTGTGGTGCTTATGTTTGCCTGAGCTTCCCTTGTGTGTTGACGTGTGTGCATGCTGGTCTGAAGGGGTGCTTGGAATAGGCTGAGGTAAAGGGGATTGGGTCTTGGTGGAGGAAGTTGGAGGGGGGAGGCTAGAGACAGGGACAATGGCTGCCATCAGTGCTGAGGCCAGAGTCTGAAAAGCTCGCTGAAGGGCCGCCTGACCAGAATGAATGCCCTCCAGGAATGCATTTGTTTGTTGCAACTGCCTTTCTACACCCTGGATGGCATTCAAAATGGTAGACTGCCCAACAGTGAGGGACCTGAGGAGGTCAATGGTCACTGAGGGCAGCAGGGGTGACTGGGGCAGGGCCTGAGGTGCCTGGGGCGAAGGTGATGCCCACCCTCCTGTGTGAGTGGGCACGGGGCAAAGGCTGAGGGGCTGCTGGGAGGGCGGTGTTGGTATGGGGGGTGGCGGCTGTACCTGTAGATGCGGGGGCCACAGATGTTGCCACCACCACAAGGGAGCTCCCATCAGAGGACGAGTCCGTGTCACTGGTGTCAGCTCCTGTCCCCGCCGTGGAGCTCCCCTCGCCCTCCGTCCTACTGGTGAACTCCGAGTCCGTAGTCTCACCCTCGAGGGTCATGTGGGATGCAGCTCCCTCCTGCTCCGGTGCCACTGCTCCTCCGCCTGATGATGCTAATGCACACAAGAACAGGGAGACCACAAAAAGGGGGGGGACGACAGAAGGAAAACATGTTGAGTGCATGCATTACCGCTACCATTGGTGGACACGACAGACACACAAGCCCCCTGCACTACGCCGCGCACTTGGCCTCCACCATTCAATCCCTGGGACATGGCCTACAAGGCTATGGACGACATCTGCACACATGGATGACACAGGAGCATGACCAGGTGTACTTGGCACTGTACACAGGTTGGGTGGGGTGCCACATGGCCTGCCTTACGGAGGGACCTTGCCTACTAAACTCGCCCTGGCCTAGCGAAACCCACAGCCCACCTCCCCCACCCAGACACCTCCACTGAGCGCAAAATCAGCAGGATGAGAGTGTACTCACTGCCTTGTGGCTGCTGTGCTACCCTCAAGCGCCCATCCAACTCCGGGTACGCCACCGCCAAGATCCTGAACATCAGGGGGGGTCATGGTGTGACGGGCACCCCTCCCACTTTGGGAGGCCATCCCGAGCTAGGCCTCCGCCATCTTCTTGCTCCAGTGGCGAATGTCCTCCCATCTCTTATGGCAGTGGGTGCTCCGTCTGTGGTAGACCCCCAGGGTCCGGACGTCCTTGGCGATGGCATGCCAAATATATTTTTTCTGATGGGCGCTGACCTACAGGATTTGTACAGGGGGAAAATAAAAGTTATTACCAAATGCACCGTCACAGTCATTGGCCCCCCCATCCCTACCCTTGCCATGTGGCACATGCACTCACCGTCGTTTCATGCACACCTCAATCTCCCCCCCGCCCCCATTTTTCATCCACCCCACTCCACACAGGTATAGGCCATACAACATGCTCCCGGTGTACTAACCTGTTTGTCTGGAGGACCGTAGAGTAGCTTGTACTGGGGGAGGACCCCATCCATGAGTTTCTCCAACTCCTCCGTGCTGATGGCAGGGGCCCTTTCCCCAGACACATGAGCCATTGTCTCTTCCAGACTGAGGTCACAGCAGCACTTGCAGTGTAGGTCCTCTCCTGTCGAAGATCAGGTATTGAGTGATTGAACAGATAGAAAATGGCGGTCACGTCCACTACAGTGCGTACCGTCACCGCCTACCGCGACGGTGTACAACGCCAGCGCAGTTACCTCACATCCCATTGTCCCACTTTACAGGTCAGGCAGCCGCCATTTCAGGGGCCCACATGGCTTAATTTTTAACTGCGTCACACATACCTAGGCCTAGCCTCAACACACATACAGGCCACTTTTTCGATTATGATTCGTGTTCTGTGTAAGCTGTGGGTACGTACCTCTGAGTTGGTTGACTCTGTGCTCGCTGTTGTCCTTCATAGGCACTGTCCGCTGGGACATGTGAGGAGATGGCGCCATCCTTCGGTGTACAGATCGCTGGTGGACCTGTCGACAATAGAGGAAAGACATGTGATCATCACCTACAGGCTGGACCGTGCCACAATCCAGGAACTGTGTGCCCAGCTGGAGCCAGACCTGATGTCAGCTATCCGCCATCCCACAGCAATCCCCCTCAAGTGCAGGTGCTGTCAGTACTCCATTTCCTTGCAAGTGGGTCATTTCAAACAATAGTGTCCATAGCATCAGGAATGTCCCGGCCTATGTTTTCCAACGTGTTGTCCAGAGTGTTGTCTGCCCTGCTGAAACACATGTGGAGCTACATCCTTTTCCCTCAGGTGGAGGATTTGCCTACAGTGAAAGGTGACTTCTATGCCCTGGGACATATCCCCAACATCATAGGTGCCATTGATGGGACACATGTGGCTTTGGTACCCCCCGCTGGAGTGAACAGGTGTACAGGAACCGGAAGAGTTATCATTCCATGAATGTGCGGATGGTGTGTTTGGCAGACCAGTACATCTCCCATGTTAATGCCAAGTTCCCTGGCTCAATGCATGACGCCTACATCCTGCGGAATAGCAGCATCCCTTATGTGATGGGTCAATTCCAGAGGCACCGTGTGTGGTTATTAGGTTAGCACCTGGAAGCAAGTCAGTCGGAATGGTTGTCTGGGGATATCCCTACAGGTTAGTGTGTGTCTAACAGTTGTCCCTCGGCATTTGCAGGTGACTCTGGTTACCCCAACCTGTCATGGCTACTGACCCCAGTGAGGAATCCCAGGACAAGGGCAGAGGAACGCTACAATGAGACCCATGGGCGAACTCGGCAGATTATAGAGCGGACCTTCGGGCTCCTGAAGGCCAGGTTCAGGTGCCTCCATATGACAGGTGGATCCCTATTCTACTCACCAAAGAAGGTGTGCCAGATCATCGTGGCCTGCTGTATGCTTCACAACTTAGCTTTGCGACGACAGATGCCTTTTTTGCAAGAGGATGGTCCAGATGGCGGTGTTGTTTCAGCTGTGGAACCTGTGGACAGTGAAGACGAGGAAGCAGAAGAAGAGGACATGGACAACAGGAACTCAGTGATCCTGCAATATTTCCAGTGAGACACAGGTAAGAATACAGACCTGCCTACTACATGTACTTTAACACTACTACCTCTCTACTGTCTTTCGTTTTCAGCCAGTGTATGGTCACTGAGTTGACACTTTCCCTTACGATTTCACAGATGTGGGTCCCACAGTGTGACATCTGCTTTGTTTCTTCATGGACTAGAGCTGTGTGACATAGGTATGTTGACATTACAATTGAAAGAGCATTTTGTCACTGTAATTGCTAATACACTATTTTGAAATCACAGACAGACTCCAGATTGTTTTGTGCTTCAAGGGTGTTTATTTAAGTGCTCAATATTGGAGGGGGTTGTAAAATGGTGAGAGGTGATGGTGGTGGAATGTCCATGGCAGAGTCCAGTTTATTAGTCTCACAGGTGCATTGCCCAAATGGGCATAGGAAGTGGAGCTGGGGATGACAGGGTGACAAAGTGGGACAGAAAGATGACATTCAGGGTGGTCTCATTTCTTGGCGGGGGTCTTGGCATCGTTCTCTGTCTTTGTCCTGGATCTCAGGGACCGTTTGGGGGTGGTTCTCCCTCTGCAGGGGTGGGGTGCTGGTGTGGTGGTCCTGTGGCGGTGCCTCCTGTCCACTAGCGCCGGCGGAGGTGGTGGGCAGTTCATCGTCCAGGCTAGTGTCAGGGGCCCCTTGTTGTGCCACAGTGTCCCTCCTGGTGTTGAGTGCTTCCTTCAGCACCCCTACGATGGTGCCCAGGGTGGAATTGATGGTTCTGAGTTCCTCCCTGAAGCCCAAATACTGTTCCTCTTGCAGGCGCTGGGTCTCCTGAAACTTGGCCAGTACCATTGCCATCGTCTCCTGGGAGTGGTGGTAGGCTCCCATGATGGAGGAGAGGGCCTTGTGGAGAGTGGGTTCCCTTGGCCTGTCCTCCCCCTGTCGCACAGCAGTTCCCCTGTGTTCCTGGGCCTCCGTCCCCTGGACCGTGTGCCCACTACCACTGCCCCCAGGTCACTGTTGTTGTTGGGGTGGTGGGTTAGCCTGTGTTCCCTGTAGTGGTGGACACACTGCTGCTTGATGTGTCCTGGGGACAGAGGTATGGGCCCGCTGGGTGGGTGCTGTGTTGGTGTTTCCAGAGGGGGGGGGGTCTGTGGTGGCCTATGACTGTGTCAGGGGAACCGACTGTCCTGAGGTCCCCGATGGGCCGGGCTGGTCATCTAGATCCAGTTGGACAGAGCTGCTGTCATCACTGTGGGCCTCTTCTGTTGGTGGTGTGGACATGTGTGGACCCTCCTGTCCAGTGATGTTGGGTAGGGGTCCTGAAGGGGTATAAAAGGATGTTTATTATATCTGTGTGTGCCATGGTGTGCAATAGGTGGGTGACCGAGTATCCCAGTGCTTGCATTCCTGTGTGGGACCTTGTGTGATGGTGGTTTAGGGGGGTGTATGGGTATGTGCAGTGGCCATGCTTTGGTGATGGGTGTCCATGCTTTGTTGTTGCATGCAGGGCTTGGTGTTGGGATGGGAGGGTTGTGATAGTGGGACATTTGTGAGGTGTTGGAGTGATGGGGGTGAGGGTGGGGGTATGTGATGGCATGCAGGTAAGGTGGGGGATGTAATAGTTAAGATTTGACTTACCAGAGTCCATTCCTCCATCTACTCCTGCGAGGCCCTCAGGATGCAGAATCGCCAAGACTTGCTCCTCCCATGTTGTTAGTTGTGAGGGAGGAGGTGGGGGTCCGCCGCCAGTCCTCTGAACCGCAAGGTGGTGTCTTGAGACCACAGAACGCACCTTCCCCCGTAGGTCGTTCCACCTCTTCCTGACGTCATCACGATTTCTTGGGTGCAGTCCCACTGCGTTGACCTTGTCCACTATTCTTCGCCATAGCTCCATCTTCCTACCTGTGATCCGAATAGCTGTGGCTCTACCCGGACGATTTACTCCACCATGACCCTGAGCTCTTCCTCAGAGAACCTGGGGTGTCTTTGCCGTGCCATGGGGTGGTGTGGGTGATGTGTGGGGTGTTGTGTATAGTGATAAGTGGGGTGATATTTAGTGGTGTGTTGTGTGAGGTGCATGGAAGTTCTGTGGGTGATGGTATTGTGTGCCTGTGGATGCTTGGTAGTTGTTTGTGGTGTCTCTCTCTGGCCTTCTCTCTGTAATTGTGGTCGTAGGGGTTTGTGGGTGATGTGGGTGTGTGTTTTATATTGTATTGGGTGTGTGGGAGTGGTGTGTGTATGTGTATCAGGTGTGTGTATTTGGAATTGTCCAATGTGGCTGTGTTTTGTAAGAGTGTGTGTATTTTGAGCGCGACGGTGTGTACCGCCAATGGAATACCGCGGTTGAAAGACCGCCGCCTGGATTCGTGTGTCGTGATAGTGTGGGAGTATTTCTGTTGGCGTGACAGTGGAGGATTTGTTTTCACCAGTTTATCACTGACCTTTGGTGTGGCGGACTTGTGTGGGTGTTTGAAGTTTGGCGGATTCTGTGCTGTGGGTCATAATAGCTGTGGCGGAATTCCGCGGCCGTGGCGGTGTGTTGGCGGTCTTCTGCACGGCGTTAAGCGGCTTTTACCGCCAATGTTGTAATGACCGCCATAATGTTTTCTTACATGCATACATGCCTTCTCTGCTGATAATTTGCTGCACAATATTAATGCGAAGTGTATCCTCCTGCCCTACTCGAACGGAACTTTAATATTCTGTTCAAACAACCATGGGGGTAGTCAACGCCGTCATGGTAGGATGGGGTACCTGCTGTACCTGGAAATGCCTTTTCATACACAGGTCATCTCTTCAGGCCAAATACTGTTCTTTCCATACAGGATAAGAACATTTCCAGATATCGATACCAGATGGGGCTGAATCCATGGAGACAGCACTGTGCATCAAACTCCTCACACCCGGACCTGATAACATAACTAGGGAGATTAACGACAAGCGTCTGTTTTGCAGAAACCAATACAAAAAACCTAGTCTAGAATTGAAAAGGTAGTTCATCATATCTACCAGTTGTATCCAGAGAGCTAGTGTAGGAGGGAGAAGTGGCTAATGTAGTAACCCAGAGAATAGATCATTGCCAGATCACTGGGTCAAGTTACCAGTCCTTTATACAAACCTTAGTCTGTCTAAAAACCTGCATCCCAACTGAGGAATAATAAGATCCACGAGAAGAGTATTGGGCCCACAGGTAATCGAGCTGCTCAGACAGGGCGTATGTCCTCACAAACCAGCAGCATAAATTAATCAACAAAAGAAGAAAGACTTAAGGCCCAGCCTCATTTAGGAATGAATACGTTAGCAGGGTCAATAAATGTCCAGAAAGGTAAGTGCTGTGCTCCCAATGGTGATTGTAGTTTACAGATCCACCTAACTCAGTGGCGTCAAAAAGGACCCTGCAGCCCCTGCAGTGCCGAGGGGGGGACCCTCAGCACAGTACCCTGACCTGAGTGCCCCTGAGTGAGTTTGGAGGGAGGAGCCTGCATGTACTTTGCAGGAGGCCCTCTCAAGTTTCATTAGGCCACTGAACTAACTTGATGCATGCGCATTAGTAGCATCAGCAGGCTGGTCTTAGTTTCCCTGCAGCCCACTCCTCCAGTCCCTAGCCTGCACATAGCCCTGCGCTATCCCTGTTACTGCATACCTGGCCTGTAGAGGCAAGGCCTGTTCTGGTCAGGCACTCTTATTCAGGCCTGCTTCACAGGTGCATGAAGAGTTCATAAATGGCCTACTCAATTAATGCACTTTTGTCAAGGCATCAAAAACATATTTTGTCAATAGTGCATGACAGCTGGAAGAATTTATACATGTTAATACAATATGTGTTTATGGAACCCCCAACTCTTTTCTTGACATTAATCATAGTGTATCAGTAGTCATAAATTATCAGTTTAGTTTACAATTGAATGTCTCAGAGATATCAATATGTGAACTGGAACAGAAAAAGAATACAACTCAGTGTGCCAAAACAAACACAACTGAAATACAACAGGAATATTACAAACCACATACATCACAAAATCTGTCCAGGACATACCAAAATGTGAACAACAACTTGCCTTGATTAAATCCTCCTGAGGATTTTCTTATAATCCATTTTAATTAGAATCTCTTTAAATGTCTGGTCCCTATGTTAATTTTACTCTATGTATTCCACCAAACTTGTCTAGTTCAATATTTTTCTGCATTACCATCCTGAACGTCTGCAGGAATGCTCTGATTACTTACCGGTAATCCTCATTACTCCGATTAGCTCATGAACAACGTGTTGAATATACTTTCAAAAACATAATAAACTGGACTGGGGATGGGCAAGCCATCCCTCCAGTTTGAGGTGGCTTGGAAATTCCTCGGGTCCTGGAACTTATATTTGTACAAATTAATCAACTGAATTTGGTGTATCATTTCATAAAAGGTAAATGAGTAAATTGGGCAGAGTGCTAGTAGGAAAGGGCTTTGGGGAGGGAGTGGAGAAGGGAGAAGTGAGAAGATGTACCAGTTAAATATCAACGGGTGAAACAAAAAGGTTAGATAAGTGCTTCAATGCCTCATCAAATGTAGTAAGTGTTCTATAAATGCAATTGTAATCCAATACAATGTTTTTCCCACAGGCCTTAGATATGTCCATTTGTACACACAATTGAGCGATTGCTTGGAAAATGACAAGATATCATTCGATAGGTTGGAGAGAGGGTTTGTGTTTTGCTAGAAGACCCAGGGACGAACTGTCAGTCTCTGCAACCCTGACTGGAGATTTTGTGGAGACATTTCAGTCAGCATTAAAAATACTTTTCCCTTGGATGGGGAGACCTAGGTAGGAAAAGATTCCTCTCAACTAAGGCTTCCAGTTTTCAGTTTTGACTGATTTGGACAGATAAATACAGGCAGGAAACAATCTGTTTCCTGTCTGTATTTATTTTTAAAAGTGGAAAAATACAGAAAATTGTGCTTCTTTTGAGTGACACTCCTTGTTATCCTTCATGAATTCCAGACCAACTGCTAAGCACATAGGGCCAGATGTAGGAAGCAAAAAAATTGCGAGTCGCATTTTGCGAGTCAATGCGACTCGCAAAATGCGACTCGCAAAATGCGACTCGCAAATTGGTATGCCAGGAAAGAAACCGGTCTGATTTAGCGACTCGCATCCGGACTCGCAACGCTGTGTGCGAGTCCGCAGATTGCGAGGTCGCTGTTTGCGAGTGTGCAAAAAACGAACTCGCAATTAGCGAGTTGGTGTCGCAAATTGCGAGTTCCCTCAAAATTGCTTGCAGGTGCAGCAGAACACTCCAGAAAGCACACCAAAACACTCTGGAAACACTTCCTGGCACATGATGATGACATCACAGCCAGGAAGTTAACAAATACACCTGGGAGGAGGCTGGACCACACCCTTTTACAACTGCCAGTCTGCACACTGAGCTAGCTGCAGCAGCCATGGAGGGAACCCCCCGAAAAAGGAAAATTAAATTCTCAGAGAGGGAGCTTGAGGTGCTGACCGAAGAATGTTGTCAGCACCATGATGAGCTCTTTGGGAGAGCTGCCCTCACTGTTCCAGAGGCCACCAAAAGAAAAATCTGGCAGGAAATGCAGGAGAAAATCAATGCCCTGGGGGTGAGCCACAGGACAATTGAGGACATAAGGAAGAGGTGGTATGACCTCCGCTCCCGGACCAAGGAGAGGGTGGCAGAAAGGCTCCGGGAGATGAGAGGCACTGGAGGGGGACCATCATCTGTGCCACCACCCACACCCCTTGAAGACAGGATTGAGCAAACCTTTGAGCCGGAGGCAGTGTGTGGATTTGGGGACCTGGACACTTCAGAGCCCAGCACATCAACCGGTGAGTACCATGTGATAAGCCTGTACCCCTATCAATGTCATACCCCACCCACCATGTACACATGTGCATGCACAACCAAATTAGCTCCATTTCAGGGTAGAAAAAGCCAGAATGATGCATTATGGGAAATGTAGTCCAATAGGCAGTGCATAGGCAAATGTTTATTAGGAATTGTGCAACAGATACTAGACACTGACAGTGTGTTCCCCATGTCCCACAGGTCTCCAGCAAGACACCCCCTACACCCCAAGCACCCAGGCCCAGGAGGACACCCCAGGACCCTCCAGCACCCCCACATGCACAGTCAGCAGCATTCCTGCAGTTGTAACGCCTGCTGCAACAGCAATGCCAGGAGCTGCCCCAGCAACAGCCAGGGAGGATACAGGTGCGAGGACAGGGCAGCCACCACTGCGCAGGCGTCGCAGGGCAAGAGCGTCTGATATCCGGATTCATCCTCCAACCAGCAGTGAGGCACATCTGCTGCGGGGTCAGCGCCTGCAAAACACAACATTGGGCAGGATCAGTGGGGTGCTGCACCGCATTGAAAGACAAAACCAGGCAAGCATGCGGCACCTCAACAGGCGGATGGACCTGATGTGCCAGAACACTGGGGACATTGCCTCTGCCATCAGGGAACTGGCGGCCGGACTGCTGGGTCAGGCAGAGGCTGGGCGGCGCAGGGATAGGCAGATTATGTTAAGACTGGACAGGATGGCCACATCAATCGGCAGGCTAGCCATCAACACAACAGGCCTGTCGAGGAGGACAGTTGGCCTGCAAATTGAGATGGGCCATTTTGCTGGGGATGTTGCCAGGGGCCTGGGACGTCTCACACATATCATTGAACTAATGGAGACACGTGAGATGTCGAGGGCCACCGGGGAAACACCCCAAGATAGTGAAGAGGGCTCCACAGTGAGCAGTGTATCTGCCACTGACAGTAGGGTGCTAAGGAGTGGGAGGCAGAGCACCATAGATGCGGCTGGGACCAGCCAGGCTGGCAGGAGGGGCAGGAGAAGTTAGCCAACAGCCCGGACAAACAAATGTGGCACATAGCTTTAATGTGCCACATGAGTGGTTGGCATTTCCCTGCCCATGGACAATTGAATCATGTATATAGTTCATCCATTACATTATTAAAACAGTTATTTCTCTTCCAGTTAACAAAAGGAGTGTCTGGTTAATGGGTGAGTATGGTGGGAGTTTACACGTACCGTCCAAAATATTGCGTTGCAATGTGTTCCCGTCTCAGTCTGCCTTGATTAGCTAGACTCCTATCCCCATGATGGCGGTGTGGTTGTTCTTGCTCTTCCTCATCAGGATCTGGGTCTGCAGGGGTGAGAGGTAGCCCACGTCTGGTGGCTATGTTGTGGAGGATGGCGCATGCGACCACAATTTTGAAGGCGGTAATGGGGGTGTATTGGAGGGCGCCTCCGCTGCGGTGGAGGCATCGGAATCTTGCCTTCAGGAGTCCGAAGGTGCGCTCGATCAGGTTCCTGGTCCTCTTATGCGCACTGTTGTATTGCCTCTCTGATTCATTGCTGGGTGTTAAAAATGGAGTCATGATCCATGGCCTTAGAGCATATGCACTGTCACCTGTTGGGCACAAAAGTACACTGTTAGTAAGTCCAGATAGTCGTGCACAGTGACCTGTGTGTATGTCTGCAAGGTGTATGCAGCTCTACCTAGGAGGTATCCGTCTCCAAACTCCCCACGTTCCAGGCGTTGATGGATCCCACTATGTCTAAAAATGTATGAGTCATGGGTACTGCCTGGAAACTTAGCTACGATGTCCGTGATGACGTAATGGGCATCACAAACAACCTGTATGTTGAGTGAGTGGGTACACTTTCTGTTGCGAAAAATATGTTCCAGATTAGCGGGGGGCATATTTGAATGTGTGTCCCATCTACACATCCAATGACCTGGGGGAAGTGGGCAATGCGGTAATAGTCCAGCTTCGTGCTGTTAATTTCTGCCTCATTCCTTGGTAAGTATATGAACTGAGACCTGTGCGCTACTAAGGCATCTAGGAATGCCCTGAGGAACCTTGACACTGCACTTTGGGATACCCCACCTGCCACGGCAATGACCCCCTGATAGCTCCCTGATGCCAAGAGGTGCAGTGCGCATAGTACTTGCACATGCGTAGGGATGGCGCAGCCACGCAGGGTCTTGTGTTTTAGCTGTCGTTTTAGTAAATCTATTAATTCTAGAATGGCAGCGCTGCTAAGGCGGTATTTATCATAGATCTCCTCTTCAGTTTGCTGGAAAAGGGTCTGCCTTGTTCTATATATCTTCTCCTGTCTGTGGCCCCGCCTCCTCCTCTGCTGGGCTGCGTAGACTCTCCTCCTCACTGCTATCAGGTATATGTCCGCCATCTTGAGTGACCCAGATGCCTTCTGGGTCTCCTTTTATACTTTGGTAATGGTTACCACCTGCTCTGAGTTAGTGGTAAATGCGACTTGCAAACTGGGTTTTTTGCGACTAGTCGCAATTTGCGAGTTGCAATTGCATAAGCTTTGCGAGTCGCAAATTGCGACACGCACATTGCGGGTCGCAAAAGGGGGTCGCAACGGGTGCGACTCGCAAACGGGGCACATCGCTTTTTGCGAGTCGGAAATGGGCTTTTTGCATCCCATTTCCGATTTTGCACTGTCGCAAATTGCGATTCTGCCCGTTTGCGAGTCGCAAACCTTTGCTACATCTGGCCCATAATCACCATGGGGATTTAAAAACAGGATGCCATTCCCTTAAATGCAGGCAAATGTTTACATATATAGGTATATAATGCTAATATTTACCTGTCAGTGTAGTGTTTTGTTATATTTGGCTGTTTAATTTGCTAAAACGCGACATGCATCAAAGTACGAGTGCATGTGTTTCAGTTTAATAAATGGGGAAATACACAATTTTACAATTCTATTTAGTCTCAGAACATACCATAAATATGGATAAATACCAATAAAACAGCCAAAAAATAAATATGGCTAAATTCAGAAGGAAATGATAAAAAAGATAAATACCATAAAACCGGGAGTCCTACTCACAACCCAAGTTTCAATGCAAACGAGGGAAGGGAGGGATCGCAAATCACTTGGCATAAAACTTTGGATTTGAGGATGTAAATGGGGATGGAGAAGGCCAAAGAGCCAGTGCTGGCAAGGCCAGGTTGGTGCTATGAAGAGGATCAATCATGTATTTACTTATTCACTTGTTTATTTGTTTGTTTATTGTTTCTGTCACCACAGACTCTCTGCCTGCCTCGGTTTCAGAGCGCTGTGCAGCGCACTGAGATACAAAGTAAAAGAATAATTGACTGTGACACTTTTAAAGCTAATATTATTCAGTAATAAATATACTTAGGGTGGTACTGTTAGAGCAGGGCACACAATCCATAAAATGTTCATAGAAGCAGGGAATATGCCTCTTGAAATAACACTGACTGGGCAAAGGCACTCTCTTTTCACAAGGTTCCTTCCTCATTCCCTTTGTATTTCACCCTTCTTTCCTTTCTCCTTGTCTCTCTTTTCCTAGTCTCACTCTTTCAGCTCACCGAGGCGACCTCATTGCAGTTCAAAGAAATATACATATGAGCACCACAACCAGGGCCACTAGGATTGTGTGATTCTGCGGCAGCTGCTTGTTCTGCGTAAATATGGATTTGCCACATTTGCCATATAATCCATTATCTGCTGTATAATTTGCAGATATACCAAAAGGTTTTGTTTCTAGGTCGAACAGAGCAGAATTTATTTAAAAAAAATAACAATATATGTTCCTGCACTGTGGAAGGTCTTCCGCTAAGGTTGACTGGTCATCTTTCATTCACTTATTGCTTTTTTTGCTTGTTCAACTAGTAATAATAAGATGACATTTTTGCCCGGTGTTGCAATGTGTATAAATTACAAAATAATTAAGTACTACTATCAAATACAAAATGGGCTGATTGCGCCATATAGTTTGTCTTTTCTTGGTTCATAATTTAGTCAATCCTGCCTCATAATTACAGCGCCCCTGACCATAAAATCTTCAGGCAGCCATAACCACACCTAAAGTGCCTTTGCACTATAATTGAAAGTTAACATTGTATTCATCCTAAAGGATTACTGGGTTGTTTGTTTCTCTCTCTCGCACACGAATAGCATCTTCTCATATTAGCAGGGCACTGACGCACATTGTCAATGAGTGTGCTCTTTTCACACAGTTCTGGGATTTCCATCCAACTCCTGGGTGTGTACAGGCATGATTGTAAGAAGCTGGTACCGGGACCACCTCACGAATGTTCTTCGAACGCTGCATGTGTCAAGTTGGCTGCCTGGAGGGATTGGACGGCAGTCTCTCAGTGTGACCATCAGCCCCCCGCCTTCTGTGCCCAGCGCCTGGTAATTATACCAAGCTCCAGCTGATTGTGGAAAGTATTTACACAGCACCACCACCTGTCATTGTGACCTAGTATTTTGACCTAGTATTTTTCCCCTACACATCTTCACTCGATGCTCCTCAAGTTAGATCCCCCCTGCTTCCTGAATCGATTGTGCTAGATGCCTTCTGCCTCCTGTGTTCCTACTTTACGAACTTCCGCCCTACTTCTCCCCGTCCGGGGCGAGCCGACACGACCTGGGTGACAGTGGTTGCGGCCTTCCCTTGCACCCTACCAGAATACGGTTATCCATCGCCTACTGTGGCGGTATTTGAAATTACGGTCACGTGATACCTGCTGAAACTCCCCATCAGCCTTCTTAAACTGGTATGTGGTGTCAATGGCTGCCTAATGTATTCAGACCCGGAGAGCTCTCCATGCCTCTTCTGACCGACTCGTACTCATTCTCCCCCTCAAGTTTCCTTCCCATTTAGCAAGACCACTGGAATTATGCGGCAGAGGAGGACAAAATCGTGTGCCTGGGTTTACTAAATTATGCGACAAGAAAAGGCAAGTAATGTGGCTCATTTTCTGTTAGCACTACGTCATTATTTTGGCATTTTTACTCGTTAACCCTGTCTGGGTCCAAGGTTTCACCTTATAATTACCACTTTGACACCCAAATACATAAATAAGCAACAGAGAAGATACCAATGAACCTTTGCGAAAGGGCCTTTCTGTGTGGAACAACATGTTACATGTTATCAGTAAATTCTGATCCGTTTCAGTAAGAAACAATTTTTGTTGCTGATATCTTCAGATAATGCATCAGGGGCCAGATGTAGCAAATTTTAAATTTGCGAGGTGCAAAGTGCGAGTCCATGCGACTCGCACTTTGCAACTCGCAAATTGGTATGCAGTACGGTGTCTCAGACACCGACTGCAACTCGCTATGGGGTCGCAATGACCCACCTCATGAATATTCATGAGGTGGGTCGCAAATTGCGGCCCCATAGCGAGTATAGGCACTCGCAAACATGGAGGCCTGCTGTCGTCAGCAGACCTCCATGTTCGGGACTGCTGTTAAATAAAGCAGTTTTTATTTTATTTTTAAGTGCACTTAAAAAAAAAACGAAACCTTTAGTTTCGGTATTTTTTCAGGGCAGGGAGTGGTCCCTTGGACCACTCCCTGCCCTGAAAAAATGTTTGTGGGTCCAGTCACAAACTGGAAGGGGTTCCATGGGGACCCCTTCCAATTTGCGAGTGGGTTACCATCCACTTGAAGTGGATGGTAACTGCGATGCCATTTGCGACCGCGTACGCGGTCGCAAATGGTATTGCATACCACTCAGACTCGCAAATAGGAAGGGAACACCCCTTCCTATTTGCGAGTCGGAAATGCATATTGCGAGTCGGTACCGACTCGCAATATGCATTTCTGCATAGCAAAGAGGCATTTGCACCTGGCAAACGGCGATTTTCGCCGTTTGCGACGTGCAAATACTTTGCTACATCTGGCCCCAGATGCCTAATTATGTGGCAAATGTTACAAGACCATAATTATGCAGAAAAGGCTGCGGACACAAAACCACATAATTCCAGCGGCACTATCCATTCATAATTAGCCACCCGTCTTATTCCCGGACACACCTTCTACAGCCCGAAACCTTTTAATCACTGCATAACAAGACTCATTTAAACGTCCACAGCCCGCTTTGCAACTCAAATCGAACCTCCTTTTCATTAGTCATAATACTCTGAATGCAGATCTCTTCTCACCGCTGACCACTTAACCCACCTTAATTCACTCATTCAGTCATGCATTTACAAAAGAACCTGGCACTGACAGTCACATTTCCCAAGGCCTCTAATAGCATGTCCCTAACCCACAAGAAACTCTGCATCCGAGGAGTCTTGAATATCTAGTTTGACCTGCAAAAGCTCACTCAAATCTCATGTCGAAGCTAGAGGTTTAAATTCTTCCAAGTTGTTTACAGACCGAGATATCCTTGTCACAATATTATTCCAATCAGGCCACACAATAGTGAATGGAAACTTCGGCACCGCTCTGAAGCAATCACCACCTCATTACTTCAAAGTGAACTTGCTCACAAGATTTACAATTTTATAATATTAAAGCCCAACAAGGCCTTGTACAGAGAATGGATCAAGCCCCCCCCCCCACCTAAACACAAAGCCCTCTTGGATGGCGTTGCGGATCATCCTGTAATGAAACCCAAGACCCTGGAACATTTCCCTCAAAAGCAAGTCTCCCAACAACTACCATCCTCATAGTATGAAATACAAGACAGAGAGACTGTAGCATCTTTCAATCAACTATGCCCCACCTAGTTCAAGGAACTGCTCCTGGTTGGCCCTGGGTGAAAACTGGTTCACCCCAAAGTTTCAGGAAAATCCATTTCACCATTAAAGCCACGATTCTGACCAGAACCATCATGTACATCTTCCTGCCCGCAGGCATCCTCCCCAATGAAGCACGACCTCTCACGCCAAGCTGATTATGAAGAGGCAGAACCTTGATCTCACACACCCTGCCTGCTAAAAGCAACCTCTAAGGATGCTTCTGTGCAAACTGATCAAATAAACTGCCTTCTCCAGCTTATCAGAAGAAAGCACTCGACCATCCAGTCACCATTCTGGAGTTGGTGCTGGCAGCAGAAAAGTATACGCCCTCATCTCCACCTGAAGACCACAGTCAACAGGAATGAAGTTTCCTCCCTTCTATTCCTGGGCCCTTTTTTTCCTGTCGTACAGTTCACTGTCCACCACACCACCCTATTATTAAAACTAAAAGATCTCGGCATTCTAGGACCGTCCTAGGCTGGATTTACCATTTAACTTATAAACAGGCCGGGCATTGTCTCCCCCTTCGACGAGAGACCCCCATGAGAAGAGTCATGTATGTTCAGTCCACAGATAATGAAACTGTAATATGGCTTTGCAACTTAGTGGGTGTTGTGATGCATGTATTGGCTGTACAAACAACTTACTAGACATACCTATGTACTGTGATAACTTTGGTGACTTATCCAAATCACTCTTTAAAGGCACTTATGAATTGTTGGCTGTTTTTGAAGAAATGTAATAAAACATATATTCTGAAAAAGGCATCATCTCACGCCCCCTGTATTCTTGTCAACTCCTTTCTACACTACCTTCGGGGTACCGCAAGGTTCCATCTTTGCTCTACTACTCTTCAATGCTTACCTCTGCCCAATATCAGACCTCATCAAGTCCTTCAATCTAACCTGCTAAGAGACAGTACGTACATAATGCTTAAGCTGGACAACCTGACAGACCTAAACTCCTCTAGACTAGACCAATGCCTCTGCGCCAAGGACCAAAGGATGCTAACAAATTACCTGAAACTTAACTCATCCTCCGGAAAATGGTAGAATGAACCTGATGACTACCTGAAGCCTAGAACTTGGGCCTTTCCCAGCAACATCAACTAAAGTAAGAAAAGTGGGAGTGATCATGAACTTCGGTCTGTCACTTGCCTTTGAAGTGAACCAAATTACAAAATGTGCCATCTTCATTGTGCAAAGCTATCAATAAATGTTTCCACATTTGGTTTCTCTGAGGAAGTCCACACTTGCCCTGGTTTGATCTGATTTCATTTGAAAATGTATAGAGTGAAAACAATTGCCCAGAGTCGTCTACGTGATATGTGAACAAGGGTCAATGCAGCTAAAAACTAGATGTAAGACAGTTGTCAAGCCAAACAATTGTAGACATATTTAAGGTTTTTTAGAGTTTGTGAAAGGACAGAAAGGGCGTAGCAGATTTTATTTCAAGAGGAAGATTTCCGGTTCCGTGCTGTGCACCCCACAGAACTTCTCCCACCCTAAGAGGAACATTTGTGAGAAGTCACAACCAGGTTTTGTGCTGTACTTGAACGAAGCATTCTTTCAGGGTAGTACCAACAAAACCTTTCCCTAAGATACAGTGGCCCTGTCCCATATAGGGACTTAAAAGCGATGCAGAGGGCCTTGAAGACAAGGTAACCAATGTAGCATGCCAGTGGCTTGATAGGCCGAGTGAAATCTAGGAACCTTTATTAGCATCTGTGCTGCTGCATTTTGAAGAATCTGCAGCCTATGCAACAAAGTTTTCGAAAGATTTTGCTATAGACCTTTGCAATAGTCATCCGTGATAGTACCAGGGCTATGCCCACTGCTTTCAGCAGGTCTAAAGGAATAAACAATTGAAATTTTCTAATAGCTCTTATGATAAAAAAAGAAGATAAGATTACTTTGTTGACTTGCTCTTTGTAGGTGGATCTCTCATCTAGTATGACCCCAAGATTTTTTATTTTCTTAATTGGGGTAAGAAGGGGGCCACCGTCACCTGGGCACGAGGAAGGGGACCAGAAAGATGTATTATTACCAAAAAAGGATCACTTCCATTTTTTTAGAATTTAATTTCAGGCAGTTGTTGTCCAGTCAACAGCTCATACTGGGACCTTTACTTGAAAGGGTGACTACAATTTAGGTGTCATCAGCATATGAGACTAGCAACAGCCCGAAGGATTTCACCAAGAATGCCAAAGGTGTAACATAAAGGTTAAAAAGAGTGGGGCTCAAAGATGAGCCCGGTAGGGCCCCAAAAGGCAAAGAAAATGGATCTGAGGTGAAACCATTTAGGGAGACCGACTGATTGCGATCCGTAAGGAAGGACTGCGATAAGGAGAGAGCAGATCCTTCCAGCCCTAAGCACACTAAACGGTCAACCAGCTAAACGTGGTTGACCATATCAAATGCTGCTAAATCAAGAAAGATAACAGCGACGTTCACACACTTATCCACTGCTGCCTTAATGATACCCGTGGCCACTATTAATGCAGACTCTGTGCTATGTCCCTTGCGGAACCGAAATTGAGTATCTGTAGGAAGCCGGCCTGGTGTGTAGTGATCACCTATGGTGTTATCACCTTAGACTAGGTCCAGGTATCCCCTACTAGTGAGGTGGTGTAGACAGTGTCTAGGAAGCCAGGGCTCTCTACAGGTAGCTGTGGATGAGCAGCCAAGACTTATCTAGGATGCATAAAAAAGCTTATGCAATACCACTACAGTCACACAGCACTTACACACATGAAAGAACCGCACAGTGTTACAAAAATCAAGGTACTTTATTATAGTAACACAAATACTAAAATACTGAATAGGCAATACTCCAATAGGAGGTAAGTAAACACGCTATTATGTGCACATTAGAAGTCAGTGATTAGCATGGAAAGCAATAGCAAATAATAAAAACAATAGCAATTAGTGAAGTCCTTGGGGGAGACCAAACCATATACTAACGAAGTAGAATGTGAAAGGCAGTTCCCACCCAAAGAAGTGGAATCTGTAGAGGGGAGCTGGAGGAAGTAGGAACCCCAAAAGGTAAGTATCAGGGTGCCCCCCAGCGACCAGGAGAGAAGATGTAAGTACCTGTTTTTTCCCCCAAACACACAGGAGAACTTTGGAAAAGGATGTGCAAGACCCAGGCAAGACTGGAAGGAACAGAAGAGGACCTGCAAAAGAAGGGGACCAAGTGCAGTTCGAGTTGGAGTGTCTGGCTGTAGCAGGAGCCACTACCCACCCTTCTGTAGATGTAGGATCAGGTCGACGGTGGATGAAAAAAGTCAGCAGTGCATCACAGGAGCAGAAGATGAGTTCCAGAAGTGATGCAAGTGATGTCTCACATCTGCGGTCGCGAGGCAGTCAGTCAGTGGTGCTGGAAAACCACCAAAAGATCTTGGCAAATGCAAGAGTCAGAGAAGAAAGTTTTGCAATGCTGAAGCGGACAAGCAAGGCCCCGGGGACTTGACCCAAGGAGGGGAGTTTGAGGTGACCCTCAGAATCTGGGATAGCCACAAGAAGAGAAGGGAGCCCCCACAGGCAGCAGGCACGGGAGTCGCAGTGAGGCCCACTAAACACACCTGGAGGGGAGTCTCTTGTTGCTGGAGCAGCAGGCAGGAGACTGTGCTTTGCAGGGAAGAGTGCTGGAGGCTGGGGCTACACAGAGCCTGAAGATCCCTTGGAGAAGGAACAAACAAGCCTTGGTAGCTGCAAGAGTTGTGGCACACAGGGGCACATCCTTCAAGGAGAGGCAAGGGATTACCGTCTCCCAAGTTGGACAGATTGGTAGACAGGATCAAGGGGACTACTCCAGACCACAACCTGTGATGCAGAATCCACGCAATTGCAGAGGAGAGAGGATCCACGCAGGCGGTCATCTTTGCACTTGGTGCCTGCGGATGCAGGAGAGTGACACCTTCACTCTAAGGGAGATTCCTTCTTGTGCAGTCTGAAGACTTGTCACCCTCAGAGGATGCACAGCCAGGGAAATGTAGCAGGTGCTGGAAGGAGCCAGAGAAACAATGTTGCAGAGCTGAGTCATCGCTGGAGTTACAGATTGTCCGTTTCTGGAGTGTTCATTTGCAGTCCAGGTAGCCAGAAGATCAAGAAAACGATGTAGAGGAGCCCTGTTGGAATCTTGCTTGTTGAATCTGAAGACCCACCCAGGAGGGAGACCCTAAATAACCCAGGAAGGGAGATTGGTCACCTAGCAGAGTGACCACCTATAAGGATGGGGCTGTGACATCACCTGCCTGACCTGGCCACTCAGATGCTCCCAGGGGCCTCTGCCTGCCTTGGATTCAAGATGGCAGAATCAACTGGCCACCTGGAGGAGCTCTGGGCACCACCCCTGGGGTGGTGATGGACAGGGGAGTGGTCACTCCCCTTCCCATTGTCTAGTTTCATGCCAGAGCAGGGACCAGGGGTCCCTGGACGGGTGCAAACCAATTTATGCAAGGAGGGCACCAAATGTTCCCTTCAAAGCATACTGGTGGCTTGTGGAGGCTACCCCTCCCAAGCCATATAACACCTATTTCCAAATGGAGGAGGTGCTGCGTCCCTCTCCCAAAGGAAATCCTTTGTTCTAGGGCAGAAACCTGTCTGGGGGTGGCAGCAGCGCGGGCTGCCTGGAAAACCCCAGAAAACTGGTAGGGTCAATGGTGGGGGTCCTCCAAGGAGCCCCCAGAGTGCATGGAATCATGCAACCATTACTGGCAACAGTAGTAGGGTATGATTCCAATATGTTTGATACCAAACATGCCCAGGTTCGGGGTTACCATTAAGTACCTGGACACAGGCCCTTTGTCCAGTACACAGGTAAAATGGCTTCCACGCACTTATGAAGTCCAGGGAAATGGAACTGGAGTATGTAGGGGAACCTCTGCTCATGAAGACGTGCCCTCAAACAGAGGTACCTGCACCCTGCCCTCTGGGGTAGGAGGGCCTACCATAGGGATGACTTACAGTGACCTGTTGCAGTGACCTGTAGTGAAAGGGTGTAGGCACCTTTTCACGCAGGCTGCAATGGCAGGCCTGCAGACACATTTTGCATGGGCTCCCATGTGTGGCTCAATACATGCTGCAGCCCATTGGGAGCCCCTGGTGCTCCAATGCCATGGGTACCTAAGTACCATATACTAGGGACTTATATGGGGCACCAGTATGCCAATTGTGGGGAGTGCTAAGCCCTAACAAACCAAATTTAGAAGGAGAGAGGACAGTCACTGGGGTCCTGGTTTGCAGGATTCCAGTGAACACAGGCAAAGCACACTGACAGAAGGCAAAAAGTGGGGGAAACCATGCAAAAAAGAGGGTAATTTCCTACAATGTCATCCAGCAAATGATTAATATCCAGGTATTCCGGTTCATACATTTTTCAACCAGCTTAGCTGGAAAAGGTAGTCTGGAGATAGGTCAATAGTTATTAGGATCTAACGTGTTCAAGTTGGGTTTTTTCAGTAATGACAGAACTGAGACAGATTTCCACTGCATGGGAAAATAGTCTTCTTGAAACATAGCATTAACATTTCTTGTTAATTATGACGCTGCTAGGTCAGGTACTAACTGGGTGATCAAAAGGAAATGCATCTCCCGGTGAACCAGACTTTGTGCTTAAAATAGTTTGTTTGACCTGTTCCACAGATAGATCCTCACATGCAGAAAAGGAGGACCCAACATTAGTTTTACACTATTAACCCTACTTCTGGCAGCATTAGCTGAAGTCAGGGAAAATTTGTTGAAAATAAATTCAACTTTACTCCGAAAAGACTGAGCTGAAGTGTTACAAAAATACTGATTGAAGTTTGTTGTATTATTGGGAGGTGGAGATGTCAACTTAGTGCTGGAACACTGCGCTGTCTCTATTGACTTAATGAAATAGGCTGATTTCTCTGCTAATATACGTTTTTTATATTGGGAAAGCAGCACTTTATATTTTGCTTCTTCTAAAATGTCATAAGATCTTCTCCAGATACTTTCCTGCCTACAACAGCTCTGTTAGGCAGCCTGAAGGAAGTCGCCAAACAAGGGATCTGACGGAACTTGAGTTTAACAGTCACCAGTTCATCAATTGCCTTATATAACCATCTGAAGTAGCTCAAAGTCATTATTTCTACATTGCTGGTGTCTTCTTTAGGGTACTCGTTAAATATGACCGTAAGATCAGACTCTGATATCAAATGCCACACCCTGGCGACAAACAGTTTACAGTGGGCTTTGTAGGACAGGTCTTTACCCCGTGCTGTGATTTCCCAAAGAACAGTGCAATGGTTAGTCCATGTCATGGAAGAAGAACTGGAGTGGACAAATCCAAATTATTGTAAAATAAGCCATCTGTGGTATGTCCCGCTAGATGGGTGGCACCGACCACCCGTTGTTTGAGACCTAAGCTCTGGAGAGTGTCTACTAAGGCTTCCATTTCGGGGTCTGACCGATTCTCTAGATGAAAATTAAAGTCCCATAATACAGAGAAATCTGATTTAAGTTCTGAAGATTCCAATAAAGACCCTAAAGTCTGAATGAACGCTGTTCCAGGCCCAGGGGGGCGATAAAGCAAAAGTCCATTGAAGGATTGTTTTTTGGTTACCTCTAGATTGAACCAGAGGCCTTCAAAATCTGAGGAAGGCATATGTGTAAACAAAACCGATAACTGGGTGGATGGAATATAGCTAGTCCTCCACCCTTTTTATGTTCTGTGTCTAATCTAAGGGTAATATAGCCCACTGGGGTTGAAGCTGTCATCTCAGGGCCAGAAGCTTGATCAGCTCATGTTTCCGTTACAAAAGCTACATCGCGCTGATATGTATCCATAAAATCTGCAAATTTATTGTGATGGTCACCAAAGACCTGGCATTGATTAATACACATTTAAACTTTCGGTGAGAGGGATGGGACTGATTCGAGAACACCTGAGCCTTGGAGACGCTAGCAGGTACTTCTTCAGGGGTGTCTAAATGGCGCACTTTAGTGCCGCACTCGTGGCAGAAATCCCATAGTGAAGTGGGAGCCAATGGGCTCAGCTTGGGGCAGTTTGGCATTTTACCTACTGGATTAGATGCAAGCAGCTCCTAACAACTCACTGAAGCAGAGTCGCCCCCATCCACTCTTTGGCATACACAGATATGCGTCACATCATGACAGGATCACGCCAGGTGTCCACACAGCCCTAACCTCACTAATGCTGACCCCTTTCTAATGGTTGTTACATATTCCCTGCATATTTCCCCTTGCTCACTCCTCTGTTCTTCTCTACCTTTATAAAATATTTTGCAAAACCAAGTGTAACTATGTGGCGTCCAATACTCCTTCTGAAGAATGGAGGTACTTGTGTTTCACTGGACTTAGCTTAACCAATTCCAACAGGCCAGCATTTAACCTTGTCAGCAAAGCCTACACAAAGACCTGATCAAAAAGCCTACCCAGCTTACACTGCTTTAACTGTGAAGGGGCGTTGCCTGTCCCTGCCTCACTTCTTGTACACTGTGCTAAATGGCAATGACTTTCTAAGTTTCAGTATATAAAATTAGTAGGACAGCTTCACTTGAAATTTGTTCCAATTTAAATTTGGCACACTGAATGGGAAGCACACTTTGAATTTTTTTGTTCCCCCAAAAGGTTTCACCTAACTCTGAATTTTATTAATCAGTAGAATCAGGCCACCAGCCCCCCATGTGATATAAGCAGCCTCCTATATTTTACTCTTGGAGCTCTGCACACCCATGTAGAGGACTATGAAGACTGGAGACAGGACACTTGGCCATCTCCCTTCTAATGGTTACAACCATACCTTAAGATCATACCTTATGACTATACCTTAAAGACTGTGGAAGAAAATCTGTGTTACTGCTAAAGAACCCAGGAATGGACTAGCCTGTGATTAGTGGGCCTGTCCTGTTCAGTCAGAGCTTTTGTTCAGGGCTCAAAAAGTGCCATGACAAGGTTGAAACTGCCAAACGTACTAAGAACCAGAGCATGCAATGATTGCCCAGCCCAGCAAATGCATCTCTTTTTAGCGACACCCTGAAGCCAGCGCTACTACTATTTTAAGACACTGAGAGGCAGATTTAAGAAAAGTGGCGCTGCACCCCTTAGTGTCCTACTACCATGTTTGTGCTGTATTTAGAATATGGCGCACCATGGTGCAGGGTAGGTGGCAATAGCATCAGAATTTCGGACTCTATTGTTGTACTGTTCAGGGTTAGCACCCAAATTTTGGCGCCAGCCCTGAATAGTACGTAGGAGCCCATTATAAATAATGGTGTGCTCCCTTTTAATGCCTGCTCGGAGCAGGTGTTAAAAATGGCGAAAAAAAATACGCAAATAAATCTTTTAGATTTCTTGGCACCATTTTTTCTGCAAAAACGCCCCCCCCCAACGGGGGATCACCCCCCTTGCATATATTATGCTTGGCGCAGGTATAATGTGGTGTAAGGGGTTACAAAGTGGCACAATGCATGCATTGTACCACTTTGTAAATCTGGTGCAGTGTTTTTGGCCATCTAACGCCATAGTGTGAGGACAATGCCATTCTGAGAACCTTGCTGAGCCCCCTGCATTTGCCATACAAATGCATCTCTGTGTGGTGCTAAAGACTTTGTAAGAGCTGTGTGCTTGCACCCTGCATTTCCTGCAGAACTGTGCCACTATGTGGTGCAAAAAACCTTTGTGAGACCTGAGTGTCTGCACCTTGCATTTGCTGCACAACTGCTGTTCTGTGCGGTGCAAAAATCTTTGTAAGACCTGTGTGCCTGTACCCTGCATTTGTCGCACAACTGCTTCTCTGTGCGTTTGGGAGACCTGTGTGCCAGCACCATGCATTTGTCACACAAGTGCTTCTCTGTGTGGTGCTGGAGACTTTGTGAGACCTGTGTGCCTGCATCCTGCATTTGTCACACAAGGGCTTCTCTGTGTGGTGCTGGAGACTTTGTGAGACTTGGGTGCCTGCACCCTGCACCCAGTTGCCAAACAACTTCTTTTCCATGTGTGCCATTTACTTCATGAGGCCTATGTCTGTGTCCTGCATTTTTCATGAAGCTCCCTGCAGGCAATGTTGAGGTTCTGACGAAGCTGTAGTCCTGCATCTTGCATCAAAGCTCATGATTTCTTCTAGCGACATAAGGACCTTCGGCAGCCCTGTTCCCTGCACATGCCTTCTCCACTGCAGCATTTGCCCTTTCCCCCCTGAGAGTCACAATCCCAATTCCACTTCAAGAGTACTGCTTCTTCCACTGAGCATCCTGTGGTCCCAGATAGTGACTTCACTCGACCAGGATGGATGCTTCTTGGTTACTGTAGGAAAGAGCCACTGTTGGCATGCCCCCCCCCCCACCCCACACCTTTTGCCTAGTGTTGATGCCAACTTTGATTGAAAGTGTGCTAGGATCCTGCTAACCAGGCTCCAGCACCAGTGTTCTTTCCCTAAAACTGTACCTTTGTTTCCATATTTGGCACAGCGCTGGCACACAGTTAAGTCCCTTGCGAAAGGTACCCATGGTACCAAGGGCCCTGTGGCCAGGGACGGTCTCTAAGGGATGCAGTATGTAATATGCTGCCCTAGGGAACTCACTCAGCACATGCACACTGCCTTGCAGCTTGTGTGTGCTGGCGGGGAGAAAAAGACCAAGTCTGTGGCATAGGTGAGTCATCCCTCTAGCAGGCCTTACAGCCCTAAGGCAGGGTGCACTAAACCACAGGTGAGGGCATAGCTGCATGAGCAATATGCCCCTACAGTGTCTATGTCCATTCTTAGACATTGTAAGTGCATTGTAGCCGTATTGAGTATATGGTCTGGGAGTTTGCCATTACGAACTCCACAGCACCATAATGGCTTCACTGAATACTGGGAAGTTTGGTATCAAACTTCTCAACACAATAAATCCACACAGATGACAGTGTGGGATTTATTGAAAAAATGCAAACAGAGGGCATCTTAGAGATGCCCCCTGTATGTTAGCCCAGCTGCTAGTGTAGAACTGACCGGTCTGTGCCAGCCTGCCACTTTCAGGCAAGTTTCTGACCACATGGGGTGAGTGCCTTTGTGCACTCTGTGGTCAGAAACAAAGCCTGTCCTGGGTGGAGGTGCTTCACACCTCCCCCTGCAGGAACTGTAACACCTGGTGGTGAGCCTCAAAGGCTCATGTGCCCCAGGGCACTCCATCTAGTGGAGATGCCTGCCCCCCGTACAAAGCCCCACTTTTGGTGGCAATTCCGGTGGGAAAATTAGGGAAAACAGGGAGGAATGACCACCCAAGCCATGACCACCCCTAAGGTGTCCAGAGCTGAGGTCACCCCCTCCCTACAGAATCCTCCATCTTAGTTTGGAGGACAGGGACCAATAGGGATAACAATGTGCCCCTTCCCCAAAAGGAGTGAGCACAAGGAGGGTGTAGACAACCTCAGGGACAGTAGCCTTGACTACTGCCCTCTGACCCCTAACATGCCCATAAATCTAGGATTTAAGGGCCTCCCTGAACCCAGCTCACCAGATTCCTGGTGACCTGCAAGAAGAAGAAGGAATGTTATGCTGAAACCCCGAGCAGAGAAGAAGGAAGACGACAACTGCTTTGGCCCTAGCCCTACTGGCCTGTCTCCTGCTTCAAAGAACCTGCAAAAAGACCAGCAACACATCCAGCGGGCCCAGTGACCTCTGCCAACTCCAGAAGACTGCCCTGCACCTAAAAGGACCGAGAACACCCGAGGACAGCGGCTCTGTCTGAAGAAACCCACAACTGAGGACTTCCACCTCACTCCGGATGTGTGAGTCTTGACCCCTGTGCACCTGACGCCCACGACCCGTGTCCAGGTGGTCTACCCATCAAGAGAGGGTCGCTAGGTGATTGCTAGCAAGTGCCCTGCCTAGTTTGACCTTTCCACCCCTCCACGACGACACCTGCAGAGGGAATCCCGAGGACCTCCCAGACCACGAGCTCCAGACGAAGATATCCGACGCCTAAAGGACCCACTGCACCCGCAGCCCCCAGGCCTTGGAGAAACCGACCCCCAGTAGGCGGCCCTCCTCCCTGTCCGACCGGTGGTGTGCCCAAGACAACCCACTGGACCTCTTCTACAGCCTCTGGGTGACCCCCAAGGTTCTCGTCATAGACCAGCAGTGGAAACCCAATTTCCTGTTTGCACCCTGAAACCAGCCACCCCTGTGCCGCTGAGAGTGTGCGTTTGTTGCCTATTTGTGACCGCTCCAGTGCTCCTCTAACCCACCCTAGGGTGCCCTCCGAGTCACGGGTACTCACCTACTGGCAGACCAGATTCTGAGTACCCCCTGTCTCCATAGGAGCCCACGTTGAATTTGCTCAACTTTGACCTCTGCACATGGCCGGCCCCATGTTGCTGGTGGCGGGTGTTTGGAGTTAACATGAAACCCAAACGGTGGACTTCCTAAAATACAGAGACTGAAACTGTAAGTGTTGTACTTATCTGTAAACCAACTTAACATTTCTTCCCCCCAGGAACTGTTTGAAAATTGCAGTGTGTCCATTTTTAAAATAGCTCTTTGCCAATAATTCCAAAACTGTATTACTTACATATTTCAAACAAAGTACTGTTGATACCTGTGTGAAATAAAACACTTTTAAGGTACTTACCTGCAACTTGAATCTTTTGGTTCTAAAAATAAACTAAGAAAATATATTTTTGCAATATAAAAACCATTGGTCTGGAGTTAAGTCATTAAGTGTGTGCTTCTTCTATTGTCTGTGTGTTTACAACAAATGCTTTGCACTACCCTCTGATAAGCCTAACTGCTCGACCACACTACCGCAAAGAGAGCATTGGTATTATCTACTTTAGCCTCTGTTAAGCCTCTGGGGAACCCCGGGACTCTGTGCACACTATATCTCACTTTGGTATAGTATATACAGAGCCAGCTTCCTACAGTTACTGTGTATCAGAACAGCAACCAAAAGTAGATATTGAACAGTGCTGTAAGATCACTTTCAGAGCACGCTTTTGTGCATGGCTGTAACATGGGATTAGCCAGGGCTTCTGGAACTAAGCAATTCTGTGGCGACATAATTATGGATTTGCCGCATTTGCCACATAATAAGACATCATGTGGTGCATAATCTGTAGATTAAAAAAAAATGTTTGTAGCTCAGATGGATCAACATTTCACTGAAAAAAATTGTGACGTATTCCCGCGCAGTGGAGGGCCATTTGCAAAGGTTGATTTATTGCTTTGCTTGGTTGTTAAACTGGTACTAATGAGTTAAATCTTTGCCTCTACTATTTTACCATGTGTAAAAATAACAAAATAATGAAGTTATGCTATCACAAAATGTACAATATTAAGCAACATAATTTTTTTTTTCTTGTTGCATAATTTAGTCAACCCTGCCACATAAGTTGGTCCTCCTGTACTGCATAATTCCAGTGTCCCTGTTACAGAGCAATCAACACCCTGTTTCAGTACATTCATTAATGCCATAAGAATGTTTTAAAGATATTGAGCCCATTTTTTTATTGGTATTATTAATCTTATATTTGTTTCTAAACCAGTAACACAACTCAAACAATATATTTATTGTGTGTGGTACTTGTGCTGCTTGAAATAGACATTTTCACTACATCACTCTCCAAGAGCAAACCTTGACTGTTTGGTTTTGCTACACCTACTAAAGGTTAAGGTCTAAATATGAGGTACTAACAGGTCCACCGGAATTACATGATTGTGCTGCTTCAGCATTTTCTGGATATTTATAGATTTGCCACATAATCCATCATCTGCTACATAATCTTCAAATTTTAGCAAATAAATGTGTTTCTAGCTCAAACAACTCTAAAGTTACTAAAACACAGTGAAATATGTTGCTGCACAGAAGAAGACCCTTTGCAAAGGTTGACTGGTCACCTTTCTGTTGCTTATTGCTATATTTGTGTGTTAAACTGGTACTAATAAAGTACAAACAGGGTTAACAAGTGATAAATGACAAAATAATGAAGTAATACTATTACAAAATGTGCCCAGTTGCACCGCATAATTTGCCTATTGTTGCTGCATAATTTACTCAACCCTGCCACATAATTTGGTCCTTTCCTGCCACATAATTCCGGTGAACCTGGGTAGTAACAATTTCAGTTAGCTGCAGCAGCATCTGCTGTTTGCTTTTCCAAGTAAGTGGTACCATTAATTACAAGGATTGCCTATCCGCCCTTGAGCTGCTGAGGCCTAGAGAACTGGCCTGCTATATGTTGTAATCTCACCTAATTTGGCATTAGTTTACTATTAAAGTGTCAGCACTCTGAAAGACCGGTGACAGTAGGTAGGTCTAAGCAGGAGCGGCTTGCGGTGCCAGGCTGTAGAGAGCCTACTGCGCATATGTGTTTGGCTGGCCTGAGATGTGCACTCCCCCTCAGTGCTTGTCACAGCCCCATGGCCCGCCTTCTTACTAAAAAACAATATTAAATGTAGGTTATTGTAATTTTTTAGTAAAAGGTTTGCAGCTCCTGCTGCTGGCAGGGGGGAACGCTACTCCGCCCTAGCAGAGGAGCCGCGCCCAGGTCTAAGTATATACGTTTTTTCATATAGTGAATGGTACGAAGAGGGAGCCGCCGCTTTCGATTGCGTCTTCCACCTGTCTCCACATCGAATGTTAGCTCATGCTTGTATCTCTTTCCACGTTCTGTGACTCAAAATACCAGCACGAGCCCATTGCCATACACAAAAAATGTAACACAGTCTTGTACCAGTCTGCAGATCATACTATAGATATCAACCTGAGATGTATATTTGAAGGTAGTTTGTCTGTCTCCCTTTTCCATTCTTTGCTTTTTTGTTTCAAAATTTTAAAAAAGGTTGATTTATTATTAAAGAACTAGCAACCAGTGCATCTGGCCCAGTACATCTAAGTCACATGGTGGGAGGAGACCTGGATATTGCACCTCCGCGTCATTGTGGGTTTCCGGGAACTTGGCATCCTACTTGGCCACTGAGTTGCTGTAAGTACCAACTGTCTCTTTCAGTGTCAAAGAAAGTTACAAATAATGCTCCACACTGATCCATAACCTGGGATAGCCAACACCTGTCCGATATAATTGTATACAAAATAATAACCTCACCTACTACAACCTTGCCGGCCACGATCCAATATCACTCACCTGCAAACAATACTGGGTACAATCTCACCACTCAACTTTTAATAGGTCAAATGTATCCCAGAACCGTAAAAGCTTAAAGGAACACGAGATGCCTTACAAAACTAAAAAATGAAACGTTTTTGTTCTATTTTTTCAGAGCAAGCTCTGGAAAAATGTTTTTAATGCCATTTGAAATGGGTTCTAACTATGATTGTTTTGCGACTGCGTTCTCAGTCACAAAACAATACAACATTGCGCTGCGACTCGCAATTAGGAAGGGAACACCCCTTCCTAATTGCGACTCGCAATCCCGTTTTGCGATTCAGTAACCAGGTTACAGAATCGTAAAACGGGGTTTGGGCATCGCGATGTGCTTTTTTGCACATCGCAAACAGCAAAATTCTCTGTTTGCGATGTGCAAAAAGTTTAGTACATCTGGCCCTTAGTGTAGTATGGGAAAAGCTGCACATGAAAGAAACAGGTTCCAGTCCACACTAATCGGGCAGCACAGCCTGACTGTGGTGCACATATGTCATGGCCACTGGAATGATAGAATTCTGCAGCTGTGGCGTTTTCCGCATAATTATGAATTTGCTGCCTTTGCCCCATAATACATCATCTGCTGAATAGTCTGAGGACTTTAACAAAAAGGTTGTTTCTAGCTCAAATGGATTAAAAGTTACTAAAACCATGGTGACGTTTCATTGGGCACTGGAAAGCACATCACTAAGGTTGGCTGGTCATCTTTCAATTGCTTATTGCTCTGTTTGGGTGTTGAATTGATACTAATAAGGGGGAATCTTTTCCCGGATGGTACCCACGTGTAAAAATGTCAAAATAATATAGTAATGCAATCACAAAATGTGCCCTATTACGACACATAGTTTGCCTTTTCTTGCTGCATTAATTAAACAACTGTGATACATAATTTGGTCCTCTGATGCATAATTTCAGTGGCCCTGACGTATGTACTCATGCTTTGAAACAATCTGCACAAACCTTTATGAATGGCTTTGATAAGCAGTTTTCAGTTCCACTGCTGCGTCAAGTTCAAGGCACACTCCACACTAGTAGATGACATCACCACATCACCCTTCTTTCATTCATGCATCTCTGAACCAGAGGCCTGCAAATCACTATGGAGCATCAAAAACTAGTAGAAAAGTGCTACAGAAATGTTAAAATACAATACAAAACCACTAGGTGGCAGTACACCCATAGCTTGTTGATAGCCTGCCTGCACCAGTAGCTAGACTCTAATTCCAGCAGAAGATTGCTGGACCTAAAGAGTCTGCCCATTTCTTTTTCCCTTCCTGCTTCTGACTTCTTACATTTTCCCAGCTTTGCTTTTCCTGTGTTTCTGAATGAATGTCCTGTGGTTGCCTCTCCCATTAATGCTGGAAATGGTAGCATAGATTCAGCGCCACCGCATGGGGCGTATTAATGGTGTTTGTTGCACTTGTAATTTAGTTACTTCGGAACAGTAGCATTCGCAACCTTTCCGATCGGCCAGTAGCTTTGTGTAAAATCTCTTCGAGTGACATTATCCAGTTGTGCAATTACCATGAGCCACCTGTGTTTGTGCGATGTCACTTGTTATAATGTCTTCTGACTGGAGATCATTTTGGGACTCCCTTGTTTTCTAAGCCACACGTGTTTATGTGTTGCCACCCCGAGATGTTTTAAGGTAGTGCACAATTGCCCTGGGCTCACACCTTTCTAGGGTCCCCCTGGAAAAGTGATTGGACAGTCAAAATTGCTGCCATAATAACATTGCTAATAAATGCAGCTTTTTGTTTCACTTTCACATCCAAGCATGTTTAACAGAAACGGAGGGCCACATTTGCTAAGGATTGCTTGGAAAATTCATGCAAAGTGGCGCAGAGCAGCACAAACTCTATTGCAAGGGTATTTACATTCCAGCACAAAAGTTATTTTATGCTTAGGAGACGCCCTTTAACAAGCGCAAGTAATGATTTGATCTGCTTTGTGCACTTTGCGTGAAGGGAGCATTACTTGAGTAGTTTAACACAAGTACCCATAGTTTTTATTTTGATGAAAAGACTGTCCGGATTTAGCATAAAAAATAGTGCCTCCTCATAGTAGGTGCTAACAAGGAGAAATGCTTTAATTTCTGCAAAAGTTCCACCCATTGCCTGGGCAGTGCACAGTGCAGCACATATTCAGTGAGTGCCATGTTAAGAAGTTGTCTGACATGGGATTTTGTACTGGAAGGGTATGCTTCCAGTACAAATCCTGTTCTTTCACACCACGGTGTAAAGGTTGTGTGCTAGCAGAGGGGCAGTGAGCACCAGTTGGTCTTTTTTAATAATATGGCCCTGTGCTGCTTTCTGCCCATTACGCAACTCAACATAGCAACTTTGGATGCTGCCCTGAGTTGTGCAAATAATGGATCTATCCTTTTGTGTGCACGCCTGGTCTTCTTATACTTAACCCTCAAAAATCTCAGGCAGTTAGGGGCCTTTCTCAGTCTTTCTGTGTAATTTCTCTCTCTTTATTTCACCTCCCCTGATCTCCCTTAATCTTGCCTCTTAACCCTTCTATCTCCACTTTTATATGTACCAATGTTTTCTCTCGATCTCTGCTCTCTACCTCACCCCTGTCTACCTCATCTGAGTCTCAGTATACTCAAAATACCTCACTTGACTTCCTATTTCTTTCCCATGATCTTGTGCCGCTCTATCAATCTTTGTGCCTATATCTATCACTTTTGATCCCCTCTCTCTACCTTATCCATTTTTACCCTACCTCACTGCACCTTTTCCACGACTCCCCTGTATCACTCGCCATCATCTTTAATTCTCACACAACTTCATTTTTATCTTTTTCTCAGCTATCTCTCTCTCTCTCTTTGTCCCCCATCTTACCTCTCTCGCCCTTTCAACCCTTTCTCTACCTCACCATTCTGCCTCACTTCTCTGTAACATTCCTCGCTCTACATCACATTTCCCTCCATGTCTCATCACTCTATATTCCATTGCACTCTCTCTCACTACATACCTTCTCCATTTACCTCACTATTCACTACCTCAAAACTCCACCTCCTCTTTCTCTCAAACTCTATTCCCTTTCCTGCACCTAAATATCATATCTCTCTCTCAATAAAACACATATCTCTCTCTGGATAGCTTTCACAATGTCAATGAACCTCACCATAACTCCCTCATTTTCTATCTCACAACTCCCTATCTCTGGACAAGCCTCATCGCTCTTTCTCTATTTCATGTATGGTTCAAAGATTTCTCTTTTCACTCTACACCAAATTTCTCCTTCCAAACTCAACCTCCCTTGCCCACTACTCTCTTCACCTGCCCCGTTTTTGGGTTTCTTCTAGACAGTGCATGCACTGTCTCTCTGAGACACGTTGTGTACATACAGTGGGCTTACAGCCTGCCCATAGTTTACCATTTGTTAACTTCAGCGTTGCTCTCATTTCCTTTGTCCCTGTTTGTCATAGCGTGGTGGTGTCATGTCCTCTTCTTGTGTTTGGCCTTTTTATGGATCATGGACCAAATATATGTGTCCATCCACTTCTCCTATTTTTGGAGCTACATTTTTCACTGTGTTCAAGTACTCCATATGAGTGCTTGTGTTATCAGTCTGTCTCCCAAATCTATGTAGCTTCTATTCCCCCCCAATCATCCCCCGTCCACTTTGCTTCTTTTCCCTCCCATCACTCTAGTCTATACCTTATGCCACTATACTCTATGCCACTGCAGTCTATATCACTCTACTCTACGCCATTGCACTCTATGCCACTCTGCTCTACACCACTCAGCTGTGGCCCATCCTGATAGGTGAAGGGACCATGCCTCCTCACCCTTTGCCCAACAAGAAGAGTGTCTGTCAGGCTGAGCAAAGGTCAGACTGACAGAACGTGTTTATTTTTGGGTCATGTAGCCACAAGCTAGGCATGCGCTAAATATGCAGGCTCCTGCCTGAGCTGAACTTTGCCAGGCTGAAGAGCTCACAGCCCCTGTGGGCGTGACCTCTTTAGGCTGGTAAAGTACCTGGAGGCCCTCCTTGTGATGAGGGGAGCATCACTGATTGCCTCGGACCTGTGACTTCAGTTTTAAGCCCTGAAGTGCCTAGATCTGAGTGTCAATCAGTGACACCTCATCACAGAGCTGGGTTGGCTCAGTCTCACTGTCTCCATCCCACTCTGTGACAAGGTAGAGACTGCACCCTCACCAATAAAAGGCAGCTGTCCCAACCCTCCTGGGACCTCTGAAGCAGTGTTGTGCAGGTAAGATGTTTTTTTTTTATGTTTGGGGAGTGCTTTATGTATCTGTGAATATTTGGGAGTGAGTGGTTTGAATGGATGTGTGTGTGTTGTGTGTGTGAAGGCATGGGTGTGAATTAGTGTGTATATGTGCGTGTGTGTCCTGTCTGTCCCCCTCCCTGCTAAAATTACTGGCCGCTACTGATGCCACTGCACTGTATGCCACTCTACTCTACTCTATGATGCTGCACTCTATGCTACTCTGCTCTTCTGCATCACTCTACTCGATGCCACTGCACTCTGCACCACTGCACTCTAAACCACTGTAATCGTGTCTGCACCACTGTATTCTATGCCACTTCACTCTACACCATTGCACTCTACACCATTGCACTTTTCTCTGCACCACTCTAACCTACATCACTGCTCTCTACGGCACTCTACTCTGCACCACTCTACTCTGTCACTCCACTCTATGCCACTGCACTCTAAGCCATTGCATTCTACTCTGCACCACTCTATTGTAATTGTATTTATATAGCGCTAACTACCTCTGATGCTTTTTGGTGAGTAGCACCCTACCCAAAAGGATTAGTGGTGGATTAGTATAGGGAAGCAATATTAATTTGAGCGATGGACATGTGAGTCTATTAGTTGGATTGGATAGAATAATAAACCGATAGAAGAGGGAAGAAAATACAAAATGTTAATTTGGAGATAATAGTAGTAAGATGAGGTTTGCAATGAGTAAAAGGAGAGATGGAGGAGGGAAGAGTCTGTAGAAGGGGATTAAGGAGATCATGGTAGTAACATGAGGTTTGGGATTAGTCAAAGGAGAGATACATGAGGGAGGAATTTAGTAGGGTTGTTTGGGAGCAGTAACTGAGGTTCGGGGTGAGCCAGGAGGGACAGAGAAGGGAAGGATCTAGGAAGGGTTATTTTGGAGATCATAGTAGTAGACTGAGATTTGGGATGAGTCAGAGTAGAGATAGAGGAACGTTTGAGAGAGGTATAGGGTGAGGCAGAGTAGTGAATTGGAGAGAGTGATTATTTTTCTCTTGTACTGTAGGAGTAAAGTAATAAATATATAGATACATGACTACATAGAAAGGGTATATATGTATAAGGAAGATAATATATTGAGATTTAAAGTTCTATTGTATATAAGCATAGAATTATATATATTCACTGAAAAAAACAAAGATTACGGGGACCTTATAGTTAAATTCTGAATTTACGTGTACAGACCAATAGAAATTCAGCAGTTATAGAGTTCTTTCAAGTAATTATAACCCACAACCAAAGGTGACTATAAATTGTTGCCCCACCATGCACAGTTTTTTCATCAAAAATGTGACTGCTAATGTTTCATTTTTACTTTTAAGAAGGTAATAGAAGTTGTCATGACTGCTGTAATATCTTGGGTAATTTGCAGTGTATAATGAGGGTGCAAGTTATAGCTACCTTAGGTCACGAGTTATAGTTACTTAAAAGAACTTGAACTGTGAATTTCAGAACCTAACTATAACGTCCCTGTAAAGTTTGGTTTTCTCAGTGAATTTCTAAGGTTTCCAAAATTCTATTTTCTAACTATAATGTCCCTGTAACCTTTGTTTTTCTTCAGAGAATATTAACAAAAAAAGAGGTTTTAGATTAGTGGGATCATGGTGCTCGATGGTGCGTATCCAACGTATCGAAGCAAGGAAAAAACTGTAAAGATGAGGTAAGAATAACTATTTACATTACCCTTCCCTCGCAGTCGCTTTCACCATTTTAAATCACTCAATCTTTCGTTTCGTGAATATGGGCCACGCTCTGTCACATATGTGTAAACATCACCAATAAGTGAAAAATTAAATGTGGCTGGTTTTAATCCAATACACAAATATTTTTAACAAAATTATTTGTTTTCAATATAGTGGTTTCAAGATAATGACTCCACAGGCAGACTGTATGGAAAGGACGTTTTGTTTATTCGTCATTAAAAACTGCAATGATTTCTTTTTAAAGTGGGGCCATTAAAAAGTTTGAACATTTGGCTAGCATAGTTCTGAAACTAAAGTCTTAACCATGCCTTTGTGATCAATAAAAATGAACATTGATTGAATCCTGCCACGTTAGGGAGGTGCAGAAGTGAAAAAACGAAAGCACTTTTCTTTTTAAATGATTATAATATTTCAGAAAGCATAGTTGTACAAATGTGATCAGACATAGAATGATAAACAATAATAGGATATTTTTATATATACAGTATATATTTAAACATTAGGGCTTGTCTGGAATTTGAAACCATAAGACCTACGTCTATTGTCGTTCTGTTTACATTATGAGTCATTTGTTCTCAAAAGTAATTTAATCAGTGTCAGCCAGAGACAAAACTGTCTCCCAACGACAGCACTATAGTTGGTGACAGAATGAGGGACTTCACTATTTGTGAGCTACATACTTGTTTATCAGTGACAGGTTTAGAAACAACACTGATTATCAGTGACAGGCTTTCGCAGCAAGGTGGGTTAAGTCACCTCTTCACAGTGACAGGTGCATAGCTGTCCTTGAGTGACATAGTGAGTGACTTCATAATCTGGAGTAAAGCAGTTGAAAAAAAACTGGAAAGTTCAGCTTCCTCATTTCAGCTGTAAACCTGCCCACCACTGGAAGTCTAAATTAATTTTAATCAGATTAACATGTTTCCATTTGTTGGGTATCTTTTACGATCTTCTTCAGAATACAATAAAATGAATAATTAAGAGGGGAAGGAGTCTGCACTTGCTTTTCTTTTATTTTTGTGCTGCAATTCATGGCCAAAAAAAAATGCCTATGCTTTTTTTCCCTAGCGGGGACCCCAGCACCAATGCTAAGGGGTCAGGGTGTCTCTACTTTTGTCACGTTTTTTTGAGGGACTTAGCTGAAGCCAAGTCCCAAGATGGCTGCCAACATTTTCTGGTTGAAGTGTTGGCAGCCAATCAGAGCTGTGCATTTCTATGCACAAGCTCGTCATTATTTGCAAGTCTGCACGGCTAGAGGTATACAAACTTGGATTTTCTTTAATATCTCAAAAACTACTGAACGGATTTACACCAAATAAGCAAAAGCACAATCTGTATACCAAAAGCTAGCTTTCTGCCAAACTTGGTGTAATTCCGTCTAACGGTTCTGGCACTAGTTGTGTTCAGACGTCCTATGGGAATTAACATGGGAAATGCAACTTTTTTGACCTGCCCCCTTTTTCTCAGCCCTGGCTTGGCATATCACCCTGAAACTTTTCATGCACAACAAGAATCACTAGGGCAGTTTTTGGAAGAATTTTCATGAAGATTTGTCGAATGGTGCCAAAGATATAGCAAGTCAAAAAAACCTTTTTCTATGGAAACATGGTCCTACTTATAACTATATATATGTGTATATATATATATATATATATCCCTAAGTAATATATGCATTTGTTAAGCTGACTGTGAGCATGTCTTCTGCGGATCCTCAGAAAAATCAACATAAGCTTCCAAGGAAAGTAGGTGGGGGGAGTAACAAGAGAAGGATTGAGCATGGTGTCTACAGCGGACACCATATTTTCTGGATGGAGAACTCCACAGACAGCAGTGCAGCAAAGATATCTACTGAAGAAAATAATGCATTATTTGCCCAGAGGCCTAGAAGGCTAGAACTATTCCACATTCACACAAGTCCCTTCGCTTATATAGATTTCAATTAACAACTATCACTGCCGTCATCAGGGACATGTAAAGCTTGCCAATCTACGGGTCAATAGTGAGTCTGACATTTTCAAGAAGTATAGTGGATGCAACATTTGTAACAACGTACTACAGTCTTATCCGCACTTCAGTGTTTTAAATGATTGGCCCAGTGATGTTGTCCAGGTATGAACATTGTTATTTTAAAAAGCACACACAAACAAAAAGGCAGTGGACTAGTTCACTATATCACAGGCCTCTTTAAATTTAACCAGACTGCTGAACTGTAAACACCGAACAAAACCTGACCACAAAGGGGTTATATATATATTGTGTGGTAAAATCACATTACACAAATTGCACTCTTCTTTTCCTCCAAAGGCATGTGCCAGAACCTTGCTCTACTACCTGTGTGCATAATCTCTGAACAATCCCAGCGATTTGGGACATGATCTGTAGGGAAGTCTGCCCAGTGTAGCAGAAGAAAACTAGTTGAGTAAGGGTTAGAAAATAAACTGATTTGCCCGAAGCAGCCGTTCATGCATTTACCTTGTTCTTGCCATTGACATTTTCAGATTCTTTTGAGACGATTCGTCATCTGATTTCATATTGTCCGATAAGGCAGCATTGTGCAGGTTGTCATCCTTGTCTTTATATTCAGATTTCATTTCTAATGGACCTAATAACCCTGGTTCTCCAGATAAGTCACTTCTGTATGCTACTGAAATCTTCACCACTCTACTTTGTGCCACTGTACTCTATGCCACTGTACTCTACTCTGTACCATTCTACACCACTGCACTGTGCTCTGCACCATGGCTCTCTGTACCACTGCACTTTGCACCACTCTACTCTTCACCACTCTACTCCACTGCACTCTATGCCACTCTGCTCTGCACCACTCTACTCTACGCCACAGCACTTCATGCCCCTGGACTTTATGCCACTGCACTTTACACCATTGCACTCTACTCTGTGCCACTGCACTCCATGCCAGTCTACTCTACATTGCACCAGTCTACTCTATGCCACTGCATTGTACTCTGCACCACTCTAGTCCACTCTACCCCACTGCACTCTTTGCTCTACTCTGCACCACTTTATGCCACTGCACTCTACACCACTGCACTCTACTCTGCATGAATGTGCTTTATGCCACTGCATTCTATGCCACTGCACTCTATGTCAATCCAGTCTACTCTACACCAGTCCACTCTAGTCTATGCCACTCTACTCTATGCCACTCTATGCAATGCCACTCCACTCCACACTGTACCACTCTACACTACTCTACCGCAATCCACTCAATGCTACTCTACTCTACGACACTATATGCCACTCTACTCTATGCCACTCTACTCTACCTCACTGTACTCTTTGCCACTCTACTTTTTGCAACTTTACTCCACTCCAAGCCACTAAACTCCACGCCACTCTTTGCCACTCTACTCCACTCTACTTCACTCCACTCTACACCATGCCTTTTCACTCTAGGCCACTCAACTTTATGCCACTCTACTCAGCTGTACTCTGTGTCAGTCCGTTCTACGCCACTGCACTCTACACCACTCTACTCTACACCACTGTATTCTATGCCAGTCCACTCCAGTCTGCTCTACAGCATTCCTCTCTACTCTACACCATTCTACTTTATACCACTCCACAACACTTCACTGTGCCCTACACCACTCTACGCCACCCCAGGCCACTCTACGCCATTCTAAGCTACTCTACTCCATTCCATTGTATGTCACTCCAAACCACATTAAGCCATGCCGCTTCACTCCATTCTACTTTACACCATTCCACACTGCGGTACAATATGGCTAAAAGACATTGGCGAAGCCAATAGCTCTCGAATAGGTGAAACCTATTGGCTTTGCCAATGCTTGTTCTATACGTCTTCTCATGTTGCTCTATCTCTAACTTCATCACTGTTTTTCCTTAGGTCTATCAGTCTGTATCTACCTTTAACTCTCTCTATTTCACCTCTTTCTATATTACCTTTCTCTCTATCATACCTCTCGGGATGCTGTACTCTTTCTACACTTCCTTCACCTTATCTTTATCTCTTTTTACCACACCTCCTCACTCTAAAGCCATACCTATTTATCTGCCTCTCTTTCTCTATCTAGATATTCTTCTTTCTACCTCTCCTTAACCTTCCATCGGGCTACCTCACCTTTTTTATTTACTTTACTTCTCTTCCTACCTCATATATCTTTCTACATCATCTCTATCTCTTTCTCCCTCTACTTCACTTCTCCCGCTATACTGTTCTCTTTATGCCCCTGTACATCTCTTGTATTCTTCCCCTTCCATTGCTTTTCCTAAGCAGGGTCACATGCAACTGTTGAGACAGAGAAGTGCATACATATAAAGAGGGGAAGAGGGACAAGGCATTAGAAGGGATATTAGGGGAAAGTTCTTTGATGTTTACCAATGGAATGGTGAAAATCCTCAGAGTACCAATCAATCAATCAATCAGGGGATTTGTAAAGCGCACTACTCACCCGTGAGGGTCTCAAGCCGTTGAGGAGGGGAGGGGGAGAAAGAGGGGTGAGAGGGGCTGCTACTGCTCGAACAGCCAGGTCTTGAGAACTTTCCTGAAGGTAAGGGGTTTTTTGGTCTGGCGCAGGTGGGTGGGAAGAGTGTTCCACATTTTGGCAGCGAGGCGTAAAAATGATCTACCGCTGGTTGTAGTTCTGCAGACGTGTGGGACAGTTGCGAAGGTGAGGTCAACGGAGCGGAGATGCCAGGTCGGGGTGTAGAAGAAGAGTCGTTTGTTGAGGTATTCTGGTCCTGTGTTGTGCAGTGCTTTGTGAGCATGGGTGAGGAGTTTGAAGGTGATTCTCTTGTTGACTGGGAGCCAGTTCAGGTTTTTCAGGTGGTCTGTGAAGTGGCAGTGGCAGGGAATGTCCAGAATGAGGCGTGCAGAGGCGTTCTGGATGCGTTGCAGCCTCTTCTGGAGTTTGGCCGTGGTTCCTGCGTAGAGGGCAATGCCGTAGTCCAGTTTGCTGCTTAAGAGGGCTTGGGTGACTGTTCTTCTGGTTTCGGTGGATATCCATTTGTAGATCTTTTGGAGCATGCAGAGGGTGTTGAAGCAAGAGGAGGAGATGGTGTTGACTTGCTGGGTCATGAATAGTGAGGGGTCCAAGATGAATCATAGGTTGCGTGCGTGGTCGGTGGGAGTCGGGCAGTTCCGAGAGTGGCAGGCCACCAGGAGTCATCCCATGTGGAGGGGGTGGAGCCGAAGATAAGGACTTCCGCCTTGTCCGAATTGAATTTGAGGCAGCTGCTCTTCATCCATTCGCCGATGGCCTTCATTCCTTCGTCGACGTAGGTCTTGGCGGAGTCCTTGGTGAGGGAGAGGATCAGCTGGGTGTCATATGAGATGATGTTGAGGTTGTGGGATCGGGCGATGTTAGTGAGCGGGCCATGTAGACGTTGAAGAGGGTCGGGCTGAGGGACGAACCCTGGGGTACGCAGCAGATGATTTCGGTGGCCTCCGAGCGGAATAGGGGGAGGCGGACTCTCTGGGTTCTGCAGGTGAGAAAGGAGGTGACCCAGTCCAGGACTCTGTCACGGATTCCAGCATTGCTAAGGCGTGAGCATAGGGTGTGGTGGCAGATGGTGTCGAACGTGGCCAAGAGGCCCAGGAGGGTGAGGGCCGCAGTATTGCTGCTATCCAGTATGGTTCTGATGTCGTTGCTCGTGGCTATGAGGGCGGTTTCGGTGCTGTGGTTGCTGCGGAATCCGGATTGGGAAGGGTCCAGGGTGCGGTTCTCCTCTAGGAAGTGGGTTAGTTGTCTGTTGACGGCCTTCTCGATTACTTTTTTCGGGAAGGGGAGCAGGGAGATAGGCCAGACGTTCTTGAGGTCCTTTGGGTCCGCCTTGGGGTTTTTGAGGATGGCGTTGATCTCGGCGTGTTTCCAGCTCTCCGGGAAGGTGGTGGACTTGAAGGAGCTGTTGATGATCTTCTGTAGTTGGGGTGCGATGACGGAGCTTGTTTTGTTGAGGATGTGGTGAGAGCAGGGGTCAGATGGAGAGCCGGAGTGGATGGTGTTCATGATTTCGATGGTGTCGTTGCTGATGGGGGTCCAGGAGAGCAGGAGGTTGGTCGGAGGTGGATCTGTGGTGTTGGTGGTTGCCGGGGCGGGGGTTCTGGGTGCTGAAGTTGTTGTGGATGTCTGCAATCTTGCGGTGGAAGTAGGAGGCTAGGGAGTCGCAGAGGTCTTGGGATGGCGGGATGTAATTGACGTTGGAGCTGGGTTTGGAGAGTTCCTTCACAATGTTGAAGAGCCCCTTGTGGCTGTGTGCGTTGTTGTGTATTCGGTCTTTGAAGGCGGTTCTTTTGGCTGCTCGGATAAGTTGGTGGTCTCTGCGGATGTCGTTTTTTAAGGCTGTGTGGTTGTCCAGAGTCTGATCTTGGTGCCACTTTCTTTCAAGTCGTTGGCAGCTTTGCTGAGATTCGTGGAGGTTGACGGTAAACCAGAAGGCCTTTCTGTCAGTGTATCTATTGGAGGGATTCTTGATTGCGGCAAGAGTATTGGCACAGGTGTTGACCCATTGGCTGAAGTTGCAGGCAGCCCTATCAGTGTCAGTGGTGTCGATGGGTAGGTTCTGGGAGAGGGTCGCGATAAGTTGGTCTTCAGTGACCTTGTTCCAATTGCATGGGGGTTCCGTTGTGGGTGGTGGTGTGTTGTGGGTTTTGTGAAGGAGAAGTGGATGCAGCGGTGGTCTGTCCAGAGGAGTTCGGTGGTGTGGCTGAAAGAGACGTGATTGCTGGTGGAAAAAATAGGGTCAAGTGTGTGTCCTGCGCAGTGGGTTGGTGTTGTGACGAGCTGTTTGAGGCCAAGGTTGGAGAGGTGGTCGAGCAGGGTGGTGGTGTTGTTGTTGTTGGTGTTCTCGAGGTTGAAGTTTAAGTCTCTGAGGAGTATGTAGTCAGTGGATGCGAGAGCGTGCGTGTTGATTATGTCGGTAATGAATTCGCTGAACTGCTGTCATGGGCCGGGGGGCCTGTAGACGAGGGTCCCTCGAAGGGTGGTGTTTGGGTCAGAGTGGATTTGGAAGTGCAGGAGTTTGGCGGGGCTGAGGGTGTTTTCGGTGTTGGTTGTGATCCTGAGGGTGTTCTTGTGGATGATGACGATGCCTCCTCCTGGTTTGTTGGAGCAGTCCCTGCGGGTGATCTTGTAGCCGTCCGTGATTGCTATGGCGATGTCAGGAGCTGAGGAGGGATTCATCCAGGTCTCGGTCAGGAAGGTGACGTCTGGGGAGGCTGAGTCAAGTAGATTCCATAGCTCTACTGCATGCTTGTGGACTGAGAGGGTGTTGAGGAGGATACATCTGAGATGTTTGCGTCCTGCCTTAATGGGTGTGTCGTTGGTGTGGAGGCTGGTGAAGGTACAGTTCAGGCAGGAGAAGGGTCTGCGGATGGTCTGCGGGGAGGCCTGAAGGCAGGCAGGAGAGCGGCCGGTGTTGAGGGCGTGGAGGGTGGCGGCATCGTAATGAAGACGTGCGTGGCAGCAGTGGGGTGGACGGGAGCCAGGGGTTCTGACACTGGGTGCGGTCATGCCGTGGATGGGCGCAGACGGGCTTGCCTTTGGCGCACGAGCGGCGCGCCCACTGAGCGCAGCCACCATTGAGTATGGAGGAGGGAGGCGGATCGGAGAGGGTTGAAAACGGCGTGAAAAAGGGGGCGGAGTCGAAAAGGGGCGGGCTGTGGGGGCAGCAGCGGCGGGGGAGAGTGACAAAGAGAGAGAGTGGAGTGAGAGAGAAACAAGGAAAAGGAGCACTCAGGGACAGTAGTGGAGCAGAGAGAAGAGCAAAGCAAAGTAAAAGAAGGAGAGAGGCAGAAGGTAGCCTCATAGGAAAGCAGAGCTCTCCCACTAGACACCAGGGATGAGGCGCAGGCAGAAGACTGCGGGTGTAGGAGTGCCTCGAACTCCTGACAGGGGTCAGGAGTTCAGAGAAGCCAGGGAAAGGGCTCTACTTAGACGGTGGAGCCACGGGGGGCAGAGCAATGCACTGACCAGGTCAGTAGTATCGCTCCAGAGTAGCGCTTTAACAAGTCCCTCTTAGCTTGTTTTTCTTACAATTCGAGTAACAAGCAGTTTAGACACTGAGGGGCTCATTTACAAGCCTTGTGGACCACCGGTGCATCACTTTTTGGGATGGACCAGCAGCTCATTTTACAGGCCCATATCTACAAGCCCACGTAAAGCCACTTTGCATGACTTTTCATGGTCTTGTAGATATGGTGTAAGGCAAAGCAATGCAAGTCGCAGCGTTGCCTTACACTGCATCAGATAGGTGTTTCATGTAGGTTGCAGTGGTTTTCCCTTCTAACACCCATGGGTTTTGGCGCATTCCTAGATTTACAAGACATTGTAAAACTGGGAATACATCAAAATCTTACATCTCCCCAGGAGAGGCGCAAAAAGGAGAAATCTCTATTTCTCCATGTTTTTTCCTATTTCTATGTGTGCTGCATTCTGCACCACACATAGAAAGATGAAATATCCTCCATGGATTGTGCAGGAAGGGGTCCCTTCCTGCACAGAATCAATACTGTCTGTGATGCAGGCATCCTTGCACCATAATGCAAGGCTGCCTGCGTCAGTGCTAGGCAGCCCATTGTGCACCACTGCAGTGGGAAAGGACAGAAATGTGTCATATCTTGTAGATACAGTGCATTTCTGCCCTTTCACCGTGATGCAGGGGAGTGCAGCAAGGTCACTTGTTGTGCTTTCCTGAGCCACAGGGCCTATAAATAAGCCCCTGAATTTCACATAAAATGTTGTTGTTGTTCCAAGTAAAAAGATCTGGCTCCAAGTAAAAAGATCTGGATCCAAACTCTGGCTTTCTCAATGCTTGTTCAAGCTTCCTTTTTGTACTATTTGGTTGGTAGCTTGAGCTTTTGGATGTTTTTCTGCGTCCTGTTTCTGAAGGTTTAGCATCTACTTTAATATTGCTTGGCATCACGGAGGCTTGAATGAGTCAAAATGGGGTTATAAATTCAAAGTTGCTACAAACACGGAGGCCCCAAAATATATCTTGTTTAGGACCCCACAATTCTTTAAGATGTCCCAGGTTCAACTTTCTCGGATATTATCTGAATAGTGCTCATTGCACGTTTCAATATCCCGTGAGCTACCTCTGTTTGTACAGTGCCACTCTCTGTGACATCATACGTTTAGATATTCTTACCAGCTTCCTTTCACCAAGGGCCAACAATGTTTGGATGACATCACTGTTTCTAATCATGTCCCTTTGAATCTTTTCTAGAACATCAGTGCTTGAGCAATAGATCAGATCACATGAAGTGACATACCCAAGGTCTGGGTTGGCCATTAAATTGTAATTGTAATTGTAATAGTATTTATATAGCGCTTACTACCCCTGACGAGGCGTCGAAAGTGCTTTTCGACGAGTAGCACGCTCCTCCGGAACCCAACAAGAATTAGTGATGGATTAGTATCGGGAAATATGAGGACAGTTTTAGTATTATTATGAGTTAATTTGAGCCGCGGATATGAGAGTTTGTTAGTTAGACTGACTGGAGTAATGGAGGGGTGGAGGAGGAAAGAAATCCAGAAGTGTTAATTGGGAGTATATCCCTCATTTACTCATCCCAAAGGCTTGGGATGAGTAAAGGGGAAGGAGGAGGGAAGAGTCTGTGGAAGGGTTAGGGAGATCATAGTAGCAGGTTGAGATAAATGAGGGTGAATTTAGTAGGGCTATTTGGGAGGTCATGGTAGTAGAGTGAGGTTTGGTGAGTTAGATGTGGAAGAGGAGGGAAGAGCTTAGACAGAGTTATTTAGGAGAAGAAAGTAGTAGAATGGATTTGGGATGAGTCAGAGTGGGAATGGAGGATAGATTGATAGAGACATGACATATGATGATGGGTAGATAAGTGTGATAAGATGAGAGCAGGGATTCATAGATATCTAGTATAACAACCCACCCAGGAGCCATGCAATGACCCACGAACATGCCAAGCACAGAACAACATACACACATACATACATTATATATATATATATATATATATATATATATATATATATATATATATATATATATACATATATATATATATACACACACACACATGAATACACACACATATGTACATACAATACATAATTAGAACCATACAATACATAATTAGAACCAAGGGTAAATACACTTAGTCAAACAGGTTTAAAAGAGTGTGTGTGTATTTTATTGTTATGACATAGTAGTGAATCCATATTTTCTAAAGAACTATACATAACTAGAAATATACACATAACCAGAAAAAATATTTATCAACATAGGCATATGCAGTCCATAGTTGTTTGAATATGGTGGTTATGAAGGAAAGAGCCAACTCTTGAGTAGTTTTCTGAAGACAAGAAAGTTATCTGTGGCTCTTATAGTTGGGGGTAATGAATTCCATAGTTTGGCTGCTTGAATGGAGAAGGGTGTACCACCTATAGTCTTTTTCTTGTATGGTGGTGTTCTAAGGCGGGGTGCCAATCTTGAGAGGAGGTTTCTTTGTTGGATGTATTTGGTTATTTTGTTTCTGATAAAAAGCGGTCCTGTTCCATGTATAGCTTTGTGGGTGATACAAAGCAGCTTGAAAGTGCATATTCTGGCAACGGGTAACCAGTGTAGTGCTCTCAAGGCAGGGGAGATGTTGGCTTGCGGCTTTACATGTAATAGTAGCCTGGCTGCAGAGTTCTGAATACGTTGTAGTTTTTTCATAATAGGTAGAGATGATCCATGGTAGAGGCCATTGGCATAATCCAGTTTGGATAGTACAAGCGAGATAGTAGCTTGCACCTTGTGTGGAAATCCGAGGTGGGGGAAGATGCGTCGTAGAGTCTTCAAGGTGATGAAGCTTGTTTGTGCTAATTTGTCCACTTGGGCATTCATAGTTAACATGGAATCCATGGTGATTCCAAGGTTTTTAACTTCCTTGGATAACTGAGAAGGTGGTCCGAGATCGTCAGGCCAGACGCACAGAGGGTTATAACTTTTCCAGTCACCACATATGAGTATTTCTGTTTTGGAGGTATTTAGTTTGAGATGTGTATTCCTTAGATGATACCCTAATTGTTTTTACGCACATTGACAGATTAAGGCCTCTAAAATATCTCCAATGTCAACCCCAGCCCAGACCTTCTGTGACTGCATTCTTGACCACATAGGTCAAGTGACTATTGGCAAGAGAAAAATAAGAACACTCCTGCGAGAGATCTAGAGTGGCAAACAGCTCTATTTTCTGTGGGTTTGTCCTGCTTTTGAGTGGTCTGTCTTGTTGCCCAGAATGAAGGGCTGTGGGATTCAAGTATCCCAATTTTTCCCACATAAGATAAGCAATAGAGGAGGATTTGAGTTGCTAATCAGGACACCAGGTGCGGCCTGACAGGGATTCCAACTCTCACTCTTTTATCTGTAAAGGAGGCTCCTGTCAGAGGCTAGGAAGGAGGAGCTGTAGCACAGGAAGGCTCCTGCACAATGCAGCTTCAGGAGCATGATCAGCTGTAGATATGAAACTACAGAATGTGGCCACCTGCCTTTGAACAGCCCTAAGCATGTGACTGAAACCCTTGCTGCGGTCCTGTACTTGGACTATGACTTAGGTGTTTATTTCTTTCCTGAAGCCTGTTTCATAGTGCTCAGATATTTTCAGATTAGTTGACAAAGGCCCTGAGAGAGTGTGATTTGCTCAAGATCTAACAGTTTGTTAAAGTAAGGGGACATAAGACAGCAACATACCACTACTACCTGCTCCAAAGATATTACATTAACCACCACACTGCATGCAAGTGAATATACCCTGGGAATGGGCACTGTCCTCTTATCCCAGGCTCTATCCAGTCCAGTTTCTTTTGTAACCACACATTTAGTGGCAGATTTTAGACTGATTCTAAATACTCTCAGGCTTGTCATAAATGGAACATTGAAATAAATTCAAAAAGTGATTGCTCAAGAGCACATAATTTGGCCATATGCGGAAGCTAGGATACAAAATGTGTTTCCTGGTTCTATAGTTAACAACTAGCCCACTCACCCACAACTGGGGTGGCAGTAATTCTATTAGCAGGGCCAAGGGACAGTCCTTTTCAGAGAAGCATCACTATGTTACCGGCCTCTCAGATTTACAATAGTGTTTATTTCCAGCATGGTTTGGTGAGGTGGAAAGGTGAGAATAGGTGTTAAGAAATCTAGTTCCATGGCATCTAGCTCTGTTGTCTTCTTAGCCCACTGACTTGCCTACCGTGTAAGAGGAGCTGCCATGGTTATTATAGCACACACCACCTGTATTTAGTCAGTTTCTATAACGTTAATAAGACATAAGTAGATTACAAGACCTTTTCTTTGGGTCCTTTTGGCAGTAGGTGGTTACTGAGCATTATCCGTGGTGGATACCAGCCGCTGCCCGTTCATTGGGGCTGAGGGGCCACGCCCTCCACCTTTTGCCTCTCAAGAAGAGTGTCTGTCAGACTGAGCAAAGGGCAGCCTGACAGACAGTCTTCATTTTCAGATCAGGCAACCAGGAGCTATGCTTGTGCGATTTGCGCAGGCTCCTGGCTGCGTGAGCTGAAGTTTGCAGGGCTGAAGATGTCACAGCTCCTATGGGCGTGACCTTCTCAGCTCAGCAAAGATGCCTTGAGGCCCTTCCCCTCGGTGACGAGGGGAAGCGTCACCCATTGACTCTGATCTGGACGCTTCAGGTTTAAGCCCTGAAGCACCCAGAGAGAGTGTCAATCAGTGACACCTTGTCACAGAGTGGGGTGGGGTCAGAAGTCTCACTGACCCCATCCTACTCTGTGACGAAGTTGGGACTGCTGCCTTCCCTCATTGGCTGACCTGAGGTCAGCCAATGAGTGAAGACGGCAGTCCCAACCCTCCTGGGACCTCCGAGGCAGAGCTGAAGGTAAGTGTGTGTGTTTTTTTAAATGAATGTTTGGTGCATGCGTGTGTGTATGTTTGCAATATTTGATGAGTGGTGTGAATGAATGAGTGAGTGAGTGAGTGAGTGAGTGAGAGTGTACATGTGTGTCCCGCCCCCCTCCCTCCTAAAGTTACCGGCCACCACTGATGGATACTCATGTTTCCTATTATGTTGTTTGAAGCCTAAGACCATTTCTTGAGCATAAATAGTAATTGCATCCGAGAAGCTCAAAATGTGGCCAAGGTGTATCTTTTAAGGTGGCCTGATTTTGAGGAGGGAGTCTACTGAATGAGACTCCACGAATCATTGTTCTCCATTACTGACAAACGTCCTCTGGTGTGTCCACGTGCACAAAGCACCCTGCAAAGTGATAATGGAAAGTTGGGAATCCTAGATAGATGATATCCCCACAAGGAGCTCTTATAGTAGGAAGCCTTGATTAATGAAAGTACTTTTTATGAGTCGTAGTCCATATGTTTCTTCCGAGAGCCCCTTTTGGACTGAGTCCAGGACAGGATCGGACTGGGACAGAAAATAGGCCCAGACACCAAAATAAAACTGCCCTCACTAGGTAATTAGATAGCTAAAAATGTGGCCCATGTTTGCAAATTGTGGCAGTTTTGAATTTATAAAGACACTCTGTATAAGTGTTTTGCAAGGAATGGAAGGCGGCATGGATTTGAGCTTGCTGTGTGCAATGTTTGTCTTAATATCAGGAAAATCAACAGTAAAAACCGGACCAGCAGACCATAAAACAGACCCAAAGCAGCCGAAAGCACAGCCAACACACTGACTTTTCAGACCACCCCCTCGGGCACTGCCTGATAGGCCAGTCCAGCCCTGTCCCAGGCATGGTCAGGGGAAGAAAGCACTAATGTCAGTTCGTAAGTAAAGCAGACACAGAAAATGGTGATCTCATTTATGTCGCCATTTGCAAGAAGCATTTTATTTTGTGCGAAGAGTTGAAATAGAGCTAGAGGTGACAGTGACATTTCCCCCACCCTATTTGAAGCCATATTTAGCCTTAAGAACAGTTCCACTTATCGCCATCAGAGGGAAGTGTGTGGCTTCTGTCACCCACGTCAAAGAAGAGCCATGTAGCCTTCTTTTCAATTCAGCATCTCGCCGCCAAGGGGCACTGTGCGGTCTTCTACAGGTTCTTAGCGTTTTGGGTGGGTTTCAAAGTTATTTGGAGAGTCGCTAAGAACACCTCTTTCTCCTGCTTGATATTCCTGCAGTGTGATTGGCTCCGTGAGGTTGGTCTTCTCACCACCTCCCCCGCACCTCCTGTGCTGTTGCACCCCCTTCAAGCTCCTCTTTCCCAAAAGCATCGTGTTCTGCACCCACCCACGTACCTCCTGTGCCACCCAGTGTGCTTCTCGCAGCTCTCAGCATTTTGATGTGAGCTGTCTATCTATCTATCTTTCCGTTCTGTCTGTCCTTCTGTCCATCCACCGATGGCTGCATTTCCTCTCCTCCTTTCCTCCCATCTCTTCGGCACTCTCTCCCTTTTAGTAGTTCTCTTCACATCGTTGGTCTGCACAACTGCCTATCAATATACCTGTCTCTCGGTTTATCATGGAAGTCAATTAGTTATTGAACCTACTGCTGCAGGCGCATATACGGCAGACGTCATATTATCCGTAAATTAGCTCAGTGGGTTAACGTGCTGACATCTACGTACCACCTGTGGCTCCAATGCTCAAATCATTGCAGGATTGACTTTATCTTTCCAACACTGATAAAATGGTTAGCACCTTTTTGGTTAGTGGTAGTAATAACACCTATTATTGAAGCGAACAAAGATATGCTAGTTTGTGGAGTGATATAATGTTTACATGTACCTTTAGATAGATAGATAGATAGATAGATAGATAGATAGATAGATAGATAGATAGATAGATAGATAGATAGATAGATAGATAGATAGATCTGTTGTTTTATCTATCTCTTTCTATAGCTCTACATTCCTTTTACATGACCAAGGCACGTTTATTTCTCCTAGGGCCAGTTTCGCTGAGAGCCTTACAACAATCTGTAAAATAAGTAATCTTTAATATTCCGGCTGCCACAATTAACAGTCTCACCACTCATTGTAAATACACTCTGTATCCGAGTGTTACTCCGGTCCACGTATATTTTGCAGTCAAATAAAAAATCGACCAATCAGAGCTGCGGTATTACTGTATGGACCTCTCCCTGGAAGTAAGAGGGGGAGACGAAAGCGAAACCCCTTGCTCTGATTGGGACCCATGCTCAATATAAATAACACACGTTTCAAATGTTAGTTATGTAAAGCTCTGAATTGGACGTCGCTAAAATCCCAAAGAAACTACACAAGGGGACCAGAACATTGTTTCCTGAAAGCAAAGGTGTAGGGGTGTGCGAAATTGACATCATTTCTTTTTGCACAATTATTGCAATTGTATTTATACAGTGCTTACTACCCCTGACGAGGCACTGAAGCTCTTCATGGCGAGTAGCACGCTACCCCGAAAACCATGAGAAATTTCAGAAAATAACAGAGAATTATGTGAAATGCAAATCTGGCGCTTAGCGCTGTAATTTAGAGATAAGTGCAGCCTCTAGTCCATTTTGGATGTAAAGGTGCATTTTTGCTCTTTAAAGAGGCACAAAAACACACAAGTGCTGTGAACAACAGCCGCTTGTGTTCTTGTCGTTCACGTGGTTCTCATGCTCCCACGATAGGATTTTAACCTTAATGGACTTGAAATAATGTGATGAGCTTCAATGGCGTAATTTCGGGACTTTTGCATAACAAGCGTTAAAGCGAAATGACAGTGATTGTATTTGCATAATGAAAAGTGTGCCTAGGCGCACAAAGGAGGCCTCGCCGTGACCCCAACAAAAAGGTACACTCCCTTAAAAAGAAACAGTTTCCTTCATATGAGACCTGAGAAGCTACACAATTAATGTGTTATGCTAAAATACAATACATTTCAAATCAAGTGATTTTAAAACTGCCAAGAAATAAAACAAAATAATTCAAAAATAATCTTGCAAAATGTATTTTGTAAGTTTGCGCCGCTTTTGCGTCAGAAAGCGGCGCTAAAAAGTATAAATACGTGCCAAAAAGTCCACATTCCTTTATTGTCGTCAGCATAGACAGCTCTTCTTTGTAATTCAGTTATTTTGGAGGCTGAGGGCCAGATTTCCTGTTTTTCATGCAGTGGAGTGCTGGGTGAAAAATTGCAGTGGTATGTTGCTTGAAGTGCTTAATTTGAGCCGGCGGTTGCCGGTGGGGGGCACCAGCACTTATTTTGGGGGACCAGCACTTCTTTCTCTACATCAGACATTTCCCCACACCAACAGAGGGAAAACAAATTAAACGAAAAGTGTGATAACGGACTAAAGAGTGCCTGGCAGTGAGTTAAAGAGGCCTGAAATGGTTTAAGGACTAGCAACCTTGCTATTCGTGCTCTGACATTTTATGGCGCCAGCTGCGGGAGTCTGAGCAGTGTATTGGGCACCGGCACTCATTATTTTACAAATAAAGCTCTGCATGAAAGACAGAAAATAGCGCAGTGCCATATTTAATAAGAGCTGCCTGCCGATGATGTCATCAGAGGCACTCACGCTAACTCTGGATGCTCTGCGTCACGCACCCCCTCACACTGTGGTGCAAAGGAGACTCTACATTGTCTAGTCTAGCATTTGTACTGGACCTACGCCTTCCAGAATGACTTCCTAGGTATTGACAGCAGCACAGGGCTCAGACGTGTAGCACACATTGGGAGATATACCATAGGCCCCTTTTTTGCACCAGCTTTTCTTTTGGGTTAGGATTTGTCAGTGTTTTGAAGGTGCGTGGATTGGCTTTTGTAAGTCTGTCAGAGGGGCAGCCTTAGTTGAAAAGTGGGGTATAAATCTCTTATAATAACCCACTAATCCCAAAAAAGATCTCACCTTCCACTTTGTTCGGGGATATGTAAGCTTGTACATGGCTTAGGCATAGTCCATTTATGGTTTTATTGTACCATCTTCAATAACATAACCTAGATACTTTATCAAGGTTTTGGCTAGGCGGTATTTCTCTGGATTAGCTGTTAACCCGGCGTTGCAGAGGATGTGAAGTACAGTCTCTAGATGTTTTAAATGATGCTCCCAGGCTGGACTATAGACAATTATATCTTCGAAATAGGCAGCAGCTAAATCTTGATGTGATCGTAATAAGGAATCCATTAACCGTTCGAAAGTAGCAGGGGTGCAGGGTTCATTGGCCGACTCCCAGTACCTCGGGAAAAGGACAACAGCAGGTAAGTGAACGTTTGGTTATTTGTTTTCATTATAGGGCCGGGTTAGTGAAGAGGGCAGTGGGGAAAAAAGGGGTCCGGTGCGGGACTTTAATACATCCATCGTCTTGTGCCTTGGTAACCTGATCACACGTGTCACCTACATTTAGGTGTTTTGGTGCTCACCAGTGTTTGTAGGCTGTAGAAAGAAGTCATGCAAGAGAATCCCTACTAACGACAACTACCCGTTGTCTCACTCCCTCCTCTTTTGACAACCCGAAATCAGTCACTCCGACCGCATATGTGGTCACTGCTTTGGAAAGCCACGTCCCTCCTGGGACATGGCCGGCAAGTGCTTGTTCCTCTGCTCCTTTATGCCCGAAGTGTATTCTTCCGTCCTTGTATACTGACTGAGCACTCCACACGTCGTATTTCAGGGGCTCCGTTTTAGGTTCTGGCATTTCACGTCCTTCCCCCAGGCCTCGGATTCTCGCTCTCCTCCTGTCCTCCTTCCTGCTTTTCCAGCCTCACCTCCAGGCTCTCCCTCCTTGTTGTCCAATCCATGTGCTCTACGCCCTCTGACATGGGAACAGGACTGCTGAGTGTGCGGGATTTGGTACCCCCGGGGCATTCATCACCGTCCTGTAACCACCAATCACCGGATGTCATGTGCTGGGTTTCCAAAATGCCTGTTTCACCCTCCATAGGAGTAATAGAGCAATTTTATAACAGTGGCCCTGCGCTAGCATCAAAGCATTGGCAAATATGAAGTTCAGATTCCATGGTCAATGCTTGATTTCTCAGCTAAGACATGCAACAAGAATGCTGATTTTTAGTCAAATGAGAGCATGACTGTTTTGGGGGAAAATATGATGGATAAACTATATAACACCCAAAAAATTTCTAAACTAATGTTAACTACCTTGGATTATTACAGGATTTTAGAGGGAAACGGTTTTAAAGCCCATCACCTTATGTAGCCCAGCCCCCAGTGTAATATGATATGCTATCCTATACAATACCAGAGAGTCATTGTCTCACAAAGGCACATAATGAGTCAAAAATGAATAAATATATGTACATCCTTGCTTTTTGTGAGTCTCTCCTCTTCATTCATTCCACTTGGTACTACATAATCTAAAACAATAAGCCAGCAAGCTTCTCTTTCTCTCCGGTTTCTTTCTCTATTGCCTCTTTCAATTGCTCAATCAACAGTGTGGCAATCAGAGTCATGAATAGGTAAAAAGCACAAAAGTGGTGAAAGATGGATCCCACTATCTTCTGCGATTTGATTTTGAATGTGTAGGTGAAGCAAAACAGCTACTTGATTACCGTGCTGCACTTCAGGTACAGAACAAAGTAAAACTACAGCACCAAAAAGGATGGGATCCAGTGACTGTGGCAGTTAGTGTTTAACAAGTAGTATTGTTCTGAGACATATCTCATCTAAAGACACCTCTCCAATTCGGCTTATTTTCCAAACATGGAGTTTCTCCATATGCACGATTTCGCTCCTAACCAGTATACTCAAGTCAGGAGGCAGTTAAAACAACATTGAATTCACTGTGTAATGATGCAGAATCAAGAAAAGTCTTGGGGCCATTGTCATGAAATAATTGCTTTCCATCCTTCTAAAAAAAACCTTAGCAGAAGGAATGGGCACGTTAGTGGTAAAACCCAGTAGTACCTTCTTTAACTTTATGAGGTCATGCTCATAGGAACACTGAAGGGTTTAGAAAACTCTTCCTGAATCTAACATTTAACAAATGGTAAGATAAACTGTGTTTCATTGCCTAAAGTACATGTCCTTTGTGACAACGACATTCTGATTGGCTGGCAAAGTATTACACTGAATTATCTAAAACCAGGCATTTATAGACTGTTAATGCCCTGTTTTTAGAGTTTTGATTGGCCATCACTCTTTGAACATTCCAGTAGAGTGTGCCTATTAAATAGCGAACGGGGAACATAGTGGGACCTTATTAATAAAGACAGAATAACAAGGGACAGAATATTGAAAGGTAAGCATGTATACGTTTTTCTATACCTAACTCCACATATATGTACTGTTAGATCTGTCAACTATTGGCGTGGTTCCCCCTGTGTTTTTGCTTCTGAACTTCTGTTTTGATCCAATGCTGAATTACATTTTTAGTGGCTTTAGGACTCTGGGCAGTTTACCACTGCTGGCCAGTGCGGAGGGGTAAGTGCTCTATGTCTAAATTGTTTGGGCGATTGGTTTATCCATGGTTGGCATATTTGGTTTACTAGTAAGTCCTGAGTATAGTACACATGTATGCCCAGGGCCTGTGAATCAAATGCTACTAGTGGGCCTCAGCACTGTTTGTGCCACCCACATGAGTAGCCCAGTAAACATGTCAGACCTGCCACTGCAGGGTCTGTGTGCCCAGTTTCAAAGTGCCATTTCAAGTGCACCCACTTGCCAGACCCAAACCTTCCCTTTTACTACATGTAAGTCACCCCTAAGGTAGGCCAAAGGCAGCCCCATGGGTAGGATACAGTGTATTTACAAGGTAGGACATGTATTCGTGTGGTTTACATGTGCTGATAGTGAAACACTGCTAAATTAGTTTTTCACTACTGCAAGGCCTAACTCTCCCTTAGAGTAGCATGGGGATTTCCTTGAAATACTTTTTGATTGTAATTTCTATTTGGGAGCAAATAGAGATACGGAGTTTGGAGTCATGGAGTTAGTGATTTAAAAATACATCTTTTGGTGAAGTTGGCTTTTGAATTGTAGGTTATGAAAATGGCACTTTTAGAAAGTGGGCATTTTCTTGCGTAACCATTCTGTGCCGCTGCCTGTCTGTTGAATACACTTCTGGTCAGGGTGACAGTTGGGCTATGTGTGCATTCACTCTAAACAGTCACACAAAGGGAGCTGAGGTGTGCCTGCAAATCCTGATGGCCCATCACCAGAATGATGGCTCTTCCTGAGCTGGAGAAGTGGGAGAAGTTGGCACTTGCTCCTGAATAGGGCTGTGCCTGTCCTCACACAAAGCAGTCTTCAACACCCTGGAGTGTGTATGGGGCCAGAGCAGGGAAAGGCAGGGTCTTGTGCACTACAAAGACTTCTCGTTGAATTTTGCCTACTACAAAGACAGAAATGGGTGTAAGTACTGGACCTCTGACCCCACATACTAAGAACACTTCTGGACTGAGGAAATTGTGCCAGGAAGAAGAGCTGGATCCTGCAGGAGCAACTGCCACTCTGCACGTCCTTTGATGTGCCGGCCTGCTGCTTCTGTCCTGGGAGTGAAAGGACTGGAGTTTGCTTTCTAAATCCTGATTTCCAAAGTTCTCCAAGGCCTTGAACTGAGCTTGCTTCCTGTTAAGAAGCCTGAGGGACATCATAGACTTAATCTACCGACGCCTGGGTCTTGAGTTGCCAAGTGGTGACAAATTCAGCTCCTGTGCCCTTGGAAGTGAGCTCTGGTGCAACGAAGAAGAAACCAAGCACATCAACTCCAGAGTGACTTTGGAACTGTCGCTGCACTATGACTCCGCGCCACCTGCACCAGAGCCGTGGTCCCCGATGAGTGCAACGACTCAACCTGCAACACAGGCCTGACTCCACCACAGTGCCTCCAAAGTCCCACCACAACATGAGTCCAGAGTGTCGTGTCATGGACGTCCGTGACACCCGACTCTGCCGCAGCACCTGTGGCACATGGCGTGATCGCAACACTGCAAAGTTTACGCCTCACATCTTGACCTGCTGGATTTATCAAACCCGCCAGCTCACAGGGAACCAACGCCTCTCAAATGACAATGCATCACCTCAACTGCACCGTAAGGAACCAACGTCTCATCTCCTGCCCACAGTCGCTCGTGAGTGGAGTCAGACTGTTGGGAACGACTCCGTGAAGCTGCTGTGATAGCGTTAGTTGGAGATATTGTGTTTCTAAGCACTATACTAAGATTTCATCTTTGAAAATTCGTATCTTTACTTGTGTATGTTGGATTTGTGTAATTTTGGTCTTGTTTTACTCAGATAAATATTGGCTATTTTTCTGATCTGATATGGAGTACTTTTGTGGTGTTTTTACTGTGTTACTGTGTATGTGTACAAATACTTTACACATTGCATCTGAGATAAGCCTGACTGCTCGTGCCAAGCTACCACGGGGTGAGCAGGGGTTACTTTAGCTATGTGACTCCCTTTCCCTGATTAGAGTGAGGGTCCCTACTTGGACAGGGTACAAACCACTGCCAACTAGAAACCCTGTTTCTAACATCGGTGGTCAGCGGTAAGGATAGGACTTGAATTTGTACTTGACATACATTGATTGGTGTACCCAACTTCCAAATCACAGACCATTATGCAACCAGATACAGTTTTTTTGTCCTTTTTTTCCTTTTTGGCCTCCTCTTTTTGCCTTCTGGAATTCTTGGGCAACTTCTGAGTTTCATCCACAATTATGTCCCAGTCTGGTGAGACATCAGCAGTTATTGCAGATTTGGTGTTTGAGCAGGAGATGTTGGATTCCTATATGGTGCCTCAGCTCAAAAAGTTTTGCAAGGAGTTTGAGTGTCCTTTTAAAGGCCTAGCTAGAAAGGAGGAGCTGGTAAAGGCGCTGATGGCCTGGTTGGCAGCCAGGGAGGCTGGTGAGCACGAAGAGGTGGACAGTGTGGATCTGGTGGAATAGAACTTGCCTAGGGATTTTGTGGCGCAACAGTATCTGCCTGGGGGAAAGGCCCCCTCCAGAGAAGCCAGCAGTGTTTCTTCAAGGGGTCTGACCCCAGAGGAGCTGGAGGACAGGCAGGAAGCAAGAAAGCACCTTTTGGAGCTTAAAATGGAGGCAAAGAAACTAGCCATAGAGGACAGGAAAATTATCTTGGCTCAAGGGCTGAGCTTAAAGGAGCTGGACTTGAAAGGCAAGGCCAGCACAGATGGTGGCAGCATTTCATCAGTGCAGTCTGAGAAAAGGGTGCACCTACACAATAATCTAGGCAAAGAGAACACCAACGAGGATGATATACACAAGTGGTTTCAGAGCTATGAGGCAGCTCTCCACATGCACAGGATCCATGAGAAAGACTGGGTGGCAGGTGTAGGAAAGTACCTTCTTTTTAGCTGCTATCAGTATGCGTTGACTGTTTTCACTAGGATCCTGCTAAGCAGGACCCCAGTTATTGTGCTCTCTGGTTGCTTAGGACTTTGCACACCCCACAATTGGCTTATAAGTGCCACCATATAAGTCCCTAGTATATGGTACTTAGGTACCCAGGGCATTGGGGCACCAGGGGTTCACTGCAAGTCACCCCTATGGTGGGCTCTCCTAGACCAGAGGGCAGGGTGAAGAAACCTGTGTGTGAGGGCACACCTGTATGAGTAGAGGTGCTCCTATGAACTGCACCTCCATTACACTGTACTTTGTAAGTGCAGGAAAGCCATTTTACCCATGTACTGGACATAGGTCACCTGTGTCCAGCAACATGATGGTAACTCCGAACCTCACCATGTTTGGTATCAAACATGATGGAATCATACCCCAATACTGTTGCCAGTATTGGTTGTATGGTTCCATACACTCTGGGGAGCTCCTTGGAGGACCCCCAGCATTGTCCCTCCTAGTCTTCTGGGGTTTTCCGGGCAGCTCGCGCTGCTGCCACACCTCAGACAGGTCTCTGCTCTCCTGCTACTTGACCAGCACAGGCAGAGGAAGGCAGAACAAAGGATTTTCTGTGGGAGAGGGAGGTACCACCCTCTCCCTTGGAAACAGGTGTTACATGGCTTAGGAGGGGTAGCCTCCCTAAGCAACCGGTATGCTTTGAAGGGCAGATTTGGTGTTGACCTTGCATAAACCGGTTTGCACCAGTCCAGGGACCCCAGGTTCCTGCTCTGTCACGAAACTGGACAAAGGAAAGGGGAGTGACCACTGTCTTGTCCATCACCCCCCCCAGAGGTGGTGCCCAGAGCTCCTCCAGGTGGCCATTTGAATCTGCCATCTTGAGTCCAAGGTGGGCAGAGGCCCCTGTGGGCATCTGAGTGGCCAGGTCAGGCAGGTGACTTCACAGCCCACTCCTGATAGGTAGTCACCTTGCAGGTAACCTTCCTGACCTAGTTAGGGTCTCCCTCTTGGGTGGGTCCCTGGATTCAACATGCAAGATTCCAGCAGGACACCTTTGCATCATTTACTTCATCTTCTGGCCAATGGAACCGTAACTGGACTCTAAAGGAATCAACAATCTGAAACTCCAGTGAAGACTCTGCTTGCAATGCAACATTCTTTTTTCTGCTCCTTCCAGCAACTGCAACATTTCCCCGGCTGTGCATCCTCTGAGGTCGACGAGACTCCAACCTGCACTGAGAAGTAAGAAGAAAACTCCCTTGGAGTGAAGGAGTCACTCCCCTGCATATGCAGGCACCAACGACCCCGGCTGCATGGATCTGCTCTCCTCCAGAACTGCATGGATCTTGCATCTGGATTGGTCCCCTTGGTCCTCTCTGCCAGCTATCTAACTTGGGAGACGGTAAGCCTTTGCCTCTCCTTGCGGAATAGTATTCCTGTGCACTGCGACTCTTTCAGCTAACAAGGCTTGTTTGCTCCCTCTCCAAGGGATCTTCCGGCTTCTTGTAGCCCTGATCCCCAGCACTTCTTCCTGCCAAGCACAGTCTCCTTCCTGCTGCTCCAGTGACGTGAAACTCCTTTACAGGTGTGCTGAGTGGGCTATACCGTGACTGCTGTCCCACCTGCCAATGGGTTGCCTGTGGGGGCTGCCTCCTCTTCTTGTGATTCTTCCAACTGCTGAGGGTCACCCCGGACTCCGCCCCTTGGGTCGAGTCCGATTGGCCTTGCTGGTCTACTGCAACCCGACAACTGACCTGGGACGTCACCTGCATCACTTCAGGGACTCATCTTCAGCTCCTGTGCTGCACAGCTTGTCTTCTTCATCCCCTATCGACCTGGTCCTGCATTCACAGAGGAGTGGGTAGTGGCACCTGCCACAATCGGACACTCCAACACGAACTGGACTTGGTCCCCTTCCTTTGCAGGTCCTCATCTGTCAGAATCCACCTTTGAGTTCTTCCAGTCTTGTGTGGGTCTTGCACAGTCCTTTTCCTAAGTCCTCCTGTTAGTTTTGGGGAAAACCAGGTACTTACCTCTGCTCTTCCTAGTTCCTCCAACTCCCCTCTAATGATTCCACATCCTTGGGTGGGGGTCTGTATCTCGCATTCCACTTATTTAGTATATGGGTTGACCCTCCCCTAGGGCCTACACTGCTTTCTAATACGTTTGCCAATGCTTGTTGCTTTTATGCTCTTTACCGATTGCTATTGTGTATATACTTAGTGTGTTTAATTACCTCCAGCTGGGGGGACTGCCTAATAATATTCTAGTATTTGTGTTACCATAATAAAGTACCTTTAATTTTTGTAACACTATGTGGTTCTTTCATGTGTGATAGTGCTGTGTGACTATAGTGGTATTGCATAAGCTTTGCATGTCTCCTAGATAAGTCTTGGCTGCTCATCCACAGCTACCTCTGGAGAACCCTTGCTTCCTAGACACTGCCTACACTTCACTAATAGGGAATACCTGGACCTGGTATAAAGTGATAATACCATAGGTGCTCACCATACACCGGGCCAGCTTCCTTCAGCAGGTCTGTGGAACTACTTCACAGTGGAAGGGAGGGACACCTTGTTGGCACCAGGGACAGCAAGTGAGCTCACCTACACTACCATGACGGGTACCCTTATCACTAGGTATGACCAACACCAGAGATGTACAGAAGGAAGTTTAGGGGGAGTAGGAAACTTGATTCCCAGGCCTGGCTTGAGTGCATGGATTCCTTTTGCAGAGCACTGGATGTTTGGGTGAAGGGCAGTGAGGTAAAAGATTAGCAGGGGCTGTGCAATTTGTTTGTATGGGAGCACGTGTCTTGTCTGTGCTTTCCCAAGCTTCGCCAGCCCTTGATTGACAGCAGCATTACTGCCCCTAGGTAGCTTGCTCAGCAAGTGGACCATTGGATAAATACCAGGGTCCACAAGAAGTTGTAGGTGGGCAGGGTCCCCAGCAGAAGATGGAGGGGGGGACAAAGATAAAAGTAAGGGGTTCTCAAAAAGGTCCCAAACTAGTTTCCAGGGTGAGGATTCCCAACCCCCTGTTGAGAAGAAGTTGGTTCTCTTCAGGAAAGTCTGCAGGGAAGGGAATCCTAAAGTATTTCCCCTATAATCAGGAAGGACATGTCGGGGGAGTCCCGCGTGTCCCAGGGGCTTGGGGAGGAATAGGCCTCAGTTAGTGGTGGGGAGCCAGCTAAGTTAACCTTAGTCTCTTTGGGTGAGGGTGAGGTGGTCCAGAAAACCTCCATGTCTAACAACATTAAGAAGTACAGGCAGTGGGTGACCATCAATGGGAGGTGGGTGGAGGATCTGAGAGTCACAGGAGCCAGTATGACAACTGTCTGCTGTCATCTGGTGTCTGATCAACAGGTGATCCCTAATGTGGTCCACCAGGTTTTAGCAGTAGGCAGCAGTGAGCACCAATGTCTGGTAGCTCAGGTTCCCTTTGAATGGGGGGTCTCAGGTTCTTTGATGGTAGCTGTGAGTCCATCTATGCCTATTGACTGTCTGCTAGGGAATGTCCTGAAACATACCACCTGGAAGGAGGTGTAGCTCAGGTCCCAGTTGGAAATGTCTGGATTGCCAGAGTAGGCATGCATTACCATATGGTCCATGTCCGCCAGAGAGGGTGAGCAGAAGGACTGGAGCTTGAAACAGTGGCCCAGGTGCCTGCCAGGAGGAGGAGGGGCATGTGAAACCAGCTCCTGAGATTCCCCCAGTACAGGAAGAGGCTGAACCTGAGGGGGACGCTCCAGTACCTAAAGGGGAAGAAGTGACCGAACTGGCTGACCCACTGGCATCAGGAATGAAGTCCCACGAGGGAGGAGTTCTGTGCAGTACAGAAAGCACACCCCACTCTTGAGGGTCTTCGGAAACAGGCTGAGGCCCAGGCAGCGGGTGACGCCTCTGGATCTCACCTTATCCCTCTGGGATAATGATCTCCTGTATAGCGAGCCTGAGGTTGCAAAGCCTGGGGAGGCCCATGTGCTGGTGGTACCCCAGTGTTTCAGAGCCTTCCCACTGGGTCTGGCTCATGATGTGCCACTGACAGGTCATTGGGGGCAGGACAAAACATTTGACAGGCTTGTCACCCACTTCCATTGGCTCCAAATAAGGAAAAACTCAGAGGTGTTCTATAGGACCTATCAAACCTGCCTAGCAAGTGACAAATCTGGGAAGAGGTGCAAGGCCCCTCTTCAACCGTTTCCTTTTGAGAGCACCCTTTTTGAGTGGGTGGACATCAACATTGTGTGGCCTCTGGATCCCAAGACAGCCATGGGCAACAGGTTTATCCTAGTCTTGGTGGACCATGGCATCCACTATCCGGAAGCTATCCCTCTTAGAACAGTGACCACACCAACTGTGGCCAGGGCACTTTTGGGGATATTTACCCATGTAGGTTTCCCCAAAGAGGTAGTATCTGACCGGGGTACCAATTTCATGTTGTTGTACTTGAAAGCCATGTGGAACGTGTGTGGTGTTACGTACAAGTTCACCACCAAGGCAATGGGTTGGTTGAGAGGTTCAACCCTACCAAAAAAGGCATGATTATCGGTCTCTTAGAACCCATGAGGAGTAAATGGGACATCCTGTTAGAATGCCTGTTGTTTACATACAGGGAGGTACCACAGAAGGGGGTTGGCTTCAGCCCTTTTGAGCTTCTCTATGGGCACCCTGTGAGAGGGCCTCTCAGTTTGGTGAAAGAGGGCTGGGAACAAGCTCCTAAGAAGACCCCCCAGGATGTAGTCAGTTACATGCTGGCCTTCAGGAACCAGATAGCCTGCTTCCAGAAACTCGCCAAGGAGAATCTGGAAGCTAGCAAGGAGAACATGAAACACTGAAATGACCAGAATGCCACTCTGGTTGAGTTTCAATCTGGCCAGAAAGTGTGGGTGATGACCCCGGTAGAGCCCCGCACTCTCCAAGACTCTCTGGGTCATTTGAGGTGAAAGAGCGCAAGGGTAATGTCACCTACCTGGTGGACATGCAGACTCTTAGGAAACCTTTGAGGGTCCTGCATGTGAACTGCCCTAAGCCACACTTTGAGAGGTCTGAGTTGACCATGCTCTTGGTCACGGGTGATGGGGTGGAAGAGGAGAGTGAACCTCTCCCTGACCTTCTGTCTTCCAAAGAGCAGGATTGGTCAGTGGAGGGTGTGGATCTCTCCCCTACTTTGACCCTAGGACAGCAGAGGGACTGTTGCCAGTTACTGGGACAGTTTGCCTTTATGTTCTCACTCATCCCTGGAGTCACCCACTGGTGTACCCACGATATTGACACTGGGGACAGCCTGCCTGTTAATCACAGGTCTTATAGGTTGACTGATAGAGTGAGGAACAGCATCAAAGAAGAAGTCTCTGAGATGATGGAGTTCGGGTGATTGAGCACTCCAACAGTCCTTGGTCCAGCCCAGTGGTTCTGGTTCCCAAGGCTGCTCCACATGGTGTCACCCCTGAAGTGAGGATCTGTGTTGACTACTGGGGCTCAATTTTGTCACCAAGACTGATGCACATCACATCCCATGATCTGGTGAGCTCATTGACCGGTTGGGAGCTACCAAGTTCCTCAGCACATTTGATCTAATGTCTGCATACTGGCAGATTGCCTTAACCGAGGGGGCCAAAGAGAGGTTGGCGTTGAATGCCAGAGGCGTGTTATCAGTTCCGTGTGATGCCAGTGAGTTAAAGAATGCTCCTGCCATCTTCCAGAGACTGGTCAACCAGGTCCTGCTGTGTTAGGAACTTCAGTGCCGCCTACCTAGACGACATTGCTGTCTTCAGCTCTATACGGGAGGACCACTTGCACCACCTCCAGGAAGTGTTGAGGGCCCTGCTCTATGCAGGCCTCACTATCAAGGCCAGCAAGTGCCAGATAGGGCAGGGGTCTGTGGTGTACTTAGGACACCACGTAGGGAACAGCCAGGTAGCACCCCTGCAAGCTAAGATTGACACCATTCTGGCTTGGGCACCCCCAAGACCGAGACGGGGTGAGAGCCTTTTTAGGTCTCACCGGGTACTACAGGAGATTAGTCAAGGGGTGTGGCACTATTGCTGCCCTCTTGACAGAGCTGACTTCCAGGAAGCAGCCCGTCAGGTGATCTGGACAGAGGTGTGCCAGAGTACTTTTGACGCCCTGAAGGAGGCCATATGCATGGAACCCGTGCTCAAGGCTCCTGACTTTTCCAAGGAATTTGTGGTGCAGACAGGTGCCTCAGAGCATGGTGTGGGAGCAGTACTTTCACAGCTAAACGAAGATGGACTAGATCAACCGGTACCCTTCATTAGTAGGAGGTTACTCCCCAGGGAACAGAGGTGGAGCACAATAGAAAGGGAAGCTTTTGCTGTGATCTGGGCACTGAAGAAGCTAAGACCCTACTTGTTTGGGACTCATTTCTGGGTTTAAACAGACCACAGGACTCTCAGATGGCTAATACAGATGAGGGGTGAGAATCTTAAACTGTTAAGGTGGTCCATCACCCTACAGGGAAAGGACTTTACGGTGGAACACGGGCCTGGAACAGAACATGCCAATGCTGATGGTCTGTCTAGGTTCTTCCACCTTGGTGATGGGAACTCCCAAGAGGTTGGGTAGTTCTCCCTACTTTCAGCTGGTGGGGGGCACATGTTAGACCTGTCAGCTCTTCGTGTGGTTTCCCCTGTTGTTTTGCTTATGACCTCCTGTTTTTGATCCTATGCTGAATTTTGTTTTTGATGGCATCAGGACTTAAGGCACTTTACTACTGCTGACCAGTGTTAAAGTACAAGTGCTCTCTGCCTAAATTGTATGGGTGATAGGTTTATCCATGATTGGCATATTTGATTTATTAATAAGTCCCTAGTATAGTGCATGAGGTGTGCCCAGGGCCTGTGAATCGCATGCTACTAGTGGGTCTGCAACACTAATTATTGCACCCACATGAGTAGCCCTGTGAACATGTCTCAGACCTGCCACTGTAGTGTCTGTGTGGGCAATTTTAGACTGTCATTCCAACCTGGCAAGTGCACCCATTTGCTAGGCCCACATCTTCTCTTTTACTACATGTAAGTCACCCATTAGGTAGGCACAAAGCAGCCCCATGTGAAGGGTGTGGTGTAATAACAAGATAGGACATGTACTGGTGTGTTTTACATGTCCTGATAGTGAAACACTGGGGGGACTGCCTAATAATATTCTAGTATTTGTGTTATAATTCACTATTGCAAGGCCTATCTCTCCCATACAGTAACCTTGGGATTGTCTTGAAATATCTTTTGAGTGTAATTATTATTGAGAGCAGATAGAGATGTGGAGTTTGGGGTCTCTGAGCTCACAATTTAAAAATACATCTTTTGGTGAATTTGGTTTCTTAATTGTAGGTTTGAAAATGCCACTTTTAGAAAGTGGGCATTTTCTTACTTAACAATTCTGTGCCTCTGCCTGTCTGTGGAATACACATCTGGGTCAGGATGACAGTTGGGTTGTTTGTGCATTCACTCTAGACAGTCACACAAAGGGAGCTAAAGTGTGCCCTGCATATCCTGATGGCACATCACCAGGCTAATGGGTCTTTATGAGCTAGAGTGGTGGGAGGAACTGACACTTGCACCTAAATTGAGCTGTGCCTGTCCTCACACAAAGCAGTCTCCAACCCCCTGGAGTGTGCCTGGGACACGGGCAGGGAAAGGCGGGGTCTTGTGCACTACAAAGACTTTTCTTTGAAGTTTGCCTATTTCAAAGACAGAAATGGGTATAAGTACTGGACCTCTAACCCCACATAATTAAAACACTTCTGTACTAAGGACATTCTGCAAGGAAGAACAGACGGATACTGTAGGAGGAACTGCCACTCTGCCTGTTGCTTTGCTGTGCTGGACTTCTGCCTGCTGCTTCTGTAGAGCAAGTGAAAGGACTGGACTTTGCTTTCTACATCCTGCTTTCCAAGGGTCTCCAAGGGCTGGAACTGAGCTTGCCTCCTGTTAAGAAGTCAAGGGACATCAAAGACTTAATTTACCAGTGCCTGGGCTCTCTTGCTGGGAGTCCTGAGTTGCCAAGTGGTATCAAATCCATTTCCTGGGCCTTGTAAGTAAGTTCTGGTGCAACGATGAAGAAACCAAGCATATCGACTCTAGAGCGACTTCAAAACTGGCACCGCTCTCTGACTCTGCGCCACCTACAATGGAGCTGTGGTCCCTGCTGAGTGCAATGACCGCGACCTACAACACAGGCCCTATGCCGGCGCAGTACCTCCAAAATCCCGCCACAGCTTGATTTCTGAGTGCTGTGTCACTGACATCCCTGACACTCAACTGCTGCAGCACCTGTAACCCCATGGTGTGATTGCGACTACGCAAAGTCAACGCCTTGCATCTTGACCTGCTAGATTCATCGACCCTGCCAGGTCGTAAGGAACAGATGCCTCATCACTGACAGGCATCTCATCCCCTGCAACCATAAGGAACTGATGCGTCACCTCTCCTGCCTAGCAGTAAGGAACCGACCCCAGTAGCAGTAAGGAACCGATGACGCCCCGGCTACAGCGATGCCTCACCTTCCAGACTCGGTGCAACGTCTTTGTTGCCTCATCGTTTTCCAAGGTACTGTACCTGGGGTCTGTGCGATTCCATGACAGGCCTGCACTCCCTCGCGAGTGGCATTGGACTGCTGGGAACAACTGAGTCAAGATGCTGTGATAGCCCCAGTTGGAATTATTGTGTTTCTAAGGTCTATATTAAGATTTTGGCGGTCATTATAAACATCGGAGGTCCGGATCGCCATATTATGTTCATGGCGGGACCGCCACAGGCGGAACTCCACCACCCCAAGGCTACCGCCGCCAGGCAGCCTGACAATGGTGGAGTTTCTTATCCGACAGGGCAGTGTTGCAAGCAGTGATGCCCGCCGGATAGAGAACCTGTGTCCACCAGCCTTTCCCTGGCGGTTTCCCCCTCCAGGAAAAGGCTGGCGAAATGGGGGTCCCGGGGCATGGGCAGTGCAGGGGCCCCGTGCACAGCCCCGTTGCGCATGTCACTGCCCATAATATGTGCGACGGGTACTGCTGTACCCGCCACACTGCTACATTGATGACGGATCCATGTGGAGCCGTCGGCAATGTCCAGGCCCAGCATTCCGCTGGGCCGACTGGCGGAAACACTGTTTCCGCTCGCTGGCCCAGTGGAATGTTGCTTATTCGCCCGGCAGGGTCCTCAATTGGCTGGCGGTCTGTGTTTAGACTGCCAGCCTGAACACAGCGGGAAATCCTGCTGTGTCCATAATGAGGGCCTTAATCTTTGAAAATGTGTATCTTTACTTGTGTATGTTGGATTTGTGTCATTTTGGTCTTGTTTTACTCAGATAAATATTGGCTATTTCTCTAGACTGGTGTGGAGTACTTTTGTATTGTTTTCACTGTGTTACTGTGTGTGTGTGTGTGTGTGTATACATACTTCACACATTACCTCTAAGATAAGCCTGACTGCTTGTGCCAAGCTAACAAGGGGGTGAGCAGGGGTTATTTTAGCTGTGTAACTCCCTTACCCTGATTAGGGTGAGGGACCCTACTTGGACAGGGTGCAAACCACTACCAACCAGAGACCCCATTTCTAATATGTATCTTGACCTTATATCTTCAAGGTACGTCGATGTGGAGTTAAGAATAGTAAATCTATGCTTCCTATGTAGGCGCATAGATTAAACTAATACATCACAGACGGCTGTCTCTGAAGCGTCAAGGTACATTGGCAAGTCTTGCTACTGAACCCTCCAAAGAACTGACATTTTTTGTGACGCCTTGGTGGTGCTGTGCACTGCACAATATTTACAAGGCTATGCTAAGCCACTTTTTTGTGGCTTAACGCCGCCTTGTAAATATGGGCCTCTCCAATGCAGTTTTCTGTAGTAAAGGGACGTGCAATGGGTATTGCTGTGGGCTTTCCACACAACACACATAGCTTTCGACGCTGCCCCAGATTTACAAGGAACCATAAATCTGAGGCAGCAGCGCAACGAGGAGAAATACTTTTATTTCTCTTTGTTTTTGCTTTTTCTATGTGTGCTGCATTCTGCAGCGCACATAGAAAGAGCAAAAGGCCATTAATGATTGTTTATGTGCATGAAGAAGTCCCTTCCTGCACATAAACAATCATTGAACAATGATGATTTGCTACAGCACACGTAGAAGTGCCAAATCGCCATTGTAGATTGTTTATGTGCAGGAAGGGACACCTCCCTGCACAAAAACAACCATTCCCTTCAACACAGACACCCTTCTACTATGGTGCAAGGATGCCTGCATTGGCACTGGCAGCTAAATTTAGCGCCAGCGCTAGGGGATACACAGGGGTGCACTGTATTTTTATAAATATGGCACATCCCTGCATTTCAGAACTGACGCAGTGTGGCGCTGCTAATTCTGGTGCAGCGCCGCGATGCACCAATACCATGTGTATATGCCCCAAAGTGTTTAGTTAGCCCTTTCTGGATTCACCTGATATATCACAAGCTGCTCACAGATCTCTACAGCAGATGCATTAACTTGGTTAGCTGCGCCACGAGCTATCCACCCCTCTCCCTTTGTGAAGCAAACTGGAAGGTTAAAGAGGCTTGTTGCACAGCGGGTTGCACAGAAGGACAAGCAGGAAATACATTTTGCGTGGGAGTACGAGCTTTCTGTCACAGCATTTGTCTTTTTTTTTTGTTTATCGCTGCCTGTTAATCTCCGCCACTCATCTCCAGCCTTCCCTCAATCTCCTGCTCACTTTCACATTACTTTGCCATCCCGTCCTTCCGTTTCTCTCTTCCACACAACCTGACTCTTCAGATGTCTTTTTGTCTGTCTAGTTTTGGGATAGTGTCCAACTTCCGTGCAGGAGAGACAGATTTTAAGGCCATCCTCACAAGATAAATGTACATATAATGAATTTACACGGCACCCATTTACTTAATCAGTGACCATCCGGAAATATATGGCATGAATCTTGCTCTCTTGAACTTACGATGGACACGACTGATTTACATTAAGTATACTAACTACTAACCTTTTATTGCTGTGGGGGTGGGGGGGGAGAAAGAGAGCGAGAAAGAGAGCGAGAACTGTGTTGAGCCCATTGAAGTAGTTACTTGTTTTAGAGATCTCGGGAGAGTGAAGGACTATATCTACCTTGCCAGATTTACACCTGCTATCTGCAGATCACACATAGATCTCAACAACGAGGGTTCAACGTGCTGAGCTTTTATATTGGCTGATAACAACATTAGCCTCGGCAAAAAGAGGGAACTGGACTGAAGCTGTGGAGTAGGGGATCATCATTGGTGAGGTCACATTATTGAGAGAACTATCCATCTCATTCTTCCCAGCTAATCTCCTCGTGAAAATACTTCACCAGTCCAGCCTCTTCAATAGTATGTGCTATGATATACCGCCGCCCCACTTAAAACAAGCTCACCTGTTTCGTGACCTATACCTTCTATCTATACCTATACCTTCTATCCTACCTGACCCAGCACATGCTGGTAGTCTCCAAGTGAACCTTTATATATATATCTTTATTTCGGCTGTAAGCCATAAAAGTAGACAAAATAAGACATATCATGGTTAAGAACATAGCGCTTAAAATTTTTTTAAGAATGTGTAGATAATATTGTTTTTAAGCATTTTTGTTTTCACAAAATCTCAAGACGTATAAAAATATTAGATCGTTAAAATTTGGCTTCAATCAATTAAAATTTATCAGATTAATTAATTATAATCTAAAACCAAGTTATTAAAAGCACGTAATTATCAAAGTTATAGTTCATGTCTCCTATATTTTTTACAAGAACCTCGCCTCTGGGGGACCAATTTTATCATTTATCTCTGTTCACTAGTATAGACGGCGAAAATTACATAATTTACTTTTTTAAACCCCTAAATACATATTGTGGTCACAGATTTGTAAAAACATGCAAATCATCATTATTCTTTAAACTAAAAGTCCAGACCATTAAGGCTATAGCTTCGTCCAATTAAGAGCTGATATGTTAAATTAATATAGTCTAAAACCAATGTGTTGGAATTACACATTTATAATAGTTCTTTTGTTCTTATTGACCATGCACTTCGTAGATATCCCACCACAGAGAAAATTATTTTATCACTTGTATCAGTTGTTAGGAGTCGTAATGCCGTATTCCATTCCCTTATTCCAATTTCCCTACATAATGGAGCAATCCACTTTTTCCTGGGTACCAGATATCTAGGGCAGAAAAACATAAAGTGCGCAAGTGACTCTTTTGTCTTTTGACAGTGATGGCAGTATATTGAATTGTAGTCTTCCGATCTCCATTGCGCTGTAAATGACTTAAGCGGAAGAGTCCCTAGTCTAAACTTAATGAATAGTGTTTTGATATATGGAGGATTTACATTATCCATGTAGGCCTCAAACTTGGGACTGCATTTGTTGTCTAAGAACTGCAAAGTCAAACTGCCATGGTTTTTTAACCAAGTTTGGGTCAAAATGTTCTCCCAGTAGCACTTTTTTACACGTTCCTTTATCTCCTTTACCAAATTGTGAGGAGCACTCCACACCTCCTCCATTTTAAGAAATTTACACGTGTCTCTGATGTATCTAAACCAAGGGATCTTTAGTACACTGTTATTTGCGAGAAATTCATCTAGTGCTGCATGGAGAGTATGCCGGTCCTCTGAGGTCCAAAGATTAATCCAATACATTAGGGGTCTTAGTGCAATTTCATTGTGTATTTCATTTAGGGCTAAATCAAATCTGAGCGGAGTGAGAGGGGTGCTCATTGGCAACTTTAGAAAGTTTCGAATAAACCGGTTTTCTACAGTGGTCAGACATCTAGAATTAGTATGACCCCAAAGCTCGGCACCATAAATTGAGGCCGCTACTGCCACTGCTTTATAAACGGTGATGGCAGGTGTTATCTCCCCCTCGTAGGTATTAGCTATTTTCTTGGCTATCACTATAGCCCTTTGCCTAAGTGTTGTCAGACTCTTCTTGATCTGTGCCGACCAACATTGGTCGTCGCTTAGCCTGATCCCCAAGTAGTCAAATTGTCTGACTCTCTCCACTGATTAGCCTGCTATCATCATTTTTCCCCTAAATGATTTGTGTGGGTTAAAGGCCATAAACTTAGATTTTGTTAGATTGATTTCAAGTCCTCTGTTGGAGCAAAATTTATAAAAGGTGTCTAGTTCGTTTTGCAAACCCATAGGTGTTCTTGAAATTAATAAGGTGTCGTCGGCAAACATTAAAATAGGGACCGGAGTTCCAGCTAGTCTAGGGGCATCATGATTACAGTGTAGCAATTGGTCCACAGCACCATTTATGTAAAGATTAAATAGTGTTGGTGCCAAGATGCAGCCCTGCCTAACCCCTCTATTGACGGGTATGGCTTCCGTTAGGTCACCACTATCTGACCAACGTACATGAGCATAGGTCCCTTCATGGAGATATCTAATCAGTCTTAGTAGTTCGCTATTGGGGTGATAACTCTCCATAACTTCCCATAGTGTATCCCGAGGAACCATGTCAAAAGCAGCTTTTAAATCGATAAAAGCTACATACAATTGGCTTTTATTGAGTGACAGGTATTTCCAACAAAGGAGGTTAAACCTAAATACCTGGTCTATTGTACTCACTCCTCTTCTGAAGCCTCCCTGGAATTCGGAGAGAATTTGGGAATCCTCTATCCATGTCTGTAGTCTGTTAAGCACTTGCTTAGCAAATTTTTTTTGACTAACATCAATAAGACTGATAGGCCTATAATTGTTAGGTTGATCCCTTGGCCCTTTCTTATAGATAGGAACTATAACTGCTCCTTGCCATGTAATAGGGAGTCCTCCCCCGTCAATATCTCATTACTAAGTGCATTTAGATACAATGACCACGTTGTCAGACGAGAGAGGTATAGATCTCCTGGGATGCCATCAAGTCCAGGGGCCTTTCCCTTGCGTGTAGATTTGAGAGCCTCTGTTGTTTCTTTTAAGGAAAATAGGTCCAGATCAAATTTAGGTGGTGTTATACTCCCCCACGTTGAGATATTGCCAACAGAATCATTAGGTTTTAGTAGGGGTGTAATAGTACTATTAATATGTGATTTCCTATATATATTTGAAAAGTGCGTCATCCAAATTTCTGGCTGGATAACAGGGTAGCTTCCCATTTCTTGGGGGCTACTCTTATCTGACACTAGTTTCCAGAATAGGTTAAGATCCTTCTCCTGGAGCGCCACAACCATCTTATTCCAATTCTTATTCGTCCATTCTTTTTTTGCATTTTTAAGTGTGTCTCTCTTGGGTTCCCTTCCTTAAGTGCTACCAATAACTGCGTCTTAGCTTGACGGCAGGAATTGGAGAACCATCTAGAGGTTTTAATCACAGTCTCTGTCCGCCTCCTTACCGTCTGAAAGTGTGGTTTTGGTCGGGTGACCAGGGTGTTATGAAGATAGACCAAGTCTACCAATTTGATGTTTGTATGTTTCAAGGGAGAAAGTGTTGTTGCAAGCGATCTATAAATCGCTAGCTGAAAATTTGCATCACTTTCAACCCGATCCCATTTCACATTTTTACGATCATTTGTCCTAGTGAGGACACTATTTGAAGTCCACGTTGACAGTGTCTTGGAACTAAATAAAATAGTGGAAAAGGAGGTGCTTAAAGCTAGATGGTCACTGTCAATACGAGGGAGAACTATCATGTCAGTTAGGGATTTCCAGAGGGCGTCATTTACTAAAACATAGTCCAGGTGACTAGTGTATACGCCTCTCCTATATGTAGGTGACGCCGGGTTATCTGATCTGGTATTCCCATTGACTATTCTTAATCCCTTTATTTTTATTAGGTCTTCCAGTAGTTCTAATGCTCCTCCTTCTTTCTTAGATGTAATTTGCACCGGCCCTGATCTATCCCATGAATCTGTGAGCTGGGATCCCTCTTGCTGATTGCCATCTCTGCAATTCAATTGCATGTTGAAGTCACCCGCGGCCATTATACCCCGCCCCTTAGGTAGACAGTTAAAAAAATCTACTATTGAACTCATCTGAATGGTCTGGGTCCTTTGGGAGCCAGGTCTGATATATAAATTTACAATTATTATATTGACAGGACCTTTAACAGTCCTGATTTCAACCGCAACAGCTAGTAGATCCCTCGTAGGGGATACTATTTCTTTAACTTTTGGGAACAGGTCGTTTTTTAACCAAATTATCAGGCCGCCTGATGCCCTACCTGATGGTGATGGTAATGCCGCCTTCTGGAAGGTCCAATAGCCTTCTCTATTTACTACAGATGACGCCCATGTCTCCTGCAGTAAAATAATGTGGTGTTGATCTATAAATCTGCACCAGTCAGGATTGTCTATTTTCTGAGTCAGGCCTGCCACATTCCAGGATAGGATCTTGATCGGTAAGTCATGGTCTTGCCCATTTTCTGATAGATTTTCCCTAGTCTCATATATACAAAATATTTCTTGTTGGGGCTTCTCCTTTGGCGAGCCACTGGAATATATGTTGGGCTCTGCTCCCAGGATATTAGATAGGTCATTTTTTGTGTTATAAGAGTCAGGCTGAGTTATGCCATCACTCCCAACTTCAGCTGCGGGAACTTCAGCGGCAAAGGCTTCACGTCAATCTATATCAGAAATATAGCTTTGCTTTCGATCCCTACTCTGCGGGCAAGGATACTGGGCCATTATAATGTTGTTTCTCTCTTGTGGGAACCGGTTTAGTTGGGGAAGTTTATGGACAAGTGTCATTTGGGAGGAGGTACCCGGTCTCATTCTTTCCTCAAGTGCCAAAAGACCCTTAGCTAGATTCTGACTCATCAATTTTATCCCTATGAGATCTGATGTTGAACCTATTTTTGTGAGTCTCTGTGCAGTGACTATATCGTCCCTTATAATAGATCTACATTTCTTTGTCCTTCTTATCCAATGTATAACTTTGTTTTTAAGAGAATCCCCTTGCTCAATTTGATCTTTACTTAGCTTGGGGACGTTTGTTATATAAATATCATAAATATTATGTCTAGGCTGGCTTTGGAAGTTATTTCCCAAGGGGTGTTTGGGGCTTTTATCTAGATGTCCTTCTCTGTGCATCTTCCAATTGTTCCCTGTATCCAAGGGTGGGTTATAGTTATTACGAACACGCGCTACAGGAGGTGCGTTATTGCCCCCCTGGATAGTCTGTGTTACCATTTCAACCCTTTGGCCCCTACACCTTTGTGGGATGGATGTTTCCGATGTTTCGACTCACTTTGGCAGAGAATTAGGATCTGATTTTGGTGGTGTCTTCCTTATATCCCCAATTACTGCAGATATGCTATCCAGCTTCTCATATATCATATGGGTAAAGGATGTAAGATACTCTCTAAGACCTAAAATTTCTTCTCTTATCTGTGCTAACTGAAAGTCAGCTAAATGTTCTTCCTGAGTGGGTATGGCTGGAACTGGCTCCTCAGTTTCCCTTGAGATAGTTCTCTCTAATTCAGCTGGTGATGGTAAAACAAGGGGTAAGAAGCGATTATTGCAGTTTGGCAGGGGGGGTGCATCATCTTGCTGGTTAGACAGGTTTAATTTAGGGCTCTCTGTTAGATTCTTTAAAGTTTCTAGCTTCCTAAGTTCTGTGCTGGTGCCTTGAAGTATAGGTCTCTGCGAGTCTCTGTGCACAGGGGCAAAAAAAGATTTTATGACATTAGAGGAGGGAGCATCTTTTCTACAAGATTTTGAAGGTTTGGTGGCTAGCAAACTCTCCACTTCCTCTATAAGGTCATCGATTTGGGTGAGTGTACAATTTTCGGCCGCGTGTCGGGGTGCTCTTTTTGCCCTTCCCTGCTCAGTAGGATTGCTGGTAGCTTTTCTTTTCCCCATCTTGATAAGCTATTAACCTCAAAGACGTTATAGCTAAAGCGCGAAGGGGAAATTATAAATACCTTGGATAATATATTCCAGAAGCCGATAGGCCCTAATTGAAAGGTAGTGCGATATAGGTAAGGTTGTTTATACTTAAATAAACCCAGGCGCACTACTTTTAAGGGGCATCACATTTGAGCCTACCTAGTTCAAACCATTAGGGGGGTGGCCCTGCCCTGGCTCTTCCTGGCAATGACGGGCAAGGATGGGCCCGCCCTTGGCCCGGGCTTCGCCCGGGCGCCGCCCGCGCGCGTCCCGCGGCAGCGGGAGCGCGTCAATGTTTTTAAAGGGCTCCTTGCACTGACGTGTGGCGGCTGGCCCCTCCTCCTGCTTCACGAAAGCGCTACCCGCGGCAGCGGGAGCGCGTCAATGTTTTTAAAGGGCTCCTTGCCCTGACGTGTGGCGGCTGGCCCCTCCTCCTGCTTCACGAAAGCGCTTCCCGCGGCAGCGGGAGCGCGTCAATGTTTTTAAAGGGCTCCTTGCCCTGACGTGTGGCGGCTGGCCCCTCCTCCTGCTTCACGAAAGCGCTACCCCAAGTGAACCATTTTGCCAGCTGACCTAAGCATTTGGGCAAATGACCATCAGCGTCCGTGCCCACGCAGGCCACCTGGTTTGTTCCGGTGGTCGGCGATGAACCCACCTGCAGTGATGGCCACACGATGCCCCCATGCCCCGCTTCTCTTTTACTTTACAGAATGCCGCCAACCCCCTTCTTAGGAGAAGGGAGATTTTCCCTCGTCTTCCCGCTGCCTGCATCTGCCTCAGGGTTTGTTTACGAAGCGTAGTCCAGGTGGCAAGATGGTCGCCGGCGGTACAAGGCCGCATAGTCCCTCCGCAGCTGTCACCCCCTTTTCCGCGCTCTTATCCCTGACTTTCTGTACACCTTTGCCAATATGCGATGCCCTTCTAAAACAATGGCTATTTTCTGTTTGCTAATGTAATTGATTCAGTTCAGTGCTTCTACTTCTGTTGTTGTAAAGTTTTGTAAAGCGAGCTGAAGCTTTTTGACTGAATGATTTTCTTCAGTGCCCAATTTGTGCAGACAACTCCTGGGGATAGGCGCTAGCGTCGGGGGATGGAGGGTGTTGAGGTATGGGGTGTCATATCCCTCTATTAAATGTCTTTTCTGTAAAATAGTTGGGTACAGGTGCTTTCAGTCGAGTACGGTGAGGTGCCCGAGCTTCACAAGGAATGTTTACGTACACACAGCCAAAAACGCACACACACACTCTGCTTCGAAAGTCTTCAAACATGTCGGCTATTTTACAATATATTGTGTTCTATCTCGCTTAGTATCCCTACCGATCCGCACTCGCTCTCTTCGCATGTTCACTGCTTCACGGACAATGTATTTTAACATTAGTACCAGCGTGACTGTAGGGAAATCTGAAGCTCACACAGCCCCTCCCCAATCTTCCTCACCAAACTACGCCCCTGGCTAGTGCTCGTTTATTGGAAGGGGGGATGAACATCATATATTTTTGCATGATCAGACTTTGGCCCAAACCAAGAGGAGAAAAGGGCAGATAATTGAGAAAGAAGTAGAAATGAAAAAGAAAATATTGAGAAAGGGAGGAACGGGTGGAAAAAAAAACCGCAAGAGAGATTACAAAAAAAGGCAATATCTGCTGGAATAAACAGCAATTAGGTGCATTCTATAAAGTTTATAATGAGTAAACTCCGCAGCTTTGCCGGTCGGTTTGAAAAAGAATTGGTTCATAAAGAATTGGTTCCCACCAGCCGTCCAGTAACCTGGACACCGCTCCATAGTTTGCAACTACCTTATGTCATTATTTCACAAACAAAACTGTCGCACGCTAGGAAAAAATATTTATTTATATATATTTTCATTACGCACTCTCAACCTGAAGGCGCCAGCATTACCAAGGTATTTAAAAAACCTAATCTCGAACCTGCAATCTGTAGGGAGCTGCAGTACAGGCTCTCCTCCAGCGATCAACAGCCACCTTGCCTCCTAATTAGAACAAGCCCTTGCAATGCAACGCATCTCGCATTTGCTCGAGTTAGAGCAAATAGCGCTGCAAAGTCCTAACAGGACTTTTCTTGACACACCAATTGAAAGAAAAAAAACGAGCGCGATAGCACTGTGTGGTAAACAAAAAGATAAAGTAGTCCGGAAACCATGCTGGAAACATGGAGCCTCCTATGTTTGAAGTAGTTGGCTAGTGCACTCGAGGAGGGCTAAACACCAGAAAAGGCATGAGGCCTTTTACTAATGAAATCAAGCAGATTTTAAAAAGGTAAGCCCACAAACCAATCAAAGTGACAGGTGTGACGTGGGTGTGGTTAAAAGCCCAAAGAGAGAGTACAACAGGGACAGGGCGCTTGTGCGCTCGACCCTAAAAAGCGTTGGCAGTGCCAATAGGTCTTTCTTTAAAGGAATGTTGTATGGTAATGTGAAGCATTGCAAGTGAATAGCATATGAATTTGTGTGGAAGCAAAGAACTATAGAATAATATTGGTGTAGGTAAAAAGGTCACGTGACAGTTGTACTGTTAAGCCAGATCTAAAAATCCAGGGTAATGACTGTCTTCATACCATCTATTCTGCTGCTAAAAAAAGACAAGCATCATAAGTTATTTAGTTTTCTAAGACACTTTTACTGCATTACAATGTAATGTGTGTGTCCCTGAAAGTTCAAGCTCACTCCGTTGGATAAGTAACCAAAATGATTACAGCTGGTGGAGGGCAGGTGCTTTTTTTTGTGGAAGCACACAACTTCTCCTGATTCTCCAACATGTGGGTTGAGCTAAAGCCCTTCTCTAGTGGTAGTCATATAACCGCCTGGTGACAGCTGCACCGTCATGCTGGAACTTAACAAAATGATCTCTTGAGCAGGTTTGTGTCAAACATCTGTCTCTTCACAGATGGGATATCACTCACCTGAACATCAGAGAGGGAACAATACTAACATGGAAACAAAGCCAAGAAGTTTCCCTGTTCCTACTCAGCTTCTCTGCAGTCTTCCACACCATCGACCATACATTTTTCTTAAGGCTCAAGGAAATGGATATAGGCAGGGCCATTGGAATTATGCAGTTAGGGGCACCAAATTATGCAGAAGGTTTAACTAAAGTATATGGCATAATGAGGCACATTTTTTGAAAGTCTATTCATTCTTCATTATTTTGACATTTTTACACATGGTAATACTATCTAGGCAAAGAGTTCACTTTATTAGTACAAGTTTAACAACCAAATACGGAAATAAGGAACTAAAAGATGACCAGTGACCCTTTGCGAATAGCCTTCCACTGCGCGCAAACACATGTTGATACAATTTTAGTAACTTTTGATCTGTTTAAGCTAGATATAAGTGTTGTTTTAAAATGTGCAGATTATGTAACAGGTTATGGATTGTGTGGCAAATCAATAACTATGCGAAAAAAACAGTGGGCACAGAATCATACAATTCCAGTGGTCCTAGGTATAGGTGGTGGGTACAGCATTTCAGTGGTTTTAGTATTTATTCCTGGGGCACAGACATCACACCACTACCTGATGTCAAACCTTGTCTTCAGCATATAGTTGTGGTATTTGGAATTGTACACCATGCTGCTATTACCCATACCTGTAGTTGGTAGGTGACTTGGTATGTTTTAATCAACACTGAGTTCTGAAGAAGGTCTGATGGACCCTTGGTGGCCATTTAAGACCAAAACATCAGCAACAACACCTCATTGACATACTCTGTGAAAATGTCAGGAACTGATTATGATGGGACTTTGATTGCAGATGGTTGAAGTCAAGAGGTGTTATACTTCTCTATCCTGGATTTTGGATGTCATATGGATTGTGATTCAGGCACGAGGGTATACAGTGTTGATGCAAAAAAAACATGGTTATGTGCATATATGTATATTTGAACTACATTGGTTTTCTAATATACTCTGTGCATGTTTTTTCATTTGTGTTTGTATCCTTTGAGACCATTGCGATTATTTATAAATAATGTGAGAATAAGTCCTCTAGGAGCAATTGTTTGAGATACATTTATACCCAGTTCTTGGGGTGATATATTAGGATGCCCTGTGTTGTGTTAACACTTTCTAAAAGTGTCATTTTCAAACCTACAATTCAAAAAACAACTTCACCAAAAGATGTATTTTTTGTGTAAATCTTTTTATGAAACCACTGCTCAGCTTATACATCTTTACATCATCTTGAGTAACAGAGTGAAACACTATACCAACCACAATTTAATTCACACAGTCCACAAGATGTATTTTTAAATTGTGAGTTCAGAGACCCCAAACTCCATATCTGTCAGTGTCAGGACTTCTCTTTCCAACTTTGGTGCATTGGGTCGGTTCCCGACTTCAGTTCTTTAAGGTTCTGGTCTGTTCAAGGTAAAGGCAACCCTTTCTGGTAGCCACCATGCTGCCGACAGTGTAACACCAGAACATTCTGTGCCTTCCAGAAGGAGTCTCAAAGAGGAAAAACTCCGAAGGGAAAAAACCTTTTACTGCAAGCGGGAACTCCAAGAAAGAAAGGGAGGTGAAATGAGAAGGCCAGGAAATAGACCAGAAGACAGAAAACTCCAAGCAAGAGCAGAAGGCACCAAGGACTCCAAATAGGAACAGGAAGCGCCAACAAGAAACAAAGGTACACCAGAAAGGAGCAGGAAACACCAACAGGAGAGAGGACACATCAGCAGGAGCAGGGAATGTTGTAATGCATGGAACTGAAAGATTTAGCCCCTTATATACCCATAGATAGGAAGTGATGCAACAGGAAGTAAAGAGCCTCCACCTTGAATAGGGAAACCTTAATGAAAGAGATAGGAAAGGTCACCATGTTAGAGTGGTGTAATAAAACTCTTCTCTAGGCCTTGGGAACAAGACTGTGGATTATGGGAAGAAGACCTGCAAGAATATGGCCCCCAGCAATGAGAATGGCTACTAGCCAATTTGTAACATTTGATCCCCAATGGGAAGGTAGGTGTGTCAGGGCCCCAGCAGAGTGTTGTATTGAAAGCCGTAGTTCCAAGACTGAAACTGCAGCATTCCTGAAATGCCAAAGACAGAACAACGAGCCGCCATTTAGACCTGCGGCGCACCCGACATAAAAAGGAAGCAGGCATTGCAGAATGCACCCGCCACGCCAAAACAGAAACAGCAGGCCACCCTGTAGAACCGCTGCGTCCCCACAGCAGTGGTGAAGGTGGTAGTGTCCTGGGCTGGAATACAGCCGCGGCGCAACAAGATCCCTATCTGTTCCCAGTGGGAAATTACAATTAAAATGACAATCCCCAGGTTACTCTGTGAGAGAGATAGGCCTTGCAATAGTGAAAACTGAATTTGTCAGTATTTCGCTATCAGGACATGTAAAACACACAAGCACACGTCCTACCTTTTAAATACACAGTACACTGCCCATGGGGCTGCCATGGGCCTGCCTTAGGGATGCCTTACATGTTTGGGCCAGGTAGGCATGTCCGTTTTAAAACTTACCCACACAGCAACTGCAGTGGCAGGTCCAAGTCATGTTCACAAGGCTACTCAGGTGGGTGGCACAATTAGTGCTGCAGGCCCACTAGCAGTATTTGATTCACAGGCCCTGGGCATACATGGTGCATTATATAGGGACTTACTAGAAAATCACATATGCCAATCATGGATAAACCAATCATCAATACAATTTAGACAGAGAACACTTGCACTTTAGCACTGGTCAGCAGTGGTAAAGTGCCCAGAGTTCTAAAGCCAGCAAAAATGAAATACAGCACAGGATCAAAAACAGGAGGTCAGAAGCAATAAGACAGGGGAAACCATACCAAGAGCTGACAGGTCTAACACGTGTCCCCCCAGCTGAAAGTGGGGAGAACTACCCAACCTCTTGGGAGTTCTCATTACTAAGGCGGAAGAACATAAACAGACCATCAGCACTGGCGTGTTCTGTTCCAGGGCAATGTTCCACCGTAAAATCCAGTCCCTGGGGGAGATGGACTGCCTCAACAGTTTAGGATTCTCTCCCCTCATGTGCATTAACCATCTGAGGGGCCTGTGGTCTGTCTGAACTCGGAAATGAGTCCCAAACAGAAGAGTCTTAGCTTCTTCAGCACCCAGACCACAGCAAAAGCTTCCCTTTCTATTGTGCTCCACCTCTGTTCCCTGGGAAGTACCCTCCTACTAATGAAAGCTACAGATTGATGTAGGCCCTCTTCATTTAGCTGTAAAAGCACGGCTCCCACACCATGCTCTGAGGCATCTGTCTGCACCAAAAATTCCTTGGAAAGGTCAGAAGCCTTGAGCATGGGTGCTGTGCACATGGTCTCCTTTAGGGTGTCAAACGTGGTCGGGCACACCTCTATCTAGATCTAGCTCTGTCAAGGGGGCAACAATGGTGCCATACCCCTTAATGAATCTCCGGTAGTATCTAGTGATACCTAGAAAGGCTCTCACCTCTGTCTGGGTCTTGGGGGGGGGGGGGGGGGGTGCCCAAGCCAGAATGGAATAAATCTTGGCTTGTAGTAGGGCCACTTGGCCGCTCCCCACCAGGTGCCCCATGTACACCACAGACTTTTACCCTATTTGGCACTGACTGGCCTTGATAGTGAGGCCTGCACTTTACAGAACCCTCAACTCTTCCTGGAGGTGGCAAAAGTGATCCTCCCAGTTAGAACTGAAGACAGCAATGTCAGCTAGGTAGGTGGCACTGAAGTTCTCTAACCTAGCTAGGAGCTGGTTTACGAGCCTCTTGAATGTGGCTGGGGCATTCTTAAACCCAAAGGGCAATACACAGAACTGATAATGCCCCTGTGGCATTGAGAACACTGACCTCTCCTTGCCCCCCTCGGTTAAGGCAATCGGCTAGTACCCATACATTAGATCAATTTGCTGAGGATCTTGGCAGCTCCCAACTAATTGATAAGCTAATCAGCTCAAGGGATAGGGTGAGAATCAGTCTTGGTGACCGCATTGAGTCCCTGGTAGTCAACACAGAACCTCAGTCCAGATGTGACACTGAGTAGAGCAGCCTTGGGGACCAGAACCACTGGGCTGGACCAAGGACTGTTGAAGTGCTCAATCACCCCTAACTCCAGCATCTCAGAGACTCCCTTCTTAATGCTGTTCCTCACTCTGTCGGTCAACCAATAAGACTTGTGCTTCACAGGTAGGCTGTCCCTAGAGTCAATGTCACGGGTACACCATTGGGTGACTCCAGGGATGAGTGAGAACCTAGAGGCGAACTGTCCCATTAACTGGCAACAGTCCCTCAGCTGTTCTATGGTCAGAGTAGGGGAAAGGTTCACACCCTCCACTGACCCATCCTGCTCTTTGGAAAACAGAAGGTCAGGGAGAGGTTCACTCTCCTCTCCCACCCAATCATCCGTGACCAAGTGAATGGTCAACTGAGACCTCTTTAAGTGCGGCTTGCGGCGGTTCATGTGAAGGACCCTCAAAGGTTTTCTAGGAGTCTGCATGTCCACCAGGTAGGTGACATTACTCTTGCTCTCCTTCACCTCAAATAGCCCAGACCAGTGGTCTTGTAGAGCACAGGGCTCTACTGGGACCATCATCCCCATTTTATGGCCAGGCTGAAACTCAGCCAGAGTGGTATTGTGGTCATATCAGCATTTCATATCCTCCTGGTTACCTTCCAGATTCTCCTTGGTGAGTTTATGGAAGCAGACTGTCTGGTTCCTAAAGGCCAGCATGTAACTGAATACATCCTGGGGCGGCTTCTTGAGAGCTTGCTCCCAGCCCTCCTTCATCAAACTGAGAGGCCCTCTCACAGGATGTCATACAGAAACTGAAAAGGGCTAAAGCCAACCCCCTTCTGCTGTACCAACCTGTAGGCAAATAACAGGCATGGTAATAGGACTTCCCACTTATGCCTCATGGGTTCTGAGAGACCCATAATCATGATCTTCAGGGTATGGTTTAACCTTTCAGCCAACCCTTTGCTTGGGGGTCGTAAGGGGTAGTTAACTTGTAGGTAACACCACCTGCTTTCCACATGGCTTTCATATACAATGACATGAAATTGGTACTCCGGTCAGATGCCACTTTCTTGGGGAAACCCACATAAGTAAAGATCCCCATAAGTGCCCTGGCCATGGTCAATGCAGTTACTGTCCTGAGAGGGATAGCTTCCGGATACCGGGTAGTCCTCCAAGACCAGGATAAACCTATTGCCTATAGCTGTTTTGGGATCCAGAGGCCCAAAAATGTCAATGCCAACCCGCATAAAATGTCTGCTCATGACAGGAAACGGTTGAAGAGGAGCCTTGCTCCTCTTCCCAGGTTTGTCACTCTTCTGGCAGGTTTGACAGGTCCTGCAAATCACATTTGAGGTCTTCCTCATTTGGGGCCAATGGAAGTGGGTGACAAGCCTGTTAAAGGTCTTGTCCTGCCCCAAATGGCCTGACAGTGGCACATCATGAGCTAGACCCAGTAGGAAGGCTCTGAAATGCTGGCGTACCACCAGCACACAGGATGCCCCAGGCTCAGCAGATCAGGTGAGGCCCAGGGGTGTCACTAGCTGCCTGGGCCTCGGTCTGTTTCTGAAGACCCTCAAGAGTGGGGCACTCTATCTGCCCTGCACAGAACTTCTCCCTAGTGGGGCCTCCTTCCTGCTGCCAATGGGTCAGTTCAGGTCAGTCACCCATTTCGGCCACTTCCTCCCCTGTAGGTTCCTGGGCATCTGTAAGAATCTGCTGACACTGAAGAGACTTTCAAATTACTTTATTTAACTTGAGTTATATCGCAGAAGGGAGACGTGCAGATGCCGAGTCCGTCTCAATAACCGTCCTTCTCCACACCGTTCTCGAATGCCTCGGTGCGCGTACAGAATTCACAGCGCGAGGCATTCAAGAACGGCGGCTCCCGACACTACATATCTTCTCTCTTTTCACAAACAAACATATAAGAAAAAAAACACTATATATATATATATATATATATATATATAAATAAACAGTTATCTATAAATAAAACAGTTGGACATTCCAATAACCCATTTCTATGGAACATTACTATGAATAATAGTCTTTTAACTTCTTTGGTTGTACAATTCTCCTGCCAAATCTACTCCATCTTCCACTCCTACAGCAGATTCCCTCCAGGTCACTAAAGTCTCTGGAACGGTTAGATGACCTCAGGTCATTTGATGGAAGATGGCGATCATCAGTACTCTCTGAATCCACTCTATGTTGACATTGATGAACAAGTTCTTCTCTTCCCTCATTCTTCTCTTCTAACCATTCTTTCTACATATGACTCCTCGGAATCTCCGTTCTTGAGTCCGTTCCCGAGACAACTCTGGTACTCTTACACAGTGACAAAGCCGATACATGCCACACTTTACCATCATCGAGTCGCGCTGAATTATTGTATACAGCAATTACTCTCATGGGGAAAGAGAACTTACTTTGTCCTTTAATAATGTGTTTATTGCTCTTGACTCTCACCACATCTCCAACACACAACTTCACCTCCTTACACTTGTGTATGTCATCATAATACTTCTTATATTTATCCTGAGCTTTCTCAATATTTGTCTTCACCTCCTCCGGACTCCATTCTACTCTTTTTGCAGCTTTGAGCCAACCCACATTATCTTTAGACATGGGAGTTCTACCCCTCATGAGTTCAAACGGACTAGCATTGGTACTGATACATGCAGTAATTCTAAAGGCCCACAAGGTTTTCCATAACTCTGTTTTCCAAACCAAATTATTGCAATTAGACCATTGAATCATTCCTTTAAGTACACGGTTAAACCTTTCTACAGAACCATTACCTGCAGGATGGTAAATTGATGTAGTATGATGTTTTATTCCATTTCTTTCCACATAATCTTGGAAAGCAGAGGACGTAAATTGTGTCCCATTGTCCGACACAATACATTTTGGTAAACCCTCTCTTACAAAAATGTTATCCATAAATTTGATGATACTACTTACATCAGCCTTCCTTACAATACCAACCTCTGGCCACTTGGAAAAGTGATCTACAAGCACCAACAGGAAAGTCTGCTCTTCACCTACACCAATTGGACCCATGACATCAATTCCTACTCTTTCCCATGACATGTTGGGAGAAGGAATGGGATGTAAAGGCGGTTTCAACATCACATGCGTTTTATCTGCATTATCACAAACATGGCAATCCCTCACCATTTTTTCTACCTCCTTATCTATCCCCGGCCACCAGTACCACTGTTTCACTCTATTCTTAGTTTTACCAATGCCTAGATGGCCTTCATGACAAATCTCAAGAATCTTCCTTCTTAAGGTGAAGGGAAGTATTACCTTTCCATTCCTTAAAAATAGACCTTCTTCTATGGTTAATTCGCCCCTTACTTCCCAAAAAGGTAACACATTTTTATTAATCATTTTCTTTAACTGCCACCCTTTAGTTATCATGACACTCAATTCTTCCATCACCTCGTCCAAATTCTGCTCTGTATTCCACTCATCTCGCATGATACCTTTGCATAAACCTTCCTCCACAACAGCCACCCACATGTCATCTTTACCATTTTCATCGGTATTCTGAAACTCTTTACTGTTGCTAGATGGCAAGGGCATGCGGCTTAAGAAGTCTGCAACCGTATTCTTCACTCCAGGTAAGTATTGTACCACATAATTATAATCAAACAAACGCACAGACATCCTGGCAAGCCTGGGAGAAGCTTTATACAATCATTTCGTGGTTAAAACTTTCACCAGTGGTTTGTGGTCACATCTTAATATGACTGTAGTACCCCACACATACTGTCTAAAATGTTCCAATGCCCATACACATGCAAGCGCCTCTCGCTCAATAACTGAATACTTCTCCTCTGGAGGAGTTAATGAATGTGAGGCAAAAGCAAAAGTATCTTCAATCCCCTCCTTATTAATTTGAGTGAGAACTGCTCCTATTCCCTTGCAACTAGCATCAGTTGTAATAACACACTTAAGACTAGAATCAAAGCCTTGCAATGGTGGAGCTTTGCAAATATCATTTTTCAACCTGTCAAACGCATTTTGATATGCGTCTGTCCACAAAAACTTGTTTTTTGCTTTAAGCAGTTGCCTTAGATCATACGTTTTCGTAGAAAAGTTATTAACAAATTTGGAATAGAATTCCACTAAACCCAAAAAAGCACGGACCTCATCCTTATTGTGAGGATTAGGTGCTTTGCTTATTGCAGACAATAACTCTTCCTTGGGTTTAATTCCCTGAGCAGATACCACATGCCCTAAATAATTGACATGGTCACAAGCAAATTTGCATTTACTAAATTCTGCCGTCAGGCCCTTTTCATCCAATGTATTCAATACCTTAAATAAAGTCTGATCATGATCATCCTTTGACCTGCCCATCACTAGGATATCATCTTGGAATACCATAGTATTATCTGTTCCTGCAAGAATTGAGTTCATCAACCTTTGAAACATGGCTGCTGCAGACGCCAAGCCAAATGGTACTCGCCGAAACCTGTAACAACCAAAGGGTGTGATGAAAGCAGTTAAATCCCTACAACTGGGATGTAACCGTACCTGATGATAGGCCGCTTTTAAATCAATAGTGGAAAACCATTTTATTCCTCTAGTGCGTGATAACAATTCACTAATATGCGGTAGGGGAAATTGATCAACTAGTATATTCTTATTAAGATCCCTCAAGTCGATGCATAATCTTAAACCCCCATTGGCCTTTTTTACCACGACCAATGGGGCCACCCACTCAGAAGATTCAATGGGTTCTATAATTTTCTCTTCTTGTAATTTACCCAATTGCAGTTTAACATCTTCTTTTAGGGGAATTGGAATATTTCTTACTTTATGCACCTGTGGTACCGCATCCTTTTTTAAATGAATGAGGTGCATAAAGCCTTTCATTTTTCCAATCTTCCCCGTGAAAACTTTAGAGAATCTTTGCAGAACTAGTTGACCAATTCCTGACCCTGTTTCAATGGACAAAACTGGTTCAGGATTATTGTGGTCCAATATTATGCCCAATTTCCTCTGATCAATCCATCCCAAAACAGAAGGACCTGTGACTGCAATATACAATTTTCCGGTCATTTGTCTGTCCTTATACTGGAATTCCAATTCCTTGTAGCCTAACAATTCGATAATTTCACCGGTAAAAGTCTTGATTGTTATGTCCGGTGAGCATAACTTTTCACCTACAATATGCTTGAGACACCTCTCCCACACATTTTGATTAATAATAGTATATGGAGACCCTGAATCTACTACAATGCGCATAGTCACACCTCCCAGTATAATCTCACAGCTTGGTTTTTTCATTCTATTTTTCTCTTCTTGTTTCATGCAAAGAATAGTGTCTTCATGAGAAGAATTTACACACAAAATACACATGTTCAAATCATCATCATCCTCTGAAGAGTTTGTGTCTTCAAGATCTAGGATCTTGCTACCTCCACCCTTTCTCTGACAAACGTTTTGGAAATGACCTACAATTCCACATTTTAAACATTTATGTTTCTTTGCCTGACACAATTTATCATTTGCCAAGTGGTCAAAACTGCCACATCTATAACACTTCTTTTTATCATTTGACTTATAATTCTTAGATTCTATTCCTATTCTTCCTGTACTTCTCTTTTTAGAATCTTTATAATATTTTTTTCCTTTCACTCTTGCAATTATGGTCTCCTCTCCTTTATTTTTGTTTAAAACTTCTTTCGCACACCTTCCCGTCAATTCTGCCCTTTTTACAATATCAATGACTTCCTGCAAAGAGCTTTCTCCCTTGGCCCACAGATTGTCTTGAATGTTCGAATTTGACGATTGCATAACAATCTGGTCACGAATAAGCTCGTCATGTAAATCGCCAAATCTGCAATTAATTGCTAAATTCTTCAAGGCAGACACGTAATCCTCAACTGGTTCCTCCTTCCCTTGTTTCCGATGAAAAAATTTATAGCGATCCACAGCTATGCAAACTCTAGGTCTGTAATAGTTATCCAAGTCTTCAAGTGCATTCTTATACAGGTCGCCATCACCAGCTTGCCTAGGTTTCTTATTAATATTTTAAAACATTTTCAGACCACCTGGTCCTAAACAATGCAAAAGAATTCTATATTTTTTTTCGGCAGGAAGTTCTTCCTCCTCCTCAATGGCAGAAATATAATTCTTGAAATATTCACTCCCTTCTTCCCATTTTAATATTGGTGAACCAGCAACAGGAATAAATGACTGTGGAGGTGATAGGTTCCAAGGGTTGTTCGCCGCCATGTATTTGCACTGTCTCCCTTCTAAAGATTAATATAACTGTTAAAAGTATTAACGATGGTTTAAATGATGTGTGAAACTACTAATAAACCAATTTTCAAATTCAAATGAACTGTCCCAATTTAAGATGTCTTCCAAATTGTTCATGTGTGACTAAAATGGCTGCCCCTCTGTCAGCAGAACTGTCCCAATCTAAAATGGCTGCCGCTTTTAAGTGACGTGTGACCGACCATCACCAATCCAAAATGGCCGCTGAGATTGAATGACGTAATGGTTAGAGGCAGTACCAGTAGTAGTACACACCCACACAATGAAGACGATCATCAGCTGCCCAGTAAATGCTGCCCAGCACCCAACTCACAACAGCTTACAGGAAAGACGTTCTTCGGCTGCAGCGTGAGTGCCTCCCAGCACTTAACTGTCACGATTTGCTGCTCTTCATCATGCAACGACGTTCAACAACGCGGTAGGGTCGATACTTCCCTCGTCGCCAATTGTAAGAATCTGCCGACACTGAAGAGACTTTCTAATTACTTTATTTAACTTGAGTTATATCGCAGAAGGGAGACGTGCAGATGCCCAGTCCGTCTCAATAACCGTCCTTCTCCACACCGTTCTCGAATGGCTCGGTGCGCGTACAGAATTCACAGCGCGAGGCATTCAAGAACGGCGGCTCCCAACACTACAGCATCCCTCTCAGGTTCAGCCTCCTCTTGGACCAGGGGAATCTCAGGAGTGGGTTTCCCACACCTCTTGCCCCTCCTCCTCCTGGCAGGCACCTGGGCAACTGTTTCAGGCTCCTGATCCTTGTGATCACCCTCTCTGGTGGCCATGGACTGTGTGGTCATGCACGCCCACTCTGGCATCCTAACATCTCCAAGTGCGACCTGGGCTTCAACTCCTTCCAGACGGTATGCTCCAGGTTGTTACCTAGCAGACAGTCAACGGGCATGGATGGGCTCACAGCTTCTCTCAAAGGGAACCTGAGCTACCAAACATTGGAGTTCACTGTTGTCTACTGCTACAACGTGGTAGACCACATTAGGGAGTACCTGCTCCTCAAACACTAGATGACAGCGGACATTTGTCATTCTTGCTCTTGTGTCTCTCAGAGCCTCTACCTACCTCCCATTGATGGTCACCCATGCCTGCACTACATAGTGTTGTCAGGCATGAGTGTTCTCTGGACCAACTCACTCTCACCCAGGGGGACTAGGGTTAACCCGGCTGGCTTCCCACCACTAACTGGGGCCAACTCCTCCCCAAGTGCTACACTGGCCACCCCTAGTGTCTGCCCACCAGTGGGGGCTGTGTCGACGTGGGACACATGGGACTCCCGCTGAAATGCCCTTCCTGATTACAGGCGAAACACTTTAGGGGTCCCTTCCATGCAGGTTTTCCTGAAGAGAACCAACTCTTCTTCTCAATAGGGGTTTGGAAATCATTACCCTGGGAACTGGTTTGGGGCTCTTTAGAGAGCTCCTTACTTTTATCCTTGTGCCCCCTCCATTTTCTGTCAGGAACTATGCCCACTCTTGGTTGAGTATCCCACATAAAACTTCTTTTGGACCCTGGGGCTGACCCAGCAGTCTGCCTCCTTGACAAGCTTCCTGGAGTCAGTAAGCTTGCTGTCAATCAAGTGCTGGCGCAGCTCTGGAAAATGACTAGGCAAGTGCTCCCATGTGATCAAAGTGTACAGTCCCTGATAGTTTGTTACCTCGCTGTCCTTAACCCAACTATCCAGTGCTCTGCAAAAGAAATCAACATACTCCACCCATTTTTAGAACCAAGTTTAGTACTCTCGCCAATCTTTTTCCTGTAACTTTCTAGGGTGATACAATACCTCTTGGTTAGGGCTTCCTTCATGACAGGGTACCTCATCCTATCTTCTTCTTCCAAAGCCAATAATTTTCCTTTCATCTATGGCCAGTTTCTTTGCCTCCATTTTGAGGCTTTCAAGCTTCAAGTTGTGCTTCCTAGCTTCCCACCTGTCCTCCAGTTCCTCTGGAGTCAAACCCTTTGAAGAATCACTGCTGCCTGCCCTGGAGGGGGCTTCCTCCAGGCAGATCCAGGTTATCCACAAAATCACCATTCAGGCTCTGCTTCTGTCTATCCACAATAGCATTCTCCTTCTCTGTGGGCTCAGAAGCCTCCTTTGCTGCCAACCAGGCCCTCAGTACCTTTTGCAGCTCCTCCTTTCTAGTGAGGCCTTTAACCCCTTGGGTGCCCAGGATGAGCTGGTCTCGGCTACGGTTGCCCGGTATTGAGGACGAGCCCTGCTCGTCCCACTATGGGTCCTCTGGGCAGGGATGGAAGGGGAATTGCTTCCCCTTCCACCCTCCCAACCCCCCTGTGGCATCTGAACATAGGTCTACCCCTCTCCAGCGCGGATCGGAGAAGAAATGCAAAAGCATTTCTCCTCCGATGAAGTGGTGGAGCCGAGAGAGGCATCAAAAGAAAGGAAAGGCCTTTCCTTTCCTTTCTTTCTCTGCATTTCTGCTGCCCGATCGCGATGCGATCAGGCAGCAGAAATGCCCACTAGACACCAGGGAGGTTATTTTTTTTGTTTATGCATAAAAGGAACGGCCCCCTGGGCAAGGGCCGCTCCCCACGGGGGAAATTATTTTACGGCTGTTTCTGCCCCCCTGGTGGCAAATCGTCTGCCCCCACGGGGGACAGAAACCCCTAGACACCAGGGATCTTTTTTTTTTTTTATATGTGGGGCGCGACCCCTTAGGCAAGGGTCGCTCCTTTGGGGGCAAAATTAATTCTAGGTCGTTTATGCCCCCCTTGGGGCAGATCAGTCTATTTTTAGTAGGCCAATCTTCCCCCGAAGGGTGCAGAAACCCCTAGACACCAGGGATTTTGTTTTGTTGTCAGTTTCACATGAGGGGAGTGACCCCTTAGGCAAGGGTCGCTCCCCTGGGGGTGGGGCAAATTTGTTTTAGGTCATTTCTGCCCCCCTTGGGGGCAGATCGGCCTATTATAATTAGGCCGATCTGCTCCCAGCGGGGGCAGAAACCTCTAGGCACCAGGGATTTTTAATTTTTTATATGTGGGGAGCGACCCCTTAGGCAATGGTCGCTCCCCTGGGGGCAAAATTATCTTTAGGCCATTTCTGCCCCCCTCGGGGCAGATTGGCCTATTTTCATTAGGCCAATCTGCCCCCAAGGGGGGCAGAAACCACTAGCCCCCAGGGATTTTTATTTTTTTGCGTCAATTTCACGCAAAGGGAGCAACCACTTAGGCAAGGGTCGTTCCCCTGGTGAGCACATCTATTTTAGGCCATTTCTGCCCCCCTTGGGGGCAGATCGGCCTATTTCTAATAGGCCGATCTGCCCCCCGGGGGGGCAGAAACCACTTAGGCACCAGGGATTGGTGTGTGTATATGTGTGTGTTTTGTTTGGTGGGGCTGCCCCTTGGGCAAGGGTTGCTCCCCATGGAGGCACATTACTGTTGGCCGGGCAGATCGGCCTATTTTTGGAAGGCCCATCTGCCCCAAGGGGGTCAGAAAACCCACCAGAGACCAGGGAAGATTTTTTTTTCAAAATAAGAGGGTGGGGGTGTTAGTGCGTCGTCCTTAATAAGTAAACTTACAAGGTGACGCGTATAGGTCGATGAACCTTTTGATTCGCATGGAGTATCCTAGCTATGATGTGACCAATGTTCTCAGTAATCGGTTCACAAAATTCAATAACCATCAAATCAAATCAAATCATTAACATTTATAAAGCGCGCTACTCACCCGTGCGGGTCTCAAGGCGCTAGGGGGGAAACGGGGGGTTATCGCTGCTCGAACAGCCAAGTCTTTAGGAGTCTCCGGAAAGCGGAGTGGTCCTGGGTGGTCCTGAGGCTGGTGGGGAGGGAGTTCCAGGTCTTGGCCGCCAGGAAGGAGAAAGATCTCCCACCCGCCGTGGAGCGGCGGGTGCGAGGGACGGCAGCAAGTGCGAGGCCAGCGGAGCGGAGGGGGCGGGTGGGGACGTAGAAGCTGAGGCGTCTGTTGAGGTATTCCGGTCCCTTGTTGTGGAGGGCTTTGTGTGCGTGGGTGAGAAGACGGAAGGTGATCCTTTTGCTGACTGGGAGCCAATGCAGGTGTCTCAGGTGTGCGGAGATGTGGCTGTTGCGGGGTACGTCGAGGATGAGGCGGGCCGAGGCGTTTTGGATGCGTTGCAGGCGGTTTTGGAGTTTGGCTGTGGTCCCGGCGTAGAGGGTGTTGCCGTAGTCCAGGCGGCTCGTGACGAGGGCGTGGGTCACGGTTTTTCTGGTGTCGGCGGGGATCCAGCGGAAGATCTTACGGAGCATGCGGAGAGTGAGGAAGCAGGCGGAGGACACGGCGTTGACTTGCTTGGTCATGGTGAGAAGAGGGTCCAAGATGAAGCCGAGGTTGCGGGCGTGGTCTGCGGGGGTCGGTGCGGTGCCGAGGGCCGTGGGCCACCAGGAGTCGTCCCAGGCGGACGGGGTGTTGCCGAGGATGAGGACTTCCGTTTTTTCAGAGTTCAGCTTTAGGCGGCTGAGCCTCATCCAATCTGCGACGTCCTTCATACCCTCTTGTAGGTTGGTCTTGGCGCTGGCGGGGTCCTTGGTGAGGGAGAGTACAAGTTGGGTGTCGTCGGCGTAGGAGGTGATGATGATGTCGTGCTTGCGTACGATGTCGGCGAGGGGGCTCATGTAGACATTGAAGAGTGTCGGGCTGAGCGATGAGCCTTGAGGTACGCCGCAGATGATCTTGGTGGGTTCTGAGCGAAACGGAGGGAGGTAAACTCTTTGGGAGCGGTTAGCGAGGAAGGAGGCGATCCAGTCCAGGGCCTGGCCTTGGATCCCGGTGGAGCGTAGGCGGGTGATTAGGGTGCGGTGACAGACGGTGTCAAAGGCAGCCGAGAGGTCGAGGAGAATGAGGGCGACTGTTTCACCGTTGTCCATCAGGGTTCTGATGTCGTCTGTGACTGAGATGAGGGCGGTTTCCGTGCTGTGGTTGGTTCGGAATCCGGTTTGTGAAGGGTCGAGCAGGTTGTTGTCTTCCAGGAAGGTGGTCAGCTGTTTGTTGACGGTCTTTTCTATTACCTTGGCTGGGAAAGGTAGAAGAGAGATGGGGCGGAAGTTTTTCAGGTCGCTTGGGTCAGCCGTAGGTTTCTTTAGTAGGGCGTTGACTTCAGCGTGCTTCCAGCATTCGGGGAAGGTAGCAGAAGAAAAAGAAGAGTTGATGACGGTCTGGAGGTGCGGGGCGATGATGTCGTCGGCTTTGTTAAAGATGAAGTGCGGGCAGGGGTCCGAAGGGGCGCCGGAGTGGATAGAGTTCATGATGGATTTGGTTTCTTCCGTGTTGATGTGGGTCCAGTTGTTGAGGGTGATGTCCGGGGAAGCGGGTTCAGTGGTGTATGGTTGGGTCTGGTGTCCGAAGCTGTCGTGGAGGTCGCTGATCTTGCGATGGAAGAAAGTGGCGAGGGATTCGCACAAATCCTGTGAGGGCGTGACGGCGTTGGCGCTGGCGCTGGGGTTGGAGAACTCTTTGACGATGCTGAAGAGTTCTCTGCTGTTGTGGCTGTTTTTGTCTAGTCTGTCGGTGAAAAAGTTCCTTTTGGCAGTGCGGATCAGGTGGTGGTGTTCGCGTGTAGCGTTCTTGAGGGCGGTCATGTTGTCAGCGGTGTGGTCCTTGCGCCAGGCCTTCTCAAGGGCACGACAAGTTTTCTTTGATTCTTTGAGGGTGTCAGAGAACCAGAGAGGTTTTTTGGTGTTGGTCTGTCGATGCGTGCGTTTGAGGGGAGCAAGGTTGTCAGCGCAGTTGGAGATCCAGTTTGTGAGGTTGAGAGCTGCGTCGTTGGGGTCGGTGGTGAGGGTGGGTTGGTTGGCGGCGAGAGCGGAGAAGAGTTGCTCTTCAGGGATCTTGTTCCACTGTCGATGAGGGATGGGTTGAGTGCGGAGGTGGGAGGTCTCGCGTCGGAATGTGAAGTGGACGCAGCTGTGGTCGGTCCAGTGTAGGGCAGAGGTGTGGCTGAAGAAGACGTGTTTGCTGGCGGAGAAGATAGGGTCGAGCGTGTGTCCGGCGATGTGGGTGGCGGTGTTCACCAGTTGTTTGAGGCCGAGGTTGGCGAGGTTGTCGAGCAGGGTGGTGGTGTTGGGGTCGTTGTTTTGTTCCAGATGGAAGTTGAGGTCGCCTAGGAGGATGTAGTCCGGTGAGGCGAGGGCGTGCGGGGAGATGAAGTCGGCGATGGCGTCGCTGAAAGAGGCGCGAGGTCCGGGAGGACGGTAGACGAGGGATCCTCTGAGGGTGGTCCTTGGGTCGGTGCGAATCTGAAAATGCAGGTGTTCAGCGGCGAGGGGGGGGTCTTCGGTGGAGGTGGTGACGCTGATGGAGTCTTTGAAGATGATGGCGACACCTCCTCCTACTTGGTTGGTGCGGTCTTTTCTGGAGATCTTGTAGCCTTCGGGGATGGCGGTAGCGATGTCTGGAGCAGAGGAGGCGTTCATCCATGTCTCCGTGATGAAGGCGACGTCCGGGGCTGTGGAGTCCAGGAGGTCCCAAAGTTCAACGGCGTGCTTGTGGACGGAACGAGCGTTGATCAGGATGCACTTGAGGTGGTTGATGGCGCGTGGGCTTGTCAAATCATCAATCAACAGTCAATAAAAGCAATAAACATCACACTATGACTTTTCAGCCATGAATAACCACACCTCAAAACACGTTTTAGTAATTTTAATTCCCTATTGATTACAATACTAAGTCATGAGATTCATCCAAACGTAATTCAATTTGATTAAAACCCAGCATCAAATTGTTAGAATACGCCAAAAACATAAACTAATCAAAGCTTGTATCAGAGTACACTCTAAAGCATTAACATAGGTCAATAAGAGTATCACAGACAATAAATCCTTCCTAGTCATGAAGTTCAGCAAAGCAGTCCGTCAAACATTTATCTTGGTAATCTGTCAATGTCATGTAAGGAAACCCTCATCTAACCCAGATTAGCATTTGCATGTGGGACCTCATGCAAAACAATTTAGAAAATAGGAATTTAGAAAAAGCATCTAGCTAAGAACACTATTTAGACAGCGCAGTTGGTTCCTAGAAAGAAAAGGCACAAAAATGCATTTCAGTCACATTGCCATATCTACCTATCCATGCACTGGATCAGCAACAGAGTCAGTCTTCATCCTCAGGTCATCAGTCGATCAGCATCACATCAGGCTCTCAATCAGAGAGTATGAGCCCAATGACAGAATCCCAAAATCTCTTCTTCTCAATATCGCAGTTCATAACGGGGTAAGATCAGATCTCTTTTCCCTCTGTCACGTTGTTATATCAAAGCCACTCAGACTATCCCCCAATTTCCAATTGGTCAATTAGTTGTACGTTATTATCTTAACCAATAATGTCTATGTACTAAATCTATGAATTCTAATATTTCACAGTCCACATGTCGTTGATTGGTCCACTTTACGATGTTCTCATCATCTGGCTGGTAAGGTATCAAAAATGTCACATCTTCTTCTCCAGTCAGTGTCTTCATTGTTCGAGTCCTAGGAAAGTACATCTACCGCACATTACACTCTTTTCAATACTTTCAGGAGACATCATCTCCTGTCCGTCGGTTCACATAGAAGCTCCAGTTGAGCATTTTATTAAAACAATGAGCAGTTCACAGTCAGTTCATTTTGTCAGCATTTTTCCATTAAACGTTAATAAATTCAGCTTTCTGCATGAGGCCTGGCAAGACTAGGCCAAGACACTCGCTAAGTTAAGGCCTACAATTATACAGAACATAGGTTATAACTCTCAATATGACATATTACTACATTAATCTAAAACATTTTCAATATTTCATCTATGTTAATAACTTATTTAGTACAATTTGTAAATATTGGTGGCCATTCTCCGAGGTCACAATTTCAAATGTGCACATTATTTTTTTACGTTATTCATTTTCTAACAAATTAATTACTTCAGAACATATAACATTCATTAATAAATTTCTAATTAAGACATTTGCGTTAACAGGGGTGGGGGGGGGGCAGAAACTCTACTAGATGCCAGGGAATAAAAAAAAAAAATAGTGTGGTGGTGGCTACCAACCAGTTTGGGCATGATTATGCCCCCACCCAAACTGAAGGGGGTAACTCTCAAAATCGTCCCACTTTGAATGGTGAGGGCTGCACCTTTTGGACTTGGGACCCTGCCATGTAGAAAAATCCACAAGACCTAGACACATCTGAAAACTAAACATCGGGGTGAATTCCACGGTGGTGTGCTTCACATGCACACCGCACCGTTTTCTTGGGGGCATGCTGGGTGGAAGGAAATTTGTAGCTCCTCTCAGATTCCAGAACTTTCTGTCACCGAAATGTGAGGAAAAGGTGTTTTTTTGGCTAAATTGTGAGGTTTGTAAAGGAGTCTGGGTAACAGAACCTGGTGGGAGCCCCACAAGTCAGCCCATCTTGGATTCCCCTAGGTGTCTAGTTTTAAAAAATGCACAGGTTTGGTAGGCTTCCCTAGGTGCCGGCTGAGCTAGAGGCCAAAATCCACAGCTAGGCACTTTGCAAAAAACAGCTCTGTTTTCTTTGGGAAAATGTGATGTGTCTATGCTGTGTTTTGGGGCATTTCCTGTTGCGGGCGCTAGGCCTACTCACACAAGTGAGATACAATTTTTATCGGGAGACATAGGGGAACGCTGGGTGGAAGGAAGTTTGTGGCTCCTCTCAGATTCAAGAACATTCTGTCACCGAAATGTGAGGAAAAACATTTATTTTTTTGGCCAAATTTTGAGGTTTGCAAAGGATTCCGGGTAACAGAACCTAGTGAGAGCTCCACAAGTCTCCCCATCCTGGATTCTCCTAGGTGTGTAGTTTTTAAAAATGCACAGGTTTGGTAGGTTTCCCTAGGTGCCGGCTGAGCTAGAGATCAAAATCCACAGCTAGGCACTTTCCAAAAAACACGTCAGTTTTCAATGTAAATATGTGATGTGTCTTTGTTGCGTTTCCTGTCACGGACGTTCGGCCTACCAACGCAAGTGAGGTACTATTTTTATCGGGAGACTTGGGAGAACACAGAATAGCAGAACAAGTGATATTGTCCCATTACTTATCTGTCTTAAAAATACTATAATCCACACAATAGTTATCATTATGATGCAGTTTAACAGTTTTTATGTATTGAAGTATTTTACAGTACATGGGAAGAGGAAGTACAATGCACTATGTAAATTATATATGGTGTTGAGTATAATTCTTGTTTTCTCCCTATTTTTTTTTTTGCTTATTCATCATGTAAATGTACTGATGTTCATTGTTATGTTTAATAAATAGATTTTAAAAAAAGTGATATTGTCCCCTTGTCTTTCTCCACATTTTTTCCTTCCAAATGTAAGACAGTGTGTAAAAAAGACATCTATTTGAGAAATGCCCTGTAATTCACATGCTAGTATGAGGCCACCGGAATTCAGAGATGTGCAAATAACCTCTGCTTCTCAGCACCTTATCTTGTGCCCATTTTGGAAATACAAAGATTTTTTGATACCCTTTTTTTCACTCTTTATATTTCACCGAATGAATTGCTGTATAACCGGTATAGAACGAAAACCCATTGCAGGGTGCAGCTCATTTATTGGCTCTGGGTACCTAGGGTTCTGGATGAACCTACAAGCCCTATATATCTCCGCAACCAGAAGAGTCCAGCAGACATAACCGTATATTGCTTTAAAATATTTGACTCTGCAGGAAAAAGTTACAGAGTGAAACGTGTAGAAAAATGGCTGTTTTTTCAACTCAATTTCAATTTTTTTTAAATTTCAGCTGTTATTTTCTGTAGGAAAACCTGGTAGGATCTACACAAATGACCTCTTGGTGAATTCAGAATTTTCTCTACTTTTCAGAAATCGTTAGCTGTCCAGGATCCAGCATTGGTTTCACACCCATTTCTGTCACTACCTGGAAGGAGGCTGAAAGCACAAAAATAGTAAAAACTGGGGTATGTCCCAGTAAAATGCCAGAATTGTGTTGAAAAATGTGTTTTTCTGATTCAAGTCTGCCTGTTCCTAAGAGCTGGGAAGCTGGTGATTTTAGCACTGCAAACCCTTTGTTTATGCCATTTTCAGGGGGAAAACCACAAGCCTTCTTCTGCAGCCCTGTTTTCTCATTTTTTGAAAAAAACGATTATTTTGCTGTATTTTGGCTAATTTCTTGGGCTCCTTCAGGGGAACCCACAAACTCTCGGTACCTCTAGAATCCCTAGGATGTTGGAAAAAGGACGCAAATTTGGCATGGGTAGCTTATGTGGACAAAAAGTTATGAGGGCCTAAGCGCGAACTGCCCCAAATAGCCAAAAAACAGACCTGGCACCTGAGGGGAAAAGGCCAGGCAGCGAAGGGGTTAATAGGACATTTGATTTCCTTGCAGAACTTTTTGAGCTGAGGCACCAAATAGGTCTCCAACCTCTCCTGCTCAAACACCAAATCTGCAGCTCCAACTGATGGCTCACCAGACTGAGACATGATTGTGAATAAAACTAAAAAGTTGCAAAGTTTCAAGCAGGCCAAAAAAAACAGAAAGAAAAAAAAGAGAAAACAGTATGTGGTCACATAATGGTCTGCAATATTGAGGTAGTGTACATCAATCCTACTATGTGAAGTTCAAATGCAAGTCCTATCCTCACTGCTGATCACCAATGTTAGAAATGGGGTCTCTAGTTAGCAGTGGTTTGCACCCTGTCCAAGCAGGGACCCTCACTCTAGTCAGGGTAAGCGAGTCACACAGATTAGATAACCCCTGCTCATGCCCTTGGTAGCTTGGTACGATCAATCAGGCTTATCTCAGAGGCAACATTTAAAGTATTTAAACACACACAGTAACACAGTGAAAACACTACAATTGGACTCCACACCTGTTTTCGAAAAATAGCCAATATTTATCTGAATAAGACAAGACCAAAATGACCAAAATTCAGAACACACAAGAAGAGAAAACACTTTTTAAAAGTTGAATTGAGTCTTAATCCGTTGGAATCAATGATTGTATATTTTTAGCATAAAGTACCTGGGATACATCAAAAACCAAGCCGATGCGGGCCACAGTTGATGTGAGGTGAAAAGCAAAGCAATGCATTGGTACCTTAATGCGCAGCTGAGGTGATGTTTCAATTCTTTCCTTGAAGGAGAGGCAATGCGTCTGTTCCTTACTGGCAGGGGAGGTGATGCACTGGTTTTTCCTCACAGGAAAGGTGATGTGTTCATTTCTGGACACACAGCCTTGTTTCCTTACTGTGGTGTGGGGTCGATCAGAAATTGATGGCCCGGGAACAATGTGTGGAAATTCCAGACACGCTGTGTTGATGAAGCCGTGGTAAAGCAGGTGCTGCATCGATGCTGCATCGGCGAGACAGGCGCTACGTCAATTCTCCAGCCGCCCAACTGGTGCTGCATCAATTTTTCTGCTGCAGCGCATCAGTGCATGGATTTCTTCCTTCAGGTCGCCAGCCTATTATTCCAGGGGCCCAAGGACCGGAGTTGGCACCACTAGGCAAGTCAGAACACTCAGCAGGAGAATCTAGGCACTAGCAGATGAAGTCTTTAATGTCCCTGAGACTTCTTAAGAGGAGACAAGCTCAGTTCAAGCCCTTGGAGAACCTTGGAAAGCAAGATGTAGAAAGCAAAGTCCAGTCCTTTCACTCCCAGTACAGAAGCAGCAGGCCAGCACAACAAAGCAACAGGAAGATTGTCAGTCCCTCCTACAGTGTCCAGCTCTTCTTCCTGGCAGAATGTCCTCAGTACAGAAGTGTTCTAACTTTGTGGGGTAAGAGGTCCAGTGCTTATACCCATTTCTGTCTTTGAAGTAGGCAAACTTCAAAGAGAAGTCTTTGTAGTACACAAAATCCTGCCTTTCCCTGCCCTGGCCCCAGACACACTCCAAGGGGTTGGAGACTGCTTTTCCTAAGGACAGGCACAGCCGTATTCAGGTGCAAGCGTCAGCTCCTGTCACCCCTCTAGCTCAAGAAGACCCATCAGGAAATGCAGGGCATACCTCAAATCCCTTTATGTGACTGGCTAAAGTGAATTCACAAACAGCCCAACTGTCATCCTGACCCAGACGTGTATTTCACAGATAGGGAGAGGCACAAAATGGTTAAGGAAGAAGATGTCCACTTTCTAAAAGTAGCATTTTGAAATAACAACTTCACCAAAATATGTATTTTTAAATTGCGATTTCAGGGACCCCAAACTCCATATATCAATCTGCTTCCAATGGGAATTTACACTTAAAAGATATTTCAAGGCAACCCCCAGGTTACCCTTTGGGAGAGCTAGGATTTGCAATAGTGAAAACGAATTTGGCTGTATTTCACTATCAGGACATGTAAAACACACCACCACATGTCCTACTTTTTAAATACACTACACCCTGCTAATGGAGCTGCCCTGGGCCTGATTTAGGGGTGACTTACATGTACTAAAAGGGAAAGTTTGGGCCTGGCAAGTGAGTGCACTTGCTAGGTCGACAGGGCAGTTTTAAAACTGCCCACACTGACACTGCAGTGGCAGGTCTGAGACATGCTTACATGGCTACTCATATGGGTGGCACAATCAGTGCTGCAGGTCCACTAGTAGTATTTGATTCACAGGCCCTGGGCACGAGTGCTGACCACCGCAAATCTCAAGCGGGGGTGGGGGATGGAGGGAATAATAATTAAAAACAAAACTTACCTGTCCTGCCGCTGCCAACAGCCTCACTCTACTTCTCGCACCTGATGGTGTCTCAGCATTTCAGAGCCAAGTTTGTTCTTAGCAACTTGGTCAACCGCTCTGACAGTACATTGGAGTCTGTGCTGTTAATCCAATCCGGTTGTGCAACACAGCCGGGTTGGAGAAACCTAAGTCAGCATTTCAGTTTGGCCAGCCTAAGATGGCTGGCCAAACTGACATGCACACTTGAATGCACTCCACTACCCCTCCCATAGCCCACCCTGCCCCTCCCTCCCTGCACAGGCTGGCTGAGCCAGCAGCTAAAAAAGAAAACAATCATAAAATATTGTTTTATTTTTCAGCTGCTGGCTCTTAACCAGTGGGACGACGCTCCTTCGCCATTGTGAAGAAACCACAGCTGCTGGGCACACATGGTGCACTCTACTAGGGACTTAATAGTAAATCAAATATGCTAATCGTGGATAAACCAATCACCAATACAATTTAATCAGAGAGCACTTGCACTTTAGTACTGGCCAGCAGTGATAAAGTGCCCAGAGTCCTAAAGTCAACAAAAACGAAATTCAACACAGGATCAAAAACAGGAGGTCAGAAGCAAAAAAACAGGGGAAACCACAACAAGAGCTGTCAGGTCTAACAATCTCCCATACTATATTTGGCACCTGTTTTATTCAAACATGTTTATTATTTTTTTATATTGATTGTCAAACATTGAAACACAGGCTCAGATTTATCATACTTTCACTGTGTGAAACAGAAAAGGCAGGAATGCACCATAATTAACATTATACAAGGCATTCCTGTCCTTTCCTTGCACTGGTGCACTTTTGGCTGTCTGGCGCCAATGCAGACACCCTTGCATCATGGTGCAAGGTTACCTGCATTGTATGCAAAAAGAACAGATGATGGACGGAATGCAGAGCAAATCAAACATTCACCCCCAGTCACAAAGATCTAGGTTTAATCCATCGCATTTTTTGCTCACCACACCACCCCAGTTTGGACCCAGCCATATGCAAATCAGTCTTGACCCTGTTCCTCATGGGAACAGTCCAGCCTGAACGGCCAAGCTAGGTCCTCCCTGGACCAGAAACAAGCATCCTAGGACCGGATTCAGGGTATCACCCTTCATCAACTAGGATAGCTTGAATTCAGTGGTGCAGTGAGCACAGGACCCACGTCTGGGCAAACCCTTCCCACTTGGGACAACAAATGCAAAAAGAACAGATGATGGACGGAATGCAAAGAAAATCAAACATTCACCCCCAGTCACAAAGATCTGGGTTTAATCCATCGTTTTTTTGCTCACCACACCACCCCAGTTTGGACCCAGCCATATGCAAATCAGTCTTGACCCTGTTCCTCATGGTAACAGTCCAGCCCGAACTGCCAAGCCAGGTCCTCCCTGGACCGGAAACAAGCATCCTAGGACCGTTTTCAGGATATCACCCTTCATCAGGTAGGATAGCCTGAATTCAGTGGTGCAGTGAGCACGGGACCCACGTCTGGGCATACCCTTCCCACTTGGGGCAATAAATGCAAAAAGACCTTCCCACTTGGGGCAACAAATGCAAAAAGAATAGATGATGGACGGAATGCAGAGCAAATCAAACATTCGCCCCCAGTCACAAAGATCTGGGTTTAATGCATAATTCTTTTGCTCACTACACCACCCCAGTTTGGACCCAGCCATATGCAAATCAGTCTTCACCCTGTTCCTCATGGGAATAGTCCAGCCCAAACTGCCAAGCCAGGTCCTCCCTGGACCGGAAACAAACCTCCTAGGACCGGTTTCAGGGTATCACCCTTCATCAGCTAGGATAGCTTGAATCCAGTGGTGCAGTGAGCATGGGACCCACGTCTCAGCATACGCTTCCTTCTTGGGGTAACAAATACAAAAAGAGCAGATGATGGACTAAATGCAGAGCAGATCAAACATTCACCCCCAGTCACAAAGATCTGGGTTTAATCCATCATTTTTTTGCTCACCACACCACCCCAGTTTGGACCCAGCCATATGCAAATCAGTCTTGATCCTGTTCCTCATGGGAACAGTCCAGCCCGAACTGCCAAGCCAGGTCCTACCTGGACCGGAAACAAACACCCTAGGACCGGTTTCAGGGTATCACCCTTCATCAGCTAGGATAGCTTGAATCCAGTGGTGCAGTGAGCATGGGACCCACGTCTCAGCATACGCTTCCTTCTTGGGGTAACAAATACAAAAAGAGCAGATGATGGACTAAATGCAGAGCAGATCAAACATTCACCCCCAGTCACAAAGATCTGGGTTTAATCCATCATTTTTTTGCTCACCACACCACCCCAGTTTGGACCCAGCCATATGCAAATCAGTCTTGATCCTGTTCCTCATGGGAACAGTCCAGCCCGAACTGCCAAGCCAGGTCCTACCTGGACCGGAAACAAACACCCTAGGACCGGTTTCAGGGTATCACCCTTCATCAGCTAGGATAGCTTGAATCCAGTGGTGCAGTGAGCACAGGACCCCGTCTGGGCATACCCTTCCCACTTGGGGCAACAAATGCAAAAAGAACAGACGATGGACGGAATGCAGAGCAAATCAAACATTCAACCCAGTCACAAAGATCTGGGTTTAATCCATTGTTTTTTTGCTCACCACACCACCCCAGTTTGGACCCAGCCATATGTCGCCCCAAGTGGGAAGGGTGTGCCCAGACGTGGGTCCTGTGCTTGCTATGCCACCAGATTCATGCTAGCCTGGCTGATGAAGGGTGATACCCTGAAACCGGTCCCAGGATGCTTGTTTCTAGTCCAGGGAAGACCTGGCCTGGCAGTTCGGGCTGGACTGTTCCCATGGGGAACAGGGTCAAGACTGATTTGCATATGGCTGGGTCCAAACTGGAATGGCATGGCAAACAAAAAAAAAACTGATGGATTAAACCCAGACCTGTGACTGGGTGTGAATGTTTGATTTGTTCTGCATTCTGTCCATCATCTGTTGTTTTTGCATTTACCTGCATTGCAAGCAGGATTGTTTTTGTGCAGAAAGAGAAACCCTCCTGCACAAAAACAATCCTTTGAGGCATTTTTTGCTCTTTCTATGTGTTCTGCAAAATGCTGTAGAAAGTGGAAACAATGAGGAGAAATAAAGATATTTCTCCGTGTTACACCTCTCCTGGGGAGGCGTAACATTTTTACGCATTTCCAGGTCTACCACTAATGGTAAATCTGGGAATGTACAAAAATTCCATAGGTGGGTGCCTGGGAACTCCACCCATGAAACGCTTCCCTGGGGCAGAGTACTGCAAGGCAGTGATTTGCACTGCTGTGTGTTACTTCACATTTATCAAGCCATGCAGGTCCATGCAAGATGGCCTTGCATGGCTTGATAAATCTGATTTTAGCTTTGCGTTTTCCTTGCGCTCCCTCATGTGCTGCAAGGGTAACTCAACACTATGATAAATCTGGCCTACAAAATCTAGAGTGAGCATAACACGGTTCGCTCAGTCATTGCAACAATATCCACAATAAAAGTATGAGATTCAGCAAAAAAAATATTTGTAAGAAGAAAAAGAGTAGGACCTTCAGAACACTAAACAATACTCTGGACTCCAATCTACTTGAGAATACCAAGTAGCAGTACAGAGGAAGTTACCAAACAAATACAAAACATTTACATATGGTCTGGTCAATTGTATGAGGGTCCAATTAGTAACCCTAATCTTTGTAGGTTCCTTGGGAGCACCCACCATGAAGGTCTTAAAAAACAGAGGGAGAGGCTGGAGAGGTACAGCAAGGATGTCATCCATGAAGAAGACCCTGGAGCAAGACACCAATCAAGACAGCTATTATTCAAGGATTGTTAAATTCCTGGCAGAAGGACCATCTAAAATAATAACATTTAAGTAGTAAAAGAACTTGGGGTGCTCACTGGCTGTAGACAACTGTCATCCAATTTAAGGTATGTCAAGTCTGTGTTTCGGGGGGTGTCATCTTTAAGGATCATAGACACAACAAGGCCCAGTTTACAATAGAAACTCTCTTTATTCACTAAATCAGTCATCACTTGGGCTTCGGCCCCAGTCCATTTCTATTTGTCACCTGGTTACTGCTAAGAATATTGCCTGTGCTTTTTGCTAGCTTTACGATGATAAATATGCAGTTATGGTGCTTGCTTTCCATATGTTGAAGCCCGCAGAGTTGTGGTTTTCAATGTGCAAACACAGTCATATGTGCCGGTGGGGCAATGCAAAAACATCAGAATACAATTGGACATCATCATTTCAAACTCCTCATGCACACAAAGCTCTACACAACATTGGCCTGCATACCTAAATCACTGCATTCACTTTATTATTCACTCAGTCTATCAATCAAACAGAACTTGTAAGGCGCGCCTAATCACCTGTGAGAGTATCCAGGCCCTAGAACCCTGCTGCTGGGGATTTTTGAGTAGAACAGCCAGGTCTTGAGCCAGAGACAATGAGGTCCGGAGGTGAAAGGGGAGGTCATAACAAGACTTTGCAGCAAGGTAGGAAGATGCTCCTTCTCCTACTTTTGCTTTGACAGATGTGGGGGGTTTCTGCGAGGAAAAGAGAGGCCGAGCACAGATGTCTGCAGGGGTGGTGGCATTTCAGGTGGTTGTTGATGTATGCTGGTCCTTGGTTGTGTTGGGCTTTGTGAGTATGGATCAGCATCTTCAACTGTCATCTCTTCTGAATGGGGAGCCAGTGGAGCTTCTTGAATTGGGGGAGGTGATGTGGGTCCTCTTTGGGAGATCGAGGATGAGTCTAGCTGCTGAATTCTGTATAATTTTAGGTCTCTTCAGGAGGTACAAGGTATTTCCTACGTAGAGTGCACTGCCTTAGTCCAGCTGGCTGTAGGCTTTTGCTTGAGTGACAGTATGTCTGGTGTTGATGGGGGGCACTTGAGGCTTTTACGGACCATACAAAGAGTGAGGAAGCAGGCGGAGGAGACTGCTTTGATCTGACTTTTCATGGTTAGCTTGCTGTCCAGGATGATGCCAAGGTTGCGGGCATGGTCTTTCAAGGTGGGTAAGTTTCCTAGTTTGGAAGACTGACAGGAGTCGGTCTATGGAGAGGTGTTGTTCCCAAAGATCAGCACTTCTTTTTTGTCTGTGTTGAGTTTTAGGCAGTTGCCTTTCATCCAGTTGGCAACACTCATCATGCATCAGTGAAAGTTAGCCATCGTGATGGGGGGGGAGTTCTGATAGCAAGAGGATGAGCTAGGTGTCATCGACTTAGGATCTGAAGTTTAGTCCAAGGGTTTTGACAATATTGACCTAGTGAGTCATGTAGGTGTTGAACAGTGTAGGGCTGAGGGACGAGCCTTGAGGGATGTCCCAGATGATGTTCTTAGGTTCAGAGGTGAAAGGTGGTAGATGGATTCTCTGGGTTCATCCGGTGAGGAAGGAAGTGGTCCATTTGAGATCATATCCTTGGATTCCAATGTGGTGAAGCCTCTAGATAAGGGGTTGGTAGGCTATGGTGTTGAACGTTGCTGAGAGGTCAAGGAAGATCAGGATTTTGATCTTGTGTGGTGGTTGGTGAAGAATCAGGATTGGGAGGTGTTCTGAAGATTATTGTTCTCCAGGTGTTCCATGAGTTGGCAGTTGATAGCCTTTTTTTTTTTTTTTGAGCGTCTTTTTATTGTTTTCTGCACATCAAACGACAGCATTTACAGTTTGTCCTAGTAGAATTTAGTTAATCCAATATAACATAAAATGTAAATAACAATAACAACTCAGGTCTAATCACATTCCGGTGTACATGTTTTGCATCTCGTAGCTAAATCACATATTATATCTAGTATCATACTTGGCAGTTGGCATAAACCATCCTATAGTTTACATCCTATTTGCATCGGGGCCCTGATCGGAGTGCCGACTATTTGTATATGCATGCTCCTGTTATGTATGTTACTTCCATGTGGGGCATCCACATTTCGTGCGGGGTATATGTGGTCTTTTCATTGACTATCTGTCCGAGTTGTTACCAAGTTTCATGGTGGGCGCTCATCATTTTTAACCTCCAATTTGGCAACAAATGTTTCCCAAGCATCACATCCAGTGTGTTTCTGACCTTCATCTAATAGCTTACGTAGTACCTGAAATTCTGTACGTGCCCAAAGCAGTGTTAAGGCACGCCACGTTTTCAGATCCGGTGCTTTAGGGGCTTTCCAATTCATAGCAATCAACCTTTTGTACATTATAAAAGCTAGGTCTGCAAACCTATGTATGAATTTATGCTTTTTATCCCTTTTCCTGACTCCCAGTAAACAGGAGCCGGGATCCAATATAAATATAAGGTCTGTGATATCTGAAATATCTGCCCCCGCCATTCCAATTCCAGAGGTCCGCACTTCCAGACCATATGGTGAAAATTGACTGATGGGGAGCTACATCGAGGGCATTGAAAGTCCGCCCCTGGAAACATACGCTTCAACCACGCAGGTGCGAGGTATGTTTAATGCATGTAGTTAAATTGAGTGTATCTAAACCTGGGGTTTCTTGACACACTGCGGGTATGGTTTAAAGCTTGGGACCATTCTTCAGTTGTCAATTGGTTCGGTAGCACAGTTTTCCAACGTGTTCTGACGTTTTCTAATCCATTTACAGGGAATGTGTTTAGGACTTTGTAGTGTTTGTTATAACTTTGTTTTGATTGTCGTATGACAGCATATGGTGCAGCACTGGGGAAGTAATGGGTTCCTGGTCCCCTGATGTCCACGCCTTCTTGACTAAATGGCAAATAGAATAGTATGCTAAAAATTGGCCCGTTCCCACTGAGGTAAGGTCTCTCATAGATTCAAACGACATTAACTCTCCTTCCTCGAAACAGTCTCCCACAGTTAGTATGCCCGCCTCTGCCCAGATTGCAGCTGAATACATGTCGGCTATGTTCCCCCTTCCTGGGATTTGTCCCAGTGGGATGAGAGGGTAATATGGAATCCCTTTTTGAACCTTTTGGACGTACCTTGTCCAGCATTCATGTGCTGCTATCATTTCATATCATTTTATCATTAATAAATTACCGGCTGACCCTTTTGCCAAAGTATTTAACAGCCAAGTAAGCAGTGGTTGGCTGTGTAGCTGCTTCATAATCAATATAGTTTCAGCCGATTCGGGTCTGTGAATCCAATTTAGGATCTACTGCAGCTGTGCCGAGGCAAAGTACAATTCAAAGTTTAGGGCTCCCAGTCCGCCCTCTCTTAGTGGGCGCTGTAATGTGGCAAGAGCCACTCGAGTCCTACCCCCCCCATATAAGTCTCAGTAGGGCTGCGTTTAATTCTCAGAAGAAACTTTTAGGCAGCATAACCGGCAATGCCGCAAAGAAGTATAGAAGTCGGGGAGTGGTAACATATTTGCAATCACCACTCTACATAGTGGCGATAGTGGCAGTGCACACCAGAAACGTAGGGACCCCTTTATGGAATTCAGTGCGCGCCCCAGGTTACCATCCCTCAAGTTGTCAGGTTTGTGGTATATGTGAACTCCCAGGTACTTGAAGGTGTCGAAGCACCATTTCAAGCGCCCCTCTTGTGCTGACTCCCTGTTCTCAGTAGGCCATTCTGTCAGTGGGAACACACACGACTTATCCCAATTCACCTTCAGTCCTGATATCCTTCCAAATTCCTCTAATAGGGATATCACCAACGGTATGGTTTCATATCCCCATCTCACATATATCAGGGCCTCATCCGCATATAGCGAAACTATATGGCGAGTTCCTGCCCTGAGCACTCCCCACCACTCTCCTTCCGCGCGTAACCTGGTTGCCAGTGCTTCCATCGCTATGGCAAACAATAAAGGAGAAAGTGAGCAACCTTGCCTGGTGCCCCTTTCAATAGGGAAGCTGTCTGATATGTTGCCTCCTGTCTTCACTCTAGCTCTGGGTTCTGTGTATAATGTCTGCACCCAGCCTATGTAGTTAGGCCCGAACCCCATATTTTGATTTGTTGCGAATAGGTATTCCCACCCCAGTGTGTCGAATGCTTTCTCAATGTCCAGTGACATTGCCACGTTATCACGCGCCTCTGGTGGAGTGTCCCCTATTATACTCAGCAGTCTGCGAATATTTAAGAATGTGTTGCGTTTTGGGATAAAACCGTTCTGGTCTTCATGAACTAATGTGTGTATTATGGGAGCTAATCTGTTTGCCAGGATTTTGCCCAGTATTTTGCAATCTATGTTTAGCAGCGAGATTGGTCTGTATGACTTAACATCTGTGGGCTTGCGGCCCTGTTTGGGCAGGACTACTATTAATGCTTCTCGCTGCAAGCACGGGAGTAGTTTATGAGACTATGCTTCTTCAAACACCTCCAGCAACTGTGATTTCAAATATTTGGAATAAATAGCATAATATTCTATTGGCAAGCCATCTATTCCGGGGGCTTTATTTCTAGACATTTATGTCATCGCCGCTTCTAGCTCTACCATTGTCAGGGAAGCCTCTAATGTCTCTTTATCCACTTGTGACAATTGTGTTAAGTTCTCTCCCCTTAAAAAGGTCCCAAGTTGCTGGACAGTGCATGGTGCCCGCCCTTTATATAAACCAGTATAATACTTCTCAAACGCTTTATTGATTGCTTCCTGACTAGTGGCCATAATTCCATCTGCCTGTCGTATAGCCCCTGTAGGAGCTTGCTGGCGATCCTCTCGGAGTAGCCATGCCAGCAGTCTCCCAGATCCATCTCCATATGTCTGTAATCGCATTAATTAACAATTGTAGTCATGACGGCAGAGTCTTAAATCCGCCTCCTTATATTTTAAGCGTATGTTCCCAAGTTCTGCCTGCGATGCCCCATTATGTGCCACTGTAATTTCCAGCTTTCTCAACTCCTTTTCCAATGTGTTGACTTCAACATGTAGTGCGCGCCTAACCCCCCAGCTGGCAGAAAGACAGTGCCCCTGGACAATGACTTTATGTGCATCCCACTCCGTTGCTCTGGTATCTGTGGAGCCCTTATGAATTTCCCAGTAATTTCTTATTGTTGTGTTTAACTCTTCCCTGAAAGCCTAATCTAGGAGAGCCTCCCCCTGCAGGTGCCAGGTAGGGATTGCAGATCTTCTCCTACCCCACTGCAGCGTTACCCACAGCGGAGAGTGATCAGATAACGTCTTAGCAAGGTATTCCACATCTTTGACTAGTGAGCATATTTCGTGGGTGCCCCACATAATGTCTATCCTAGTGTGTACTTTGTGGGGTATAGAATAAAACGAATATTATCGTTGTGCTGGGTGGCACGTGCGCCAGAGATCGTGTAGTCTCAAGTCCCCTGCCCATGTCAACAGTGGACGGGTAGCATTTCTGTGTGGTAATCCTCTCGGGGGTGGGGTGGAGCGATCAAGTGTCTTGTCTGGTGTGCTATTGAAATCACCTCCCCACACCGCCGGGGCTTCTGTGTTGACTAGCAAAGCCAGTGAAAGGGTGCGCAGGAATTCAGGCAATGCACTGTTACGGGCATAAATCCCTATTCCTGCAGGATGGCAATGTGTATCCCCTGGCACTTAAGGAGGGCGTGCACACAATGGTGGTCATTCCGACCTAGGCGGGCGGCGGTTGCCGCCCGCCCGTCGGAATCCGCCTGAATACCGCCCCGCGGTCAATTGACCGCGAGGGGTATTCTGACTTTCCCGCTGGGCCGGCGGGCGATCTGATTCAGATCGCCCGCCGGCCCAGCGGGAAAGCGCCTTCCACAAGGAAGCCGGCTCGGAATCGAGCCGGCGGAGTGGAAGGCGTGCGACGGGTGCAGCAGCACCCGTCGCGCTTTTCAGTGTCTGCATCGCAGACACTGAAAAGCCTAGTTGGGCCCTGTTAGGGGGCCCCTGCCGTGCCCATGCCATGGGCATGGGCATGGCAGGGGCCCCCAGGGGCCCCGCGACCCCCCCTACCGCCATCCTGTTCATGGCGGCTTTCCCGCCATGAACAGGATGGCGGTAGGGGGGGTCAGAATCCCCTCGCTGCGCCGCCTTGGAGGATTCTAAGGGTCAGTGGAAAACCGGCGGGAGACCGCCGGTTTTCCCGTTCTGACCGCGGCCAAAGCGCCGCGGTCAGAATGACCAAGGGAGCACCGCCGGCCTGTCGGCGGTGCTCCCGCCCCCGTTGGCCCTGGCGGTAGGGAACCGCCAAGGTCAGAATGAGGGCCAATGTCTTTTACCTTGTGTCGCCATCTGTCAACACCAGGGCAGTGCGCGCTCTATTGGCGACTAGAATGCAAAAACCCAGCACTCTCAAAACAACTTAATTTATGCATTGTGCTTATATGTTGTTGTTTAACCTTTTGCATTGCAGAGTTCAATCCTGAAGACTTATTTTTAATGTGCTTACAAATGCTGTTCATTTGTAATGTATTGCTGCAGGCTTTCAGACTGTGTTAGGGTGTGGTCCCTTTCCAGGGCCTTCTAGAGACTTTCCCTGCAACATGCCTGTCTGTGGTTGTGGACTGGGCCAAGACTCTATAAAAAGGAGCCAGCCCAGCTCCAAGCGCTCACTATTCAGAGGTCCCAGTGCAGAGCAGCAGCTACTTCCTGAGCTCCTGTCCCAGTGGCCTATTTGGTCTTCCAGACATCTGACTTTCATTCTTCATTTGGAGATCCTTGTTCTGGGCGGTAAGACGGTGTTTGGGCTGGCCTCCCAACGCCGTTATCGGGAACTCTCATGTTCTTGGGCCTAATTCTTTTATGATTTGACAGAGTACTTTGCGCGTGTGAAATATGCGCTTGAGTGTTTGTGACATTTGCAGGGTGACTTGCAAATCGGCAAGACGCGCGATTCGTTTCATGATAATTTAATCTTGTTATTCATTGCACGCTACCATTTCTTGACATTTGCATGGTGGCTTAAGAATCGGCAAGACGCGCGATTAGTTTTATGGTGTTTTAACTTTGTTGTTCATTGCGCGCTACCATTTGTTGACATTTACATGGTGGCTTAAGAATTGGTAAAAGACGCGTGATTCGTTTCATTGTACTTTGATCTTTTTATTCATTTGGAGCTGTTATTTCTTGGCATTTACATCGTGGTTTACGAATCGGCAAGACGCGCGATGCGTTTAATGATGATTTGATCTTGATATTCATTGCGTACTATCATTTCTTGGCATTTTACATTGTGACACTCGAATCGGCAAGACGCACGATTCTCTCCTTGAGTTTAATTCATGTTGTTTATTGTATGCCACTGTTCTAAGATATTTATCATGTAATATTCGAGTTGACAAGTTATGTGATTTGTTTTCCTGAATCCATATTGTGTTATTCATGGTGCACAATCCTTTTATGGTGTTTACTATATATATATATGTATATATATATATATATATTAAATCTACAATATGCGCAATTTGGTTTGAAACATTTTAAGAGTACACAGAAGATCAGAGGTTCTAGATGCAATATTGTATGCCCGTGATCAAGGTCTCTCAGACCGAAACGCGTAGGGCAGGTGATTGTTGAGCTGTAAACGAAGTTAACGGAGCCTGAATAAATTAATTTTGTGAAATAAGAGATCCCGGAGTGCGGTCGTTCGTGAAGTATTTCATGAATGTTGTTGATATATATATATATATATATATATATATATATATATATAAACTACAATATGTGCAATTTGTGTTGAAACATTTTAAGAGTACACAGAAGATCAGAGTTTTTAGATGCAATATTGTATGGTCCTAGTATGCATTCTCAAAAAACGATTTATATGACTGGTTTAAAATTTAGTCAGAATGTTTTTCTGATTCTCATGTAAAGGAAAGTACTTGAATAAGAAAGTTTTCATTTAATCCATCTCGATTCCCTTACAGGTATCCGGCCATCTTGAAACTTAGTCATTTTAAACTTAATTCTTAGATTGTTCATGTTTTCAGAATGACTCTGCTTAGAATCATAGTCTAGTATTGATTTCAGGAGATATCATTTTCATATTGTGTGTTCTAACCTTTTTCTTGCTACAGGTCTCCTTCCCAGCTGTTTCCCTTCCTAATCCCCTCTTCCCCTCTTGAACTCTCTTAGCCTCTGTGATTTATCTATCAGAGTCTTGGAGCTGTTCAGTGGTAGACGTGTTGGGAACGTGCGAAGACCCCGAGGATCTGGTGAATCTGACACCATCCCCTGCACGTTCCACGTGACTATGTTGTATTCGTGCATGACATGGTTTGAGATCTGCCCCATGTGCCTTTGTACCGCCTTCGCACATGTGCCCTGGCCTGAACCACCAATACACCCTCCATTATTTCCCCTCGTTCCGTACTGTTAACATTAACTGCCAGCTGCGCCCCTCTGTTTCGTTGTTTTAAAGTACCTAAAAAACATAAATAACTTAAATCCCCTTCCCCACCCACCCCAGCTAATCCCCCACAGCAATGCTGAACGTGAATAAACAAAATACACATCACACTTCTAATAGAAAAAAGCTGTATCCATGCGGATACCTTCTGGGGAGGCATATTGGCAATTGGAGGTGACCCTTATAAGGGGTCCCCACCTCTGGCCAAGTAATAAAAATCAAAAAACAAAAAAGAATTACAGATGTCAGCGTCTCCGGTACTTGCCGGCCCCAGCAACTCCTCATATGCAGTGATATGTCATCCTCAGCTATCCCTTGAACGAGGCAGCCCACCGTTCCTTGTGTGCAAAGGTCGTGTCCCACTTGTGCTGTCCTGACTTTCCACACCATTGTTCCGTGGCAGCCCCGTTGTGATCAATGAGGGACAAAAACTCTTTGACCCAACCCTTTACTGTGATCACAGTGTATCCGCTGATCTGGGTGTTACCTTCGGACCTCTTAGCGCCTCCAGTATCATCGAGTCAGAGCTCACTGAGTCCGAATGTGTGTGATCACTTACATTAGTGCGTAGTGTGCCTGAGGAGTTTTGTGTGTGCAAGGACGTCTCCTGCAATACCTTTGCCCTCTCAGCCACCGCTTGTTTTACAGAGGGTTGTGATTTAGAGCGTTTCCTGGTTTTCTTTCGATCTGGTGGCGTGATCCATTCCTCCTGATTTTGTACTGGATCTGGCACACTTGGCACTCACGAGGAAATATTTCAAGTTTGAAGAAAGTTTCTTCTTACAGATACAAGGAACGTCGATGGACAGCACATTTGCCCCTAGTCTGGCATGCCTCTATGTTGACAATTTTGAGAGACAGGTGGTTCTTCATGAAGATAACCTGTTCCTACAGCAGATCAAGCTTTGGAAACGATATATAGATGACATCCTATTGGTCTGGACAGGAACTAAAGAAGAGGCTCACACCTTCCCTAATTGGCTTAATACAGCCAATCCTTTCCTGAACTTCACCGTGACAATAGGTGACAACCGGTTGCCGTTCCTGGACCTACTCATTTATGAAAATGACGGAGCCCTGGCCACGGAGGTGTATTATAAACTGACGGACCGCAACAACTTGTTACAGTTTCAGAGCTTCCATCCGCAGGCCCTGAAGGAGAACCTCCCTGTGAGACAATTTCTACGTCTACGACGGAACTGCTCAACTTTAACAGACTATCACAAGCATGCTGATAAACTGGCCACCAAGCTACAAGCCAAGGAATCTGGTCAGAAGAGCCTGCAAAAGAGCACACAATAACAATAGGGACCAACTACTGCAACCACGTGCAGCCAAACCTAACATGGAACAAATAGTGTGCCACCTTTAACCCGCTATCTAACAAGATCCAGAGAATCATTAAAGAAGATTGGAAGATCCTCACGTCTGGAGGACTACCTTTTCGTTTTAGTTTTATTTGTGTTTTTTATCTTGCTTTTAATTTTTTCCACAATTCCCTCCCATCTTGCCCCTCCCCCTGCTTTGGCCCTCCCCCTCCTTTGTTTCCCCCCCATCTCACTTCTTTCTTTCCCCATCCACCAACCACCAACCACTAACCTCTAGGGATAGGGTAAGATTTTCTACTTCCCTTCAGTGGTAGTAGTGCCTACCATGTATGTATATATACTGTGCATGAGTACATTTCCCTGTCACGTGTGTGGTTGGTTTGCTGTGCAGTGTTGTGTTTCTCTAATGCTTTAATTGCTTTTTTGTTTTGCATTCCCCAGGCCACCTCAAGGTAATTCCTGGGGTAAGGTAGGCCTTTTACCTTACATCTTAGACTTTTCACTAATTGGGAATAGCCTCTTTAACTCTAATTTTGAGTCTTGGGGAGCCGAGGCCCTGATGAATGCCCCGAGACCTTCCTTGGCTCACTTCTAAGGGCAGAAACATGTTGGCTACCGTTTGTTAGATAGGTGACCCTGTGAGTCCTTGTTCTCACGGAGGTGTCCCACTTTATGTTTTTAACCACACCAAACAGACACCATAATTAAATTGTAACTTCATACAGGTGGCTGGTTAGGTGTTTTTATTTCCCCTAGATTAGCTGGATCCCGATCTTTCCAGACCAAGAATTTATTTACACACTCCCTCCTGTTCTTTTAATAGTGAGGTTGAGTCCGCCCAAGTGGCACTGTCCTACCTGGGTGGGACTAGGTGGTCAAATGATGAAGCATGACACTATATAGTGTGTGAGACCACCTAGTCCGTAAAGGGAATTCCCCCGTGTCCTTCCAATACTCCACAGCATCTTACTGAACTCATACTGACCTCATCTTTCTAATAAGGATCTCAAGTAGTCGGGGGCACAAATTGTACCCCTTACTTTCACTCTTTTTATTAGAGAACCCCGTACTTCTTTGTGTGATTTTTTGTGATCCATTCCTCGCCATCTCCCGTGCTCTCCCGGGGCTGTGCCAGTCCCTTGGCATGCAGCCATATCCACACGTCTTCCGGTGTGGGAAAAATATGCATTTTATCCTCTGATACCACTTGTAATTTAGCAGGGAACATTAGGGCATACTTTATGTTGTGTTCCCGAAGTCGTTGTTTAATTTTCAGAAAGGAGTTACGTTGTCTCTGTACTTCTTGAGTAAAATCTGGGTAAGCAGTGATAGATGAGCCCTCATACTGGATGGGGCCTTTATTACGAAAGTGTTTTTAGTATTGCATCTCTGTCCCTGTAATTTAGAAATCTGGCTATTAGTGGCCTAGGCTGCATCCCCGGTACCGGCTGTCTCCCTGGTACTCTGTGTGCTCTTTCCACTGAGAAAGAATTTGACGGGTTACCCAGCATTACTTCATTGATTAACCATTGTTCCAAAAATAGTTCAGAGTTTTGGCCCTCTGATCTTTCGGGAAACCCCAAAAAGCGAACATTATTCTGTCGGGATCTGCCCTCCGCCTCTTCTGTCCTGAACCACAGGAATTTCACCTCTGATTCCAAGCGGCGAATCTGTTTTTGATTTTCTAGTGCTAGTGGGTTGAGTCCACTCAATGTATCTTCCACTGTGCCCACTCTAACCGTCAAGTTGCGATGATCCACTCTTAACAGATTAAGATCCTGGGACACTGTATCAATTCTGTTCTCTAGTGAGGCTTTGGTATCCATTATCGCCTGCAGGATTTTCTCAAATTGAGTTGAGTGGGCTTGCAGCGTGGTCTCCAGGGACGACAAGCTGGGCGTTGTTTGCTGTTCACCTGTTGTTATCCCAGACGTGGACCTCTCCTGGGCTCTGGCTGCTTTAGATTTCCCTGCCATGGTCGCTGTTTTGTGATACTCCACTGTATTTAATTGAATGTGTTACTATGAATGATGCGCCTTAATGTCCAAAGGGGAACTGTTCCTTCAATTCGACTTTGGGATGCTCCCTGCGTGGGGCTCCGGGGTACCCAGTAAGAAAAGTCGCTGCAATTTGGAAAGTTCCTGCTGCATCAATACTCCTGCTGAGCTTTGCTGCCCTCACGTTGTTCGCCCTAAGCAGCAGCAGCTACCAGAGCAGAGGGCAGCATCCTCGTCAGGTTGCTCGCTTGTATAATTAAATCAGCACTTAACAAGGCCCCACCAACAGTCTTACGCACTCCATCACTTCTCCTTGACCCCATGCCCCCAGGTCAGTGCTTGTTTCTTAAGGGGTGAGTTGAATAAGGGGGCCTCCATCCCCATTGATTCTCTGCTGTTCTTCCTCTTCCTTCCGCACTCCAAGAAGGGGGGGGTGTTGGGTAATCACAGTGTGGGCCCACTATGTTTATCTTAGGCCCCAGTAATCATCCTCTGTGTGTGGCCCTTCGATCCAGGCAAGGGCCGGCCCCTCTCTTCAGCAAACTGTAAAATCTTACACACGCGGGGGGCCTTCCTGCTGCCCTCGGCCGTCCCCAGCGCTGCAATGTCTATGAACTGGCCTCCGAGGCCCTTTATCACCAGGCCGAGTCTTTTATTGTGCCGCGCGGCTCCTCCAGGAGCGTCGCGCGGTGTCTGCACCACAGGGAGGGGGAGGGGGGAAGAGGAGGAAGCGAAAGACCAGGTGGGGGGCTGGCAAGGCAGTGTCGGCCCCCCGCGGTCCCCTCTCCCCACTCACCGCACTCCTCAGCAACTCGTAGGGGCCGGTCGGCCCGGGCACCACTGATCGGATAGCCCCGCCTTCCGCTGCCTCTCGCTATGCAAGAGCCGAGGATCCTTCAGCTCCAAGGCCGCACACGTCCCCCCACACCACCGGGAGCCGCGCACCTCTCATTGAGCCTTCCGGGGAGCGCCGCCGGATCCCCGGTACTCAGGGAGGCAGCGCTCGACCTCAAACGGCGTCTCCGGAGGCGCCGAACAGGATTTTTGGTGGTGCCCGAGACGGATCCTACATACTAGGCATCCGTTGCTGCCGCCATCTTGGCCACTCCATGGCATTTTCAAGGACTTTGGTGGGAAAGAGGAGCAGAGAGATGGGACAGTAGTTCTTGGGATCGCTGGGGTCTGCAGATGGTTTCTTGAGTAGGGGTTTGACTTCCACTTTTTTTCATTCTTCAGGGAAAGTGGCTCTGGTGATGGATGCGTTGAAGATGGCCGTGAGCTTGCGCTGGTGCTGATCATCTTGCTCCCAAGGTTGACAATGTGGTGGAGACATGGGTCCACGGGTGCTCCTGAGTGAGCGGAGTTCATGATGGCTCTGGTGTTTTGAGTGGTGAGCTGGTCTCAGGTGGTGAGCAGGTGGTCGGAGTTTGCATCTGTGGGAGCCAGGAGGCTGAGGATGTCAGCTGTGGTGGATTGGGGTTCAATGTTTTTTGTAGATGGTGGAGATCTTGTCGTGGAAGAAGTCCGCAAGGATGCCACAGAGTTCCTGGGAAGGGGTTATGATGTTTTTGGTGGTTAAGGGGTTGAAGAACTCTATGACAATGTTTAAGAGTTCTTTGCCGTGGTAAGAACTGGCTTCAATGCAGTGAGCAAGAGCCCTCCTTTTCATCTTTTTCAGGAGTTGGAGGTAGTGATTGAGGGATGTCTTGAATGTAGCTCAGTCTGTAGTCTCCCTGGTGGTGCAATATTTCCTTTCAAGACAGATATATTTGTGGTTTTCAGGTCTGTGGTGTACCAACTGGCTTGCTTGGAGGATCTCTTGAGTTTGGTGAGCTTCTTGGGGATTACTCTGCTGGCACAATTGGTGATCCAGATGGATAGATTCAAATTTGTAACAGCTTGTTCTAGGTTGGTTTTGGTGTAAGGGTGGGATGTGTTGAGGTAATCGGTCCACTGGCTCTCTGGTACTTTGTTGCAGCTGCGATTTGAGGTGATGGGCAGCTTGGTGGTGGTGCCAGGGGACCCTATGATGGTGAAGTGGATGATGGCGTGGTCTATCCAGGTGAGCTCGGTGACACAGCTATACTTGACTCTGTCCCTGGCCATGAAGATGGGGTTGAGTGCATGTCCTATGATGTGTGTGGTGACTAGCTGGGTCCTGGAGGTCTGTAGGCCAGGGTGCCTTTGATGGTGGTTTTGCTATTGGTTTGAAGCTGGAAGTGGAGGTGTTCCATGATCGAGGTGGTGTCATCTGTGGTGGTGGTGCAGTTGATGGTTTCTTTGTGGATGATGGCGATTCCACCTCCGTGTTTGTTGATGCGGTCTTGGTGTGCTGTCTTGTAGCCATTGGGTGTTGCTGAGGCAATGTTGGTCACAGATGTGGGGTTAAGGCCAGGTTTCGGTGAGGAAGATCATGTCAGGGTGAGGGAGGTGATGGTGTCCCAGATCTTGGTGGCGTGCTTTCAGAGTGATAGTGCATTGAGCAGGAGACTGTGGAGTTGTTCTGAAGTGGTTGTGGTTCGTCGTGCATGTGGGTGCTCTAGTGTTGCAAGAGAAAAGACAGTGCAGGCAGGAAAAAGTTCCTATGGTTTAACATGGAGCGGTGTGACAGCAGTTGTTGTTGCACAGTCTGGGGTCCAAGGCTCAGAGCTTGGTGGCAGTGTATCTGCGAGTAGCAGGAAAGCCAGTGTTTCTGGCACTGGGAGTGGTTCAGGCACAGAGGGGCACAGATGGTTTTGCATTTGGCACGCCTCCAGCACGACTGCGGCATGGCCGCTGTACTGCCTGTGCTGTGGCCTCCATTACTAGGTCCTAGGAGGAAGGAGGGGCGTTGGGTGGCGGTGGACAGAGCAGGAAGGAGGCGGGAAGCTGGAGGGAAACAGTAGGAAAGAGCAGTGAAGCATGAACCAGCATAGTACAAACAAGGAGGAAATACAAAAGGAATAACAATAGCAATACAATACAAGTAAAACAGTCTAAAGTGTGGCTGCAATAAGGCAAAAGTGGAACAACAAGGATGAAATACAAATGAGGAAAACAGCACCACTAAAATACAGAATACAGAAGTACTAAGTATTGACAGTGCTAAGTATAGACAGTGGCAATGCTACAAAACAGTGAGGCAGTCAGGAGGCAGGAAGGTGCGAACGGCTGTTCATGCAGCAGTGCCTAGACACCTCCACTTGGCAGAAGGCTCACTTGCACACATACTCCGCATACTCAGCAGCAGAGCAGGGTTCACACATTTTCCTTCATCTCCTCCAAAGCCTGAAATTACCTCCCACAGCAAATCAGAACCTCCCCATTGCTTCTCAAATTATGCAAGGAGCTCAAGGCCTGGCTTTTCTAGCAACATTCAGGGGCTCTGTCCTCTACCACCTTACTGAGCATCTGGACATCTTCACAGGTGATTAGTGTGCTATACAGATCCTTATAACATAACATAACATAACATAACATAACATAACATAACATATTAAGAACACAATCCCCCTGTTAAGGTGCTCATGGACCTCAGGTGTGTAATTGGTTGCTAGGGTTTGAACAACTGAAATATACAGGTGCCCATTGAGGCAGGTGGAGCGCTTTGGAGTCCAAACGTTCCTTTGTTGTAAATATTTGTGTCCATTTGGCATGGTGATTGTGGTTGATTTTCCTCAGACTGAAGATGAGGTGGCTGCTCAGTGTTGTTTTTTCTGCAGTTAGATTGTAGTCTTTGTCGTGAGCTTGGGTTGATTACGCAGTTAAAGTGGAGGCAGGCTTTGAACACCATGTTGTCTAGTGTAATCTGTGGTGGGGAAACTAAAGGCGCGGCCCTGATTCTGTTAAATACCTTCCTGGCTCTTAGTGGAAGGATACTAGACCAGTATACATATAAGCAGGTGGCACACACATCATTCTCATATAAACTAATGTATTGATGTCCCACCAAAGAGCCGCAGGCTGACTAACACGTCTTTCTAAAGCTTGTTGCAAGAAAACCTGCTCTGTAATAACTCTACCAAGAACGAAGTCTTGCTCAAAGGCCCAAGAAACCTTTCTGACATTTCTTTTGATTGCCTGCAACAGCAGACCCTATCACCACACCTAAACAGAATATTTATATTCTGTGGTGTAAAACGTGATTCCCTCCCCCCATAAGTCAACAAATTGACAAAGAGCACACCTTACCTCCCTTGTGGCCTTGAAGAAACCCCTTCATGGTCTGCTGTCACAATAAATAACACTACTCAAAGTGGTGGTCATGGCCCCCCTAAACTTTCATTGTGTGAGAGTGCAACACCATGCAGCCCTCCTCATCTTTGGCCTGAAGAGAATAAACCACATTCCCCATGCCACATTGACACAAATACAACAAAGGAACTTAACAGTTTCAATGCACTCCACCTCCCTCAACATGCATCTGGATATTTCAGTTGTTCAAAGCCTTGGAAAGAATTAGATGCTTAAGCTTGCCTCCTCACACCTGTTCCCTGTGAGGTGCAAACATATTGGTGAAAGCTCCCTGCATACATACAGAAGGCTCCACCCTCTAGAACTCTTGCCCTCCACATGGCTACTAAATAAGGTTCTATGAAGTTCAGACAAGGACTACAGGCACTCCTTTGCAGTGTTTAATGTGTAAGTGCAGGGGCCCAAACTTTTTATCAGAAGCGCGTGGCGTGTGCTATTGGATGTTGGGTACTGCATACCAAGGCTGCATAGCCTTGATTCCACCTCATGTGTCTTTACGCCACCACCAGACACTCCCTGTCCCTTTGTCTCACTCTTGCAGGTTCTTTTTCATCCGTGCTTTTTTCCTTTTGTCAATTTTTTCCATATGCATCTTACTTCTTCTTCCCCCCTTATGTGTTTTTCTCTCTCTTGCTCTGGGCCAAACTTTGATCATGAAAAATAATTACTGGACCTGTTACAGTGCCATCATAAGGATTTGGGGGGTCCTGGGCAGGAAATATCTTAAAGGCTCCTATTTGGAACAACTTTGAATGTTATTACCCGTTTTGTTCTAATTCAAGACCTATGTTGGCTAACAATATTGAAATATAATGATATGATTAGGGTTAGATACAAAACACACAGATGTGAGCTAATGATAAAGTTCACGTTCCCAGGAGGGGCCTTTGGAAGGTTGGGGCCCTGGGCAATCTCCCACTTTACCTACCCATGCCTTAAAACATCTATGGTCTCCAAGAACGAGTGCTGGAGAAGGGTGGTGGGGGGCCCCTGCCAACTCCGGCTCAAATTAAGCTCCGCTCTACTGCCTTCTGCTTATGTAACCCGTCTGTAGCCTGAAGTCACTCAAGCTGTTGCACTGCTCAGTCCACTCTCTAACTTCAAAGCTACCATCATCTCCTGTTACTACAGTACCGTTCGCTCTGCTGGAAGCAGAGGTTGGTATCCAATGCAGGCCCCCACCCTGGCTTTGCTGCCCCCTTGAAGGAGGGGACACAAACGAGCCAGGACACTAAGGGCCACAGGTACAAAGGGACTAGAAAAATGCTTTTTGGAATGTACAAAGCACAAATAGCGATTCAGGTAACTTGTTACCGAATTGTAATTTGGGATTCGGTATTAGGAAGTGCGTGTTCAGAGTGTCCCTTCCTCATATCGAATCTGAATGGTATGTATGATTGTTTTGTCATGATGAATGCAGTCGCAAAACAATTGCAGTTAACACCAATTTCAAATTGGTGTTAACCCATTCGCAAAGGGGAAGGGGTCCCGTATGCATGCAAAAACTTTTTTTAAGAGCAGGCAGGGGTCCCACAACCACTGTCTACCCTTAAAAAATTCAGCTGAAACGTTTTATTTTTTTGTTTTTAAATGCATCCCGTTTCTGCATTTAAAAAAAAAGAGTGCTTTATTTAAAAGCAATGACAGACATGGTGGTCTGCTGATCCCTGCAGGCCACCATCCCTGTGATTCTTGCGATTCCCAGTGGGTTGCAAATTGCAATCTGCTTCATTAATATTGAGTCAGGTCTATTTGCAACCCACCGGGAATCGCAAAAGAAACTCAATGGAATTTCTTACATTTGGAATTGCGATTTCATAATTGCAATTCGCATGGAATCGCAATTTAGAAATCACAACTTCGGATGTTCGTACATGTGGCCCTAAATTTCTTTCCCTTACCATTCTACAGGTTCTTAAAAGAAAGCAAGTAAGGAGCATCCTGTGAAATGAAAAGCCGCTGTGACGCAGCACTACAGTGAGCTAAATACGGAACGTGCATTTTCTCCGATCACTGAATTTGCCGTTTAAAGTGCAGAACAACAAAGTGAAAATAACATTGTTACCAGCGTGTGGCCTGAGAGGAACTTCAAGCACCTTCCCTTACTTTATAATGTCTTATTAATATATCTTACTGCTTTCTTTTGGTATTTTGCTTCTTGGTAAGACAATGACATTAGTATGTAAATATAGTGTTCTAATTCTTCACATTAAACATTGTACTATGCAGATCAACACTGATGCATATTGTGTCCACGTTCTTTGATTGGCTGCTTTATTCCATTTTGCAGATACTCTTTCATTGAATCGCAGCTGGTTTATTTAGTGCCAGGAAGATTAATCACGCAGTTTGGATAATTTGCAAGTCAATTGTATTGGAAATACTAAGCCCACTGAGCTAACTCAGCTATGAAACACAGATGTACACAAAGCACTCAACGGGAAGTAGCAACACGTGTGCCTGAATTGTAGATGGCATGGCCAGAAAACCTGGGCTGAAATCCCGGCTTTCATATTAGGCCAAATTGCGTAATCCTTGGCAAATACTTAAATTACTTTATCTCATTGTCCTTGACAGCACATTTTGGGAGGGCTGTCAGTATCCGCTCACACCCAGCCCTGAACAAATAAACGGGATTCATATGTAGTTAATTACAATATAATTGTGCTCCATGTACAATATTATTGACTAAAAATGCCTCTTGTCTAAATCAAGGCAAAGTCGGCAAGGCACTATTATTCAAACCATTCTTTTCTTTCATAATTTCACGTTTTAATAAATGTCATATGATGCAGACCACAAACGTAATACACAGATGACAAAATACTTTTTTTAATTTTATTCAGTCACATTTAGGTCTGGCATAGAGGCAACTTTAGATGTCTCGCCAACCTCATGTTTTCTACAAAAAAAGAATAATAATAATTATAAATATATAGATGTGCAGGGGGTTTTGTTCAGCCTTTTCCATCAATTGGTCTGTCCAAATGCCAATTCCATTTTACTCCCACCCACCGCAGCATGAGTAAATGGATCGACCCACTTCAAACATTGGCTTTCTTCACTGCGACAGCATTTTGCTTGTGCTCATATGCATATCTTCCTAAAACGTTGTCCACTTCAGTTGCAGGGGTTGATGGCCAGTCTCTGCTTTCATTTGACTGTTATTTATGATTGTAGCATCTATTTGCTTATTTAATTTGCAAACGTGCATGCCTTCAGGTGGTGACATTTAAAACCTATTACATATTTATTGAAATAAATATATGTTGTCCGGCTCTTGAAGACCAGGCTTATTGGTTTTGCCAGCTACCTTTTTTATGTCATCTAGTTTGATTTACAGGCAGATCTTTTGATTGCTCGGCTCTTTCTTTGACTCTGAGTCAACCCAGATTCATGGCTCAGCTCTCCTTATTTACATTGTAGATAGACCAGCCCTTCTAGGAAGCAGCCTCGCGACGGTATGAGTGCGATACACACACAATAAATGCATTCATTGATCTGTCCATCAGTGGCTCTCTCCATCTTATTGAGCCTTGTCTCTTTAGCGAGACTGTGCCCTGCCATTTGGAGATCTGTTCATGAGGTCCTGCTCATGTCCGCTCCCCATAGCCAAACCCGGCAACAGGAACCCTGACAAGGAGGGCTCAATAAAACACCTACATAAATATCTGACAATGTAAGTAATCTCTGCTCTTGCTCGATTCTTCCCTGTCCCTTTCACAGGCCAGAGTGCTGGATAGTAGGGGGATCACACTGGATCTAGGTTCTGGCAGATAGTCCCGGCCAAGGTCAGGGTGGGCGAGACAGAGAAAAATGCTGAGATTGTCCTTGTGCCCTTGTGTCCCAGGGACACAGTTCAGCGACACCGCACATGGTCGGCATTCCGTTCGGTGCAGTAACCTGCAAACGGGGGAGGGGGGAGTCTTAATTATTGGCACTTCCAGCCAGGTACAAAGCCCTGATGTTTATGACCAGCAGCAGCCCTTCTTTTGTACATGTATCACCCTGTGAGCTACCCGGAGCATAACACCTAAATGCCAACTCAATGACAGCAAACAAAGGCACATAACTTATCACTTCACAAGTACTTTAGAGAAACTATGACTTGGAGGCAGGTTTTTGACTTTGTTCAACCCTCCCCCGCCCCCCCGCCCCCCCCCCCGCCAACCCTCAAGTAACACATGTGAATAACCTATAAGGGTGCAATATTTATCTGTTTGCATGAGTAATTAAACTAATGATTATTTAAATGGCTTCTATTTATTTTTGTCAGTTCTTTTATAGCGCTACTCATCCCAGCATAGGGTGTCAGAGCGCTACACATTAGACAGACATAGTAAATCATACAAGCATGTAAATAAATGTGCAGCATATGTTATTTAAGTCAACGTGGGTTATAAGCTGTAGGAATCACATATTGTCCATACCTGTAGACATTATGGGCCTGATTCTAACTTTGGAGGACGGTGTTAAACCGTCCCAAAAGTGGCGGATATACCACCTACCGTATTACGAGTTCCATAGGATATAATGGACTCGTAATACGGTAGGTGGTATATCCGCCACTTTTGGGACGGTTAAACACCGTCCTCCAAAGTTAGAATCAGGCCCTATATGTTAAGAATGAACGTTGGGGAGAAACACAAAGTCAAGATATAAAACGTAATGCAGTGAATGGGCGTTGTTTGTACTACCAAGACTTTATTAATTCCCATAGGAGCCCTTCTTTGCAACCTTAGAATAACAACAGATAGAGAAAAAAACTATTAGGATCTAAACCCATGGGTTGCAGTTTGCATGCAGCTCCTTGATGCTGGTAAATACATCAGTGTGCTATATTAGAATGGTTGTAACTTATGAACTGGAAGGAAGCAAATGATCTCAGTGTCAAAACCAGCAGCCCACTAATCTATCTAAAATACAATTCTATATTACACATTGTGTGTTGCAGCAGTCACATTAACCCTCAGAGACACTTTATGAGTCGAAACTGTGATTGGACAAAACACAGAACTCTCTGCATTAACCACCAGAGTTACCTTAGTGTAAACAGGGCCACTAAAATTATATGATTGTGCGGCCACGGGGATGTTCGCATAATTATAGATTTGCCCCATTTGCCACATAAACCATCACCTGCCGGATAATCTGCAGATTTTAACAAAAAAAAATAGTTCTAGCTCAAACGGTTCAAAAGTTACTAAAAAAGCAGTGACACGTGTTGCTGATAAATGAAAGGCCCTTTAGCAAAGTTGGACTGGTAACTTTCAGATGCTTATTGCCATATTTGTATGTTATCCACAATACGTAATTGCACATGTGTACAAATTATAATACAGTAAATGAACACCAACAGTAAGTTCAACAAATCTTATAATTATATCCGGAATAGTATCCTTTCTTAAATTCAAAAATCACAATTTATTCCAAGTAAAGTATAACAGTCCAAAAAATTCAAACTTGTGTCCTCATAAAGGTAAAGTTCCAAGTTATACAGCAAAACGTATTTGGGCATGAGAACAAGATCACAGGACAAAAAGACATAAAATCACACACTGAATTTGAAAACAATGTAGTTAATTTGTCAGATAAGCAATTGTCTTCTGATATGATACTTCTTTTGAATAAAGGTCTAGGATTTTGTCCATCATCTGTGGGAGATACGTGCAAATCTAAGATAGACTTGTATAAATTTATCAGGAAGTTGAAATTGAAAAGGTATTTTGACTTACGAGTTAAAGATACAAAGGTAGCCCCACAAGTTAAACTGACACATAGTGGTCTATCTATTCAGGATATTTATGATACTGTAGCATTAATGACGATTACAGATTATGAGGAGTATCCGATAACAACATCTACTGTTTTACAGGATTTGAATTTACCATCAAATATACATGTCACTAGTGGTTTAAAACAAAGATCAACTTGGATGCCTAGATCTATAGTGGATAGCAACATTGAAACTTTCTTTAAAATGGTATGGAGTGATGTAAATAGAGAGGAGATGAAGAGGACGCAATTGAGAAAACCCAATCTGAAATATAAGGAGTATGCTGCATTGAAAGCTCTTAAATCTGATGGTGATGTTATTATTAAGAGAGCAGATAAGGGTGGAAATATAGTTGTTATGAACCGTAAAGACTATGAGCAGGAGATATATACACAATTGAGTGATATTAACTGTTATGAGAAGTTGGTACATAACCTGATAACGGCATTAACAAGAGAGATAAACAGTTTGTTGAAAAGCTGGTGGGATAAAGAGTTACTGGATGGGGATGAATATCTTTACTTACAGGTATATCGCCCTAAATTTCCTTGTCTCTACACGTTGCCAAAAATACATAAACAGTCAGTATTTCCACCTGGGAGACCTATTGTTTCGGGTGTGGGAGGCCCCACAGAGAGACTTTCAGAATTTGTGGATATATTCCTGCAACTATTTGTCTGTAATTTACCCTCTTACATCAAGGATACGAAACACATATTGAGTGTGCTATCGGATATTCAGTGGGAAGCAGGCATGATTATGGTAACTTTGGACGTGGTAGCATTATATGCCAGTATACAACATAAACATGGGATGAGAGCGATTGAGCATATTTTGAATAGAAGATCAGCAAGTCTATTAGAACACACGCAGATGATATTAAGTATGATTGATCTTATACTAAACAACAATTATTTCCTTTCAAAAGAGAATGGTACAAACAGAAACAGGGTGTGGCAATGGGCTCTAAATGTTCCCCCTCATACGCGAACCTGTTTATAGGGTGGTTTGAAGAAACTTGGATATGGGGCCCGGGAGCAGCGAGATGGCACTCACATATTTTACATTGGGGGCGATACATCGATGATTGTTTTATGCTATGGACACGAGATGAATTAACATTAGAATTTTGTAAGCATCTCAATTAGAATGATGTGAACATTAAATTCACACATAAATATAGTGTGACTCATTTAGAATTTCTGGATGTTGAACTGTTTGTTGAGGATAATAAAATAGAGAGCAGACTATATCCCAAGCCGACCTCTTGTAATACTCTATTGCACGCAACTAGTGCGCATCCGAAGCATCAGATAGAGGCCATACCACTAGGGGAAATGATTAGAGCAAGGAGAAACTGCAGCAGGAATCATGATTTTCATGAGGTAATTGAGGATATGGGACAGAGGTTTTCAGCTAGAGGTTACCCAGAGACAGTTATACGAAAATCTCAACATAAGGTATTGAGTGTACCTCGTACACAGACATTGGGTCCAGGTATACGAAAGGGTAATATAGGTAAGAAGAATAGTGACCATAAGATTAGGATTATTCTGGATTATACGGAAAATGAGATATTGAAGAAATTCATTGGTAATAGACCAGAGGTAATATTTAGAAGAGGTAATACCCTCAATAATATTTTAAGTCCCAGCTATCTATCGGATAAAACTAAATCAGACTGGCTCAGTGAGCGCATCTTGGGTTTTTACAAATGTGGATCATGCGGAATGTGCAAATGGGCGTGGCAGCCTAAAAAGGAGTTTTATGACATGAGTGGTAACAAAGTGCTTATAAAATCACATATAGATTGCAATACTAAGTTTGTGATTTATATGCTTGTTTGCAAATGTGAAAAAATGTACGTGGGCAGTACGATACGCCCATTAAATGTGAGAATTTCAGAACACTGGAGAGCAATCAGTCAAGAAGATGAACGATATCCCATAGCTTCTCATATAAGGGTATGTAGTGCACAGGGAGTTCACAAGGTATTTACATTTTTTGGTTTTGACTATTGCGAAGTAAACCCACGAGGTGGCAATAGTCAATTAGCCTTACGGAAAAGGGAATCTACATGGATTTTACGATTAGGAGCTGTGGAGCGGGGTCTCAATACTGATTATGAGATGGAATATTTTCTCGGTGATAAATAGTTCAGCAATAGGATTAATTATTTGAGTACATCAAACTAATGTGAAAAAGTAAGGGGTCTTCATGTTATCATGGTACGGAGGGAGTAATCAGTAGTAAAATTCATATGAATTAAATATAGAATGCATAGGTGAATATGTTTATATTGGTAAGTTTTGATGTAATATGGATTTACTTTAATAATCTTTATGGTTTTATTTACTGTAAGAGATGAGTTATAAATTGAACTGATCATTAAGGGTTTATTCATATTTCTAATCATACAGCTGAGAGGCTATGTATTTGATGCTCTTTATAAGTTTAATAGCAGACAGTGACACACATTGAGCACAGATGATAGGCTCTTCTATGCTTTTAATTAGTTGAATATGGATGTGAGTACGTTTATTCCGCTCCCAGCTTCAATCGTGACCGGGGCTCTCGGTTAAGATGCAACCGTAGAGCCTCGGCATGTATAGAGAGACATAAACACAGTCCGTTTTCAGTTTCGGGAGTTCTAGAATACGGACGCGAGTACGATTAGTCCGTTCTTTGTTCCGTTAGGAATAGGGGCGCTTAAATAGGGTGCAGCTATAGAGCCTCGGCTTCGATAGTCGAGGGCGTACTCGCTTAGTCTACGCAACCCGTAACAGTTGGTAAGTTACAATTTTGATGTTATATTTTCAGTATTACGCTTTGGTTTGAAGCTTTTTTTAATAGATAAAGAGTGTTTATTGTGATATCTTTGGATATTTACTATAGGAGACGCAGCTACTGGTATTTACTTAATACAAGCAATGCTTACTGACAATTGGTGAGTAGTTTGGAAGATACATCAGTACAATACATTAGTGAAGGCCATCAGGGACAAATAATACTTATGAATATTTATCTGTATTTCAGCTGAATATATTGAAAGGTCTTAGAATATCAGGTTGGCAGAATAATTGGATAGACAACTTGAGCTTATTTGGAAGGTATACTTTACTTCTAATATATTTATTCACACGTTTAGGTTTATTATTGAGTATGCCTATGGGTATCAGGGAATACATCACGGTTGTGGTGATATGCTTTTGGATGTGCATGCTTGACACACAGCACAAGAATTACACAATAGAAATTAAAAATTATTTTTCTCTTTTTTCCCTCGATCACTAATAAAGTGTATCTCACAGATTACGATATCACTGAATGTCATGAGAAAATGTTTGGTACGGTTCCCATTGTCTTTTAGTGTGATACATATATATCATTGATAATGAGATCAGGAATGTAATTAATTAGCCATATACTGATGTAGCATTTATGGAAATATTGTTTTAGGAGGTCCTGAGGAAATCCAGGGGCACTCCCCGGATGAAACATGTGTTGACGGACAAGCAAGTATAAACTTTTGGATGGATTAATTCTGAATGGATTAATTCTGGATTTATGGAATAAGTTCGGATCATCAAGTGGAACTTGAATCTGACATGAAAGTTTTGGATTAGAGACTGTATAAGTTGGAACTTTACCTTTATGAGGACACAAGTTTGAATTTTTTGGACTGTTATACTTTACTTGGAATAAATTGTGATTTTTGAATTTAAGAAAGGATACTATTCCAGATATAATTATAAGATTTGTTGAACTTACTGTTGGTGTTCATTTACTGTATTATAATTTGTACACGTGTGCAATTACGTATTGTGGATTCTTGGATAACGTTTTGTTATCGTGTGGGGGATTTGGAGGTGAAACCCTAGTGTTTTGCACCGTGCATTGTATCACAATATGGATTATTTGGTATGAGAGCAGGAGCGCTTATGACTCTATATTCACCCCCTTATTAGGTAAATATTTGTATGTTACACCTCTACTAATGAGATTCAACCAATACCCAGACAATGTTACTAAGTTTGAAAATGATGAAAAAATGAAGTAATAGTATTACAAATTATGCCGCATTATGGCGCACAATTTGCCCTTAATTGCTGCACAATTTATTTATTCCTACCGCATAATTTGACCCTCTCCTACCACATAATTCCAGTGGCCCTGATTATAAATCACCTCAAAATTGTTGCGCACACAAACATCTCTGCAGCAGGTGTCTTAACCCTGCAAAATATTTAAAAATGGAGCCTCATTGTGACCAATTAAACAAGCTTCAACAGATTTGATGTCCCATTTGTCATTGTTTACAATTTCTTAGCAATTTTGTTCAAAATAAATGTATACCTTTGTATAAGCTGACTGCCAGACTCTGCTTTTCAAGCTTCGCCCCTCGATCCTAATTTCTTATGCCGTATTTTGACCCTCAATTCAAGGGTTCTCGGAGTAAATATTTTCCAGTTCCAGCACTGTAGGGTAGTAGATCTTGAAACACTCTCTCCCAATCTCTCTCGCTCTTTGTTTCTCACCTCTCTAAACTGCTGTCTCTCTCACCTCTCTTTTATCTCTCTTTTTTTTTATGACTCGCTCTTGCCGGAGGTCTTTCTCTAACTCCATCTTATCTCTCTCTTTTTTTTCCTTCTTTTCCTTCCTCTTGGGAACCACCAAGCACTGTTTATGACTTCACATATTACATAATAACATTACTGATGACATCTAAAATTACATAATTTATTACATCAATGATGATATCACTGACAACACCATAATCATAAACAGCATTGAGATACTCAGTGTAAGCCTGTGGTGCCACAGAATGGAAATAACAAAAGCCCTGGAGGCAAGTGTGATTGTGCGTGTTGAAAACGAGGTGGTGCATCATGCACAAATCAGTGAAGATCAGGGTGCATGTATTACTCCATGTTAAACAAGGTAAAAGCAGAGGCACCGCATGTGGGTTGCAGCGTCATGTTTCAAAATAGGTTCTTGTTTAAAAGCAAAACCTGTTCCAAAGAATCTGTAATAAAGGCCAAAGCTTCTGTTGACAACAGATTACCCACTAGGGGATATCTGGGCATGTCCCCATGTTAAATATTGGTAATACTGTACTACAGGCAAATTATAAGTAGGAAGGACCTCTTATAAGGGTTGTCTATGTTTATTTCCAGAAGTTCTCTAAAGATTTTGAGGCACTGCAGATTGTTGAATAATGTAGAATGTAGGGATGAGTCACATAGGGGTGGTTTATCTCATACTGGGAACACACGGCTTTAAGGTTGTATGCCATTGTGTCCACCTCAGGAAGGTGTGTAGTGTATTTTACAAAACTACGGAGGGTTGTCCATAAGGCCAGGAAGAAGTTTTCTTTTCAGTGGCAAATGGAAACCTACCTCTTAGGTTAGAATTGTGAGTCTTGTGCGTCTTTGAGGGTAATCTTATAGGTGTATCGTTTGAATTACTTCAATTCCACAAACCCTACAGGACGCTATAACAATGACTGGATGATGCCATAACATGTCCTCAAGGATGTTATTTGTGATGTCATCAATGTCATCAGTTATGTCATTAAACATGTGATGAGTGATGTAATACGTGAGGTCATAAGCAGTGCATGGCGGGATGCAAGTTATAGTTAGCTTAGTAAACTAGAACTGGTGAATTTCATGTTTTTATTCTGTTTTTTAAACGTTAGTTTTATAACATCTCAAAATTCAGTTATAGTGTCACTTTAACCTTTGATATTTCAGTGAATTTCTGTTTTTTTTTAACATAAGCTCACATTTTATTACCACACCTAACTATAACAACACTTTAAACTTTGTCCTCTTCAGTAAAGTTCATACACCCAACCCCCTCAGGCGACCTACAGCAAACGCTCCAGAGGGCAAGCCCTGTTCCAAACCCTGCTGTAGGTGACCACTCGCCACCTAGGATTGGCCGCAGGGACTCCCTTTTGTCTGCTCATGTATATGTACAGTATTTCATGATGTGCTAGAATTAAAGTCCTATTTCTTAAATGTCAAAGCACTAGATGGACATGGATTTATTGACTGTTATGACCTGTTTCATTGCATCCTGAGTTTCTACCTCATGGCACTTCTCTAAGTTACCCTTGGACTGCTCGACTTGGCGGCTCTGAGGGTCATGTGCTAAAGGGGTGAACTTGGTACTTGGTTTTGTGGTCAACAGTAGGGCAAAGCCACAGGACACAAGTGTTAAAGCTCTGATTATTACAGTCTGAGCCCATTAACCTTTGCCTGTCCTAGGACGAGAAACATCCCACACATTTTCCTTCCTCAAGACATTTTACAAGGTCATCTAGTGGCGTTCAGCAATACTTTCCTTGAGCAACTACATTCAAATTAGTGATGTCAATGGTGATGTGACACGTGATGTGACTAATGATGCTATCAGTGATGTCATGTGTAAGGTCAATTATGATATTTGTGATTTCACCTGTGACTGAGTTCATAAGGAGCACATTGGGAGAAAGTTACGGTTGGATAGCTCATCGTGAATGGTGAATTTTAGTGTTGTTTTAGGTTTTGAATTGCAAATGTAAAGCCCCCATCAACTGAAGCATTGTCAATATTTTTCTTGTTCTTTAGTAAGTAGATCAGTCTCTCATGCTAGTAGCTAACTGTAACGTCCCCTATAAGCATTTTAAAGTACATACATACAAACATAAATATGTGTGTATGCATACACTTGTGAACGTAATAAAAATATAGGGACATATTTACAAGCCCTTTGTGCCGACGGTGTATCACTTTTTTTGATGCTCCAGTGGCGCAAAGTGCAGACCCATGTCTACGAAGCCCGGCTTTTCATGGCTTTGTAGATATGGAGTAAGACAACAGAGCGCAAGTCACTGCATTGCCTTATTCTGCATTAGGGGGCGTTCAATGGGAGTTGCAGTGATTTTTCTCACACAACATACATGGCTTTGCTGTGTGGTTGCTATGTCCAGTACACTCTCACAGCAAAGTTATTTTTCGTTTTTCAATAACAAACTCTCAAAATGGGGACTTGCTGTTGAAAAACAAAAAATATATGCCGTTGACACATGGAGTTTTCTCCAAGTGTGTGTGGTTCATTTATTCGTTTTCCTGTCAGGACTGCAAGTCTCACACAGGAAAAAAGGTACACCAGAATGTACTTTGACCTCTGACCTGATGTCAGTCAGGCCGTCAGTCAAAGGTTTCTATTTATGGAGCCAGTGGAGGTTTCATCAGTGGAAACATTACAGTTCCCTTGACTCTAAATAGAGAGGGGAAACCGAGAGTTTGGCGATAGGGTACTCCGCGGCGACGTATCCTGTGGTCAAACTCTAAGTACTGATCATTTTGATGGGCAATAATTTTGCCCTCTCTACAGTAATATTTTAGTGTGTTTGGGCAATTTGAGAATGCCAATGGAAAATCCAAGATAAGAATGGTTATCGGAGACAAAGTTTGCACTGGATCTGGGGGCCCAATAGAGTTTTTTCCTCTTTAGAGTCTCAGATCGCCACAGGAGAATTTTGCTTACAAGCAGCACAAAGACATATGAATGGAACAAACTAAAATTCAGAGTTTAATACGAAGTAAATGCATTTTTTAAACTGAGTAACTCTGGCTTTTTTTTTTAGAAATCCTTCATAGAAAAAATACAAATTAAAGTAATTTTTTTGCTGTTTTCCACAGGCATACAAAGCTTGACCCTAAATTGAAATCCCAAACTTAGCACCTGATTGACTGTCGTACTCTTAAAAATCAATCATGTCGGATTTTGAAATATGAAACCAATTTTATTGTGTTGTATTGTAGTTCCATTTAAACCATGCTTCATACCCGCCCAACAAAGCACACAAGCGTTTGATTGGACCGATAGACAGTTACACTGTGGGAGAGCGCTTGGTTGCAACAGGGATGAGATTGCTGGAGGGCTGTGTCGAAGTCTGTTGGTGTGATGCATGAGTTACCAGAGTGGTAGTCTTGTACTGCTGGGGGTTGCTGCTGCAGGCATGCAGTTGAAGAAGGAAGTGTTGTATTTAGCAAATTTATTTTTTGTTTTTTCTAATTGTGTCTATGTGGTCCTTCACGAGGGTGAAGCTGTCCAGAATATGCACTGGATACAGGCAATCATAGTAGGCAGCCTATTTACTGAACCAGGTGGTTGAGACATTGACCCGCAGGCATGGAGTACGGCCAGTCATAGTGCACGATTATAGGCAGTTCACAGCTCACACAGTCATGGTAGATATATGCCTAGGAACAAGAGGATACACAAACCGTGGCCGAGGCTTTATAATGCCATCTATGGTCAAGGGTAGGTCGCTCCCCCTGCCGCTGCAGCTCCTCCAAGTTCCCGAGTTCCTGTGTTCCTGAGACCCACCTAACTGTAAGTACCCCCCTCCTCCCAGCCCCTCGCCCTGCCCCGCGCCACTCACCTTCTCTTCTGCTCCTGCTTCTTTTCCTCCTCTCTGTCTCTTCCTCCTCGCTCCCCCTCTGCAATCTTCTTCTGTGTTCTTCTGTTCTTCCCTTCTGTTCTTCTGTTCTTCCCTTCTGTTCTTCTGTGTTCTTCCGGTCTTCTGTGTTCTTCTTCTCTGTTCTTCTCTGTGCTTCTGTGTTCTTCTTCTCGGTTCTTCTGTGTTCTTCTGTGTTCTTCTCTGTTCTTCTCTGTTCTTCTCTGTTCTTCTCTGTTCTTCTGTGTTCTTCTCTGTTCTTCTCTGTTCTTCTGCTCTTCCGATCTTCTGTGCTTCTGTCTTCTGTTCTTCTGTCTTCTGCTCTTCCGGTCTTCTGTTCTTCTGTCTTCTGTTCTTCTGTCTTCTGTTCTCCTGTCTTCTGTTCTCCTGTCTTCGGCTCTTCTACCTCCTCCGTCTTCTTCCCCCGAGCCTGCCCTCCTGCTCCTTCCTCATCCCCCTCCCTCACTCGCCTCCCCCTCTCTCACCCCTAGCTAACCCGTTCGCTATCTACCTCCCTCACTCCTCCTATCTTCCTATCTCTCTAGCTCCCTATCTCACTATCTAACTCCCCCACTCTCCACCTCCTCCTACCTACCTATCTGTCTATCTATCTATTTCCCTATCTATCGACTTCTCTATCTATTTTCTCTATCTATTTCTCTATCTCTCCCCCCCTCCCGCCACCCCCTCTACTACCTATCTCCCTATCCTCTCACTCTACCTCTCTCCCTCACCCACCTCTACAACCCCCCCTCCCCTATCTTCACAACCCTACTCCTATCTCTCTCCCTAATCTCCAAACCTCCTAACACTCACCCTCCTCCACCCTAAACCCCCTCCCCCAGCTCCTCTCACTCTACCTGTCCCCCCCCCTCCCTCGCGCTTTCCCGCCGCGACCTCCTGCACGCCCCCGCCCCCCAGCTCCCATTCGCCCCCAGCTGACCCCTCCCCCCCCCTCCTACCTCTTATGGCGGCCGCTGCGCGACAGTGGTAGCGACCCTTGACCCAAGGGTAGGTCGCTCCCCCTGCCGCTGCAGCTCCTCCAAGTTCCCGAGTTCCTGTGTTCCTGAGACCCACCTAACTGTAAGTACCCCCCTCCTCCCAGCCCCTCGCCCTGCCCCGCGCCACTCACCTTCTCTTCTGCTCCTGCTTCTTTTCCTCCTCTCTGTCTCTTCCTCCTCGCTCCCCCTCTGCAATCTTCTTCTGTTCTTCCCTTCTGTTCTTCTGTTCTTCCCTTCTGTTCTTCTGTGTTCTTCCGGTCTTCTGTGTTCTTCTTCTCTGTTCTTCTCTGTGCTTCTGTGTTCTTCTTCTCGGTTCTTCTGTGTTCTTCTGTGTTCTTCTGTGTTCTTCTCTGTTCTTCTCTGTTCTTCTCTGTTCTTCTGTGTTCTTCTGTGTTCTTCTCTGTTCTTCTCTGTTCTTCTCTGTTCTTCTGCTCTTCCGACCTTCTGTGCTTCTGTCTTCTGTTCTTCTGTCTTCTGCTCTTCCGGTCTTCTGTTCTTCTGTCTTCTGTTCTTCTGTCTTCTGTTCTCCTGTCTTCTGTTCTCCTGTCTTCGGCTCTTCTACCTCCTCCGTCTTCTTCCCCCGAGCCTGCCCTCCTGCTCCTTCCTCATCCCCCTCCCTCACTCGCCTCCCCCTCTCTCACCCCTAGCTAACCCGTTCGCTATCTACCTCCCTCACTCCTCCTATCTTCCTATCTCTCTAGCTCCCTATCTCACTATCTAACTCCCCCACTCTCCACCTCCTCCTACCTACCTATCTGTCTATCTATCTATTTCCCTATCTATCGACTTCTCTATCTATTTTCTCTATCTATTTCTCTATCTCTCCCCCCCTCCCGCCACCCCCTCTACTACCTATCTCCCTATCCTCTCACTCTACCTCTCTCCCTCACCCACCTCTACAACCCCCCCTCCCCTATCTTCACAACCCTACTCCTATCTCTCTCCCTAATCTCCAAACCTCCTAACACTCACCCTCCTCCACCCTAAACCCCCTCCCCCAGCTCCTCTCACTCTACCTGTCCCCCCCCCTCCCTCGCGCTTTCCCGCCGCGACCTCCTGCACGCCCCCGCCCCCCAGCTCCCATTCGCCCCCAGCTGACCCCTCCCCCCCCCTCCTACCTCTTATGGCGGCCGCTGCGCGACAGTGGTAGCGACCCTTGACCCAAGGGTAGGTCGCTCCCCCTGCCGCTGCAGCTCCTCCAAGTTCCCGAGTTCCTGTGTTCCTGAGACCCACCTAACTGTAAGTACCCCCCTCCTCCCAGCCCCTCGCCCTGCCCCGCGCCACTCACCTTCTCTTCTGCTCCTGCTTCTTTTCCTCCTCTCTGTCTCTTCCTCCTCGCTCCCCCTCTGCAATCTTCTTCTGTGTTCTTCTGTTCTTCCCTTCTGTTCTTCTGTTCTTCCCTTCTGTTCTTCTGTGTTCTTCCGGTCTTCTGTGTTCTTCTTCTCTGTTCTTCTCTGTGCTTCTGTGTTCTTCTTCTCGGTTCTTCTGTGTTCTTCTTCTCGGTTCTTCTGTGTTCTTCTGTGTTCTTCTCTGTTCTTCTCTGTTCTTCTGTGTTCTTCTGTGTTCTTCTGTGTTCTTCTGTGTTCTTCTGTGTTCTTCTCTGTTCTTCTGCTCTTCCGATCTTCTGTGCTTCTGTCTTCTGTTCTTCTGTCTTCTGCTCTTCTGTCTTCTGTTCTCCTGTCTTCTGTTCTCCTGTCTTCTGTTCTCCTGTCTTCGGCTCTTCTACCTCCTCCGTCTTCTTCCCCCGAGCCTGCCCTCCTGCTCCTTCCTCATCCCCCTCCCTCACTCGCCTCCCCCTCTCTCACCCCTAGCTAACCCGTTCGCTATCTACCTCCCTCACTCCTCCTATCTTCCTATCTCTCTAGCTCCCTATCTCACTATCTAACTCCCCCACTCTCCACCTCCTCCTACCTACCTATCTGTCTATCTATCTATTTCCCTATCTATCGACTTCTCTATCTATTTTCTCTATCTATTTCTCTATCTCTCCCCCCCTCCCGCCACCCCCTCTACTACCTATCTCCCTATCCTCTCACTCTACCTCTCTCCCTCACCCACCTCTACAACCCCCCCTCCCCTATCTTCACAACCCTACTCCTATCTCTCTCCCTAATCTCCAAACCTCCTAACACTCACCCTCCTCCACCCTAAACCCCCTCCCCCAGCTCCTCTCACTCTACCTGTCCCCCCCCCCTCCCTCGCGCTTTCCCGCCGCGACCTCCTGCACGCCCCCGCCCCCCAGCTCCCATTCGCCCCCAGCTGACCCCTCCCCCCCCCTCCTACCTCTTATGGCGGCCGCTGCGCGACTGCGCAGCGGGCGCGCGCAGCGGGCACGCCGCTGGCGTGCCGGAGGCGCGCCAGAGGCAAGCCCGTCTGCGCCCGTCTGCGCCTGGCCCGCGCCCAGCGCCACGACCCCTGGTCCCCAGCTCCCCCAAGCCCCGCTGATCCACTACGACCCCACCACCCTCCACGCCCTCAACCCAGGGCGCTCCAAAACCTGCTTCCTAGCTCACCCCAAACGCACCCATGGACCCTTCGCCTGCAACTCCTGCAAACGCATCTTCCACCACGCAACTACCACGACCACAAGCCCACGCGCCATCAACCACCTCAAGTGCATCCTGGTCAACGCTCGTTCCGTCCACAAGCACGCCGTTGAACTTTGGGACCTCCTGGACTCCACAGCCCCGGACGTCGCCTTCATCACGGAGACATGGATGAACGCCTCCTCTGCTCCAGACATCGCTACCGCCATCCCCGAAGGCTACAAGATCTCCAGAAAAGACCGCACCAACCAAGTAGGAGGAGGTGTCGCCATCATCTTCAAAGACTCCATCAGCGTCACCACCTCCACCGAAGACCCCCCCCTCGCCGCTGAACACCTGCATTTTCAGATTCGCACCGACCCAAGGACCACCCTCAGAGGATCCCTCGTCTACCGTCCTCCCGGACCTCGCGCCTCTTTCAGCGACGCCATCGCCGACTTCATCTCCCCGCACGCCCTCGCCTCACCGGACTACATCCTCCTAGGCGACCTCAACTTCCATCTGGAACAAAACAACGACCCCAACACCACCACCCTGCTCGACAACCTCGCCAACCTCGGCCTCAAACAACTGGTGAACACCGCCACCCACATCGCCGGACACACGCTCGACCCTATCTTCTCCGCCAGCAAACACGTCTTCTTCAGCCACACCTCTGCCCTGCACTGGACCGACCACAGCTGCGTCCACTTCACATTCCGACGCGAGACCTCCCACCTCCGCACTCAACCCATCCCTCGTCGACAGTGGAACAAGATCCCTGAAGAGCAACTCTTCTCCGCTCTCGCCGCCAACCAACCCACCCTCACCACCGACCCCAACGACGCAGCTCTCAACCTCACAAACTGGATCTCCAACTGCGCTGACAACCTTGCTCCCCTCAAACGCACGCATCGACAGACCAACACCAAAAAACCTCTCTGGTTCTCTGACACCCTCAAAGAATCAAAGAAAACTTGTCGTGCCCTTGAGAAGGCCTGGCGCAAGGACCACACCGCTGACAACATGACCGCCCTCAAGAACGCTACACGCGAACACCACCACCTGATCCGCACTGCCAAAAGGAACTTTTTCACCGACAGACTAGACAAAAACAGCCACAACAGCAGAGAACTCTTCAGCATCGTCAAAGAGTTCTCCAACCCCAGCGCCAGCGCCAACGCCGTCACGCCCTCACAGGATTTGTGCGAATCCCTCGCCACTTTCTTCCATCGCAAGATCAGCGACCTCCACGACAGCTTCGGACACCAGACCCAACCATACACCACTGAACCCGCTTCCCCGGACATCACCCTCAACAACTGGACCCACATCAACACGGAAGAAACCAAATCCATCATGAACTCTATCCACTCCGGCGCCCCTTCGGACCCCTGCCCGCACTTCATCTTTAACAAAGCCGACGACATCATCGCCCCGCACCTCCAGACCGTCATCAACTCTTCTTTTTCTTCTGCTACCTTCCCCGAATGCTGGAAGCACGCTGAAGTCAACGCCCTACTAAAGAAACCTACGGCTGACCCAAGCGACCTGAAAAACTTCCGCCCCATCTCTCTTCTACCTTTCCCAGCCAAGGTAATAGAAAAGACCGTCAACAAACAGCTGACCACCTTCCTGGAAGACAACAACCTGCTCGACCCTTCACAAACCGGATTCCGAACCAACCACAGCACGGAAACCGCCCTCATCTCAGTCACAGACGACATCAGAACCCTGATGGACAACGGTGAAACAGTCGCCCTCATTCTCCTCGACCTCTCGGCTGCCTTTGACACCGTCTGTCACCGCACCCTAATCACCCGCCTACGCTCCACCGGGATCCAAGGCCAGGCCCTGGACTGGATCGCCTCCTTCCTCGCTAACCGCTCCCAAAGAGTTTACCTCCCTCCGTTTCGCTCAGAACCCACCAAGATCATCTGCGGCGTACCTCAAGGCTCATCGCTCAGCCCGACACTCTTCAATGTCTACATGAGCCCCCTCGCCGACATCGTACGCAAGCACGACATCATCATCACCTCCTACGCCGACGACACCCAACTTGTACTCTCCCTCACCAAGGACCCCGCCAGCGCCAAGACCAACCTACAAGAGGGTATGAAGGACGTCGCAGATTGGATGAGGCTCAGCCGCCTAAAGCTGAACTCTGAAAAAACGGAAGTCCTCATCCTCGGCAACACCCCGTCCGCCTGGGACGACTCCTGGTGGCCCACGGCCCTCGGCACCGCACCGACCCCCGCAGACCACGCCCGCAACCTCGGCTTCATCTTGGACCCTCTTCTCACCATGACCAAGCAAGTCAACGCCGTGTCCTCCGCCTGCTTCCTCACTCTCCGCATGCTCCGCAAGATCTTCCGCTGGATCCCCGCCGACACCAGAAAAACCGTGACCCACGCCCTTGTCACGAGTCGCCTGGACTACGGCAACACCCTCTACGCCGGGACCACCGCCAAACTCCAAAACCGCCTGCAACGCATCCAAAACGCCTCGGCCCGCCTCATCCTCGACGTACCCCGCAACAGCCACATCTCCGCACACCTGAGACACCTGCATTGGCTCCCAGTCAGCAAAAGGATCACCTTCCGTCTTCTCACCCACGCACACAAAGCCCTCCACAACAAGGGACCGGAATACCTCAACAGACGCCTCAGCTTCTACGTCCCCACCCGCCCCCTCCGCTCCGCTGGCCTCGCACTTGCTGCCGTCCCTCGCACCCGCCGCTCCACGGCGGGTGGGAGATCTTTCTCCTTCCTGGCGGCCAAGACCTGGAACTCCCTCCCCACCAGCCTCAGGACCACCCAGGACCACTCCGCTTTCCGGAGACTCCTAAAGACTTGGCTGTTCGAGCAGCGATAACCCCCCCTTTCCCCCCTAGCGCCTTGAGACCCGCACGGGTGAGTAGCGCGCTTTACAAATGCTAATGATTTGATTTGATTTGATGAAGAGTCTATTCCATCATTCCTAAGTATGCCCTGTAGGGGGCAGTGCAGAGACACAGCTACAGTAAGCACTCTTTAAAGGCTATTCATGAACTGTAATTGAGCAATACAATGACATATATTTGGTTACAGGCCACCAGAATACACTTGTATAAAGGCTCCTCCAGAACGAGAAGGGACGGACTTGTGGGCCTGCAGCGGAGCAGGAAACCAGGATAGATCCAGGAGTGAAGCAAGAGAAGCTGCCGGCTTGTACTGGAAACAGGCAGCAATGAAAGAAATTAAGGAGTTGGCCTGTTCAGGGACATAACCAGGCGGTATTCTTAGGAGAGGAGCAGCCATAGTGACTGCTCTACAAGATCTGCCAGGAAGGCTAGAGGGCCATCCATTGACATATAGTGGTTAGAATAGAACGCTGTTGGGATCCCATCCAAGCTGTGACTCCCAGCCTTCACACTGAGCGCACAGTAGGCCGTTCTACAGTAGGAGGGAGCGATTGCAGATTTGCCAGCTCAAACTGTGTCACTGTGTGTCACTCAATCACCCAGTGAAGAACAAGTATCACACAGTGAGCACAAGGTGAGCTGGAAACTCCTGCTCAGATCTTGTGTGGAGGTTTTGTTCAGCTTACATATATTACGCATTTTACAAGCTCATCAGGGGGACAGGGTTTGAAACCAGATGCATTTATGTGAGGTGTGAGAGAGTAGGAAGGCCTGCTCAGGCAAAACCGGCATGAAATTCTCTCACCCTGCTTCCGATCCTGCACCCTTCATTTTCCGCACATTGCTTTGGCTGCCCAAAGGCCCCATCCTTTCGAGGCCACACCCCCTCATGCACATAATTATAACATTTATTTTGAAAGTTGAACGGTCTGAGATTGTCAGATTACAAGCACTGGCTGCTTATTGCTTTGAAAAGTGACCTGAAAGTTCACCTGAAGCTGCTTAGTTTGTATAAAGTTAGGTTCACGTGTGTTTCCTGAATGTCTGATAGTCGCCATTGCTTCTAATCTGTACTGGGAGAGAGTTCTATAGTTTTTCCAGTTGTACAGAGAAAGAGGTTCCACCAATGCCCTTCTTTGTGTAGGAGGGGACGGATATGCAAGGTGCTAGTGTAGAGCAGAGAGCTTTGTTCACTGAGTAGCTTTAGATGAACACTAGGCCTTTGCTGTGGATGTCCCTCTGGAGGATGCAGAGTACCTTGAAGGCACACCGCCTCGCTCCAGGTAGCTAATGAAGTGCCTGGAGCACTCATGTTGTGCATTCCCATGGGAGAAGGCGAAGTAGCTGCCTTGCTGCAGTGTTTATGAAGTATAGAAGATGCATCCCCAAATAGAGACCATCGGTGTAGTCTAGAAATGACATAATGCAGTCATAGTGCCCTGTGACTTCAGGAGATATCCTAGGGGAGTGTAGATGCGTCTGAGTGTTCACACTGTATAGATGGTGTGTTTGTGGCTTGCTTCACTTGAGGGATTAACAGGGGTTAGAGTCCATATCTACTCTTTCTTACTTCCTTTGATGTCGATGGTGGTGACTCTAATGCCTTTCGGCAGCCGGGTGAAGGACTGTAGTTCCTGCATTGTCCACAAGTGAGGGTGCATGTTTTGGGACAGTTTAGTCTAAGGTAGTAGCTGAACATTTAAGGCCATATGTACGAACACATTTTCCCATAGACACAGAATGGGTAAAACCCTTTTGATACATCTGGCCCTTAGTCCTGAGTACCATGGATGCATTAGTTCTGACTGGAAAATTCCAGTTCTTCCGGGCTTTACACCTTTATGGCAATCAGAGTGTCACTGACGTATCTTTAGCAGGCTAGATTGAGAGAACCAATCAGCTCCAGTAGTGTTGTTAGGCAGAGGTTGAATAGGAATGGAGAGATAATTGAGGCTTGGGGAGTTCCTTGGTGATTGGTGAAACGTACTGGCATGAATTGAAGGAGAGAAATAGTGTTGTGACTCCCTTACGCATATGAGTAGATTCCGTCTAGGACATTGCTGGAAGATGAGCTTTCTAGTCTCAGTGGTAGAGTCTGGTGGAGAACGGTGTCAAGGCCAGCAGTATTAGCGCTGATACTCCACTCCTCTCCACTGACATTCAATTGAGAAATAACATTTAGGAATCATTGTTTGAGTACAGACCCCCACATATAAACCCATAACTGTGAGCTCTTTACAAAGATAAAGTTGTTGATGGTAGCACGTGCAGGATTACCGCATCTAGGGCTACAAAGAGCAGTAACCCTTCGTCACAATGAGGTAATACTGGGCCAGTTATGATAAAGTTCCTCGGGGCCTCATTCTAATAGTCCCAAAATTAGACTGGTAACTCCACCCATGGACTTACTGATACTAAGGGAGGGCATCAGTAACTCTGGGGTAGGGGAGGGAAGAGCTACCGTGTATTATGAATGGGGAGCTATGGGTCCCCTTAGAAATCAGTAGTTACCAGGAGAATCATTAATCCAACACACACGTTTCACTGTTATTCCTCATTTCTCCTCGGTAATTCACCCAGAGGCAACCACTTGCTCTGGGTGACAAATGTCAAATCCATAAGGTTAATACGGATCTTAGAAGTCCGGAGTAAGAGAAGTAACCAGCACCGTCGGATTTGCAGGACAACTCCTCACAAGGCTTTGGGGTGAGAAAATGCACATTCACAATGTCTGCAGACCATCTGAGATGCACACAAACTGCACAGTTGCAGCTCGTGCACTGATGAGTCCACTAATTTATGTTTTCTGTGATGTGATGCGTGAGGTCATGAGCAACGTTAGAGACTGGGGGTGATGTTAAAAAGCTTTTCCTGCCTTAACGTGCAAATATTTGCTCGCGTTAGGTTTTGTGGTTAAACTAATCACCACTTCAGGCGCTTTCAAAAACAAACACTGCCCTCTCTTATTCCGTTTTCGCTGGCTTTCTGTCGCTCCCCTTATTGGCCTGTATAGCTTGTCTTTCTCTTTTGCCACTTCATTTCTTTACCTCGCTCTTTCTAGTCTGTCTCTCCAATTGTCTCTCATTCTATTTCCCTCTCTTCCTTTCTCACCCCTTAGTCCGTCCCTCACTCTTTCCCTTTGCATTCGCATTATCCAGCTCCTCCCCACCCCCAACAGTCAGGCTCTAACCTCGACAAGCCCAAGTTCTCTCTTTGAACAGGTGCCGCTCCTGTTAACCCTGAGATACAGAAGTCCTACCACAGAAGCGAGTGTTTTTGTAACCTTGACGCTGATTGGACGGGAGACGGCCTTGTTCTAGCCTTGGTGACTGACCCTATGTTGCGGTACACGCGCACACAGCAACACGTCGGGGTACCCAGGCGTTTGTGAAGTGTCGACTCTGGATGGGTACTTGCAGAGGACTCTGCTCGTGTTTGGGGGGGCTCTGAGGCCGCTACGCGACGGCTTCGTTTGACGCCGGAGGCGTTTGTTGCACAGATGGGATTGGAAGTTTTTTTTCAGTACTAATTAAATACCAGGCGACAGATCACGGATCTTATTAACGCGATGTAAAAATCACTGCACGTTCTGCTTCCACGCCCCATCTGCTGCCATGATGGAGGCGGTAAATGGCAGTCTTTAAGGTGGCGAAGTTTAAGGCGGCATGAATCTAGAAATAAGAAGTAAGAAGGCGATGTGGCGCACGCTTGTCCAGCCCCAGCAGAACCGAGCACTGGCGGAGTCCCGCAACCAGGGTCGGCCTTTCCTTAGATCGCGCCCTGGGTGAAATCGCATTTGGCACCCGAACCTTGCATGGCTTTCGTCCTAGCTGTAACCTACAACTTGCTATAGCAGGGCCACTAGAATCATGCGGCGCGGGAGGACCAACTTTTGATGGAGTGTTAACTAAATTAGGCGACAAGAAAAGGTGAATTGTGCAGATAAAGTAGCACATTTCCAAACGTTGTCATTTTTACACAGATAAACGCTGTCTGTGTAAAGTTTCACACCATTAGTACCAGTTTATCACCTAATTACAGCAACAAGCAACAGAAAAGGGACCAGTCAACTTTTTCAAAGTGCCTTCCACGCCATCAATTTGAGCCAGCAACATTTTTTTAAATCTGCAGATTATGCAGCAGATGATGGATTGTGTGGCACATACAGCTAATAATATTATGCGGGAAACGCCATGTACACAGAATCACATAATTTCATGAACACTGGCTATCTGAGCCACACAAATAAACAAGCATTTGCAAAGCCAATATGTTTCACACCTATACAAGAGCTATTAGCTTTGGCAATGTGTTTTTGCCATGTTCTACAAGATTGTGGCTGCTGTTAAGCATGGCCAAATGTTAATGGCATGGATTTTCGTATAGTTGAGTGGGGGAGTAGAGTGCTGTAGAGTGGAGTGGAGGAGCAGAGTAGAGTTCAGTGGCAGAGAGTGTCATGGTGTGGAGTGGCTATGGTGGAATACAGTCTAGCGACTTAGAGTGTATTGAGGTAGTGGGGTGGATTGGAGTAGAGTGGGGTTGATTGAATGGAGTGGGGTTAGTTGGAGTGGGGCAGATTGAAATGGGGTGAGGGGGATTGGAGTAGGGTGGGTTGGAGTGAGGTGATTACATTGGATTGGGGTGGGTGGATTGGATTGAAGCGATAGGATTAGGGTGGATTGGATTGGGAGTGGGTTGGATTGGGGTGTTTTGAGTGGGGTGACGGAGTGGGGTGGATTAGACTGGAGTGGGGTGGATTGGATTTATTAGATTGGGGATAGGTGTACTGGGGTGGAGTGGATTGTTTGGGGTGGGGTGGATTGGAGTGAGGTGTGCTGGATGGATTGGAGTGGGGTGGATTGAACTGGTGGGGTGAATTTGATTGGACTAGTGTGGAGTAGATTGGACTAGAGTGGAGTAGGTGGATTGGAGTGGAGTAGGGTGGATTGGAGTGAAGTGGGGTGGATTGGAATGGAGTGGTGTTGACATTATTGAATTGAGGAGTGGTGGTTTGGAGTGTGACTGATTTGATTGAAGTAGGATGGATTGGGTTGGGGTAGGGTGGGTGGGTTGTGTTGGTGTGGGGTGGATTGAAGTGAGGTGGATTGCACTGAGGTGGGATGGACTGGAGTAGGGTGAATTGGACTGGAGTGGGGTGAATTGGAGTGGGGTGGGTTGGACTGGAGTGGTTGGATTGGACTAGAGTGGACTGGAGTGCGGTGGAATTGAGTGGGGTGGAATGGAGTGATGTGAATTGGATTGGATTGAGTGGGGTGGACTGGATTGGGTGGATTTAGCTGGGGTGGATTGGAGTGGGATGGGATGGATCAGAGTGGAATGGATTTTGTAGAGTGGGGTAGATTGGATTGCAGATGACTGGATTTGAGTAGGGTGAATTGTGGTGGACTAGACAGGAGTGGGCAGGACTGGACTGGTGTTGGTTGGATTAGATTGGAGTGGGGTGGATTGGAATGGAGTTGGGTGAATTGGATTGCATAGGGTGGGTTAGATTGGGGTAAATTGGATTGGTTTGGGTGGATTGGACTGGTGTGGGATGGACTGGATTGGTGTGTGGTGGACTGGATTGGTGTGGGTTGGATTAAGGTGGTTTGGGGTGGGGTTGGGTGGGGTGGATTGGGGTAGATTGGACATCAGTGGGATGGATTAAGGTGGACTGTATTGGGCTGGAGTGGGTGGGTTAAGGTGAATTGGATTGGATTTGGATGGATTGGAGTGAATTGGGCTAGAGTGGGGTGGACTGAATTTAGGTGGTATTGGCTGGATTGGGATGGATTGGGGTGGATTGGAGTAGAGTGAAGTGGGATGGATTGAAAGCGAGTGGGGTGGACTGGAGTAGAGTGGATTAAATTGAAGTAGAGTGGGTAGGACTGGATTAGATAGGGTGGGTTGGAGTAGAGTAGGACAGATTGGAGTAGAGTGAGGTGAGGTAGATTGGAGTGGAGTGGATGGGGTGGACTGTATTTGAATGGGGTGGACTAAAATGGAGTGGCGTGGACTGCATAGGGTTGATTTTAGTGGGGTGGGGTGTGTTGGATTGGGGTGTGGTAGGGTGGATTGGAGTGGGATGGAATGCACTGAGGTGGGGTGGGTTGGATTGGTGTGGGGTGAGTTGGATAGGGTGGGTGAAATGGACTGGAGTGGGGTGGAGATGGATAGAGTGAGGTGGATTGGATTGAATTGAATGGGGTGGGCTGGAGTGGGGTGGGGCAGATGGATTGGACTGGAATGAGATGAATTGGATTGGAGGGGGTGGATTAAGGTGGTGTGGGGTGGATTTGATTGAAGTGGAGTCACACGCCTTCTGTTTGCAGGGCACTAGATGTTGAAAAGAACAAATTGTAGCCCAATTACATCAAGAGCAGCGGTGGGGATTAGCTGATTACGGTGAACGAATGGGTGCTTGGTCCCTGCTCCAGGGACAGGAACAGAACTGATGATGTGCCAGACGTGACCAAATACGGAGCTGTAAAGAAGTGTGCCATGCAGGCCAACAAATGATAAGCAACAGACAGGCTCCAGGCCCTTTTCTAAATATAACAGCTTCTTGCAAGCAATGCGCACATGCTAGCACAGGCTCAACCCTAAAAATATAGTTACTTTGCATCTGCTATCATAGGCTAGACCCTAAAAATATAGTTACTTTGCATCCTGATACTCATAGTCCTGCATTGTTAGTGAGGACAAACACAACTGCAAGTACAAGAATGCAAAGAGAAACTGAAGAACTTATTAAAATATGACAACATTTAACACAGTAATTTTGTACCTGTGAACCGAAGATTTTCACATTTAGAAAACAATAATTAGCATTTACATTTCAGCTGCTTCCAACTGAGACCTTAATTGCTGGCTGGCTGCTTTTCTATGTAACCTTATCTTCCTCTCTTGTGGTAAGTAAAATCTGACAATAGGTGGGATCTTAAATTTCAATGCTCAGACCTTGGATGATTATTGTCCCTCACTTGAATCACCCACAGTATTCATACCTACTTGTGCCAAACTGTAGGTGACGGGCCAATACAGCAAGGGTGTAAAGGAGATGGTAGGGAAAGAGGAAGTTCAACTGGGGGCGTATACAGTGACGATCAATTTCAGTGTGGCTGAACTGCTGGAGCCTGGTTAGAGGGAAAATGCTGCATGATCTGTATGCATACAGCTCTATGCGCCTCTCTGAAGGTTTTGCGTCTTGGGGGTGGGCCCAGTTCGTTCATCCTTAAGGCACTTCTGCCGGCAACACACAGCTCAACCACAGCTCCCACAGCACTAGCAAAGCCCCTGCAGCACAAAGCACCATCAGAGCCCCAGTTGCATAGAGCACAACCAGATCCAGAAACAGCACAACCAAAGCCCCAGCAGCTCACAGCACCACCAGACTCCAGCAGTGCACAGCACTACCTGAGACCCTGCAGCAGCCAAAGCACTAACAATGAGCCCCAGTCCAGAATCAGAGAGCATTGCCAAACCCCAACAGCACATGGTCTTATTGAGCCTCAGGGGCCCCAAACACTAACAGTGATCTCTAGTCCATGAGCCAGTAGCACTGCCAAAGCCCCTCTATTGCATAGGACTACCAGAGCTGCAGCAGCACAGAGCACTAACAGAATCCATTAGCGCATAGCAGCACCAGAGATCCTAAAGCACAGAGCTCCTAGAGCACAAAGCACTATTAGAGAAACTACAGCACCCACTGCACTAGCATTGACCCACCTGTGCAGCAAGCATCACTACCATAGCCCAGCAGTACCTAGCACAACCAGAGACCAAGCAGGAGACAGTGCTTCAGGGCCCCAGGACACTGTCAGAACCTCAGCAGTATACAGCAGTACGCTCTACTAGAGACTCAGCCATGCCTAGCACTGCCAGCAATGCAAACATTAAAGATGTCTTACTAGGTACAGTGACAAAGACTCTTCGGAAACATCTCAATTTATAAATTCTAAGTGGCCTAACTTCAACCCCGGCCACCCCATCCAACTGTATATGGCCCATCTTGCTCAAACAGACACACAGTGGACATAATAATTGTCTTCTGGTACAGGTCACAAAGACCACTCCCCAGTAATCTGGAGTGACCAAAGCATCATTATCTACAGGATCAACATACTCCCACCAACAACTGCATACACTGGAAAAAATTAGGCCTTATAAAACTTAACTCTGATTTTGAAAGAACTATAATAAATATGCGATCTCATGATACACACACCTTCTACAAATGCATCTCCACTGCACTGAACAACACGATTCTGCCAAAGAACGCATCCTGTTTTAACTACAAGAAGAAACCAACATGGATAAATGATAACAGCGAAAGAATGAACACACAACTCAGCATCCCACAATGCAAGAGGAGTCAATCAAGGCATTAACCAGAAGGAATCATACTAGGTCACTATAACATAGCCAACAAAGCAGCCATCCAATAAAAATAGACAATATTATTCCATAAGGATAACTGACTCGCACTGCCCATCTCACGTAATTTACAAGATTCTAGCTGATTTCCACAGCCCAGAGTGAAAAAAACGTACAAAGCCACCATCACAAGCCTTCTGTGACAAAATTTCCATGGAATTTATTATGGCGTGTCACAAATGCTTGCCCCCACCCCCTTCCTACTTTGGTCCTAGGTATTAATGGCCTCTCTTTCCACCCTTTACCCAGGAATTGCCACTCACAATGTCATGGGTGCTGCAAAACTGTAGTTATACCACCCAGGATTGTGTTTGTCTCATGTGTGCTACCTAGTTGTTGTTCCCGCATTTTCAACACAGTCCAACATGTCCCTGTGCCAGCACCCTATAGTCTGTATGCTCCTTTTGAGTGACAGGAATTAGGAGGATTCACAAATGTACTGCAGGATGCGAGGATATACTACAGGATTTGAGTATCCAACAGTCTATAAAAGCCACATCCAGAGTGTTGCCAGGTGCTTGGATTTCCTCCCTTTTTATGAGAGGAAGTCTCTGATTGGCCTCTGCTCTTCATCTGTATTCGTCTGCTTGGGCTCAGTTCTTCATCTGTGTTCCTGGATCTCCACTCAAGATTTCTTCAAGCCAGACACTGAGAACATCTTTCCAGAAGTTTTATGTTTGCACAGCTTCTTTAAGCTCTGTCTGCTGTGTCACCTCAAAGACTTTCATTACATCCAATATGTTGGTCCAAGAATACAGCCATCTGGCTGTACCAGTAATTGTGGCCCTGTATACTTAATGCTAAGTAGCCATACAAGTCCTCCTAGACTCAGAAGTGACAGGGAGTTGAATTGACAAATCCTATGTTGAGTCATTTGATATATCTACTCTTAACAAAGAGTGCCTAGAAGCTGTTTAAGCCATAGATTGCACTTATTTGTACTAAGGGCTAATTACTTATCCAACAGAACCCATTACCATGGAATGTGATGACATCCATGCTGAAAGAATAATGTTTGATCTCATTGGCACACCTTTATTTGAGGTCATGCTGGGTGTTCCCTGGTTCTATGCACGTGTTCTAAAAACAAATGGCACATACAGAAGGTGACTATTGACTCTATCTATTGTTGCCAATTGCTATGAGGAACTTGTGCAGTGGTTCAAATCAATTTAGAGGGTTGTCTACCACCTCAATTCCAAGATGTGTTCAGCAAATCAAAACACTAGTGTCCAGCCTCCAACCTGGAGTTTTGACTGCTGGATATATCTGCAACTAGGGGCAAGTTGATCATGCAGTTGTATCGATGCCTTAACTGAAAAATTAAATTAGGATTTAGGATAATCGTTCAACAGACTCCTAATAAATGGCTTTATCTGACACTCAACATCTCCGGTGTCCTCATAATTCTTTTGTGCTGAAAGAGATTTAAGAACTCAGGCCCTGTATGGACTACAAAGTCCTGAATAGATACCCATTATCCTTCATTCCAGTGCTTCTGAACCAAGTACTACAGACAGCCATTTTTATAAAATGGGCTCTACCCAGGATAGACCATCGTGTCAGAATTCAGAGGAAGCAGAGAGTCTGCATTTCATACAAAATACAGACTCTACAAGTACTCTGTTACGCCCTTCGGGATCGACAATGCTTCAGTGGCATTCTAGTTTTTTTTATTTTATATAAATTAGGTCATTCTGGACTTTCTTGGTATATGTGGGGTTGTCTAAATACACAATATTTTAAACTTCTCCAATACTGAAGCTGAGCACATGGTACAGGTGTGGGCTGTCCCTTACTGTCTATGTTAGCACCATCTTTTTGTTAAGCCTGAAAAATGTATTTCCAAACTACGAATGTTGAATTTATAGGCTTCTTTATCGCCACAGCAGGGTTACAAATAGATCAAAGATAGATCAATGCACTGTTAACTGGGCTTCATCCTCTTGTATCAAGAGTATTCAAAGCTTCCTAGGATTTGTAAATTTCTACATGTGGTTTATTGCTAACTTCTATAGAATGAATGCCCTTATAGCATGTCTCCAGCAGAAAAGAGTGCTTTTTCTTTGGCCCGAGAATCAGAAGCTACCTTTAAAGGTTAAAAGATGGTTTTGCCTGACAACCTGTCCTCAGACACCCAGACCCTGTGCTTCCATATGTGGTGGAAGCTGGCACTTTTCAGTTTGTAATTGGTAGGTTCTTGTCTCAATCAGAGCCCCAAAACAGTCAACTTCATTCTGTGGTTTTCTCCCACCGTAGTGGAGAAGGAGCTATTAGCCATTAAAGCAGCCTTTCAAGAAAGGAGGCATTACATCCTAGGGGCACACCACACTGTGACTATTTACTCAGACCATAAGAATAGCTGCAATTCCTTTACTCATTATAAGAATTGTCTCCCAGACAATTGCACTGGATCTTTTTCACAGAGTTTGACTTTGCTGTAACATACCAACTAGGAAAAAAAGGCCAGAGCAGATGTTTTGTCCAGGCTTGGAGCCTCAAATGATGAACCACAGAACAACACTCCCTTGGCCATCCTCCATGGTGGAACTTGTAATAGGTGCAATAGCCTCTGACACATTTCATGATGAGGTTTGCTCTGCTTCTGATCACATAGATGCCCTTAAGTGGTTGCAAAATCCTTAAAACAATTCAAGATGGTCTGTAATCAAAAAAGGTGCTTTGTATGTACCTACCCCAGACTTGTGCCTGCAGGTACTTCATTGGTATCATTCTGCACCACTACAAAGACATCTAGTAGAGCATAAAACTCTTTTATCCAGTCATCATTGATTTTGGTGGAAAACCCAGGCTAAATATGTATAGGCATCTGTCTAAAAGTGCATGATCTTCAACCGAAATAAAAGCACACATCCTCATCACACTGGACTGCTACAGCATTTGCCAACTTCCCCTTGAAATGCTATAAGTTTATGCAAGCTTGTGGTGCACATGATGTCCATCTTTAGACTTTAATGTATTTTTACCCTCAACCTACTATCCACAGAACAATGGATACATGGAATGTGTAAACTACCAGCTCAATACTAACCTAAGTTTGGCTAGCCACCAAGCACATGCATTAAGTAAGGCCATGAAATTAACAGCTGTGCTTTTTAGAGTCTTTTGCAGCTGGATGTATGATTTACCCAGTGACAGCTAAGCTTGTTCTTCCCCAATGTTCTCCCACCTCATCTCACTTTTCATGTTTCATTGCTGAAGCCCTTTAACGAACACAGTACTCCTGATCTGCTTCCTTCTTCAGTGCACGTGGATGGTCATGTGGAATATGAGGTAACAGCCACTTTGGACTGCAAGTGCATCAGACTAAGATTGTTTTACCTAGCTGACTGGACAGGATATGCCCCCATCGGTAGGTCATGGGTGAGAGCTGTGCATCTCCATGTTCCACATTTGGGTCCTGATTTACAGTTTGGTGGAGGGGGTTACTCTGTCACAAACGTGATGGATAGCCCATCCACCATATTACGATCCCATAATAGCCTATGGCGCTCGTAATACGGGTAGATGGGATATCTGTCACATTGGTGACAGAGTAACCAGTCCGCCAAACTCTAAATCAGGTCCTTGATTCGCTTAGTCCACTCTTATTGCCCACACAAACCTCAGCCTGCTGGACAGCCTTTGTTTGGGTATTGTCATGACTTCTCACAGGTGCTCATCCATACTCCCATCTGCATACCATGCTGGGTATTATTAGCCGCCCCTTTCTCCCCTTGCTCTGGGCGCTGCCACTCAGAATATTATCACGCTGCATGACAGAAATCATGCTGCCCGGGCACTCCAAAAGCAGTGATCGTGTTCCCCCATCTGAGTGACAGGTTACAGCGCGATTCAAGGATCTACTGCAAAATTCAATGATCTACCCCAGGATCACTGGATTAGAGAATATACTGCAGAATTTGAGGATCCTGCAATCTATAAAAGCCACAATTAGGGCATGGCAAGGTGCTTGGTTTTCCACCCTGTTGTTGAGAGGAAGCCTCTGCTTTTCATCTGTTTTCTCTGCCGAGGCTCAGGTCTTCACCTGCGTTCCTGGCTCTCTAGTCGATATTATCTTCAAGCCACATATTGAGAACATCTTTCCAGAAGTGTTCTGTTTGTGGTACCCCTTGTAATTTTTTCTGCAGTATCACATCAAAGACTTTAGTTGCATCCTTGGAGTTCTTTGATCTCTGCCAGTTCGTTCTTTAGAGGCCTCAGGTTAGTGGTTGCTAGGGAGGGTTACATATTTGGATTGTGGGACATCTTTTGGTCCCTTGCATGACCTCCTGTGGTGTTATTCTGTCACACCCTCAAATGTTTGGTGTAATAACTGTCTCTTGAGCCTCCATTATGTTATATGCATATCCTGTGTGAACCTTTGTTTCTGATCTGTGTCTCAAGTTGTGGACCATTAATACCTGCTATAGGACATTGAAGCAAGACCAGTCACATGATGATTCTATTGGCTCTAACAAGGTAAAGGTAATGTGTCATTGACATGTTGAATATTTACCATAGTATACCAATAGGTAGAGTATATCTTGCGTATGTGTCTTTTCCTGTAGAATGTATCATTCATGTGACATCCATGTGAATGAAACAATTGTGTGTATTTTGAATTGCTGTATGAGCAGAGAGTAATCAGTAATCTTGTGCTCAGTTTAGTATAAATGAAAAAGCTGCAACTTGTGAGAGAATGCATAAAATCAGAGAGAACCCAAATTAGACGACATATGCCATGTGACTACAAACTGAAAATATCTTGTTTGCCTTCTTTTGTATACTTTATCCCCCTTCACTCTTCAACATCAGCACCCAGCACATTCTTGGATGTGTTTGGTAGTCTTGACGGGAAAGGAGAGTGGTGGGTTTCACATCATTCTTGTAGCAACATTCAAATCTACTGGTTAGTGATGACTTGAGTCTGACAGAACTAATCTCAAAAATTTGAAATACAGTAAAAAACCTTTAAGAAGAATACATAGAATACAGCTAACACTGCCCCTTCCCATGACTCAGCTACCACAAACATCACTATTCCACCACTTACTGCTTTCAATACCCTAACAGAAAAAAAAACGACAACTTTATCATTGCAAGTAAACCCTCAGGATCACCTTCAGACCCAGTATATCTAATAATCTTCGAAGACATCCATCACACAAACTGTGCAAGGGATGTACTGGAAGCTTACCCAACAGGCCCCTGGTATCAGGTGACCTTCTACCTGAGTTGAAAACCTCCTATATTCGATCGCACCACAAAAAGAACCTTTATCCATTGAATCTAGAAAACTACAAACTAATATCTAATGGACCAAAACTAGGTAAAATATTTGAAAGAGCAGTTTTGTTCAGCTTTCCAAGTTTACTGAGGAAAATGACCTGATGTCAGACCACCAATATGAATTCAGACAAGGTAGAGGTACAGTCGGCCAAAAACATGATAAACACACTTCAGTGGTCATCACACATGACATAGAAGCACTTTCCACATAGGATCAAAACAAGACAACACCCTTCCAACTGCACCCCCCCAAAACCTGAAGCATATTACCCATGTAGAGAAGAGCTTCGGCACTGCACACACGAGTAGTAAGTGCTATGTGAATATTACAATACAATACAATAATCCCAGCATTACTGGTAATTCATGCAGCATGCAGCAATATCAGAGCCTCAAAAGGACATAGCACTGCCAAACCCTCAGCAGCAGCCAGCACCACTAAAGTCTCAGAACAACACAGCATTGCCTGAGCCCCACCAGCAATGAGCACTACCAGAGTCAAAGCAGCACACAGAATCACCAAAGTCCCAGCTGCACACAGAACTGACAAAACGCTTTCTGCAGATCCTGTTGGATAGGGGAGCATCTGCTAGAGAGACAGATACCAGTACTGGTTCAGACTTCCGGATAATAGCAGTGCAACAGTTATCCATGTCTGCTCAGGGTTCCCTAACCCAGCAGGGGTTGCTATGGTGGAGCTGCCAATACATATGTCATGGAGAAGGTGTGTTCCAAATAAATTAAAACTAAGGCTCTCAGTTTTACGAGGTTTTCGGGCATTTCAAGCTGTATTTATTCATATTTATGGTTTTGCTAATTTTATCTGCAGTTATCCATATTTCTCTCTTGTTATGTGAAAAAGAGCACACAATCACTATATTATGGGGGTCATTCAGACCCCGGCGGGCGGCGGGAGCCGCCCGCCTGGCGGGAACCGCCGAATGACCGCACCGCGGTCAAAAGACCGCGGCGGCCATTCTGTGTTTCCCGCTGGGCTGGCGGGCGACCGCCAGAAGGCCGCCCGCCAGCCCAGCGGGAAACCCCTTCCCACGAGGAAGCCGGCTCCGAATGGAGCCGGCGGAGTGGGAAGGGTGCGACGGGTGCAGTAGCACCCGTCGCGAATTTCAGTGTCTGCTATGCAGACACTGAAATTCAAAGTGGGGCCCGCTTACGGGGGCCCCACGACACCCCTCACCGCCATCCTGTTCCTGGCGGTCGGAACCACCAGGAACAGGATGGCGGTGAGGGGGCGGTGAGAAGCTGCGCCGCCATGGGGGATTCCTCAGGGCAGCGGAAAACTGGCGGGAGACCGCCGGTTTTCCTGTTCTGACTGCGGCCAAACCGCCGCGGTCAGAATGCCCTGCGGGGCACCGCCAGCCTGTTGGCGGTGCTCCCGCCGACCCCGGCCCCGGCGGTCAATGACTGCCGGGGTCGGAATGACCCCCTATGTCATTTATTTGACAACAATGCTACACTAAACGTTTGATGCCTAGTGGTTTTAGTGCTATAAGATACCATGTCTAAAGCATCACTCGTGTATTTGGAAACCTTGTCCCTATGTTTTCTACATTTCTGACGGTCGGCCTGCAGATCAATTGGCCTGGCATTCAAGATCAAGAATCACTACAAATAAGATATATTGTCTGTTTTTCATATTCAAAATATAAATAAAGACGGAAATCCAAACCGAACAGCACACAGCATTGCCACAGCCTCAGAGACAGAGCTAGCAGGACCCCAGAAGCACACTGTTAAACGAGAGCTCCTAGCAGAGTCACACCAGAGCCCCAACAGCAGGGAAGACCACCACTGAGGGCCAGTGATGCGATGAAGATGTAGAGGTCTATGCAAGGCTCTACCTCTAGAAGAGCAAGGCTGCTACAGGCCAGGCTGAGGTCACTGGCCGAACTTAGTGTGAGTCCCAGGGCTGCACTAATAGTGGTGCTGCAGGTTGGCCAGAGTTGTGAGTAGGCCCTAGTCTGGAATAGCAGGTGAAACTGCGGGTGAAATTCGATGTGCACTGACAAAGCATGCGTGGGCACCTTCACTAGACCATGGGGTGTGCTGGAGATCAGGAATGAAGTACGTTAGCAGAGCTGTACATAGGATACTGCATCCCAGGATTGAGGTGCACTGGCTGAGCTGTGTGTGGGCCATAGTACTGGGCTAGCCGTGTATGTGTCTTTTGCTCTAGAATGTATCAGTAATGTGACATCCATGTAAATGAAACAATTGTGTGTGCGGTGTGTTAGTCCCAGTACTGGGCTAGCCAGGGTAGTATAGGTCAGAATGTGGGTGCCCTGCAGAACGGTGCTTGGGTCCCTATATTGTAAAAACACAATTGCATTTGCATATCTGTTTGTGCGCCCCAGTATTGGAATAGTAGTAGGCACTGAAGGGAGAGTTGAGATGCATTTGCAGAGCTCTGTAGGCGCCCTAGTGCTGATAATAGTTGTGGGCACTTCTGATTGGGCTTGAAGTGCACTGTCCAAGCTCTGTGTGGTTTCCTCTACATGAATAGTGGGGGTGCTGCAGATCAGGCTTGAGGGCACTGGCAGAGGTGCAGCTGGCCCCAGAACTGGAATAGCAGCAGGTGCTGCAGGTAAGGTCAAGGTGGTTCCTATTGTCAGAATCAGTGCTGAATGGAAGTGGGTACTGCAGGCCAGGCTTGAGGTGTACTGGCAAAGCTCTTTGTGGTCCATTGCTAGATTACGAGGGGTTCTGCTATGGGTGTCAATTCACAAAAATGTCAGGGTGGCGGAAGTGATATTACACACCATTTGACCTTCACTTTCACTCACACACACAAGCTTACACATACACACACATTCAAAACTACACACACACTCTCTCATGTAAACACACACTCATCCACAAGCATGAACACAACATACGATTAAAAGCATCTTTACTTACCTCAGCTGCCACGGAAGGTCACAGTTCATGTAATTGTACAATGTTTTTATTACACTGGTAGTGAGTAACATTATTCTGTATTAGTGCACTACAAAATCAACAGAAAAAAAAGAAGTGGACCTCAACCGATGTCCATAAGAGTGAGCTACCACTGTCTTCCTGGGACTGATTTTGCCACCTCCAAGGTCAGGAGTCACAAAGGGAGTCCCAGGGGGCACAAGGGCTGACCCCTGGCAAATCCCTAAATTATGTCCATGGGTTCTGCAGGTCAGGATTGAGGTGCATTTTCAGACCTTCGTATCAGCCCAAGTAATGGAGTAGCCGAGGGTGCTGCCCTTCAGGAGTGACCTGCCCTGGCAGAGCTGAGTGCGGGTGGCATTACTGTGCCAGCCGCAGTGCTGGGGATGAGGACTGTAGTGAGCTGCAGAGTTGTGCTTGTCTCCCAGTACTCGAGACACAATGAGACCTAAGGGCTGAGGCGCATCGTAGAGCATTATGAGGGCCCCAGTACAGCAGTCACAGTAACTGCTGCAGGTAATGTTAAGGTGCTCTGGGAGAGCTGTGTGTGGACTGCAGTACTAGAATAGCTGTAGTGCTGCAGGTTATGATAGAGGTGCACTGGCAGAACTGTGTGCAGGTCTCAGTACTGGGCTAATCTGGGTGTTGCAGGTCAGAATTGAGATTCCGTGGCAGCTCTGTTGTTGCATCCCAGTACTGGAACCACATGGGAGCTGCAGGTGAGAGCTGAGATACATCGGCAGAGCTGGGTGTGGGTCCCAGTGGTGGACTGGCCTGAGTGCTGTGGGTCAGGATAGAGACGGACTGTCAGAGAAGTGTGTGGGTCCCAGTGGCGGACTAGCTTGGGTACTGCATTTCAAGATTTGGGTTCTCTGGCAGAGTTGTGCTTCCACCCCGCTACTGGAATCACAAGGGGAGCTGCAGGTCAGAGCTGAGGTGCATCGGAAGAATAGTCTGTGGGTCAAACCTGAGTGCTGCAGGTCCAGATCACGATACTCTGGCAACCTTGTACTTTTTTCCCAGTACTGGAACTGCATGGGGAGCTGCAAGTCAGAGAGGGGGTGCATCAGCAGAGCACTATGTGGGTCCCAATACTGGACTAGACTGAGTGCTGCAAGTCAGGATGGAGGTACCCTGTCAGAGTTGCGCTTGCTCCCTAGTAGTGGAACCGCATTGGGAACTGCAGGTCAGAGCTGAGGTGCATCAGCAGTCCCAGGACTGAAGCATCAGGCAGTGCTGCAGGGTAGAACTGTGCCGCGGTTAGAGGTAGGCAAGCCACTGAAAGCTTGAGCCAGGGTCGAGCCTGAGCCTGGCTCTGGCTCTGGCTCAGCTCCACGTCCTGTTGGAGCTTCAAGCCTATAACAAGCCGCGATTTCAAGTGGCTTCTGCATTCCCCTCACGATCTATTCAGGATGTGGTATTACAGCCAGAGCTGCAGAACTTGGAACTGGGGTACCAGGTTGGAGTCTCCCCATCAGCTCAACATCCTGTGATTCTGTACAAATCATTTAATCTCCTTGTGCCTCTAACAAATGAATGTGACCTGTTGAAACTGGTGCTCGTGAAAAGCACTGAAGTACTTATGGGTTCGCGCTTTATCAAAACTGCAGAAAAATGCACAAAGAGGTCAAAAAAGGAAAACAAGTAGATACCCATTTATTGGCTGATGGGTACAAAGTGAAACCAGAAAATGTGGATAAATTGCATCTTACTGCTTAAATTGTGCAATCTTAGGCAAATATTTAAATTCAGCAAAATTCGTATTTCTCCATTATTACTTAATAAAACACTTTCAGATATATGAGCTCAGAATGTTGCTTTATTATAATCTGAGCCATGTACAGTTTACATGACAACTGTCTTGCTTCTTAGTTCAATAATGTTCTTGTTCAAAGCTATCACTTTTAATAAGTATTTCTCAGTGCAGTGCTATAATGTGAGTATTAATATCAAAGCTTCCACTTGTCAAAACACTGTTTTTGAATTTTGAAGAGGCTTTGCCATACTTTATGCGATTATGGGTGTATGATTTACATAGCAAACATTTTCAGGGCTCGGCCAGTGCATGGACTCTAAAAGCCGAACCCGATCCTTAACTCGGCTCTCCCTGTCTATATTTGTGGCTTCTCGACCTCTGACCGCGATGCACTGTGCTTGTGTAAAAAGCGGGAGCCGGTGGGTCGGTGCTTCCACTCTCCCTCCTTCAGACACTTGTGTCTGGCAACATCGGCTGATGGCGAGGGCCGCACCTTTTCCACCTCAGCACACAACCCGGCAACGAGGGGGTTAAAGGAGTGCGGACCCGCAGGGAAAAGGAGGAGGCAGAGGGAAGGAGGCTCCCGACGTGAGGTTGAGGAAGCGGAGCGTATCCGCAACACATCAGCGGTGTCCACAATCACATCTAAGCTTCACGGGAGTTGTACCCATGTCTGCATCTCAGCATCTCGGCAGTGGTACCCAGACTTGATACCGCAGCGTGGTGGTATCCACGAACAGCGTATGAGCAGAGATAACAGAGAGCTGCACACCTCAGCGTCACCTGGGTGGTGCACACGGCCAGCAGCATCCTAGCAGTGGTACCCACGGGCAGCAAAGATCAGCATCCGGTGGCGGTACAGGAGAGCTGAGCATCTCTGTCGGGGTTTCCCGACCTGTGCCTCACAGCAGGACCATCCGAACTGTGCGAATTAGCAATGCCACTGTGACTGAGAACCTAAGCGGTGGTACCTCCCCCGAGCCTCACAGCTTGGTACCTCATAGGGGCCACCAAGTTACGCAGTAGCAGATGTGGTCTGGTAATTAGCGTGTCGACCCTGGATGCAGGAGACGAGAGTTCTGGTCTCAGCATCCTAGATTGACGGAGAGTCTGAGCTTGTTCAACTCCCTGTAACTCTCTGCCCCCCACCCTTTCTAAGCGCGCAGAGACAGGGTGTGACGCATCATCAAGCGCTTCTTACAAACTGGACTCTTGCATTTGGTGCCAGTATCCCAGCACGGGCTCCGCCAGCCAGTGGCAGCAGAGCAGACCTGACACATGATATCTGTTTTCCCGACCATCTGCCTTCTGTCTGCCTCCTGGTAGAGAAGAGTGGGCGCCCGCTACCCCTCGACCCATTATATATATTTCTTGTCTGTGAGCATCCCTGAAATCCGTCACCCTGAAGTTTCTGGCTGTCCTGCTGGCCGCCGGGATGCTGGCTTTCCTGGGCGCCATCATATGCATCATAGCAAGCGTCCACCCTGCCTTCCGCGGCGGCGGCAGCTCGGCACACGGTCCGGACAATGACTCCAACGCCTTGATGCCACCCGAGAAGGAGCTAGGCTCCCTGCACCGTGCCGAGACCCTGTACGGTGGCCGCGCCGGACATAAGAGCGCCACCCTGGATCTCTCCGGCACAAAGCCCCTGGCACCCCAGTTTTACAGCCGCATGGTGTGCACCCCTCTGGCCCTGGAGTGCCCATCGGACACCCCGCAGGACGCGCCTGCCGGCGGCCACTCGCGGGAGGATGTCCTCTTCCTCCAGGCCACGGCTGACCAGCTGAGGCAGACGGTGCTGCAGCAGAAGGGGCAGATCGCCACCGACCAGGAGGCCATCCGTGAGCTGACGGGCAAGCTGAGCCGCTGCGAGAACGGCCTGGAGCGCAGCTTCCACGACTCGGCGGCGGCGCACGGCTGGGCCCCCGGGAAGGACACCATGGGCGACCTGCCCCACGACTCGTCCGACGTGGTGCACGACCTGGAGGAGTCCGTGCGCACCCTGAAGGACCGGACCGAAAAAATAGAGGTGAGGCTCTTCGAAAGTGGAACTCTGGTGGCACATCATTTAGGGACCTGTGGAGTTTGGACGTACTGCAGAGATTTAGGATTGGAGGTACTCCTGGGTTTTTGTATAAGGTGTACTGCTGAGATATGGGATTGGAGGTAGTGCTGAGATATGGGATTGGAGGTCCTTCTGGGGTTTGGGATCAGAGGTACAGCTGTGAGATGAGTTTGGAGGCAGAACTGGGTTTTAGGATTGGAGGTATTATTGAGATGTGAGTACTGCTAGGAAATGAGACTAGAGGTATTGCCGGAGTTTGGGATTAGAAGTACTGCTGGGATTGGTGGTCCTAATGGAATTTGGGGTGAGATTTTTCAGGTAGGTTTTAAGATTAGAGGTACTGCAAGGATTTAGTATTGGATGTACCGATGGGGTATGGAACTGGAGGTACTGCGGGGGTTATGGGAATGGAGGGACTGCTGGGATTTGTAAATGGAATCAAGGCTGAGATTTGTGATTTGAAATTGATCTGGGATTTGGGATTGTAGATACTGCTGGGTTTTGGAATAGGTAATGGAGGTATTGCAGGGATTTCAATTTGGAGGCACTGCTGAGATATGAGATTAAAAGCACTGCCGGGATATGGGATTGAATATACTACTAGGATAAGGGATTGGAGGTAGTGCTGAGATTTGGGAATGGGCTCTATGATAAGAGTTGAGAATGGAGGTATTTCTGGAATTTGGGATTGGAGGTACTGTTGGGGTTAGGAATTCAAGCAAAACTGAGATTCAGAAATGGAAGCAATGGTCAGATTTAGGAATGGAGGTACCACAGGGATTTGAGGTTGGAGGTACTGTTGAGGTTTGGGAATGGAAGCCATGTTTGAGATTTTGGAATGAAGTTACTACTAGGATTTTGGAATGGAGGTACCACTGGGATGTGCAATGGTGGCAGCAATGGGAATTATGAAATGAAGGCACACATTTTGGGTCTGTAGGCACTGCTTGTATTTAGGGTTGAAGGCACAGATGAGATTTGAGGAATTAAAGCATTGTTGGCTTTTGTGAATGGAGGTATCACTGAGATTTGGATTCAGGGGCACAGGTGGGATTTATGAATACTGGCAATGGTGCCATTTGAGAAGTTTAGACAGCCTTTAGATTAGAGAATAGAGACATTGCTGAGATTTGTAAAATGAAGGCACTGCTTGAATTTGGGAATAGAGGTAGCACTTGGATTCACAATGGATGTACCACTGGGATTTGGGAAATAAAGACTCAACTGGGATTTTGATTTGGAGGTTCTAGCAGGGTTTGTGTTTTGAGATTTTGATTTGGGAGTGAATACGCCACTCGGATTTGGGATTCAACAGGACTTCGGAGGAGAGGCACTGATGAAATTTGGGAATTCAGTTATTTGCAGAGATTTGAAATGGTGATCCCACTGGCTGGGATTTGAGATCGGAAGTGCTGCAGGGGTCTGGACACATGCACTGCTTGGGGTATGTGAGGCAGGGATTACTGGAGTAAAGAAGGGCATCCTATGATTATAGAAATTCTTCTCACCAGGCTTGGTTGTTTATCACTGAATTCATTTTAATAAGGCACAACTTGCTGTTCTGTGGAGGAGTGTTTTGTTCGGAGTGGGCGTATTCTGGTTACAGCAATTGCTTCCAGAGGGATTCATAGTCCGAGGCTTGGGAGGGCGTTGTAATAACATGAATTATTTTCACAGGCCAGGTACGGCTGTTTTTATATCATGACTTACTTTCACAGGAAGTGGCAGGCTGAGTGTTCATCTTTTTCTCAAATCATGTTGGTTGTGTTAAGCACCTAGCAATGTCACGGCTGAGATTTCATATCCACGCTACTGGCCTGGGAGAAAAAAAAGATTCTAAGGCACTATAGGTTATCCAACACACACTTCCTTCACTCTAAAGTGGTAGCTGTGGTCAAGTAGTTAGTGCTGAGTCAGAGAAGGGGTATCAAGGTCCGTTGCGGGGAATACCCATACTATGTCGCATGCATGATAACTCATGGCAATAATATCACATCTGCTACATTGACCTTAACACTGCATCGCAAGGTAAGTCTAGGTAAGTAGATGCGGGGAGTAATATAAGTAATTAGGTACTTGCCTTGACGATGTAGTAGGAGACAATGTAGTAGATGTGAATATTGCAGGTCGATGTTTTCAACCTCCATATAGAGTCAGATACAACGTAACACATAAGCTATCACACTTAGGGCCTGATTTAGAACAAAGTACCCTGTCTGCCAAACTGACAGTCACTTGCCTCATTCAGTGTAAGGCAGATCATAAGTATCCTGTTGATGAAGCCCATGTTGGCTCCCTCAATGGAATGGTTTTTCCAATAGCCTGATGGAGGAGGGGCCATCGGAGGAAGAACTTTGCACTGTCCGCCCTATTAAGGGCGGATGGTGTTAAGTCTTTCTTTCCTGTCTGTCACCGCCAGCAAAAACTTGCAGTGAGGAACAGGAAAGAACCAACATGACCCCACACCCTGCAAGAAAACTCCCAGGGTGTGGGGGGCAATATTTGTTTTATTTTTCAAAAACAACCCCCACACTTCAGGGGTTTGTATTTGAAAACACAAAAAACTTTAGAAAAGTTTGACTGTCGAGCCTCATGGTTGATGGTACCATCCTTCAAACATGTCCTACATTGACAGAAACGAAACTGCCATCACAGCAGTTCCTGTGAATGTAGAGAGTTGCCAGCAGGTCTAGAGGATAACTCTAAATTTGACAGGCAGAGGTCTCTCGAGTTGGCAAGGTATTGTCCTCCACCATCCTGACGGAGTTTACTCTATCCACCAAACTCTTAATCAAGCCCTTAATAAAGGTCCATTTCTAGTCTGGTATTTCTTTTAAAACGAATATGTCTTCAGTATACGGTTTGATAAATACTACAGTTAAAATCAGGAGCAATGGTGAAAACATATAAGTCTAGGGTGACCACCCGTCCGTAAATTTCACGGACTGTCCGTAATTTCGCCCTGCTGTCCGTTGTCCGTGATGAAAGCTTTAACGGACGGCATTTGTCCGTAATTTTAGCCTTTCACCTAAAGGGCAACTGAGGCAGGGCGAAATTACGGGCAGATCAGTCTCCCCAGCTGGACTGGAAGGCAGGGGGTCTCCTGTGCTCTGAGGGAGGGAGGGGCAGACAGATAAGAAAAGGCCTTCTTGCCAGGGGGTCTCTTTCCCTAAAGACATGCAAATGTGGGCAACTGGTAAATCTGCAAATACAAGAGGGCTTGAAAACCTGCATTGACTTTACTAAAAGGAGTCACTTGAAGCTTTCTGGTGGCAAAGATATTTCTTTCAGAGAGGTATTGTAATGGTGTTCCAAGGTGAGCTGTGGAGTGTGTGGTTTTAATGTAGTGTTATACATTTTTTTAGCACTAGGTATAAACTGTATATTATTCAAATCTGTATTTGCGAAGCACTTTTTAAAAAATTAAACCGAAATGTATTTGCGCATTTTGTAGCAGCCTTTATTATGATGTAATTGTATTTTTTACAGTTCTTTTAGGTACTTCGGTACCTCATAGTACTAACAAACATTGGCAAAGCAGTAGGTCTCATCTACGAAAGAGTTATTGGCTTTGCTAATGTGTTTTAGCCATTAACCATGTTACCAGAGTAGCTGCTGTTCAGCATGGCTTAAAGCTAGTGGCATAGTGGTGTGGGGTGGAGTAGAGTGGCATAGGAGCAGTGGCGTAGAGCTCAGTGGTGCAAAGTACAGTGCAGTGGGGTACAGTGCAGTTGTTTAGAGTGCGTTAGCGTAGAGTGCAGTGGTTTAGAGTGCAGTGGCATGGAGTAGCATGGGACAGAGTAGAATGGCATAGAGTGCAGTGGAGTAGAGTGGCATACAATAGAGTGGCAGAGAGAGTAGTAGTGTAGAGTGGTGCAGTGGCATAGATTGCAGAGTAGACTCACGTTGCAGGGAGTGCAGTGGTGTAGGGCAAAGTGCTGTAGAGTGGAGTGATGCAGAGTAGAGTGGCATAGATTGCAGTGGCATAGAATGCAGTAGTACATAGTACATTGGTGTATAGTACGGTGGTGGAGACTGCAACACTGCAGAGTAAAGTGTCAGTGCAGTGATGTTATGTGGAGTAGAGTGGCACAGAGCAGTGGCGTAGAGCACAGTGGTACAGAGTAGAGGGCAGTGGCGTACAATGCAGTTGTTTAGAGTATATTGGTGCAAAATGCAGTAGTACAGAGCAGAGTGGTGTAGAGTATAGTGGCGGCCAGAGCAGTGTTGCAGAGTGTCAGCTTGCAGTGGTGTAGAGTGCATTGAACTAGAGTGCAGTGGTCAGAGTGGTATAGAGTACAGTGGCGTAGAATAGATTGTTTCAGAGTAGAGTGCAGTTGCATAGAGTGGAGAGGTGCAGAGTAGAGTGCAGTGGCATAAAGTAGATTATTTCACAGTAGAGTGAGGTGGCTTAGACTGGAGAAGTGCAGGTTAGAGTGGAGTTGCATAAAGTGGCATAGAGAGTGATGGCATAGAGTAAAGTAGTGTAGAGTGCCGTGGCATAAAGTGCAGAGGTGCAGAGTAGATTAGAATGATGTACAGTGTATTGATGTAGAGTGCAGGGGCATAGAGTTGAGTGTTACAGAGTAAATTGCATTAGCATAGAGTGTATTAGCTTAGAGTGCACTGGCGTACAGTGCAGCGTTGCAGAGTGGCAGAGAGTGGAGTTGTGCGGATTAGATTGGTGTTGCCTAGACTGGAGTGGTATGGCATGCAGACGAGCAGAGCGCAGTGGTGTAGAGAGGCGTAAAGTGCAGTGGCTTAGAGTAGAGTAGTACAGAGTAGAGTAGAGAGGCATAGTGTGAAGTAGCATAGAGAGCAGTGTCATAATGTGGAGTGGTTCCGAATAGAGAAGAGTGCAGTGGCATGGAGTGGTGTAAAGTGGAGTGATACAGAGTAGAGTGCAGTGGTGTGGAGTGGTGCAGAGCAGAGTGGAGTGGAGCATGCATGGTGTGGTAACACTGCCATTACAGACAACACATTTTTGATTGAAGTGACCATTACATTTGCACAGATATACAGTTTTTCAAATCAAACTATATTGTGCACAGATGATGATGTGTGGAAATTGCATCACCTAATGCAATGATTTGTTTTAATCATGTAAAGGTATTTGTAACCCCAGTATCCAGCAAGAATGTTGCATAAATCCTCTCACTTTGAAGTCAGAGAAAGGAAAGTAAACACTAAGTTCCCACTGAAGACAGAGCCTGACATTTGACTATGTTCTTTGAATGCACAGCAAATATGATAAGATAAGAACAAGATTTACAGGCCTGTTTACAGAAAGGGAGCACTCGGCAGGATACTGTAAATAAGGTTTTGGCAAGGGAAGGGACGAATTCAAGCTGCATAGCCTAAAACAAATAAAGCCAGCAAATTGAAAGCAACAAATTGTGAGTTACAAACCACAAGGCCAATGGAAAACAACGGGCAGAATGCATTCACAAGGAAGCACTATGAATTTACTTAAAGTGACAGCTGTGGGATACTTTGTGGGGAAAGTCCAGTATTTTAGTCCATATCCTGCAGAGGTTTGGCTACATCAATCACCCAGGTAGTATGACAAGAAGACCTGGAGTGGTTTCCATGTTGCAGGATAGGTCTGTACACCCATTCCATCAGTTTACCACCATTTCCTATGGTACAGAGCTTCTAGGGCATTTAATGATTATTTAAGGTGGTTGTAAGAAAGGAGTTGACTGGGGTGAAGATGGTAGTCTGCCACAAGGGTTTGGAAATTTAGTAGCTCACTGTTCAGAAACAAAGTCCCCAATTTTAAGACACCTGCAACATGCCACTGATGGAGTTGCTCTGAGCACAGCCATCCTGTGCGAGTGGGAAGGCTTAGCAAAGGTAGTGCAGGAGCATAGGGTTTCTTTGTGTCAGTGAGTTTACAGGTTCTGGCAAGGCAAGAGAAAGCCATGCATGATAACCCCGGATGGTGATCCATAGAATGGTCAGTAGGAAACGATGAGCAGTGCATTAAGCCTTTCTTAAAAGTCTTTACTGGTAAACCCCATCTCATGCAGGGAGGTGGGCAGAAAGCCAGTGAGCCACCCATTGGACATCTGTAGCTGAATAAAAGCATTCTAAGTCCAGAAGATCTAATCCACCCGCAGTCACAGTTAGCTTTAGAGTGGAAAGAGCTCCCGATGGCGCCGCAGCGACCAAATCAGATGTGTAGCCTGTCTGAAGAAAGAATGAAGGACGAGCAGGGGAAGGTTTGCAAAATAATACTATCATTGGGCTAGCTCACCATCTTCGCTAGTGCCACATGGCCTCTGCAGAAAGCAGAAGAGAAGACCAAAAAGCAAACTGGGCTTGGAGGGACCGTCCGCTCTGCCAAGATTTTCATCCTGGAAATCAGTGTAAGAATGGTAGATATTAATCACTAGGTATCAAAAGGTAACTGGTTCCCAGTTCAATCTGAGATCTAATTGTGTATGAAGGTGAAAACAGTGCCATATGTTAAAGAAACACTAATTACATTTTAAAATTTGAAAATTTTGTTTGTGCAATTTACATCCCAAATATTTTGAAGATCCTATGTGTACTTGACACTTAGGGATAACCCAGATCTCTAGTTTGGCTTTTGCTCAATTTCAAAACCATATAAAGACATGGACTAAGCGGGCAATTGCCTTGCACAACCTTGCAACGGGTCTGGCCCCTGCTCACCCTTCACAAGCACTAACAGCGAACCATTGCACCAGAAGAGTTTGCCAAGGTGGATGGGTGTTGATTGTTCAACCACTTGACAGTGCCCCTTCTGTTTCGCTCCTGTGTGCAGACAACTCCCCAGGTACCCAATACCTTCAAATAGTCTTGGTGGACCCATCTTGTCTGATTTTAGGAATTGTCCCACCTTGTTCTTCTCTTCTTTATTTATCCAGTTGTTAGCAACAACCCTTTGAACTACTTGCCGTGGATCTCCCATTTGATCTCAATTTCATCCTACTCTTTTATTATCTTTGATTGGTAGTCCGGGCTCCCATTTCTGAGATAAATGTAGAGTCCCAAACATACACTCTAGTGCAGTGAGACTACAGACAAGTTATGGGTACATCACATCCTGTCATTAGGTGTGAGACTGTCACCCACACCATCTGCCCTGCCTCTTTAAAAAAAATTAGGTTGAAAGTCCATGGGCGGTTGGGGTAAGCCAGATGTTTTTGTTCAATTTGTTTAAACTATTATAAGGTTAATTACCTTAATGTTTCCCAAATTGTTTGCCAGGGGTTTTGAAATGTTAAGAAACATAATCAAAATGTTGCTGTTACTTTCTCTTCAGGAAAGATCGGGTAGATTTGGGTAGGGGTAATGGCCTTGCCGTGAAGGGCATTAATTTACTACTGAACAAGGACGTAATGTGACACCTGAATGTAGCATACCAGGAGGCAATCACAAAAGGTCCACAGTGAATAAATAGTGCTATGTTAAAAAAGAGTAAATAAATGCACTGACAACATAGTGAGGCATGGCCTTTCTTGCGTGTGTCTGTAAAACCAAAGCTTGTTCTTGAATTTTTGTCCTGAATTTTGACCCTTTGTCCTGAATTTTTGTCCTGAATTTGGACCCTTTGTCCTGAATTTTTGTCCTGAATTTTGACCCTTTGTCCTGAATTTTTTACGGTCCTGTCCAGAATTTGCCTCAGTGCCAGGTGGTCACCCTATATAAGTCCAACAATTACAGTCAGAAGAAATGGCCCCAAATAGATTTTATAGTGGATAGTGTACGCAGCATTGCAGGTAGTACATATTTATTTTTTGAGCAGAGTATTCTGTGATTTGGGCTGTATGTCACTATACCAAGGTCGTTTTAAGGTAAGCGTGTCAGTTTTATTCCTACCTTCACATGTTCTTACCTACACTTACCTCGTGATGTCGTGACAAGGTTGATGTAGTGGATGCAATATTTTTGTCATGTGATATAATGCAAACAATCTGTAGTGATGAAGTCCCATGTCATCATTTGGAAGCACTTTAGAAGCTTCAAGAAGTGCCATATCTCATGGTCTTATGCAAACTGCTGCCTTCCTGCAAATACATCAGACTGTTAACATATAAACTTCAGTAGTGTGAGAAACAAAAGTATCAGTAGGTGTAAGACAGACCAGTAACATGGCGGCTAAAGACACCGGCTAGAGATAGGCTTTAAAAGCCAATAGCCTGGAAGTGGCTGGTCAAGGTTAAGATTTTTCAGTGTCCCAAAGTCCCATAGAACCTCACAGTAAAGGCATGACTTTTGGAGCTCTCTGGATATTATGGCAATGGTTGAATATTTCACTCACTGATGATTGACAGTAACCTGTGATTCCTTGTGGAGATGATTAGGTGTTTTCCAGGAAAAGGCTTAAACCCAAGCTCTTCACAAAGTCTGTGTGAAAGGTTTCAGTACTTACAGTACCATATGCAGGAGTATTGAGTCCTTTAAAGTAGACTTTGCGAATAACTCAGAGTCAAGGGGTGCAAAGGATGGCCACTTATTTTTTTCTGCTATCCTTGCAGCACACCTGAAGAGAGTAACAGTGCCCCTGGTCACCTCAAAAAGGCATATATAAAGTGCTATCGCCCAGGGACAAAAGAATCAAGTGGTGCCCAGTTGAATGTCTACCAGATGGAGAAACTGTTGGGAGGTGCTAATCTACAACTTTGCCACTGTGATAGGAAGGCTGATCTGCTTCTCATCTGTAGCCTGGCCTCACTAACACAGCTCCCACCTTCTTCCTAGGTAAGCAGGTTGGATGGCTGACCTTCCGTGGGCTGGCTCACGACCTCCTTTACTGGATGGTCTCTGCTTTTCCAGGGAAGTACTTCATTTTCCAGCTTTTTACAACTGCAGGAGGCAGGAAAAATTTGCTCAAACTCCGAGGAAACACCCTTCAAATCCTCAAAGGTTCTTAAGAGTACTTCTTTTCCGAGAAGCGACTGTAAGTACCCAGTACCCTTACAGCTGAGGGAGGCTGGACATCGACCCGACTCCTAATCAGCAGGGAGTTACATTTTGAGATGTAGGTGGGAGCTAGGTGGAGAGAGCATTGTCAGTGGGGGGGAGGGGCTTTTTAACCTGTCGTCTTCAAAATAACTGTTGATGTGGTCATAGGGGATTTTGACAGGGCTTATGGGGAAAGGAGTCATTTCTACAAGGCTCTTAGTCAGATTGGCCACTCTACCACCCTGGCACTTCTCCACTCATCTGTAGTCTTGACGGCTACTTTCAGGACATGGTAAACTGGCATGATCCAGCCATGAAAGCCTCATCCCTCATTCTAGTTGTGGCCTTACAGTCGTATGGGGCTGCTTTGAACATTTTGGCAAGGACTGATTTTGGGCTGCCAGCCCGCCCTTACTTTGTGGACCCGTTAAGAGGGAGCAGTACTATTACATTCTACTGTCCCTCCAGCGGGGATGTCAGACATTCCTTATCACTGTCATAAAAAAACCTTGGGGCAGATTTACCAACCTCTCACACAATGCGGCACAGCACCCAAAGTTTCTGCAGTACGTGTTGTATCTACAGAGATATGGCACTATCCTGCTCTCTCCCCAGGGCCAGCACAAAATCAGATTACTGAGCACCACACGCATACTATGGTGCAAAGGTGTCTACTTGAGTCTAGCATATGCTTTGTACTGGAAGGATACTCTTCAAGTACCAAATACTATGTTTAGACTAACTATAAAACTGTGCCTACTTTGTAAGTGCACTGCCCAGTACAGAACACATGCAAAGTGGTAAAAGTTAAGAGAAATAAAATAATTTTCTATTTTGCTGCCTCTTTCAAGTGGTGTTACATTTTGGCACAAAACCCTGTCTACTATTTTTAGTAGATAAGGTTTGGCGAAAGAAACCATGGGTGGTTGCATGGGATCACCCTTGGAACACCCCCTTCAGGCAGAATAATGCAAAGCAGCGGTTCGTGCTGGTTTTGCGTTACTTCTTTTTACAAACCAGTACAAATACCAATTTGTTCTGGTCTGTAATTTCTGAAAAGGATTTTGCGTCGGATCTGCGTTATAAAAGTAACACAAACATTTGTAAATTTGACCACTTCAGTTCTGGGGACAGAATAATCCTGTTATGGGGAACTGCATGGATTTTAAACAGGGGGTATGTAGAGACCACCAAAAAGGCGGCACCCCCTCTAAGGTAACAGCCACCAACTCGGTCATCTCCTCATGTCCTCACGGCGGGGCCAGGATAAAAAGGGGAGCTACAATGGTTGGCCGCATATTCCAGCCAAAGTCTACTGCTGGGTAGAGGGATACCTAGAACTTGCACCTTGATGGCCTCTGGGTTCAGAGATCATCAAGTGAAAGGTGGAAACTTTCACATGGTAAAGTGCAAAGTGCGGAATAGGACAGCTGCATTAAACCGCACAGAATATTCAGGTTTACAGTAGGGGGGACTCTGTAGTGGTAAAATCATGGCAGGAATTACTCCACAGGCTGGCCATTCTGCTGCCCTGATTGGATATTCAGCTAGTGGCATGTTAGGACAGTGGCGCTCTTACAACAAGAATCCTTCCATAAGGAGGGACAGAATAGGGCAGTGGGAAGATGTTTTGCAAAAAATGAGTTACTTCCCTGAGAAAGGGCAGGCTGGGACTGTGGAAAGATGTTCACAGAAGAGCAGAGTGAATTTGTGGATGGATAGTATCATATCACAAGAATTACTCCCACAGGGGACACCCACCACACCAGGCCTAGGCTTTGGATGGGGTACTCTAGGAGGAACAGGTTAGGCTGTGGAGAGCTGTTCCCAGAACAGGAATCATCTTCGTAGGAAGGAACAGGATGGGGCTGCGGAGAGATGTTCCCAGAACATGAATCATATTCATAGGCGGGAACTTGCCGGGGCTGTGGAGAGCTGTTTCCAGAACAGGAATCATTTTCCTAGGAAGGAACAGTTAGGGCTATATAGATATGTTCTCAGAACAGGAATCATTTTTCATAGGAAGGAACATGATGGGGCTGTGGAGAGATCTTCCCAGGTAGGTCATTTCCACAGGAAGGAACAGTTAGGGCTGTATAGAGATGTTACTAGAACTGAATCATTTTTCATAGGAAGGAACAGGATGGGGATGTGGAGAGATGTTCTCGTGGCGTAGATTACTTCCATAGTGATTAGCAAACTAGGTCGGTGGAGAGATGTTCTTATTTGGGGCTAGTTCTATAGTTTCGAGTTTATTTTGGTGGACATTCCTTCTCTCCATCTTTCCATGGTCTTTTTTGCGTTTGGTTCATTGCCCTTTCTTGGCAAAGCTGTGCTGGAAACATTGTGGCAGTGGTACTTGTGTGGCTGAATATAGTGGATGCAGTTGTGTAAGTTGTCGTAGTGACTATGCCTTGTGCCTTACATATATGTCTGTGTTGTGTGTCTGGTTAAGTCTGAATATGATATATGTTGTGACAGTGGCGTCTTTGGCTACATGTATGTGTGTCTTTGACACCCAGATGTTTGTATTGCTGTGATGTGGTCTCCGCTGCATCCGTGTGCTATGTGGGGTCCATCACTGTCTGTACTGTGCGTCACGACTTACGTGTTTTGTATCACTATGAGCTTGTGGTGTGTGTTGTGTCACTGTTTTCTGTGCTGTGTCATTGTGCAATTGAGCTGTGTTTCACTGTCTGTGCTGTAGTGTCAGTGTGCACGTGCTCTATGTCATTGTGCGACACTGCGCCTTCGCTGTGTGTCACTTTGTATCTGAGCTGTAGGTGGCTGTGACATGTATGTGCAGTTGCCACGGTGTGTAGACTGCTTGTCTGTGTGTGCTCGTATCCGTCTGGGTCTTTGTGTGTGTGGCTACAGTGTGTCCCAGTGAGGTTGTGGCTGCTCTGTGTCAGTATCTAAATGCTTGTCTCACAGTGTTTGCGCGTGGAATTAAATGTGTTGTTGCCGCTTGTTTGCCTTCCTGTGTGTGCCGGATTTTCTAAGGACAATTAAGGCGGATGATAGTATTCGACGATACTCATATACTATACAGCTATAGCCACACTCTGCAGTACAGCCATGGGACATTCCCTGGTACAGTACTCTTCATATACTACGGCACGATAACGGCGTGTTTTGGGGTACAATAATGCCCATTCTACAGTGCAGTAACAGCCATATTTGTATAGTGAAACGATGACATACCCTGTAGTACAGTTATGGCCTCATTCTGTAGGAGAGTGATGGCATTCTATAACACAATTATTGCATATTCTGTAGTACATGCACGGCCACATTGTGAAACACAGTGATGGTCACATTTTGTACAATGATGGTTACACTCTGTAGTACAGTCATGAGAACATTCCCTGGTACACTAGTGCACATAGAGCACTGGAAGGTAACAACATGTTTTTGCCCATTCTACAGTGCAGTAATAGCCATATTTTTATAGTGAAACGATGACACACCCTGTAGCACAGTCATGGCCTCATTCGGCAGAAGACTGATGGCATGCTATAATACAATCATGGCATATTCTGTAGTACAGAAGTACACTGATGGCAAGTACATTAATGGCCATATGCTGCCTTGCCATAATGACATGCTATCCAGTACATTGACACCCGTTCTGTTATACTATGAGAGCTATATTCTGTCTAGTTCAACGATTTCCACATTCTGTGGTGAAACAATCTTGCACTACGCGGAACAACAGCGGCACTGTGCTGTAATGAGTGTAAAATTAGAAGTAAAACTGTGGTGTGTTCTGTAGTGAAATGATGGAATCTCTCTCTCTCTTTTTCACCCCTCTCTCCCCTTCTCTCTTTCTCGCGCTCTCCTTCTCTTTCTATGTTTTCCCTCTCTTCTTTTCTCTTTCCCTCCTTTTGGTTTCCTCTCCCCCTTTCCCTTCCTTTCTTTCCCTCTCTCTCTCCTCCCTACGTAAAAACATAGCCAGCCCTACTGCCTCGGTCAGTGCGTGTTCATGCTTCCTGCATCTCTATATAATATTTTTTGTCAATGAATTTATTATTCAGACGTCTTCATTTATTTTTCATGAGTGTTCAGACCTCTCGGCGGATCCGCCTGGGGGTTGGGGAAGAGGGGGAGGGAGGCTCTTTATTATTCAAAACACGTATATACGGAACAACTGATCTTGCACAAAACTGCTTAAATTCAGATAATAATTTTAAACATGATTAAGACTTACAGGGCGTACATGAGCCCACCGGAGGGAGGAGGGGGTTGCGCTCCCTCCCTCCACACTGCCCGGGTATGTGAGGGACTGATCTCAGGATGGTTGCTCTTAGCAGAGTATAGAAGTTGTCTCAAGGCGACGCTATACGGGGCTCCTCTGTGCTCCTATGCACATATGTCTGAAGCCTCCTCGGAGCTCCAGACTAATCGGACCTATACAAGGGGGTCCCCTCAGCTCCCCTATACACATTTAGAAGGTATCCTCCTTACTTCTACATATTTATAGTGTGTCCTTCGTTCTTCTACGCACATTTAAACTGTCTCTTCTGTGCTCCTGTGCACATTTATAAGGTATCCTCTTGACGTCTATGCTCATATATAAAGGGACCCTCAGCACTCCCAAATGCATTTATAAGGTGTCTTCCTGATATCTACATATATATATATATATATATATATATATATATATATATATATATATGTCATCGAGAACGTGACCTGTCGAAACTCGTTGTGTTCCTTGTACATGCCAAGTAAAATCATATAAAGTGACTTCGCTGGTGTGGCTCCTTTTTTCCTAACTTGAATAGAGTGTTGTTGGGAGCGGTGAAGTTTACACAGCAGTGATGCTTGCCGAACAAGCCCCGGTCCGTAGTCTTCAGGGTCTATGTGGCTGTATATATATATATATATATATATATATACATATATATATATACATACACATACACACCCCATAGACGCTGAAGGTGCCCAGCTATATCTATATATATATGTGTGTGTGTGTGTGTGTGTGTGTGGACCCCCTGGGAGCTCCTCTACACATTTATAAGGTATACCCCTCACCTCTATGCACATATATAAGAGGTATTCTCAGTGCTCCAGTGCGCATTCATAAGGTATCCTCTCGACTTATATACACATATGTAAGGGCGTTTCCTCAGCACTCCTATACACGTTTATAAGGTATGCTCCTGACTTCTACATACATACGTAAGGGGGTTTCCTCAGCACTCCTGTACACATTTATAAACTGTCCTCTTTACTTCTACACATACATATAAGAGGACCCCCAGCTCTCCTATACTCCTATAAAGGTATACTCCAGGCTTCACTCAATTATGATACCCCACTCTTATGGGGCTTGGGGGAATCGAGAGGAAAAAGTGAGCTTTCTATACTTGCATCCTCCATCTTACAGTACAATTTCCCTATTCCAGAAGATCCTTTGGACCTTGACATTTTTTATTTTCAATATAGGATCATAATATATCAGCACCCCTATTATACTCTGGGAGTCAGTTAAAAAAACTGAAAGGTATGGCCTCACACACCCCCTGGATGTCATGCTTCATCATCAGCCATCCTTGTTTGACAAAGCATTCTCTAACAGTGGGCCAGCTCACCTGTGAGTTCACAGGAAGCCCATATGCATGAGGGTTGGTGGTGGGATCCAAGAGCAACATGAGCTAAAAACTCTCAGTAACCTTCAACCAGGAACCACCTTTATTCTGTTCTGAAGGAAAGATGATTAAAAGCTAAAGTGATGCCTCAGAGTAAGGAGCAGCTCGCGGGTTGTGGAAGGAGTCGGGCGGCTCACCACTTGCCTTTTCCACACCATCCTGTGCACCTCTTACCTGCTGGCTGCATGCAGGCACAGGCTCACAGCCTGCCCTGTGGCCAATCCTGACGCTGCTCAAAGCAGTATCAGGATTGGCTGGGAGCGCCCAGCCAGGACGGTCTCAGGCAGACAGGGAGCCTGTGCAGGCTCTCTGCAGCCCGGCAACTGTGTTGCTGGGCTGCAGAGAGCACACTGCGCATGTATGTTTGGCCGGCCCGACACGGCTGGCAAACATACATGCGCTCTGAGGGGGAGTAGCACTCCCCCTCAGTGCACGTCACAGCCTGTGGCCCCACCCCTTTAAAAGAAAAGGATAATAAACAAGGTTTACTATCCTTTTCTTTGAAAGGATTTACAGTTGCCGCTGCTGGCGGGGACAACGCTCCTCCGCCGTTAAGGAGGAGCCGCCCCTGCTCAGAGTCATAATTACTCCTGCATATAGCAGGTCGACATGATTCAACCAATGGCCCCATACATGGTCTGTGGCTTTTGTCAAGACAGTGATCCCTACAGGCTAGATTACTGATATGAACATACTATACCTACACATATAGTTTCTCCTCTGCACATATGGTCCGATCAGTGCTAATGCACACTTGTGACCTCTTCAGCGCCCCAAACCCCTGTAATACACCTGTCCTGAGGCATCAAGAACGACACACATCCCTCCAGACATTACATTAGATAATTGGTCACTTTATTCTAAATTGTAGCTCTGGCACATGTACCTTTGCCGCTTGCATATATGGCACTGCAGTCCATAGTTAACACCTACAATAAAACTTTATTTTATGCTAAAGCCCAAAAGGATGGGCAGTGAATGGGTGTATGGGCGGTGGTGGTGGTTGTTCAAGATCTGTTGGGGCTGGAAGGAGGGGCGAAGCTGAATGTTACGTTTTGTAGGGGGACATGAACGATAAGGGAAAACACGGCAAGCCTTGAATATTGTCTTCTGTTGTGCCATTACCTGTTTTGTACATTTCCTCATTGATGATGTGCATTCTATCCTTATTTTACCTACTGGTAATAAAAGATGTTAAAATAAAATAATATATCTGTCCATAGGACCCCCTGACCCTGCCAGTACAACACGATACCCTTATCGGCAGAGCACGTCACGCAAGGACTGTCAAAGCCACAAGGTGGAATTCTTGAATGAATGGAGGCAAGAACTGGCAGTTCTGCTCATCGCCTTTCCAGACTGCTTACTGGGTCACGCCTCGTGTTTCCATGTGTCACGCTCTTCCGGTGACATGCAGAGCCGTGATCTGCTGCCCTTTCGTTGTGTCCCCGCACGCCCTCCCCTGCCGCCCCCCTCTGACCGCTCCTCGATTCTCCCCTGTGGTTCTAAAGGTCTCCCCTTTCAACATGTCGCCCGCCCCTGCTTCCACACCCATCTCTCTTCCTCGTCTCTGTGCCTCTCTTTCATCTCTCTGCTCACCTTCTCGCTTACCCGCCCCCCCCCCCCTTCCAACCCACCGTCTCTCTCCATCCTCTCCCCCTCTCTCTCTCCTCCCCGCTGATGTGTGCCATGTCTCAGCTGGTGGCCCAGTGTGGTGCCGCAGAGACGCTCTCCTGTGTGTGGGGGGCTCAGAGATGCTCACAGTGAATAATGACCTCTCCTTCTAACCCCCCCTTCCTATCCATGGGGGGCTTCCGGCCTTCCATCAGCAGAGGAAAGTTGAGTGAATCACCGAGCTGAACATTGATCTTCTGCCTTCTCGGGGAGGGGCTGAGGGTCGAGCTTCCTCCGGGGTGCTCGTGGAATCTGGGGGTTGTATACTAACGTTCTGTGCGGGTGCTTGTGTGGTGCACATGGGTGCAAAGAGACGCAAAGCACTGCATCAATGTGCTTACTATTAAAAAGACCAGAGGGCGCACTGCAAAATCGTGCAGGGGCGCACCAGCGCCCATGTAACCCACAGCAGGGGCGTAACGAAACTTGAGCCCTCCCCCCTGCAAAGTACATAGAGGGCCCCCACTCCAGACTTGGTCAGGGGCTCTCAGAACAGGGTACTGTCCTGACGGTCCCCCTGAGCTCAGGGCCCCCCGCACTGCAGGGGTTGCAGGGCCTATGTCACATCACTGACCCTTAATAAGTCTAGGCCTCTGTGTCTATGAACTAATAAAGCGTCAGTTGCCAGGAGAAACACTCACCCAGATCTATTCTCCTACTGAACACATCAACAATGATGGATTCAAATACTCCCTTCTTTAAAAGACACACCCTGCAACCTAGCAATACCTAATCTCCTCTAGTTCATCTACTAATCCCACCTGCTATCTGCATGAACTCACATACCCCCCACTAATGATCACACCTAACTCCTACTAATTTAATCCTTCTCAAAGACACCGGAGTAAATACACTGACGACCATATTTATACTTTTTTGGCACCGCATTTGCGCTGCTTTTTGATGCTAAAGCGGTGCAAACTTAGAAATACAATTCTATTTTTTAAGTTTGCGCCACTTTTGGTTCAAAAAGCGGCGCAAATGCGGCGCTAAAAAAGTATAAATATGGGCGTGAATGTTTTCTTTGAGAGCAGAAATCCAAATAACCAGCAATAATCACCAAATTAACAACTAACCCTGGGCTCTGGAACAGCACACTGTTCGGTGTACAAATGCTTCAAAGCCTCATCGGGGTAGTAAACACAATATAAATGCAATTACAGTTACCTCAAGAGACACTTTCTGACCTGGAGGGACACTCACCAGCAGAGCCCCTCACTAAAACGTAAGGGACACTAACTCAACAGAATTTATGAGTACGGGAAGTAGTACTACAAGAGTATCCTTTAATGTACTCTTATATACCTTTGTGAATCAAAACTAAGATATTCAATTCCCTGGTGAAAACGCAAAGAGGGCACTGTCATTTCAGTTTGTACTAAGTGTACATGCATTCCTTGTTTTATGCCCACTTTAGATGTTTTGTGGGCAATTCACAAAGGCATGCAAGAATACGTAAAAGAACACTACAGGAGTACTCTCTTATACACTCTAACACTCTTCTCGATTGTGACTAAGCCGCATCATCTTCTATATTGTGAAATTTTTCTTTCGTCACTAGTATTGCGTATCGACTTTTAACACTTTCTTGTTTTATATGGTTTAAAGTGTTTTGCTTATAACTTGTAGACTGATACTTAACTGATTTTAAATAAGCACTTTACAACACTTGTACGTTTTACTTGTATCTGAATATCCCACGTAAAACACTTTGCAGCCCTGGCGGATCTTGTTTGCTCTACATAAAAGTGCACAAATAAAATACATTTAAAAATCTGGGGACACTGACTTGCCTTGAGGGGAACATACCAGGGGCCCATCATTTAGGATACAAGCGCCCTTCTCAATCTCTGGACTGAGATTGTCCTCACTTGGACCTAACATTTACTGTTGTCCTGACCCACAGCAATGGGGGATTAAGTTATGGTAATGTATGTGTTGCCAAGAAGAGTTTGCCCTTGTGTGATTTTTTTTCCCCAAGCCTAACTTCTAGTAGAAAAACAAGATTATTTTGAAAACGGCATGCCTGCTACTCAAAGCCAGTTAGTAGATTAACACTGAACATCTGTACGGTACTCACTTCAAATGACGTATCGCTACATTTTTTACTTACGGCATTATTACCCAACTCAATCATATTCATTTTATATCGTTTTTCCCCCCACACTGTGTCAGTACATTTAGCAATAACATCTTTGCAAAGCTCAGATTAATCACAATTTAGTAGTCAACAAGCTCTTTTATATTTCAGTGGTCAGCATATCATGGACCCTCTATTCATCGAATAAGAAAATCTTCTTGATTAAAGACTAGAGCAGAGAGAGACCGGAGACAAGAGGAGAGAGTTTTTGGCATATTATACAGATTAAATTACCTCAAATGTATCTTGCAGGTTTCCTTATAGACAAGTGAACTCGGATATTGGCTACATAGTGGCTACCGTCCTGCCTTCCTTCAGTCTGTATTTTGCCCACTGCTGAACTCCGGTAGTGCACAGCTGTCACCTAAATAATACAGATGGGCTGGTTGGTCTGAGCACAACCTTGAATGTGAATATCCATTTCCCATTCCACACTTGTGCCCCTTTCTTAGGCTCTATTATACGTCAGGATTTTGATGCCTGCTCTAGTATCATTGCCAAGTGGCTCCATGGAATCATGGACAAGATGTTCCCGTCCTGAGCTAACATTGGAAAAGCCAATGCATTGTGGGAGTGGCATTCCTGGTAGCCTCAACTCACCTTTACTTCTAGATTACAGTAGTGTGAGAAGGTAAAAGGTGGAGTGTGTTATTGTAACCCGTCCCTGCTTGATTTTAAGGCAGATTTACTCCAAGACTAATCAATGTGTCTGTACTATTGTTATTGCCCTCAGCACAAGCACTTGTGGAAAAAGGGAGTGTTTTAATAGATCACAGCATCAACTTCATTTGGGATTATTGAACTGCATGCAGGATATGTTTTTTAGCCCATACTTAACATGTTAAAATACAACCTACAAATCCTTGGATGCCCTGTGCTGCTGACTTCAAAGCTAGGACTATCTGATGCTGTCAAACATGACACGGAGGCTCTTGACTTGGTGTTCGTGGCATTACTTTGTGAAACAAATATTTGGTAATTTGTAGAACTGTGGTCTTTTGTTGTACTACATTTTAGTCTCTGTTATTTTGTGGTGTTTGTTTCACATTATGGCAACTTGTATGGAACTGTATAGTATTTTACAAATATTTGATATAAAATAAATACATCTAAACCTGGCGTAAAGAGAGTGTTTTAGGTTGTAACACCTGCCTTGTTCTCTCCTGGCAGCAAGAGATTCAACAGCGACTGCGTAACGCCACCTCTGCGTCTACGACAGGCACGCCTCTACTGGGGCGTGACTCTCTGCACGCCCGTCTCGAGGAACTAGAGGGACAACTGCTGGCGAAGCTGCTTGAGCTGGAGAAGGACAGGCCTGCTGCCTCAGCTCATGACGACAAGCAGCGAGTGGACGTCGAAAAGGAATTGAGCGCACTCCAAAGCCGCATTGCTGAGCTGGAGCATGGTGAGCGGGTCAGGATGTGTGAGTATGAGTGAGGTTACTGTGAAAACAAACCATGTGATGTAGAAGAAGTGGGACACTAACAGAAAGGGCAGTACATTTTGGTAATGGATGAGCCTGCATGGAAGTTGATTCACCAAAATGCCAAAGGAAGCAGAAGTGACACCAGACACCCTTTACACCCAGTGACATAAATACATTGAGCCCTATCCTACCTCTAGCCCCTAAAAGACTCCTGTTTGCTCCTAGGTAGTAGGATAAGACCAGTCTACTACTGAGTTGCAAGATTGCAAGGGCAGCGCTGGTGTGAATGGGTGTGTGTGAGGGAGTGTATGCGTGTCATTAATGTGGACGGGGGTAGGGGTGTGTGCATGGGCGAATGTGTAAGGGGTAAGGGGGGCGTGAGTGAGTGCGTACTGGTGTCTGTATGTATGGACATACTTGGAGGGAGGGGGTGGGGTATGGAGAGTGTATGCATGCGTGTGTGATGTGTATGGGTATGGGTATGTATGTGTGTCTATGGCAAGGGTCTTCAAACTGGGGGGCGGGCCCCCCAAGGTGGGCCTCAAGTGATCCAAGGTGGGGGCGCCTGACTCTCGCCAAAAGATACATTACACAGATAACAGTGTTTTGTTTTAAGCAGAAACATGTTATTGCATTTTAAAAAAACGTAATAGTACTTAACTGCAATGTTTAAATGAACCTAGACATATTTAAACATTCCCATCTTTATAAAATATTTGTGAAAAATTCTGAGTGGGGGGCCCACTGATTTTTATTTTTCAACTGGGGGGGCGTGGCATTAAAAGTTTGGAGACCACTGGTCTATGGGATGAATGTTGTGACTGTGTGTGTGAGTGGGGGTGTATCTGTGCGTGATTGTGTGTGTGTGGGTGCATGCCTGTGTGTGTGCAGAGGTGTTTGGGAGGGTATCCCGGTGACAGGAACGGAAGTTCCTGTCATCGGGATACCTTTGCGCTAGCATTTTGTGGCGATGAGACCGCCAGGAAAATGCTGACGGTGTCCCTAGTCGGAATAAACTTGGAGGTTTTCATACTTTCACTGGCTGCAGGTGGAAATCTCCAGCCCGGCCAGCCGTGGTAAAGTGGCGGGACGGGCAGGGACGCAGCAGTTTGGCAGTAGCCAAACCCCGTGGTCGTAATATGGCGGTCTGCACCGCCAGTCCCATGGCGGTTAGACCACCACAGCGGCCCTGGACTGCCAGGGTCATAATGAGGGCCATTGTGTTTGCAAGCAAGTGTAGCCTGTAAAGGGAGAACCTAGCACTGTTCATACCATAAAAGGTGCTGGCAGAGGTTGAGAAGTTGAAGTAACATATGTTTGACAATAAGTATATGTAGGAGGCTGGACTGGCTTGTAGTGAGTACCAAGGGGTACTTACACCTTGCACCAGGCCGAGGTATCCCTTATTAGTGTATAGGGGTGTCTAGCAGCTTAGGCTGATAGAAAAGGTAGCTTAGCAGAGCAGCTTAGGCTGAACTAGGAGACGAGTGAAGCTCCTACAGTACCACTAGTGTCATATGCACAATATCATAAGAAAACACAATACACAGATATACTAAAAATAAAGGTACTTTATTTTTATGACAATATGCCAAAAGTATCTCAGTGAGTACCCTCAGTATGAGGATAGCAAATATACACAAGATATATGTACACAATACCAAAAATATGCAGTAATAGCAATAGAAAACAGTGCAAACAATGTATAGTTACAATAGGATGCAATGGGGACACATAGGGATAGGGGCAACACAAACCATATACTCCAAAAGTGGAATGCGAACCACAAATGGACCCCAAACCTATGTGACCTTGTAGAGGGTCGCTGGGACTGTAAGAAAACAGTGAGGGTTAGAAAAATAGCCCACCCCAAGACCCTGAAAAGTGAGTGCAAAGTGCACTAAAGTTCCCCAAAGAGCACAGAAGTCGTGATAGGGGAATTCTGCAGGAATGACCAAAACCAGCAATGCAACAACAATGGATTTCCAGACGAGGGTACCTGTGGAACAAGGGGACCAAGTCCAGAAGTCACGATCAAGTCGAGAGTGGGCAGATGCCCAGGAAATGCCAGCTGTGGGTGCAAAGAAGCTGCTACTGGACAGTAGAAGCTGAGGATTCTGCAAGAACGACAAGGGCTAGAAACTTCCCCTTTGGAGGATGGATGTCCCACGTCGTGAAGAGTCGTGCAGAAGTGTTTTCCTGCAGAAAGACCGTAAACAAGCCTTGCTAGCTGCAAAGCTCGCGGTTAGGGTTTTTGGATGCTGCTGGGGACCAGGATGTCGCGTGAGGGGACAGAGGGGGCGTCCAGCAAGACAAGGAGCCCTCTCAGAAGCAGGCAGCACCCGCAGAAGTGCCGGAACAGGCACTACGAAGTGGAGTGAAACGGTGCTCACCCAGAGTTGCACAAGAGAGTCCCACGCCGCCAGAGGACAACTCAGGAGGTCGTGCAATGCAGGTTAGAGTGCAGTGGACACAGGCTTGGCTGTGCACAAAGGAAATCTTCGTGGAGTGCACAGGAGCCGGAGTAGCTGCAAAACACGCGGTTCTCAGCAATGCAGTCTGGCGTGGGGAGGCAAGGACTTACCTCCACCAAACTTGGACTGAAGAGTCACTGGACTGTGGGAGTCACTTGGACAGAGTTGCTGAGTTCAAGGGACCTCGCTCGTCGTGCTGAGAGGAGACCCAGAGGACCGGTGATGCAGTTCTTTGGTGCCTGCGGTTGCAGGGGGACGATTCCGTCGACCCACGGGAGATTTCTTCGGAGCTTCTAGTGCAGAGAGGAGGCAGACTACCCCCACAGCATGCACCACCAGGAAAACAGTCGAGAAGGCGGCAGGATCAGCGTTACAGTGTCGCAGTAGTCGTCTTCGCTACTTTGTTGCAGTTTTGCAGGCTTCCAGCGCGGTCAGCAGTCGATTCCTTGGCAGAAGGTGAAGCGAGAGATGCAGAGGAACTCTGATGAGCTCTTGCATTCGTTATCTAAGGAATTCCCCAAAGCAGAGACCCTAAATAGCCAGAAAAGAGGGTTTGGCTACTTAGGAGAGAGGATAGGCTAGCAACACCTGAAGGAGCCTATCAGAAGGAGTCTCTGACATCACCTGCTGGCCCTGGCCACTCAGAGCAGTCCAGTGTGCCAGCAGCACCTCTGTTTCCAAGATGGCAGAGGTCTGGAGCACACTGGAGGAGCTCTGGGCACCTCCCAGGGGAGGTGCAGGTCAGGGGAGTGGTCACTCCCCTTTCCTTTGTCCAGTTTCGCGCCAGAGCAGGGCTGAGGGGTCCCTGAACCGGTGTAGACTGGCTTATGCAGAAATGGGCACCATCTGTGCCCATGAAAGCATTTCCAGAGGCTGGGGGAGGCTACTCCTCCCCTGCCTTAACACCTTTTTCCAAAGGGAGAGGGTGTAACACCCTCTCTCTGAGGAAGTCCTTTGTTCTGCCTTCCTGGGCCAAGCCTGGCTGGACCCCAGGAGGGCAGAAACCTGTCTGAGGGGTTGGCAGCAGCAGCAGCAGCTGCAGTGAAACCCCTGAAAAGTCAGTTTGGCAGTACCTGGGTCTGTGCTAGAGACCCGTGGGATCATGGGATTGTGCCAACAATGCCAGGATAGCATTGAGGGGGCAATTCCATGATCATAGACATGTTACATGGCCATATTCGGAGTTACCATTGTGAAGCTACACATGGTAGTGACCTATGTGTAGTGCACACGTGTAATGGTGTCCCCGCACTCACAAAGTCCGGGGAATTTGCCCTCAACTATGTGGGGGCACCTTGGCTAGTGCCAGGGTGCCCACACACTAAGTAACTTTGCACCTAACCTTTACCAGGTAAAGGTTAGACATATAGGTGACTTATAAGTTACTTAAGTGCAGTGGTAAATGGCTGTGAAATAACGTGGACGTTATTTCACTCAGGCTGCAGTGGCAGGCCTGTGTAAGAATTGTCAGTGCTCCCTATGGGTGGCAAAAGAAATGTTGCAGCCCATAGGGATCTCCTGGAACCCCAATACCCTGGGTACCTCAGTACCATATACTAGGGAATTATAAGGGTGTTCCAGTATGCCAATGTAAATTGGTAAAATTGGTCACTAGCCTGTTAGTGACAATTTGGAAAGAAATGAGAGAGCATAACCACTGAGGTTCTGGATAGCAGAGCCTCAGTGAGACAGTTAGTCAAAACACAGGTAACACATTCAGGGCACACTTATGAGCACTGGGGCCCTGTCTGGCAGGGTCCCAGTGACACATACAACTAAAACAACATATATACAGTGAAATATGGGGGTAACATGCTAGGCAAGATGGTACTTTCCTACAGTATACAAAATACATATGTTTGACACATTGTCAATAACATGTAAGATCAACCACGCAGGCAGCTGTTTCTCTCACCTCCTACTATAGGCTGTGGCTTTGTCCTTTTGCCTGATATGGAGTACTTGCATTTCGGTGCACAAGGTACAATTTTCTCTACTTCCTCTTGCTCTTTCTGCTTACCACAACTCTCTCTGCCACCCCATGCTCTCTCCCTGTTTCACACAAAGGGCTGGCGTTAGCACTGATGGCACCTGGTGTAACCATTTTTGTTGGCATTCCCCCCCAACAATGACCTCTTTCTTCATGGATTCTATCACTACCACCTTCCAATGGTGCCAGTCATATCTCCTTAGCCCCTCTCTCACATTTGTTTATTTTATAGTGCTACTTATCCCAATGTAGAGTGTCAGAGCGCTGTACATCACAAACATATTATACAAAAACAATGAGTCATATGAGTGTGTAAATTAATGTATAGGAAATGACAACTTCAAGGTGTAGGAGTCACATGTCATCCATACTGGTAGGCATTATACGGTGAGAGTGCTGGAGAAACAGAGGAGCAGATTTACTATGATTTTATGCAATGTAGTAACCGAAGTTGCTGAGAGAGCATAGATAATAGCAGGATATCTGCTAAGATTTAGTGCTGTTGCTCGCTCCTCTGGTGCCTTAGGCGTCCTTGTGCCAACGCACACTCTTGCACCATAGTGTAAGAGCATATGCAAGATGTCAAGCATAAATTTTATACTTGAAGGGTACCCATTCAACACAAAAGTCTATGCTTTGACAAAATGTAATACTTTACCACTTTGTATTTGTGGTGTACAGTGTAGTACTCTTTCAAAGTTGGAAAGGTTTGGAGAAAATAAATATTTTCTCCAACTTTAAGCTTGCCTCAAGAAAGCGTGCTTTTTTATTCAAATCCCTATCTACCAAAGTTAGTAGATAAGGAATAGTGATAAATCAATGAGTCATTTGTAAAAGAGTCAGTACTGGATCCAAAGTTATGCTTACAGCTTACTGCTATTGAATGTTGGCATGCTGAATAAAAGGCTGCGTAGTCTTGATTCCACCTCATTTCTCTTTAATCCACCACCAGACACTCCGAGACCCTTTATCTTACACTTGCAGGTTCCTTTTCATCCCTCCTTTCTTTCTATGTCATTGTTTTCCCATCTTCTCTTCCTCCTTCCTCCCTCTGTTTTAGTTTTTCTCTCTCTTACTTTAGGTCAAAGTCTGATGAAAAAAAAAGTAAGTGCAGGTTCGAAAACAATTGAGCAATCACCAGCTCAAATTTTGCACTGGGTATGCCTCCTTGACGCAAAGTAGTGCATAATGCTACTTTGTGTATTTTAGGGCTACTTTTCAATTCAATTCAGGATTTGCTCTAGAAAGCAAACCACCTAACAGCACTTTGTACCAGGTTTGTGTCACTTTAAACGAGGGGCAACGCGTTAGTAAATCCTTCACATAAACTGAGGATTTGAAATGTAACACATTGCTTTGATGCCAGTTCACAGCTCAATGTCCTAAATTAGAAGGGTTATAAATTATGAACTCCAAGTAACAAAAGGAGCTCTGTGACAAAAGCAGTAACCCACTTAGCTGTCTACATAAAATACAAATCTGTTATCTGCATGTTAAAGAGTGTGCTTTGCAGGAACACATCCTCTGAGCTATTTTATCATGAATCAAAACTGTAAATAGACAAATCACAGACCTCTCCATTAAGTGCATTAACCACCGGAGTTATCATGCCATTGGTATTATCCCCTGAAAAATACCAGGCATGCACATATTTCTGCAGGCTGCTCTTATCTCGCCTCAGCCTACTGTCCATTAAGTGCATTAACCACCGGAGTTATCATGCCATTGGTATTATCCCCTGAAAAATACCAGGCATGCACATATTTCTGCAGGCTGCTCTTATCTCGCCTCAGCCTACTGTGGTGATGTTCAGTGTAGCAGCACCAGCCACACAGCCAAAAGTCAGCATTTACCTCCTCTTTCCCGGCTGCCCCCTTCACACACCGCCGCTCGTCTTGTGCTCTCATGGCCCTCCCCTTACAGCCCTGCCCCCTGTCTTCCCACTCCCCATGACTCCCTGACTACTACCACTACTCCTCGCTCATTGATTAATTTTGTCAAATTCTGGTATAAAAGCGTTGGTGAAACCAATATTTGCCAGCAGGCAACTATCTTGGAATTACATTTCATAATTATTTTTCATAGATGGCCGGCGGTACACGTGCATGCCTTGAGCACATACAGGCATCTTTTAATGCAAAAACATTCAAAGGTAGCTGCCCAAGAGTGTGTGTGCAGGTAATAGTGGTCATCTTTTAATAGCTTTTAGTATTCTTTCGGTAAACTATGCCCAAAAAAACAAGCATTTGCAAAGTCAATAGGTGTGACCAAAGGCAAGGCAAAATGCTTGTGTACCATCTCCTACACCAGGCATTGCAATGTGATACGTGGCTTAGTTACAGGTTTGGATTGAAAGGTAAGGAGGATAGTGAGACATCAGGGTTAGGATGACTCGCACCATTGACAGGATCCTTGTATTTGTAGTCTATAGAATCCTTTCCATTTTTAATGCCACCCTTTGGGATGCTGAACTTTGACTTGCTGTCCCATTTGCCAGCTTCTTCGTGCAAGGGGCTGGCCCAACAGATTCAGGTGGTGAAGGGAGTGACTCCTTCTAAGCAGAAATTGAAGGTTCTGAGAAATGGGATTCTCATTGCTTCCTTTCCTTCCAGGCAGAAGCCCATTCGATTGAATTTGCAGGCTTCCTGCCAGTAGACAGCTCCACCCCATGCATGCAGTTTCCTTTCCAAGGAAAATAAATATTGATTAATTGTATGTAATCTGCCATTTCGCTATTAATCAACATGGCTGACAAGACCACAAGGGACGTAGCCAGGGTAGATTTTCAATAAGCGCACTAGATAAATTTATATGTCTGTAGTAATTCTATAAATCTGGCATGGCTGAGGCTCTTGTGGACTAATGTTACACTCCAATGTGCAAGCGATCTGCCTGCTGTCTGATGAGCCCTCAATGCTTTCGCTGTTTTTTGCCTCAGTTTTGATCTCAGCAAGGATTCTCACCCGTTGTGCAAACCCCTTGCCAGGATACGATCAAGCTGTATGACTGGTAGAAGGAAGTACAAACCTAACTTTGCTGTCTTAAAATAGCACAGAAATAATTAAGAACCTACTTACGCCTTTAGAAGCCACTCATCAAATCACATTGGCATTTGCCACATAAACATGGTGGCTGCTAACTAACTACTTTAAAACTTTAATATAGTTAAGGATTCCGATAAAAGTCATGATTTTATACGAGTGTTTCAAACAATATTCCAAGAGTAGGTGTATGTTGGTTAACAATTTTATCTTGCATCCAGTCAATGGCTGTATGTCAAAATGTTGAAGTCTTTAATATTAATCTGCATTTATATCAACTCCAGGATATCGACCACAAGCTTATCGTCCACTTAAGCATATATAAGGAAGTGTAGATTTACTAATCTTAACTCCACATCAGTCGATATTCGTGCAGTCGATGTAAGTGAAGGTCACCACAAAAAACTCAATATTTTGGTAGAACACCCAGCATAGGCAAATATTTTGTTCAGTGGTTTTATGCTGGCTCACTTCCACTTTGGGATTCCACACAGGGGTAGGGAAGAGCTGGATTTACGGTGCACTTGCCATCTAAAGATCATTTTGCTTTCCAAGTATCACACAGCACTGGAGTGCACCCAAGACAGGACTGCCAGATCCTTGACTGATCACCAAAACCAATGAGATTCTTCTGCCTCATCAGTAGAATTGTGAGACCATTCTGCCCTTGGAAGCCTAGTGCCTAGGACCCTTGCCGAACAGTGCTTGGTACCTGCGGGACCCCAAGGGAACAAACATTCACAGTCACATCACCAGGCGTCTCCACTAGAGACCAGAAAAGTAATTCCAAGTCACCCTCCAAAATTGCCCCATGCACTGTGCATTACATATAGGATTAGTTACAAGTTGCCACCACTATTGTTGGCAATAGGCAGATGTGTACGTGTGATGTGTTTGCTGGAAAACTTAGACATTTAGGGGCATAGTCCCCCAAAAATATATCTGAAAATCCATATTTCACGATGAGTGCAACAGAGAGTAAATTCTCTCCTGAGGAGCATGACTTTGCTGGACACAATCTGCCTTCATCCCACAAGAGTGTCAGTACCCACATAAAAATTAGCCAACAATGACCATTATGTAGTTTTCTAAATAAGCTTTAGCAAAGCCAGTAGGTCTGTCTTGCATTCTAGGTCGTGCCTAAAACATTATGCTGCTGTGAAAAATCAAGAGCAAAACATGCCTGATGTATACAGTGCATTTATAAGATGACTAATTTAATGTGTGATGGCTCGGAATAATTTTGAGCTGTAAAATAGTTCCTCATTCATTACAATTCAAACATTCTGTAAGAGGTGGAATGAGAACAACCAATAGCATGATGTGAGAGAAAAGAACTACACTGGCAGAGCGCAATCTATTTATATATTAAAAGCGTAGGCCTGATTTAGAGTTTGGCCAAAGGGTTACTCTGTCACAAACATGATGGATATCCCGTTCGCTGTATTACAAGTGCCATAGGATACAACTGAATTGTTATACGCCAGACTGGATATCCGTCACGTTTGTTCACTGTACCTATACCTATTCACTGAATTCTAAATCAGGTCTTTAGTAACAATGGGTCATGCAGACAGCTGCGCTTACAGTTCGCATCTAAAAAGAAGTAAAAATTTGATTAGAGAAATGGCACTCTAAATTCTCTATAATAGTTTGAGCAATTTTAGTGGACACACATTTTAATGGACTCATATGATAATGTTGATATTGCCCTCATGCTAAATAATGTTCACAATTTAAATGCCAGATACGCTTATTTTCACTCATGAGTCAGCATGTTTGTTTAAAACATACACTTTTGCTACTTTATACTTGCCTTTGTGTGGAACTTTACAGTCACTATTTTTAGGCTAATTTGGCATTTTGCTTGTTTATTTTTTTTCTATTTTTGTATACCTCACACTTTGTCAGAAGGCTGACAGAGCACTGAACAACAGAGAGTTACAGGCAAAACAGTCAATAAAATAATTGTAAAACTTAAACTCAGCAAAGCTATCAAATGGAGAGTAAAAAATACCTTAGAGATTGTTTGGTTAAACCTTTGTCTGTGAACAGCTAGGTCTGGGTGCTGTGAAAGTTCGGTTACAATGACTTAAGTCTATCTTCTCTTCCACATCTATCCTGGTTCTTTGCAATATGGATCCTGAAGGCACTGTGGGCAGAGCTGATTTGAAAAAAAGGCTAACTTGTTTATTAAACTGAGGCTCATTCTACATTTCTATGAACAATAAATCGACGAGCTCAGTTGAATTTAGCCAATAGAAAGATTTCTCTTTGGAGAGACACTCACTCCAAGCCAATAGCCTTCTCTCTCTAAAATTTCAAACACAGTCAATCAATCAATCAGTTATATATAAAGCACAGAAAATCACCTGTGAGGGTCTCAAGGAGCTGGAGTTGCTAGCTGCCGTGTGGCAAACTGTTCATTCGAACAGTCAGGTCTTGAGTCCTCTCCTGAATTGCTGGAGCGATGAAGCGGTGTTGAGGTGCAGGGTAAGGTTGTTCCAAGCTTTGCCACCAGGTGTGAGAAAGACTATCCTCCGCTGTTGGCTCAGAAGGCCTGAGGGTGTCTGTGAGGAAGAGGGAGGCAGATCACAGATGTTTGGTTGGTTGTTGGAAGGTCATACGTTTGTTGATGTATTTTGGTCCTTCGTTGTGCAGGGCTAGTAAGTGAAACCTATGAGAAGGAGAGTAATAAAAGCAGACATCATAAGAGGAACAAGGTTGTATATCACAATATTGAAGTACAAAATACAGTCCTATAAAAATATTAACTTCAAAATATTGAGTATGCTACATCTTCAAGGTAAGCATATTTCTGTTTGTATGGATTTACTACTGAACTCCACCTCTATGTACCTTGACCATACGTGTGTGGGAGTATCTATATGTATATGTGTATGTGAGTGTGTACATAGATAGATAGATAGATAGATAGATAGATAGATAGATAGATAGATAGATAGATAGATAGATAGATACACACATATATATATCATATATGTGTGTGTGTATATATATATATATATATATATTTGATTTGGTGATTGCAGGTTGGGCCAACCAGCGCTCTTATGAGGGGATTAGCCACTATTATTTTTGTTCATCAGACTTTCACCCAGACCAAGAGAAAAAAGACACAGGGGGAAAGAAGGAGGAAGAGGAAGACAGACAAACAAAGCAGGGAGTATCTAGTGGTGGATGAAAAAGCATGAGGTGGAATCAAGACTAGGATTTTGGTACTAGGCAGCATTGACTTTAAACATCACATTACTGGTGATGTTTTGTACATCATTGGTGGGAAAAAGGCTACGTTGTGCTACGTAAAGCCTTTAGTCAGAACACAAAATTAGCATTGTTTAGCTTCATGTTTACACTCAAGGTAGACACTCCAGCACAAATTCCTGTGTGAAAACAGCTGCAGAAAGGCAAACCACTCAGCATGTGTGCTTTCACATAAAGCAAATGTTACACATAGATCCCATACCCAAAATACCCCTTGTCCCCTCCTTGCAGCTGGCTTGACTTGGTGTTAGCATTGAAATGAGGTGTCAGCCTTTCACGGTGCAAAGCAGTTTTGAAGCTACACAAAGGTCAAATTTCGGAGCTAAGAAACATCAAAAGTTGATAGACAATTGAAAAGTTAGGTGCATATAATTCATTGGAAACTTCAAATCGTGTATACTACCTGTTTATTGTTTCCTTATCAGAGGCGAGGTGTGACATCTCTAGTCACATATAATAAAGAGATTATGTAGCTGCTCAACTGTAATAAGTGTATTACATTTGAGTTCTGAGATAACAATACCCTCTGCCAGAGCCAGATCCTGTGTGAAAGGCAAGTCGCTAGCACAATTACAGCCACGGTTAAACAAGAAAACCTGAAGCTGGCTTTTCTTTCTTCTGATATGTTTTTCTGAAAAGAAAATCTGATTAGTAGAGCTGAGATATTTATGGAAGTATCTTTATAGTTTGCATTCTTTAGGTAATTATAGCAAAGATAGAATCAGGCCACATTCTATCAGGCCACATTTTTCTATACATTCTGAGCTGCAGCTTTTTTAAAAATCTGACTTACAAACCTACTGATTTTAATACGTTTTTGCGATAGTAACTAAATGCTTTTTGCTGTGTATAATTTTGCACTATAGATTCCACTTTTATTTTCCATGTCTGTAAACTTTCCATCTCTTTTATATGAAAGAGCAAAACACTAATAATTTAAACAGTTTGTGGGAATGGTAATGTGTGACAATGTATTATAGGGACTAAAGTATCCCGTGCCATGCATTACAAGGAGATTGCAAGTAGGGTAGGGTGGAACTCTCAGAGTTTCTCTCCGTGGGATTCCGTTGAGTTACCTAAAAACTCCATGAGATTTCACGGAGTTCTGCAAGTTTTGGAATTCGGTACATTGTGCTGCTTGTGCTGATTTTTAGTGCCAGGAGCTTGTCCCACGCTGTACAATCAGTGTGACCGACACCACACAGCGTGTCGGAGGGCTCTACTGCTTTCTGCTGCACAAGTAGATTTTCTACTCAAGTGACAGATTTTTCAATGCGAGCGGTATCGACCTTCTGCAACCACCTGTGATGAGAAATCTTGCTGAAAGGTGGTTTAGTTCTTGATTTTCTCGCTCGCGCTTGCCAACTTAACGTTGGTGATCCGCGTGCGAGAGAAAACTCCACCACGTGACTGTTGGAAGAGTTTTTTTGGAACTGTACGGTCCAATCAGAGTGGGCAAAACTCTGCAAACTCCTCCAGAGGATTGGAGTTTACCACCCACACATAATCACAAGTCACCGCGGAGTTCCATGACCTTGTAAAGCAACTAGGCCTTTTTTCTTTACATGGCTAAGGAATTCTCCGCGACTTTTTGCTAAATAATTCTTCAGTGACTCGCAATATCCTTATAATGTACGACATCCATTGCTTTAGCCCATAACTAGACTTCATCTTATGAAAGCCAGTAATAATTTATCTGGCCATAAAGCCCACTCCAGCCAATAGGGGATGCATGGTTTCCAATCATAGAAGCAGAGCCACTGGAATTATGCGATTGTAGCGTTTATTGCATACTTATAGATTTGTTGCATTTGCCACGTAATTCATCATCTGCTGCATAATCTGTGGATTTAAACAGAAAAAAAATGTTTCCAGCTCAAACCGTTTAAAAGTTACTAAAAAAGCAGCAACCAGTGTTGCTGCACAGTGGAAGGCCCTTGCAAAGGTTGATTGATCACCTTTCTGCTGCTTATTGCTATGTTTGCCTATTAAATTGGCACAACTGAAGTCCAACCAATACCTAAACAGTGTTAACAAATGTAAACATGATAAAATAGTGGAGTAATATTTTCAGAATATGTGCCACCTTACCCTGCATAATTTGCCTTTCTTGCCTTATAATTACACAAGCCTGCCACATAATTTGCCCCCCGCCGCATAATACCAGTGGTGCTGCATAAAAGTGACAAAGCAACGGCGTAACGAAACTTGAGTGGGGCCCTTGCACAGTACAGGCAAAGCACCCCCTCTGGACTCACGCAGGAGCTCTCAGGCCACAGTACTGTGTTGTGCTGCGGGGATCCCCCAACACCACGGGGGCTGCTGGTGCCAATGAGACAGGGTGAGTGTCAATTTTTAAGCTGTTCCCATGTTTCTCTTGCAGGGACACCAACGTTTGCCCACCCTGATGGCTTCAAGGTAGCATTCTCTGTCCGCACCAACTACATGTACGCCCGCATGAAGAAGACTTTGCCTGAGATGTACGCTTTCACCTTCTGCCTGTGGCTCAAGTCCAAGGGGTCGTCTGGGGCAGGCACCCCCTTCTCCTATTCTGTCCCTGGCCAGCCCAACGAGATTGTGCTCATCGAATGGGGCCCCAACCCCATGGAGCTGATCATCAACGACAAGGTGGGTGAGCCCAGGGGGTGTAGTTCTCAGTGGTGAAGTGGCAATGGGCCAGGGTGCGGGGCAAATGGCTATCCTTTACCTCACAACCAAGGGCCAGTTTTCCATTCTTTCGCCTGGGCACATTGTATTTTTTCTATGCCACTTGGGAGGCCTGCAGCATCAGTGATGTTTTAAAAAAACAAGGAAACCCAATAACCTACAGAGAACAGGGTAGATGTTCCAAAAGAACCATGTACCATATGGGGGGATAACATTCAAAAGTTATTGCTGGCAGAATTACGTTTCACTAGGGGCCCATGTGTGGAATAGTAGCCTTACGTACCTAATACATTCATCTATTCATTCAATGGTAATGTGCTCTAAAGCACCTGCATTTTTACCCATATATGAAACCATCAAGTGATATCAGGTATGGGAGAAGATTGTGAACTGGGAGTGCACACAGAGCAGTGACAAGTAATTCATACTGAGGCAATAAACAAACGTGAACAACGGGGCAATAGTTTGAACACCTTCAGGGAACCGACTGATATAGCAGTACTTCCATTTTAGGGCGGATGCAAATTATTTTTTTAGAGTTAGTGTTTTTTATATTTATTGATGTTTCTACCTCGTCCCATTAATTGGACGAGGTCATTATCAGACCAAGATGGTTAGACAAGTCGTCCATGGAAATCTGCCACCATCAGTTGCAATCCGTTGGACTGGTCTGGAAAAAATCTATCTGCTAAATAGTACATTCCTCTTCAAATGTATAATTTACCTAGTACTGCCAATGCTGGCAAATAGGAAGTGTGAGCTTCATGAAGAAGTGTTTATTTGTTTCACGACCAGTGCACGTTTTTCAACTGATAATGGAATGACCTTTCAGACTTCTGTTCCACTCATGTAATTGCAACAGCAGTAGCTGTGAATCACTTCTCTCATATGGAATATTGCTGGACAGGGTTGGACTGTCCTGTTGGGCTACCAGGCAGTGACCAACAGGCTGGTCTAACAGGTCAGTGTGTGAGCCAGTTTTTTGGTTTGTGTGGCCTGGTTTATGATCTTTTACTGTTGATTTCCCCGATATTAAAACGAATACTGCCTGCAGCAAGCTCAGATCCATACAGATTTGCATACCTTATAAAACACCTGTACAGCGTGTCTTTACAAGTTCAAAACTGGCACGATTTTCAAATATGGGCCACTTTATTGGCCTGCTGATTCGCTAATTGGGCCAGTTTTATTTTAGTGCCTGGGCCTATTTTCTATCCCAGTCCAACACAGTTGTTGGAGAGTGTGAAGGTCCGGTGGTGGAAGAGCACAGGGAGTGTGAAAGTCCTGTGGTAGAACAGCATGGAGAGTGTGAAGGTCCAGTGGTCGAAGAGCATGGGGAGTGTAGAGGCCCAGTGGTAGGAGAGCATGGGGAGTGTGAAAGTCCAATGGTGGAAGAGCATTGATGGTAGAAAAGCACGGGGAGTGTGAAGGTCAAGTGGTGAAAGAGCATGGGGAGTGTAAAGGTCCAGTGATAGAAGAGCATGGGGAGTGTGAAGATCCAGTGGTAAAAGATCATGGGGATTGTGAAGGTCCAGTGGTCGAAGAGCATAGGGAGTGTGAAGGTCCCCTGGTCGAAGAACACAGGGAGTGTGAAGGTCCAGTGGTAGAAGACCACAGGGAGTGTAAAGGTCCGGTGGTAGAAGAGCGTTTAGAGTGTGAAGGTCCAGAGGTAGAAGAGCACGGGGAGTGCGAAGGTCCAATGGTAGAAGAACACAGGGAGTGTGAAGGTATGGTGATAGAAGAGCACGGGGAGTGTGAAGGTCCAATGGTAGAACAGCATGGACAGTGTGAAGGCCCAATGGTAGAAGAGCATGGGAGTGTGAAAGTCCAGTGGTAGAAGAGCATGGGGAGTGTGAAGGTCCAGTGGTAGAAGAGCATGGGGAGTGTGAAGGTCCGGTGGGAGAAGAGCCCGGAGAGTGTGAAGGCCCATTGGTAGAAGAGAATGGGGAGTGAAAAGGTCCAGTGGAGAAGAGCAATGGTAGAAGAGCAAGGGGAGTGTGAAGGTCCAGTGGTAGAAGAGCATGGGATATGTGTGTGAAGGTCCAGTGGTAGAAGAGCATGTGGAGTGTGAGGGTCCAGTGGTAGAATTATATGCGAAGTGTAGAGGCCCAATGGTTAAAAACCATTGAGAGTGTGAAGGTCCAGTGGTAGAAGAGCATGGGGAGTTTGAAGGTCCAGTGGTAGAAGAGCACGAGGAGTGTGAAGGTCCAGTAGTAGAAGAGCATGGGGAGTGTGAAGGTTCGGTGGTAGAAGAGCACTGGGAGTGTAAAGTTCCAGTGGTAGAAAAGCATAGAGAGTGTGAAAATCTCGTGGTGGAAAAGCATAGGGAGTGTGAAGGTCCAGTGGTAGAAGAGCACTGGGAGTGTGGTGGCCTGGCAGTAGAAGAGCTTGGGTAGTGTGAAGGTCCAGTGGTAGAAGAGCACGGGCAGTGTGAAGGATCAGTGGTAGAAGTGGATGGGAAGTATGAAGGTCCGGTGGTAGAAGAGCACAGGGAGTGTGAAGGTCCAGTGGTAAAAGAGCACGGGGAGCGTGAAGGTCCAGTGGTAGAAGAGCAGGGGGAGTGTGAAGGTCCAGTGGTAGAAGAGGATGGGGAGTGTAGAGGCTCAGTGTTAGAAGAGCATAGAAAGTGTGAATGTCCAGTGGTACCAGCATGGGGAGTGTGAAGGTCCAGTGGTCGAAGAGCATGGATAGTGGGTAGGTCCAGCGGTAGAGGAACATAGGGAGTGTGAAGCTACAGTGGCTGAAGAGCATGGGGAGCGTGAAGGTCCAGTGGTAGAAGAGCATCAGTGGTAGAAAAGCACGGGAGTGTGAAGGTCCAGTTGTAGAAGAGCATGGAGAGTGTGAGGGTCTGGTGGTCCTAAAGCATGTGGAGTGTGAAGGCCCAGTGGTAGAAGATCATGGAGAGTGTGAAGGTCCAGTGGTAGACGAGCATGGGGATTGTGAAGGTCCAGTGGTCGAAGAGCATGGAGAGTGTGAAGGTCCACTGGTCGAAGAGCATGGGGAGTGTGAAGATCCAGTGGTAGAAGAGCACAGTGAGTGTGAAGGTCCAGTGGTAGAAGAGCATGGGGAGTGTGAAGGTCCAGTGGTAGAAGAAGATGGGGAGTCTAGAGGCCCAGTGTTAGAAGAGCATAGAAAGTGTGAATGTCCAGTGGTACCAGCATGGGGAGTGTGAAGGTCCAGTGGTCGAAGAGCATGAATAGTGGGTAGGTCCAGTGGCAGAGGAACATGGGGAGTGTGAAGGTACAGTGGCTGAAGAGCATGGGGAGCGTGAAGGTCCAGTGATAGAAGAGCATCAGTGGTAGAATAGCACGGGGAGTGTGAAGGTCCAGTTGTAGAAGAGCATGGAGAGTGTGAGGGTCTGGTGGTCAAAGAGCCTGGGGAGCGTGAAGGTCCAGTGGTAGAAGAGCATCAGTGGTAGAAAAGCACGGGGAGTGTGAAGGTCCAGTTGTAGAAGAGCATGGAGAGTGTGAGGGTCTGGTGGTCCTAAAGCATGGGAAGTGTGAAGGTCCTGTGGTAGAAGAGCACGGAGAGTGTGAAGGCCCATTGGTAGAAGAGAATGGGGAGTGAAAAGGTCCAGTGGAGAAGAGCAATGGTAGAAGAGCAAGGGGAGTGTGAAGGTCCAGTGGTAGAAGAGCATGGGATATGTGTGTGAGGGTCCAGTGGTAGAATTATATGCGAAGTGTAGAGGCCCAATGGTTAAAAACCATTGAGAGTGTGAAGGTCCAGTGGTAGAAGAGCATGGGGAGTTTGAAGGTCCAGTGGTAGAAGAGCATGAGGAGTGTGAAGGTCCAGTGGTAGAAGAGCATGGGGAGTGTGAAGGTTCAGTGGTAGAAGAGCACTGGGAGTGCAAAGTTCCAGTGGTAGAAAAGCATAGAGAGTGTGAAAATCTCGTGGTGGAAAAGCACAGGGAGTGTGAAGGTCCAGTGGTAGAAGTGTGGGAGTGTGGTGGCCTGGTGGTAGAAGAGCATGGGTAGTGTGAAGGTCCAGTGGTAGAAGAGCATGGGCAGTGTGAAGGATCGGTGGTAGAAGAGCATGGGAAGTATGAAGGTCCGGTGGTAGAAGAGCACAGGGAGTGTGAAGGTCCAGTGGTAAAAGAGCACAGGGAGTGTGAAGGTCCAGTGGTAGAAGAGCAGGGGGAGTGTGAAGGTCCAGTGGTAGAAGAGGATGGGGGGTGTAGAGGCTCAGTGTTAGAAGAGCATAGAAAGTGTGAATGTCCAGTGGTACCAGCATGGGGAGTGTGAAGGTCCAGTGGTCGAAGAGCATGGATAGTGGGTAGGTCCAGCGGTAGAGGAACATAGGGAGTGTGAAGCTACAGTGGCTGAAGAGCATGGGGAGCGTGAAGGTCCAGTGGTAGAAGAACATCAGTGGTAGAAAAGCACGGGGAGTGTGAAGGTCCAGTTGTAGAAGAGCATGGAGAGGGTGAGGGTCTGGTGGTCCTAAAGCATGTGGAGTGTGAAGGCCAAGTGGTAGAAGAGCATGGAGAGTGTGAAGGTCCAGTGGTAGACGAGCATGGGGATTGTGAAGGTCCAGTGGTCGAAGAGCATGGAGAGTGTGAAGGTCCACTGGTCGAAGAGCATGGGGAGTGTGAAGATCCAGTGGTAGAAGAGCACAGGGAGTGTGAAGGTCCAGTGGTAGAAGAGCATGGGGAGTGTGAAGGTCCAGTGGTAGAAGAGGATGGGGAGTGTAGAGGCCCAGTGTTAGAAGAGCATAGAAAGTGTGAATGTCCAGTGGTACCAGCATGGGGAGTGTGAAGGTCCAGTGGTAGACGAGCATGGGGATTGTGAAGGTCCAGTGGTCGAAGAGCATGGAGAGTGTGAAGGTCCACTGGTCGAAGAACACGGGGAGTGTGAAGGTCCAGTGGTAGAAGAGCACAGGAGTGTGAGGGTCCGGTGGTAGAAGAGCACAGGGAGTGTGAAGGTCCAGTGGTAGAAGAGCATGGAGAGTGTGTAGGTCCAGTGGTAGTAGTGCATGGGGCTTATGAAGGTCCAATAGAAGAAGAACAAAGGGAGTGTGAAGGTCTGGTGGCAGAAAAGTATGGGGAGTGTGAAGGTCCAGTGGTAGAAGAGCATGGGGAGCGTCAAGGTCTGGTGGTAGAAAAGCATGGAAAGTGTGAAGGTCCATTGGTAGAAGAACATGGGGAGTGATAAGGTCCGGTGGAGAAGAACAATGGAAGAAGAGCATGGGGAGTATGAAGGTCCAGTGGTCGAAGAGCATGGGATATGTGTGTGAAGTTCCAGTGGTAGAAGAGCACGTGGAGTGTGAAGGTCCAGTGGTAGAAGAGCATGGGGAGTGTAGAGGCCCAGTGTTAGAAGAGCACAGAGAGTGTGAAGGTCCAGTGGTAGAAGAGCATGGGGATTGTGATAGCCCAGTGGTTAAAAACCATTGAGAGTGTAAAGGTCCAGTGGTAGAGGAGCCGAGGGAGTGTGAAGGTCCCGTAGTAGAAGAGCATGTGGAGTGTAGAGGCCCAGTGTTAGAAGAGCATAGAGAGTGTGAAGATACAGTGGTAGAAGAGAACAGGGAGTTTGAAGGTCCGGTGGTACAAGAGCATGGGGAATGTGAAGGTCCAGAGGTAGAAGAGCACGGGGAGTGCGAAGGTCTGGTATTAGAAGAGCACGGGGATTGTGAAGGTCTGGTGGTAGAAGAGCACAAGGTGTGTGAAGGTCCAGTGGTAGAAGAGCACAGGGAGTGTGAAGGTCAAGGGGTAGAAGAGCACAGTGAGTGTGAAGGTCCGGTGGTAGAAGAGCATGGGGAGTGTGAAGGTCCAGTGTTAGACGAGTATGGATAGTGTAAAGGTCCCCCTGTGGAACTGCATAGTCAGCATGAATGCCCAGGGCTGAAATAGCAGGATGTGCTGCATGGAAATATTTAAGTGCATCAGCACAGTGTGAGAGCCCCAGTGCCAGAGCAGAAGCAGGCACTGACGGACATGTTTTAGGTGCATTAACAGACACTGAAGTCCCCAGTGTTGAAACAGCAAGTGGATACTGTAGGACAGGTCCTAGGAGCATTAGCAAGACTATGACCCCCAATGCTAGAGCAACTCAACAGTATGTGAGATTCCAATGTTGAAACAAGGTGGTCATGCAAGGCAATTTCTAGGGGCTTTAGTAGTGTTAAGCAAAAGCAGAAGGTACTATTAATCAGGGCTGAGATGTATCGGCAGAGGTGTGCGGCATATGTGTATTTGTGCGTGAACATATGGAAACCAAACTATAGGAACCCAACAGGTTGTTATAGTGATGGTAAGTACTGACAAAAGGACTAATTTATAAGTTGGTGGTTGAGCTATTGTTCCTCCATGGTGATGGAGTAAATACCTATGTCACTGTGATAGAGGACCCAACTGCTGAATTTTTAAATGACCGCTAATCTGGTAGTCATTTATAAAGAATTGACAGGAGCCGCCATGATGGCAATTCCTGTCAACTTAAACTGCTGTTTGGCACAGGGCTGTGTCAGCATTACGCAGCCCTGCCCCAAACAGTGTTTTTTTTTTTTTTTTAACTTTCAAAAAGAAAATCCCAAATAGGGATTTTCGTTTTTGGAAAAAAAAGAAGTAATGCTCCCCTTGCCGTGGGATCCATCTCCCACGGTAGGGGGAGCAGCATTTCGTTTTTACTGTTCCTCACCACCAGGGTTTGCCTGGTTGACTTTGGACGTGGGTGCTTCCTGACACATGAGGACCTAGCTTATCAGGGCGTATCTATCTCACATGGAGGCCATTAAACCATTGGTGCATGCACCAATGTATGTGGTTATGCTCCCAAGTGGAGTCACAGGAGTGTTTCTGGTAAGGACTGAAGTGAATCAGCCAAGCATTGATGTATATCTGTCCCACAGGCAACACAGCTGCCGGTGACCCTAAAGGATAACATGTGGCACCATGTGTGCGTTTCCTGGACTACGCGTGATGGAATGTGGGCTGCCTTCCAGGACGGAGTGAAGAGGGGCTCCCGTGAGAACTTGGCAGCCTGGCACCCCATCAAACCCAACGGTATCATCATCCTGGGGCAGGAGCAGGTAGGGCAGATTGTGATAGTGTCATGAAAACATACTTTGTTCATACATCAAGGGGTATGCTTTGGAACAGGCATAGGGGTGCATGGGCCCATGGGCCAGGGGACTGAGCCTGGTACAGTGTCCTCAGATTACAGGTGTGAACCTGTAGCCAACAAATACGATATGAGTTCATCCTCACCTAGGGGCAGGTACAAGGTCAGAGGGAGAGATACTGACGCTGCAGGTCGTAAGTCTAATTGTGTCGGTGAAGCCCTCACTAGGGCAAAGTGTGTGTCCATCATTAGTCTACAAGTGAAGGATCTGTACCAGGTTTTCAGGATAAACGTGGATTATCTAAATGATTCCAACTTAAAACTGGATATGTAAATTCATCTCGTATGGCTATCATTAAAATTTGGCAGAGCTCTTGCCCTCAGAAACCAAAGATGGACCCCAGGCTTTGGAGAGTGAACCACCAGTTGTGGTCCTCACCCCCATTAACATAACTAGAGCCTGGAAACATCACAGGAGCTATCTTAGATCCTGTACTTTTGGCACCTGCCTGAATCCCTGGTAGATTCATGCCTGTATGATTTTTGCTCTCCTAGAAGATCTAGGTCTGCCATGCCCTGTTTTCTACAGGACCTCAGTTTGGCAAAGGTGGCGGTTGTGCTAGTGCACTGATTTTGTTTAATCAATCAGTGTTGCTTGACGCCGTTAAATATAAACTTGAACTGTTGTGCCTGGAGGAAATTAGTTGGTTCCCTGATGGCTGATGGGGATTCTGTCTGACTATATATCTCTTTTGCGCCATTTTTCTTTAAAGACAGAGGCACTTACACACAGAGTTACATAGTGCTTCTTTCAGTTGCTAAGCTCTTTCTTTACGTCTGGCCTAGAGACAACCGTAGCTGTTTCATAAGTCCCCAAAAATATATAAATGCATTCATATTTACACACATACAGGGGCTTTCAATCAACCCTCTTCATCCCAACGATCTGCTCAAGAATCATTTCCGTTCTGCATACAAACTGAGGTTTTATATCAGCTCCCTTCATCCATTGGTTGACTTGCACTGCAACTGACAGCATTTTACCTAATCAGAGGTACATAGTCGCCTGAAAAAGGGGTATGTTTGGCTGCTGGACCAGTGCTTTATTTTTAGATTTTTGGCATTTTTTATATTGCCTGTTTCAAAAAATATTTAACAAAATCAGTTAAGCCAAGGCCAGACCTATTAGCTTTGGCAATGATTGTTTAATGTGTACGTTCAACACTTGGCTGAAGTTCTTGCTTTCTTTGGGTTTTACACCTATCTCAATGATAGTCAAATGCGGCGTAAACATGTTATTGGTATGGTGTCAGCATCTGGCTAAGGGAGAGCCTTAATGCAGACTGTAAAGACTAGGTAGGATTTGATGGCAGTTGGGTTTCGTGACCTGTGATTCAAACACTGGTCTGTAGGCCCATGTCACACCATTGCTCCATCTGGTGCAATGATTCATTCATAATGAACTTTGACTGGTGCTACATGTCAGTTACACCATTACTATCTGAAGATACTACCGTATGTTCATCCATTCCTGCTGCTTCCATCAATGCCTCAGGAATTCTAGTCACTTTGTCTTCAAGGCTGGATTTTGTTGGTATCATTCTGTCTTGATTTGCCAGGGAACCTGAACCACTGCATAAAAGTGGCTCGAATTGCTGTAGACTGTCTGGTGGTCTTCTCCCCTTGCTACCTGCTTTCCAGCCTAATCCGTTTCAGATTTCTGCTTTGGAGTACTTGGCTGCCCATTTTTCTTGATACTGAAATTTCACTGCATCATCTTGACTTAAAATGTAAGATTTGCCACCAACAATCAAGTGGTGGTTCAACAATTCCAAAAATCCAGGTCAGGTGGAAGAGTTTCGCTGCGACAAGTGCCGCTCTCAGTCCCAGGGATAAAGTGTGACCATTACGAAACCAGTCAAGGTGTGCGTTGTAGTGATAGTCTGTGCCTAGGTGCCCTTTTGGTTTTATGTAGCTTTATAAATGATTTGATGCAGATGATGATAAAGTCACTCGAGCTCTGGAGAGAGCAGTCCAATCACCATGGAGACCCACGGTGGTAGATGACACTCATTAAAGGTTACACCTAAGTCTTCTGACAGATACGTCTCCCTTTGCAGCCCATCTTCAGCCAAGGCATGACTGCAAAAGAGGGTTTTAACAACAATTTACATGTAACTCTTGGGCTCAGCTACCACACGGCCTCCTGTGTTGCAGGAGTCAGACACACCACGTAGCCCAGCCACTGGACAAAAGCCCTGTATCCTGTACGACGATCAATATTACACCAATTTGGGGGACTTTGCCCAGAAGGTGTCAATCTGCCCCCCACCCCATTTAAGATCTAATCACTAAATAGAGTGCAGTAATACACAGTCTAAAAATACCGCACCTGATGATTTTAAAAAATCTGGCCAGTATTCCTACCCCTATATCATACAGGCCTGAGTTTTCCAGTCCAGACTGGGGAATAACTTGTGCATTGCAAAATTACTAGGGTCTTTCCAGTATGCAACTGCAAAATTATGGGCCTTTTCCACACATAAATTCCAGATACTTCCAGAAAGTAGAATTTATCAGTGGAAACACAAGTGGAGTTACCAAGCACAAGTCATTCCCATTCAACTTATAATCATGCGGGATGAGATACAACTCTTCACAACTCGTAATCAAACCTCATGTGAGTGAGGCTGGACCCTGATAATCTGCATCCAGCAAGAAGTCCTAGATAGACTGTTAGGGTCTGTCGGAAAAAATATCTTTCTCATTCGTTGACAGCCCTTGCAGGGATACCTCAAAGTTTTCTGTAGTCCACAGCAGGACTTTACAGCTGAGAGATGTTTCCTTCGATGAATGCAATGTAATCAATGCATGTTTCAGAGGCCTGTCTACCCAACACCCAGTATCTGATGGTGAAATGGGGTTCAGGAAATGGTGCTTCACTCAAGTATACATGGATTCAGTCAAGTGTGAGCCTACCACAAACCACGGAATATAAGGGCAAGATAAACAGTTTCTCAAAAAAAGATCAGACTCCGGATTATTTAAATTGAGCATCCTGTCTGGTGTATATATATATATAGTCCATATTTGTAAAGGGCAATCTTAACTAAAAGGCATCTGAACGCAGTACAGGTTGAGAGTCAAAGATACAGTCCACGTATAATTGGACCTGAACAAAGAACTTGCATTCAAGGTGGTCATTCGGGGGGGTATGTCTATCGAAACAGCATGGGATGTTGAGGACCCTACGTCGGGAACTGGCTGATCTGGAGGGGAGGATTCTGGAGCTGGAACGGTGTTTAGTGGAGAGCTGGTCGGGTGAGGTTCTCGCAGAGCTGCGGGGTGTGGTGTCTTTGTTCGAGGAGGCCTCTCTCGGAGAGGTTTGTTTCTTGGGCAGGAACGCACGGGCGCGCCGCTATGGTGAGGGGGAGCAGGCTGGGCGCACGCTTGTGAATATGCTGCGCAGGCCATGGGCTAGCAACTACGTCACCGTGATTGAGGGTGATAGGGACGTGCGGGTGACTGGAACGGGTGGTGTCATGCAGGTCTTTACTCAATATTTCGAACGACTATACGCTGATCCGGTCGGACTGCACGTGGCAGCGGCGCAGGCTTACTTTTCCGACATCGCACTGGTATGGTTTGATGACGCTCACCGCTCGTATTTGGATGTTCCCTTCTCTGTAGAGGAGGTGATTGCGGCGATTCGCGGCCTGCCGGGTGATGTCTCCTGGCACAGACGGCTTGACCCCTGCGTTTTATAAGGAATATGCGGATATTCTCGCCCCCCACCTTTTGCAGGTGTATGCGGAATCTTTGGAGACTGGGATTCTCCCGGCCTCGCTCCGGGAGGCCTTGATAGTCACGATCCTCAAACCGGGGAAGGATCCAGCCAGCTGCGATTTGTACCGCCCGCTCTCTATGATTAACGTTGACAGTAATATTCTGGCTAAGATGCTCGCGGCGCATTTGCACCCATTGCTCCCTCGGCTGGTGCTACCAGACCAGTCGGGTTTTGTGCCTGGGAGATCCACGTGCCACAATTTACGTAAGTTTTTTGCGGTTGCGGGTTCGATGGAGGCCGACGCTAATGCCGCAGCAGTGTTTTTAGATGCCATCAAGGATTTCGACTCCTTAGCATGGGAGTACATGTTTGCGCTTTTGAGCCGAGTGGGCCTGAGTGCGCGATTCGTAAAGCTGATTAGATTATTGTATACTCAGCCCACTGCTAGGCTGCGTTTAAACGGGAGTGTGTCGCCTTCTTTCCAGGTTGCCCGTGGGACACAGCAGGGGTGCCCGTTGTCCCCGCTGCTTTTTGCGGCAGCCATGGAGCCTCTCGCGGCTGGGTTGCGGCGGAGACACAACGACAAGGTTTTGCAGTATCGGCAAAGACCCATTTTGGTATCTATGTATGCGGATGACATTGTGCTTTATGTTCGGGACCCGGGCCGGCACTTAGATACACTGTTGGATGAGATTGTGCATTTTGGCACCTTCTCTGGTATCGTGATTAATTGGTCCAAGTCTGTGGTGTTGCCATTGTTTCCGGGCGTGGAGAAGTTCCCCTCCCGGTACCCTATAGCATGGGTGGAGGGCCCAGTTTGGTATCTGGGAATTCAGTTGAGCTGCGACGTTAAAACTCTTTGACTGGACAATTATGGTGCAGCAATTTCATGGCTGGAGGAGAAAGTCGAGGCTTGGCGCGTCTTGCCGCTCTCATTGATTGGGCGTATTGCCCTTGTGAAGATGATGGGTCTCCCAAAATTTCTGTACCTGTTTGTAAACCTCCTGCTTCCGCTCACGAGGAGCTTTTTGCGGCGTCCCCGCTCTGCTATACTCCGTTTGGTTTGGGCGGGCGGCCAGCCCCGTATTTCCTGGGAGAGGCTGACGTTGCCTTTTGAGTTGGGTGGGCTTGCTGCCCCCGATTTGGAGCTTTATTATAACTGCGTGCAAGCGCATTTTGCATATTACTGGCTGCATCCGATTCAGTACTTGCCGCATTTGGCGCCTGAAAGTGACGAGGTCTGGCAGGACGGCTTGGTGCGCGTGCTTGGGCATCCATCTCGACCTCGCCCCCCAGGGCGTGGATACAGTGGTGTGTACTGCTGGGGCGTGGAAGGCGTTGACGCGGAGTTTGAGAGCGGGCACTCCTTTTGCTCCCTCGTTACCTGTTTTGGCCGTTGCGGATGCCCACATGTTTCGCGATGGGGGCATACGGGAATTCCTTCGGGATGCTAACTTAACTGAATTGGGCGACTGGTTCATGGATGGCCGTTTACTGTCTCCTGGTGAGGCGCTCAGCTGGGAGCGGGTTCACCGCGCTGCAGCGGATGTATGCGTTGCGGGTTTGTGCCATGCTTTGAGCTCGGTTCCCTGGTCTTCCGGAGGTTCCGCCGGAGTGCTGTGTTCTGGAGGTGTTGTGCTGTGCGCAGTCGCCACGCAGACTGGTTACCAAATTGTATAAATGTATGCAGGAGCAGTGGGCGCACTTGGAGAGGCCTCCAGGGCTCGTTGGGAGGTGGATGTGGGAGAGCCCATCACAGAACAGACGTGGCGGAGTTGCTGTGCACATATGAAAGTGTTGTCCCCGAACTATAGGCTGCGGCTACTGCACTTCAAGTTCTTGCACCGCTTATATTACACGCCTAGCGGGCTCTGCTCTATGGGTCTGCAAGCGGATGCGCGCTGCGAGCGATGTCGTGCCCCGGATGCGGGTTTCTTGCACCTTGCGTGGGAATGCGCTGAGGTTCATGCTTTCTGGGTGGAAGTCCTACGTATAATAGCTGAGATGACGGGATTAGAGGTACCTGTTTCTCCCAAAGTAGCGCTGCTTGGGTGTGTGAACAAGATTGGCAGGGCTCACAGAAGGCTGGTAAGTCTGCTTCTACTGCTGGCTAAGCGCAGAGTTGCCATGTGCTGGGGCAAGGGACGCGTTCCTCGTGGATCTGAATGGTTGAGGGATGCTGCATTTTGCCAAGACCAGCTGATGATCTTCTGGGAGCTTTCACCTGAGGGCTCTCGGCCAAAGGACATTTGGGCTCCTCTGTGTGCATATCTGGCGAGGTCGAACGGGGAGGACGAGTGATGTATGTTGGCTCGCATTGTTGGATGTTTCTCTCTCGTTTCCCCTGCTCGCAGCGTGTCGAGTGCTTAGCTCTCAACGGTTGGATGCTGCTGTGTGCGTACTCTGCCTGCCCTACTCTTTTCGTTGTTTTTTTCCCTGTTGTTCATTTTGGCCTCATGCCACTTGTTGAAAGGCCCCTCTCCTGGATTTCTTGTCGGGTCTGTGCAGCCGAGTAGGCTGATGGACTCTGCTGCTGTGGACTGTACAGAATCTCGCTGTCTCCGAGATTGAACCTGGGCTTTGCCAAACAGAGTTTACATTATGTCAGGGGAGGGATGCATTCCGGTACAACATGTATTTGTAATTGGCGGGCCTTTTTCTTTTTTTTTTTTTGGGTTGTTCTTTGTTGTGTACTTGCAATAATTAATACATATTTTTTTTTTACTTTTTTTTTTTAAAAAACAAAGAACTTGGAAGAGGGGAAGGCGGGGGTTAGAAACAGAGGCCCAGCAGCCATATAACGTCAGCCCACTGAATCCAAGAAAGGGACTGACAGGGAGACTCGTTTTTTAGGAGATCGTCCCTCACACACCTAAATACTTCGTCTCCTAGCCCAGAAGGGTACCTCCTTAGAATAAATACAATACAATTATTAAATCTTGGGCTACCGTAAATAAAGGAGACCACAAACACAGTTTTGATGTGGGCAAATTAAACTGACATACTTTTATTGAAACAGGGTTAACTTAACTTACAAGCAGTCCAGGAGGTCAGCAGCGTGGTACGCAAGATCATCTGAGGCCCAACGTTGACAATGAGCATTCGAGATTTCACTTTTATGTAATTAATATGTCAGGTGCTGACTGACCGGGCTTATCACCCACCTCCGTGACTCTGAGTTAATTTAAATGATTACTGAGATGCAAGACAGGTGGCCCCATGGCCAGCCCCACAGATGTTCAGGATTCCAACTTTCACCTTTCTGTTACAGGATTCTTAAGGATTGCCTCATAACCTTCTTAAAGGTGGCAAGAAGGAGTGGAGTCCCACTCAAAGAGGCTCCCCTTTGAGTGACTCCTCAATAGGTTGATGGTTCTCCCCCGCTGGAAATGGCAACCTCATCTGGAAGTGTTTTTGGGGACTGTCTCACAATTTTAGCCCACCAAGAAACTCGAAATAGAAATAAGGCTTCCTTTTTAGGTTTGATGTGTATGACTTCTGTGGCCTGGCGAATAAATTGCATTCTATACTCACTTTAAAGGTCTTCAGCTTTCTTTTGCATGAAAGGCTTCAGCTATTGGATTATTTTGCCCTAGAAGCTTCAGCCATTAGCTTGAGACATTGTCAGTCACAATTTAGATCAGAACACAGGGGTATTTTACTTTCACAGTTTTGTTGTTGGATGTTTGGAGGTGTCCTTCTGGCACCATTGGAAAGCATGAGGGACAATTTTACATCTGAAATCAGTGAGCAAGCAACACAATATGACTGAGTAGCGTGCACTGTCAAAAGCTCCCGAAAAATGGATGCTACAGAAAAAAAGAGTTTCTTTAGCTTACATTTTTCAGATTCGTTTATCAGCATGCTCTGTGGAGTGTACCACTCTCCAACTGATCATTAACATGGCTGCCATTTTAGAAAGGTATACTACGTATTTTATATTTGTCAAACCTTTTGACTTTGCTAGTGCTTATTTTGGCATAGGAGAAACACTGCATTGCTATTTTCTCAGGTGTTGCCCTTCTCAACACATAGCCAGATGATTTACCTCAAATACAACCACAAATGAAGGGATTAAGATACAGCCATTCACCTAGCAGAAGTACCTTTAGGGAACCGATTGAGCGAGGGTGCTCCCTAAAACGGTTGTAGATGTCACAGAAGTAATCAATAAAAATGTGTTCTTCATATGAGGCCGTCTCAGGTCCATTCCTAACTCTGGACTCCTTCGAAATCCAACAGATCCCCCCCCCCAAAAAAAAAATCGAAATACCCGTAATTAAACCAGAAAGTCTTAGCCCTTCAAGCCCATTCCCACTGCTCTCTGCAGTTACAGTGTCTGTCGGCAGCTAACTATCACATTGAGGGTGTTTCAGAACTCAGGAAACTGCTAGAAGATTTTTATATTGTGTACCCAAGTCTCTTTGACTCTGTTGCTTTCGCTGTATTTGTATGTGTAATGAACATGGTTTACTGAGCATTTCCTTTTCTCTGCCCTGTTCCCCTTTTCTCGTGCCACCCTGCTCTGGAATTCTTCTTCTGCCCTCGCCTCGTCTACCTCTAATTGGTTATGCATCTTATTTCCTTTTTTCTCCCTTCCTCGAAACAAACGCAGGACAACCTGGGCGGCCGCTTCGACGCCACACAGGCCTTCGTTGGTGAGATCGGCCAGTTAAACTTCTGGGACCGTGTGCTGTCGCCCGCCGAAATCCAGGGTCTCGCCAACTGCACGGGCCACCAGTCTGGGAACGTGATCCAGTGGGACGACAAGGCGGTGGAGGTCTTTGGCGGTGCTGCAAAGGCGGTCCTGGAAACCTGTGAGGAGCGAGTCAAGGCCTAGAGGGCCAAAGGCACATCTCCAGCCCCCTCACACCCGACGAGGGTGGGCCTCTCTTGTCAGGCACGGTCCCCCTTCGAGTGCCGCAGTCACTTTTGTGTGCTGCCCTTCGATGTTGTTGTTGTCATGTGGGCCTCACAGGAGGGGGCAGGGTCATTTTCCACTTTTTTTCCTATTCTTTCTAAAGATCTCTAATTTAAGGGCTCTGCAACCCTCGCATTCCTGACACCCACTTCAGCCATCAACAAGCCCAGTGTACTTGGCTGTGAAACACGTTAAACCCATCCCGCACCCGCCTCACTCGACAAACGCAAGGTCACCACTCCAGTAAGCTGCTGACACCATTAGACCATTTACATGTCCGTACCACTACCTTTTTTTTGGGGGGGGGGGGGGGGGGGGGTTGGAGGGAAACTCTAGCAAGGAAACAATTCCCCTTGAAATTCAACAGTCTCCTTTGCACGCTTGCCCTTTGGAGTCGTTGTGCCCTGTGCCCCGTGGCATGCTCTTGTGCCCCCCACTCCTTTCTCTTCTCTGGACTTTGATTTAAATGTCACAGAGGGTTAAACAGAAAATGATATATTGTACAGAACATCACAATATCCTGTTTTGTCACAGTGATGTATTTTGTTTAGCTTGCATCTCTGAGTCTTTTGCTGACAAGTATAGCGGGCATGGGTTTGCTGATGACATCACAATTGTAGAAGTGTAGCTGTTTAACACCTCGAAAAACGAGAAATCTTCATTTGTGATTCTATCACGAACACCATATCAACAAATAGTGGAATTCTATGTGGTCCGCAAAATAGAAATACAATAGCTTAACGGTGATTAAAATCAAGTAAAACTTACTAAAGTGGTCTCCAAAAGTTACTGCACAACCTATAATTGTTCTGCCTGGTCTGTCTCCTTTACTGGCAGTGTAATCCATACACAACTTATACACCAAACTCGACATACCTTCCCTCAACCTACAACAATCCAGGGATGCAAACAACGCATGTTTGTTTTAGAGACCTCTCTTTCTCTCTCTTTGAGAGATCACTCCCAGAATGCTCTAGTTTCCTTTCTAGAGCATTCTTTTCTTTTTTAATACAAGAGCTGTCTTTCTTGACTCTGTGATCTCTTGTTTAAAAAAGAAGGCACCTTTCTATAGTCTCAGGACTCACTTCCACCATCATGTCAGGCTCAAGTATTTATCATTAAAACACAACAGGACAGAAAGCAACCAATACCGCAGTCCTGCCATAACTGCCAGCACTGCCACTCTCGTTCTCAGGATGAGCGCACGCTGATGACATCAGCACACTTCTCAGAAGCTTCCGTTCTTCGCCCTCAGCAAATCCTTACCAGTGGTGATGCTCCTCTTGTCAGATGATTTCCCCCTCAGCACAAAGTACGCGTTGTAGTTAGAACTCAGCATATCTGACACTATTGGGAAAAACAAGGCGGACCTGAGCCATATAAACACCAGAATACCTTAAATGTCTGGAGAACAAAGCATGCAATATTAATATAACCTGAAGGCTGGCTCTGCTATTTAAACACTATGGGGTCGGATTTAGAATTGGGAAGACGTAGTAGTGTATATTGGGATGGATGAGGACATTACATCTGCTATTCCAAAGGTATCCTGCCCACCAAATTTAGAATTGTCTGTACTCTGAACTCTGTACTTTGAAAGAAACCATCATCACAGCAGTTCCTTTAACTGTACAAAAGGTTTAGTGTAGAAGTGGGAGTTTGTTACTAAAAACAACAAAATCTTATATTTCCCCACACCCTGAGAGTTTTCTCCCAGCGTATGTAGGTCATTATTATGTTTTTCTGCCCCTCCCTGCCAGGTTTTACCTGGGCGTGACGGAGAGAAAAAAAAGACGACTACACTAGCCACCCAAAATAGGATGGACAGTGTCATCTTCTTCCTCCAACAATCCCTACTGAAATAGGCCATCGGATGAAGATTTCTGATGACAAAGCCGACGGGGGTTCCATCAGCAGAAATACGGCGGTCCTCCAACTCTAAATGAGGTGGGCGGACCAATGAATTAGGGGATAGCATACTCCATTCTGTTTTTGAAGTATACCCAGTCTGCCAAACTCTAAATCAGGACCTGTTTTTGTAATAATTTTGTGTCTTATGGATAGTTCAGTGGTATGTGAGACTTAGGACCTGATTTAGAGTTCGGCAGATGGGTTACTCTGTCACAAAAGTGAAGGATATCCTGAGTGCTGTGTTACAAGTGCATTATATCCAATGGCACTTGTAGTACCACAAGCAGGATCTCTGTCCTGTTTCTGATGGATAACCTGTCTGCCGAGCTCTAAATCAGGCCCTTCATCCTCAACATAAATTCAACACTAATGTATCGGTAAATATGACAGAGTATGGGGAGTAGTCAGACTTCTAGCAGAAAAGGGACTCAGAACTTAGTAAGAAAAAAGAGTTGAAGCGGCGAGGAGTAAAGCAGATACTGAGAAAGGTAGAATGTCTGAAAGACACAAACATGAATCTTAAGCTTGAAAAGACCTTGACAGAGGTAAACTAGGACACAAAGTTAGCACAGGAAATCTGAACGGGGCAGTCATTGTAAGAAACCAAACAGGGCTCAGGAACAAGCAAGAGAAGTTGCCACGAAGACAGCAAACAAAAAAGCCAAAGCATGTATCTCAAGCATGATTAGAAACGGCCAATGATCCGCTGAAACAGAGATTTGTTAAACCAAGAAATGACCAGCTGGCACAGGAACCAACATACACAGGAAGTCAACAGCTGACACACGAACATGCTGTTGCAGATTCTGCCAAGCTTTCCCAGGACTGTGTAAAAATTAACATGACCTAGACACATTGCTGGTAAAAGACAAGTATTAGTAAATACTGTCAGTAGAAGAATGCACAATGTATGTCAAGAAAACATTTGAAAAAGGTGGCTCATTCAGGGATCCCTCAGCAAGACAGGTACAGGAAGGCCACAATTCTGCAAATGCATCTTAGCTATACTTGTTAAATACATTTTCGAGGTGTGATTGAATAGTAACCATTACATTCTATAAGAATGCTCTGCCTTTGCACAGGTCTTTATGTAGTTTCCAGAAGCATCTACCTTCTTCATTGACCACACCTCAATTGCACGATATTATGAAAACCGGGATCAGAGCGTGGAATGCACTTGCTTTCAGAATTATGCTTCTAAATTTGCATAGAAACACAATGCAGATGTCGGTTTGTACAAATAACAGGAACAAAGCACTGAATGGATCCTGTGTTAGGAATATCTAGGAAATGCACGCAGTTCCTGGAAAGACAAAATAGCTGTCAACCTCATTGTCATGTTATGGTTTTTGGGAGTACTTTGGCCATTATGCCTGGTGATAGAATGACTGATTCTTCCCGATAGCTCTGGTATTCGAACATGAGCCTCTGGGACAGCTCAGCTGTGTGAGACTCAACTCTGTAAGATCTTTGTAACAGATGGGTCACTACTGTCTGCTGGGGTCTGAGCCTTTAAGATCTTGTAAACTGAAGGGTATCTCTGTTGTCAGAGGCTGTAATGTGCTTCACAAGCCTTTTAGAACTACAACACAATTATTAGAACACAGTTTTGTGACCCATCTAGCTTTAATGGACATGAGGTAAACTATTTTTTGAAATGTAACTACAACAATGTGGGGAAGAGCACTGTTGGTTACGGACACCACATTTTCCACTGAAGTGCATACTAAATTTGCATACAGTTTTACTATATTGCACACAAATGATCAAGTCTGGAAATCAAGTTTCAGTGAATATTTATCATTTGCGCAACACCAAGTAAAGTGACTTGATTTGTTTTGATCCTAGTAAAATCTTTGTTTCCATCACACTTCAGAATTAAAAAAAAATTGCTTCAATTTTGCTTTCTTAACTGCTGAATGTGTACAGTTAATTTACAGGTATTTACATTTTGCTGTGTTACAAAAAATTACATCCTACAGCCTTTTTGTCTCTCTCCTTGTACCCCAACAATATTGTCCCATAATTCACTTTACCTTTTCCTCTCAGAATGCAAAGTGAGAGGAGTTTGTAAACATGAATCCCCATGTTAAAAGCATAAGGAGCAATTTGTTAGAAGGCATAGTCTGACATTTGACCTTTGTCTTTGAAGTGCATCAACTGTGACAAGATAAATACCTAATCTAAAGGCATCTTTATTTATTGCTTGGAATTTTGCGACTCATCAAAAATCGGCTCACTACCTGTCGTGGTCGCAACCCACAGATTGGGAATCACTGGTTTAACCAAATGAAGTGTTGCTGTGTTCAATTTGGGACTTTAAAATACTTGCCACCAGAGGGGTAGCCCTGAGTCTCAAGGCTGGTCCTGAGAGAGGTTAGTCCAAAGCATAATTCTGTCATAATTCCAGGCACAAAGAGATTGCTGGTGGAGGCAAATACATTGATCTCTACAGCAAGAGTACTCAAAGGAACAAGTAGTCATCTACAAAGTACAACATTTTGAAGTCCTCAATAACTTCAGCATATATGGAATTATTTTTCATTAACCCCTACTACCAAAATCATCTAATGATCTCCACCAATTGTGTTGACTTCTGCCACATTTGTACCACTCTATCTGCCAGTCAGATTCCCCTGCTTATGTGACAATGTCTTTGCTTTGCATGCTAGTGCGTAAAAACATCTGGTCAGGAGTGTGTGACTCCAGTTCAACGTTCACTAATGCCTTTGTGGAGTTGCCAAACATAACCACAAAACCAAGATCACAAAACTAGTTGCCATAAACCCAGAGGACTTAGAATATGAGTTAGAGTTGGGTAGGAACAGAAAGTTGAAAATTTATGAATTATATACTAAATCCATGTAAAGAATCCACTGACAGAATTTTTATACATCACATACCCCTCTGAAGCAGGAAAGTCTTCAAATGGTTCATTTTCCAAATATACCACTTCTTCATGAAGTTTGAAGGTTTCCCCTACCACCCTATTGTAAATCAGGGCTGAAGTACATAACGTTAGTGTATCTACACACAGTGTAGAAGATGTTCTTGCATGCACTGAGATATGTCTTGCCCCTTTGCAACTTCTAGACCTCCGTTATTGAGAACCAACTCAAGGTATGTTTAGGTGATGAGGCATCAAGAAGCAGTATGGCTTAAAGGGAATTGGAGGGATTCACTACAGCACAGCAATGAATCTGAAGCTCTAGTAGGGATGGCGAAGAGTCTTTCAAAAGCAGACTCTTAACCATGGCTTGGATATAAAACATCCACAGAGGTGTTTTGCATGAGTTGATCACATCCAATGGAGAAACATCTTGAGCTTTATCCTCCTAATAGCACAGATATCCCAGCCAATCAGATCACATGCCTGCCATAGGGAAGGGTTCAGTAACCACATTTTGCATTCAAACTTACAAACATGTCCATCTTAGGCTTTACATAGCCTATTGGCCTCTTCAGATCTCTGGGCCCGGTGCCTTCTCCCTCCCTCTGCTATTTTTATGTGTAGTTTCTGCTAGCTTAGACGTACCCCATTTTCACTGTGTTTGACCTGGTGGTACCTCACTGCAGATGAAATTGTTATGTCATTTAAGAGAAATTAGCTAAATGTATATAGGGTGACAGGTGGAGGAAGAGCTTGGAAGTAGTAGTCTAGAGGCAAAGTAAGATCTTGAAGTGAGATATCTTGATTGGAAGGCAGAGTTCAGTCGAGTGAGGTTAGGCTTCTGGGATACACAGCAGAAAGCAGAGAAGTCTGTTAAGACCATGAGACAGGAAGGTAGAGTGCAAACGAGTAAGGCAAGGTATATTGGCTGGGCGGTGGAGTGCTCAGTAGGTTGCCCAGACCACTGGGCAGGCAGGTAGAGCACACAGAAATAAGCCAAGGTCTCTGAAAATAGAGTGTGGGTGGCAGGTAGGTGGGGCACTCCTGAGATGTAGACACCATGGTGCAGGGAAGCGAGCCAAGGTCGGCAAGCTGTTAGAGCAGGAATAGGTATTCATGTAGGTTCTCTCAGCTCGGCTTTGCACACTCGGATGGTAGCTGCTGCCTGAGTGCCTTTTCTATGTGCAATGTTCTAACCTTTAACTGCCATGGGAACGAGAATCATTTACCCTGTCACTAATGCACCCTACAACCTCTTCTCTAGCTTTCTTTCCCTATCTATTTCTGCCGCCCATTCGTATGTTTTTGTACATTTGTGCTTGTGTGTCTTTTTTTGTAAATTTCAGTGTTGAAATAAAGATGTGTCTGATTTTTGACAAAATAATGCTTGTTGGCGTTTTTGCTTCATTCTGACTCCACATTTGAATGAAATGTAAATTAAGGATGAATGCGTGTAGTCTCATATTGTCCCTACGGTTCCCTACTTCTGAATACATCGCATGCTGGAGCACCGAGTAAATTCACATGTTCACCTGTGAGAAACCTGGTATTCCGAGGACGCCATACAAGCGTTCTTCACCTTCTGGCTCTTAGTATCTTCTCCTCAATGCTTAGTTTGTAAAACCCGTGTAGGTGTTTTTCATTCTTATTTCCCCTCTTTTTCTCTATTTTCTTATCTTTCTCTTCCTTATCCCCCTTTTCATCTTTCTCTCTTTTCAAGTGGGTGAAAGTCTGATGATGAAAACTATGTCCAAGGCTCCAAAAATGAGTGCCTGTACCCACCATCTGCAGCCACCTCCACGTAGTAATCACTGCTTCTACATAAAAAGACACTTGTTATCTTGATTTAATCTACGGTTTATTATATCTCCGGATTAGCAGAAAAAGTATGATCCATTAACAAACCCTGAGATATGTTCCAACAACATATAAGATATTGAAAATAATGACAACAGGGCATCAGTGAAGTGGTCCAACAGAAAAAAAACCTTTATTTCTAAGCCTGCAAAATGAGTTGGAAACATGAAAATCAAATATGCATCTTTAACAGAGAAGGGCACAGGGGCCACATCTTTGAAAATGGTTTCCAAGTTGTTGGAGCTATTTTCAATACAGCCTTTTGACTCAGTGACAAAACAGCAGTCAGTCTCAGAGATGGCGACCCCGGAAATAGTGAAAGGACACCATTAGTTGCTCCAGGGACAGGAGTTTTTTTTTCTGCAGCAGGCTTTGTGGTATTCCCAGAATGGGGATAAAGGGCCAGATGTAGCAAAACGCCAATTTGCGAGGTGCAAAGTGCGAGTCCATGCGACTCGCAATTTGCACCTCGCAAATTGGTATGCAGTACGGTGTCTCAGACACCGACTGCAACTCGCTATGGGGTCGCAATGACCCACCTCATGAATATTCATGAGGTGGGTCGCAAATTGCGGCCCCATAGCGAGTATAGGCACTCGCAAACATGGAGGCCTGCTGTAGTCAGCAGACCTCCATGTTCGTGACTGCTTTTAAATAAAGCAGTTTTTTTTTCTCTTTGCAGCCCGTTTTCCATAAAGGAAAACGAGCTGCAAATAGAAAAAAATACCGAAACCTTTTGTTTCGGTTTTTTTCAGAGTAAGCAGTGGTCCATAGGACCCCTTCCCCTTTGCGAATGAGTTACCATCTTCAAGTGGATGGTAACTGCGAGTTGATTTGCGACCGCTTTCGCGGTTACAAATCAACTTAAATCGCGGTGCGAGTCGCAAATAGGAAGGGAACACCCCTTCCTATTTGCGAGTCGGAAACACATTTTGCGAGTGTGTTTCTGCATCGCTTGAGGGCTTTTGCACCTCGCAAACGGCGTTTTTCGCCGTTTGCGAGGTGCAAAAGCCTACCTACATCTGGCCCAAAGTTCCTTACTTGTGCCCCAGCTGTCATCGGGGAATGGCACAAATTTGTGTGCCTCCACACCACAGGTGATGATGTCATGTAAGGACACATTGGAGAGGGGCTTAAATTGCACAGTGACTGCCTCTGCTCATCATCTGGACTTCCCAGGTCTCTGAATCCTGACTTGGTTGGTGAGGTAGCATGGGTTTAATGTGGGAGGACAGAACTTAAAGGGTTTTTGGTACTATCAATGGTTGTTGACTAACTGCACGTTGTGAGCGCACTAATGCCTCCCTACCGCTCACTAAGACAGACAAGCTTATCTGCCAATCACAATGCAGGGAAGCATGGAGAAAAGGAAAGAAAGAGAAACAAGTGGAAGAAAGGAGCATTTTGAATGAACCAATCGCTGTAAGAGGAACCATAAAGGAAATAATTTGCATTACAAGAGGACAAGAAGGCCTGAAGGGAACTTATCAGTACTGGAGATAGGGTAATATAGTATTCTGAAGACTCACAGGCCCTTTAGAATGGGGTTGCTATGCCAGAAGTTCGGCCAGGACTGGGATCACAGAACTAGTAAGGAAGTAACAAAAGATTATCCACACAGCCAGCTGCAGATTCCGAGGCTTTAGATCTGAGGAGGAAGACACATGAAAACACAAAATATTGAAGAGGAACATAACATTAAATATGAGGGAGTGAAGGAGAGTTGTGAACTGCAGGTAGGAGGAAAGAGTATAGGACTGACAATGTTTCCAAACGAAGAATGAATTTCAAGGGCAGTTCAAACTCTGGTTCCTCCCTATAGATCTGCAATGTGAGTCCAAAGCAAAAGACACACACACACACCCTCCCGCCCATCCCGACCTCCAGGGTCCCGACATAGTAAATTTAGATAGAAGCCGTGGAAATAGGTAAAATGCTTAAAAAATGGGACTGGAGGCAATTGCAAAACTCAACAAAAAACAGGATCTACTGACTCATGAGTTGGCTGTCTCTTTCCTCAGCCTAGTATCTTCACATGCATATAAATGTTGTTAGGACCACCAACAGCCCCTCCCACACTCTACGGGTGAGTCAGTTGCAGTGGAGTTCACAGTGCCTTCGTTATTTTGTTCCTTGTCTGTATCTCAAAGATCTTCATAAAAGTTTGAACAAGGCATGTTAATCACATGAGGAGAACCAATGCTATTGGTCGGGACATTCCATTGTTATGTTTAGATGGCAAGGTACGCATCATTCTACTGGCTGTAGGGATTTGCTTAGGATGTGTCTTAAAATGAGCTACAGTTTAGCCCACCTTTGTCAATGGAGCTCTGCATTTAGAGATAGCACCCTGCAATTTTGTAAAGGCGTTGCCTCCTGTGTGGTCGCATGGCAAAGAGGATCGTCTAAACTGGTCCAGGGGACTCTGGCTTATATAGTCTTATGCCTAAGCCTGAACTCCAGTGACTGTCTCCATAATGGAGTCTCTGTGTTAAAGTGTATTGCAGCTTTTCTATAGCACTTTCTGACCTCTTGTTGGGGCTCCAAAGCACTTTCCAGCAGTCAGGTGAGTATCTACTACATCGTCCTGTGCTTGGATGGAAGAAGGATGTTGGAAGAAGTAACATTTATTAGTGTTGAGTTCTGGTGTTGTGTCTGAGAACCAAAACAGTGTGCTGCAGACTTGGACCAGCAGCATGAACATGCAGCGTACACTTGTGGTTGTAACCAAAGGAGTATGAGGTTAGAATCGCAAGCATCATAGACAAACCACTCAGTGGTTGCGGCATGGATTCAATTGGGTCCAGCATTTAGGAAAAGACAGGTCTGTATTGCCCATCTGTATTCTCAGTGGTACTGATGGTCCTTAAACTCTTCTGGAGCATATTCCATCACAGCTTACACGTCTGCACGGAGAAGGAGCTATCACCCAGATATGTTTTCATCAGAGTGGATTATCAGGCATGGTGGTACTTGATCTAAAGTTACTCCTTTGGTTATTTGTCCTGAGGTTGAATTGTAAGGTGGTTTGCCATATCCTATGAATCACCAATAGAGTGCCTTGTCTAGGAGCATGCACTGAGCAAGCACAAGAGTGCAAATTAATACATCATTTTCTTAGATAACTACCACCTCCCAGAGAGAATAATATTCAACTCTTTTGACTATTCCATAAGAACTATGGTTACCAGGATAAACTCTACTACCTTACCACACATTCAAGACAAAGGTACTTATGGGAAGGTATGGTATGTTCCTTCGTCACTTTTTCACCTTAATAAGGCTCTTGGAACTGCAGAGTATCAGTTAATCAAATAAGTGTAAGTAGAGACAAATTGCTATTGTTAAGATACAGATGGATCTCAATACAAGATAAGGAATATGGAAATTAATTATGTAGAACATAGCATATCTAACCCTTTCAAAAACAAAACATTCTACGTGCTGCCCAGCATAGGGAATGTATTGTAAAGCTTTGCTAAACTAAGAAGTCCAACTTAGACTTGCATTCTGAGTTCTGATTAAACCTTAAGAAAGTCTGCTGCTGTGACAAATCAATACCAAAAAGAGTGTTCTCTATACAAAAAGCAAGTATGAGCTGAAGAATTTAATGTATGATGATTCCATGTAGTTTTAAATGTAAAACAGCCCCCCATGCATTGAAATGTAAGCGTCTCATAGAAGGCTAAGCAATCCCCAAACAGCCAGTAGCATGAGGTGAGAGAGGAATACTCTTTTGGGAGGGGCAGAAGTTCGCTCTGTGTATATTTTAAAGCATTGGTAACAATAGGTAAGCAGATTGCGGTGCTGCCAATCCAGACCCAAAAAGTAACACTCATGTCCTGGCATGTTATGTTGGCTTCTGTTTTGAAGCTTTAGAGAAATCTTTTTGTAGACTGGGCCACACAGCTCACCGTGTCCTGTAATGGTAAAGTCAAATATGATAGGCAAGTGTTATAAAGGCCATTAGGAGGATTCAGAAATTGTGTATTTTTATGTAGGAAGAGAGACCACGTGTAAGCCCTATAAGCCAGAGGCAAAAGCCAAGATGGTTTCACAATCTAAAAATGTTAAATTCCACATCCACGCAACACTGTATCCAATACTCACAAAGCGCAGGCTCCTCTGCAGCTTCACAGACACCCACATGAGCGAAGCTTGTGAACGCCGCAAGCAGTGACAGGAGTCCTGGTGTGCTCTGAGGTGTGAACCACCACAATTTATATATATATCTGGAGGAGAATGTGCAATGTCTGACGGTAGAGAGTTCTTACTGAAAGGTGTGGATGCTGAGAAACTTTAGGCGGCCGAAAGCAAGGTTCAGAGATACAGCATGAATTAGCTGGGGAACTGCTAATTGAAGATTGTCAGAGAGTGCCTAGTTTGTGATGTCAGGTGCAGATGGTATGCACAAGCTCTCGTTTTTGGTAATGAGGTTTATTTTTCCTCGGCGGACTTTGAATGGGTGTAAGAGAAAGGCAGAAAAGGTAACAAAGAAGAAAGTGTTAGGACTCTGAGAGGTCATCAGGCTGGCATTATGGGTATAGATTGAAAAACCACAACAGCGAAGATGCAAAACACCTGGGTGAAGACACATATCAGACTACATGTACTATGTGCTCGCACATACCAGAAGAATTTGACATGATAAGCTGTTGTAGGTGTGGCAGCAATGGAAAACGAAGCAGTAGAAGTTAGGCAGATGACTAGTCCGCTAATCTACCAGTACTGTTACATCTGGTTTAGTAATCTACTTCTGGGGCAATTCTGGCACCATGAGTATTTGAGTCTGTTAGAAGCAGGAAATAGTTGCCAGGCCATATTCTATTTAATTGAATGGCTTTCCGCTGCTGTCTAATTCAGCACCCAACCAACCATTTTTTTCACTTTTCTTGATTTACCCTGTTGGTGTCCTCAAGTTAGGCAGGAGATAAGCCAGTGTTTAGGTCAAGCGCACAAGCGCTTTGACCTGTTTGTAAGTACTGTGGGCTTTTAACCATACCCACCTCACGCCCATCACTTTCACTCGTTCGCGGGCTTGCCTTTCAAAAATCCCTTGATGTCATTAGTAATTGCTTTACGTTTGTCCCACTTTGGGGTGGCTTTGTTATCACCTTCCAGACTGACCCTGTTACATGGATAATTGCATGATTGCTGATATACCTAAGCGTAGGCAAACTATTTTTTTCTAATGTCTCACCCCTTCGTGCTCCATGGCAGCCATAGTCCTCACAATGCTCATAGCACCAACAGCTCATACTCCATCAGCGGTATTGGAGCGCTGGTCACATTGTTCACACTGTTACCTAATCAGAGTAATTTCTTTTGGCTCTCTCCTTCACACTCCATAGCTTTCCCAAAAACCCTTATAATTGATAAATGCTTTACTAAACGACACAGAAATCCGCAACAGGGCTCTTCTGGCACAGCAGGAGAACTGATACTACAATATTCACTGCACTTGGTTGAAGACCCCCCCCATAATGCTTTGCAAGCATTCTTTTTGAAACTTTTTTGCCCATAACCGCCCGTGGCGGTCCTAGGACAATGGGGCCACCACCGAAATGTCCAGCATTTTAGGTCATGTTTAGGTCATAATACCCCCACCATTCAGTCTTTTTTTTCATGGCTGGATATTGTTTTACAGCTTGTAGTAGTTTATGCTTTAAAGGTCTTAGTATTGCAGTAGGCCTCAAAATGTGTAAGGTATTATGCTCTCTAGAGAGCTAAATATAAGGTTACACTACATTACTTTGTGCCATTCTATTTTCATGTGGTTATGCTCTCTGGGGCTAATTATGTGGTTACATGACCATGTTTCTTACAAATGATATTTTTATTTTGGGGTCCTCTAGAGGCTTTGTGAGCACGACAGTCAACATACTACAGTATTTGCTGCACTTAGTCATCCCATAACTCAGCATGTGATGGCTCAGCATGTGATGGCCCTAGGACAATGGGACCACCGTAAAAACATTCACCACAACCTGCTCTTTCTGTCTAGATCATCTCTGGGTCCCCACACTAGGTTAGTGGAGACCCCAAAATAATAACCCCTCCCTCCATTCAGTGTCTTTTTAAACTCTCTCATGGCTGGAACATTTATTTTATAGCTGAGAGTAGTTTCTGTTTTAAGGGTCTTGTTTGTAATATCATTGTAATAGGCCTGCTAGCCCTGAAAATGTGTAATGCACTAAAGCCCATATTTTATACTTTTTTAGCGCCGCATTTGCGTCATTACAATTGTATTTTGTAAGTTTGCACTGTTTTTTGCGTCAAAAAGCGGCGCAAATGCGGCGCTAAAAAAGTATAAATATGGGCCTAAGTCTTCTAGGGGCTAAATGTATGGTTACACTGCAAAATATTCAGTCATTTTCTTTTCATATGGTTATGCCTTCTAGGGGCTAACCATATGGTAACATGACGATGTTTCTTACAAATACTATTTTCATTTTGGTGTCCTCTAGTGACTGTTCTGAGCATTACAGTCTAATGACAAACATTTATTTCTGATAAAGGTTCTCATTCGGTTTATATGATAATTGTATATGTTTTATTAATACCTCCTTATTGCAATTATGACCATGATTCAGGCCAACATAACATCTTTAATACACTATGACTGTTTGAACACTCTTGATATGTTTGGGTGACCCTTCTAGGTTATTTCTATCGTTACTCCTCCGTGGCTGTCTTGTTTTGGGAATTTTGTTAGCCAGTCAGCAACTCTGATATTGAGGTGGTGAAAGTGGTATGCTATTGAAATTAGCTTGGCAGATTTAAATTAGGATGCTAAATGGCAACATTTTCATTTTTGGCTGCAGATAGAGGAAGAAGGTACATTGATGTTCTTTAGCTCTATGCAGGGCCACTGGAAATATGTGGCAGGAAAAAACAAGTTATGAGGCAAAGTTAACCAGTTTATGTGACAAGAAAAGTCCAGTTATGAATTTACAATGCCAGTAGCTCAAACTAAAGCAAATGTGAGACCCATTACATTGCAAATGCTTGTTTTCTACATGTGTCTTAGTACTTCCAAGTCAGAAATGCTTCACTGGAAGTAGCTTTGCTCCTTAGTTTCGTGGGCTTCTCTTCCCATTTACTAATTGGCATGGGAATCACAACAGCTCAATCCGCCTTGGAGCTTGATAAGCTATGCTTACAGTTATTTGTTTCATATATGTTATGCGTTTACCAAACATAGGGCCTGACTATAAATCAGTCACGATTTTCCATCCGCTGTGTAAATCCTTGTTTACAGTGGACAGAATTACTAGTTGAGTGTTTATTTAAATCATCTGATGATTATCGGGTGCATTGAATACCTCAACTTTCATAATATTTTGTCAGGTCAGACCTGCCTAAATTTAACAGGAGAAAACCATTCAATAATTATTGTATCATGCAGATTTTGGAGTGATAAACACCAAAATCTGCATGTTATTCTCCAGAAACTTGTAATAGGTGATACTTATCGCACATGATTAATAACAAGCCCAGTGGTATTGTTTTTTACCGTGTGCGATAAATAGAACCTATACCAGGTCCTAAATGGAGTGTTTTGCCTCTTTGGGGAAAAACATATGTACCCTATAAGTCTGCTGACCCTTGCGAAAGTATCCGAAGAAGCAAACGAAAGGCCCCTAGGTTCCTTTCCCCCTTCCCCTTTTTCCCCTTGTTCTCGCTGGCTGGTGTGTGTATCTAACATATCGAAGAAAATGTGTAGGATGACTTGGATTATCCAAAATACTCTAGCTCTTTGTTCAAGACTGACTGGAAAAGAAAGACAGAAAAACAGCTTCAATGGCAGAAAGACGTTTTGACAAAGAATCTGCAAGAGTGAGAAAAAGAGACAGGTAGTGTAGGATGGAGGAGGAAAGAGTCATGAAGTTGAATCAAGAGTAGGTAACCTTGATGTTCAGCAACCTTGGCATTATTCAGCCCAGACGACCCATAATTTCCGATTTGCATATGTTGGATGGGTGGACCGAAAAGCATTCAAAAGTAACTGGTGGGTAAAATATCTATTTTTTAATGTAAACTGCATGTCATTTTTGCACTAAACACAAAAAAACATTTTGTGGTCGCCTGCCTAAACAGTGTACATGACGCCATCGCCCACATATAAAGTCATACCCAGTAAGAGCAGAAGACCGGTTCAAGTTTCACGACTACAGTATACATCAGTGGTACATTTCCTGCAAGACATTTTCAGCTTGAGCCAGATTTCTGAAGGTGAAAATTTGGCTTAAAAAGGATAACTGCCCAAGGAGAAAAAAAAAAACTAAACATTTTATTTCAAACTCCAGATATGATGTGAGATTACACTCCAATAATACTAACTTCACCCAGGCCTACTCAAGTAGGCCTTATATGTGGTTGCTGCGGTCCTTAATTTGTAAACTGAAGAGTGCTGGTACTCAATGCGATGTGCAGAAGCCCCACCGGCACTTTACAATTTCAACATGCTGAATACCAAGGCTGCATAGTTCTGAATTAACCTCAGGCCACTTTAATCCACTGCAAGTCAACCCCTTCACCTTTATCCTACACTTGCTGGTCCCTGCTTTCTCCATTTGTGTTGGTATTTCAATCCTTCTCTTCCTCCTTCTTGTCTCTTTGTGTGTTTTCCCTCTTGCTCTTGGGAAATGTCTGAGGGGGGAAAAATAAGTGGTGGCCCCTCATTTTCATTTCATAGCTGTAACTTCTAAAGTAGGAAGGAGGCACAATTGCCACCTAGTTATCTCCATCGGTACCACACTACGGGCCCATCCTCTGTGGCAAGACTTGGCACAGAATGTTAAAAAAAGAAGATACATGAAAACGGTGATCTTCACATCAGAGGTGTGCAAGCCACCAAATTCAAAAGGAAAGCTAAATGCAGCCTGGCAATGTGTCTGGCTTGGTGTTATGCCATTAATGGAGTTTGACCAATGACTTTGTGTTTCACCAATGCGCATATTAGTTGCTCAATGTTCACCAGTAGCACATTGTATGTTTTGTTCAGTTGAGCCGCCTATTGGCTTTGACATGGCATTAGCCATTACTTTCTGTATTCAGTTTAGCCGCCTATTGGCTTTGACATTGCGTTAGTCATTACATTCTGTCTATTGGCTTTGACATGATGTATTCAGTTTAGCCGCCTATGGGCTTTGACATTGCATTAGCCATTACATTCTGTATTCTGCCTATTGGCTTTGACATGATTTATTCAGTTTAGCTGCCTATTGGCTTTGACATGCTATTAGATATTCCTATTGGCTTTGACATGATATTAGACATTGCATTCTGTATTCAGCTCAACTGCCTATTGGCTTTGACATGATATTATACATTGCATTTTGTATTCAGCTCAGCTGCCTATTGGCTTTGACATGACACTAGATATTGCATTTGATATTTAGTTTAGCTGCCTATTGCCTTTAACGTGAAGTTAGACATTGCAGTTGAGAATCCAAGCTGTGTTTTTGCACAAGATGAACCAAGATGTTTTTCTCACAGTAGACTAGACCTGATAAGAGAGGGTACATTGGTTGTTTTTCTCTCTGCTTGAGCTTGGGAAGAGGAGCAGTCTCGGAGATCTGGCCAGTCTCCAAAGGCTTGCATAGTTTTCCCGAGTCTGAGAGGAGGGGGCACACCTTTGTAACGAATGTCACAGGCTTCAGAGAATTAGATTCGAATCTGCCTGACTTCGTGCTGGAGCTTGGCGCCAGTTGCCAGCATCCCGTGTGGGTAGATAAATCTCTTTCTCGCAGCTGACAGGGAGTCATCAGCTTGCAGACCCTAGAAAGATGAAGCTGTAAATAGTTTCTCACACGGTGAAGTATTTGTTTTGCTTTGCATTCAATATCTTATAAATATAACCTGCTGTGTATATTGCAAACTGATATATTTTGTTTTCATTAACGTGTGCTTGAAATCTAATAATTCGTCATTCATAAAAATTGCGGTTGGGGAAGAATTAACAACAATAAAAGTCTTCTTTGAACTCAGAAGTGCATTCTTGATATGTTATGTAAGTGCTAAAAACTAGATAAGAGCAAAAGCACTAGACTTGGTCCTTAGAACCAGGGCAAGATGCAAGCCATGCACCAGGAAAATTCTCTTGATACAATTGAAACGATGAGTCTCTCCAAACAACTTCTGTAACCTTTAGAGAACCAGGGAAGGAAAAACAGTTCAGTAATAATCAGATGTAGTACCTTTAGTAATCACTTACATATGGGCTTTGTAAGTTTCAAATGTATTTCACTTGAAACTGCAAGTACAGAACAACGAGAGAGCTGCATCCACCATTCGCTCATTTCCAACTGACACAATGGAATACTCACACCTGAGCAGTCCACAAGTGGACAGAAGCATGTGGGTAAATATGGTAGGGGTGGGAAAAGAGATACATTGAATATAACACACTTCCATTCCTTCAAGAGCAAACAACTATGAGTGAGGAGAAAGAGAAACAATTATATGTTTCCTTAAGTACTCTCCATGAGACAGTTATTGTTCTCAGAGAGAATTTTATTAGATCTGCAATAGAGACATTGCTAGGAATCTCATTCATGAAACCCTATGTTACAAAAGAGTCAGCATCGAGATGGTCAGTCCCCGCTGGGTTGTCACTTAACTGCCTGTTAACCACATCAATATTATCACCACAACTAGTTTGCAGGCCATTCAAGAAATAATACTCAAGTTCCATTCCTAAACACATACAAACATCATCGGGCACTTGATCACAAACACTTCTGCCTTCTCTACTGATGTTTCATCTTTGGAGATAACCCTACCTTGTTTCCTGTCCTGATTTCTCTTAAGGTTACAGAAGTAGCTATGTTGGAGTTCAGTGCCCTGAGGTCTATACATAGACTCAAAGTTGTGTTACTTTTCTTTGCTAGAACAATGGTGATATCCATTCTGAGGACTCCACCTCATCAATAGTTATTCAAGGTCCCCCTACAGGAATTGCAATTCCTTGTGGACACAAATTAATGCCCCCCCCGTAGCTTTCGTTTCATGGGAATGGTATCTTTCTTGAGTTTTTTAGGTGGTTATACCCGCAAAGCTTCCTTAGGCTATCCCTGAAAATCATAGAGAATGAACTGAAGATGTTGTGATTCTTTTTTTCTTTCAGCCAACCTAACACTGGATCAGGTGTACAGGGATTGAACAACATTTTCAAATGTTTTTGGTCTTTCCAGTGAAGAATTTAAAACCGTCTGTATGCCACATACATCTCAATTCTAGCAGACCTTTCTTAAAATTCAACATCAGTTACAAAATAATCTACAAAGGTAGCCTGCCATTTATTGAAGAAAACAGCCTCCACCTCAGGTTCAAGGTGTCCCCCTACTCAAAAAGTTAAAAGGTCAAATTTTGCCTGGATGATGAAAGTAAAGGGGGAAACAGAATCAGCCATAACTTGAAGTTCCCTTCCCAGCACAATAGGTGCACACATGGGTGATTAATTAATTTCCTTTCCTCTCTCACCATTTATCCCTTGTATGAACAGGACCATGTCTCTGTTTTCTAGTACTCACAAAGATCCAAACCTGTAGGACCATCTGCACACACTTGAGCAATCTTAGGTTTGAATTTGGGCTTGTTTACTCTGCAGGGTAGCTACACACCTAAGATAATCAGTAATATTCTGCTACACCAGCAGTTGTCAGAACATCTCACAGTTTACTAGTACTCTGCGAAAGCAAGCAGTAGTCAGGTAAACACATGGGTTACTGATATTCTGCAACACAAGCATTAGTCAGGTCATCATTATCACCAAAAATGCACGTCATAATAAACACATTGTCATGAATGCCAAGACATCATGCTGAATGCAAATAATGGTGAATATGCATGTCATAAACATTCCACTCCCAATGTATCCTAGGCAGATCCTGAATTATATTTGCTATCCCCACAAGGGTACCAAGATCTATATTCAGGCATCCGATCCTGGAAATGCAGGAGAATCACTGAGGGCAAACAAATGCAGTGAAAGACTGCAGACTATATTGTGATCTCACACAAGGCCCTCTACGCGAAGGCCACAGTGCGTCCTCAATACGTTCAGGGACACTGCCCACTACGTCGAGGTCAGGAGCGCATGCCCTCCTGTTAGGGGTAATGTGGTTCATAAAGGCGGATGGGCAGGTATGGGACCTCCGTCGAGGTTCTCACCCCATCCTGCCAGCCGTGATATACTGCCCAACAACACTGCCTCGCGGCTGATCCTTGGATATGAAGGCTTCCCTCACCGGATGGCTATCTCAGGTTGGGGGGAACAAGGGGCCCACATGGGAGGAGGGCCCCCACTCCTCAAGGGTCGGCAGGAAGGCATCATCGGAGAGGGCGTGGGGGTCCCACACAGGGTGACAAGGGCGCTTCCCAGCCCCACCCCCCCCCCAAGCAAGCAGGACTTCCAGCCGAGAGCGCTCCTCACATGCTGGAAAGATAAAAAAGAATGCAGCGCTCTTCAAGCTGCTGGGGCCAAAATAAAGTGCTCTTCATGCGCTGGGGCCCTACAGCGCTCTCTACGTGCTCCACAAGAGCCAGGGGCACTCTACTCGTGCCCAGCTGCAGGACGCAGCACAAATGCAACACAAATGCATGGGAGACTGGGGGCACTCCACCCAGCCCCTAGAGATCACTGAGGGAACCCAGGGCAGAGGGCAAGCAACAGGCCAGCTCACCAGGGTCCTTGCAGAATAAGTGGCAGTCCCTCTGGGGCTTAGCAGACCCCAGGTCAGCACATCACAAGTCAGTCCTGTGGTGGTTCCTTGCAGCGTCACAGTTCCCCTCCAGCAGCATCTGGTTCCAAGTCCATACAGTGTCCATCAGTGTCTCCAGATGTGTGGGACAACCCCCTGTACTTATACTCATTCTGCTCATCTTTTACAAAGGTGGGGAGGGAGTTACAACCAGCACTAACCTGTTCCAGGAATTTCTCCTTTCTCCTCCAGCACTAGCTCTAGACATCAGAAGGGGGTAAGCAAGCCCTTTGTGTGAGAGCAAGATACAGCCTATACAAATGTATGTGTGCCCCTCCTCTACCTCTCCCAGCCCAGGAAGGCCATTCAGTATACCGATGTACTCCTGTTACACCTCCACCTTCTTTTTGTGATGGCTGTCTGAAAAGTATGCACAAAACCCAGCTGTCACTCTATCCCAGATGTGGATTGGAGTCAAGCTGCAAAAGCACCAGAGTTATAAGCACAGAGAAATGCCCACTTTCTAAAAGTGGCATTTCTACAATGGTAATAAAAAATCCACCTACACCAGTAAGCAGCATTTCTCACTGCCATTCCAAATGTACCAAACATGCCCACGCCACCCCTCCTAGATCAGACTATACCACTTAGCTATATGGAAGGGCATTTCCAATGCAATCCTACGAGAGAGGAAGCACTCACAGTAGTTGTGAAACTAAGTAGGCTGTTTGTCACTACTAGGACATGTAGTGCATGAGGACAAATGTCCTTCCTTTTACATACACAGCACCCTGCCCGTAGGGCTAACTAGGGCCTACCTTAGGGGTGACTTATATGTAGTAAAAGGGAAGTTCCAGGTATGGCAAGTACATTTAGATGCCAGGTCCCTGTGGCAGAAAGCTGCAGTGGCAGGCCTGAGACAAGTGTGAAAGGCTACTCCTATGGGTGGCGCAATCTGGGATGAAGGCCCACTAGTAGCATTTAATGTACAGGCCCTGCGTACAGAGAGTACCATTATACAAGGGACTTACAATTAAATTAAATGTGACTATCAGGTGTAAGCCAAACATACCAGGTTTAGAAGGGACAGCACATGCTCTTTAGCACTGATCAGCAGTGATAAAGTGCCAAGAGTCCTAGAGCCAACAAAAAGAGGGTCAGAACAATAGGAGGAAGAAGGCAAAAAGTTTTGGGATGAACATTTAAAAAGAGCCAGGCCCAACAGCCTACTACTGGTATTCACCATTAATTGATCCTGCATCATCTTATCACATGTAGTACTAAATGTGTAGTACGGAAGTGGTAAAAACTCACTGAAGGTTGCATTTTCCTTCTGCCTCCTGCTATAAAAATTATACATCTCGAAAGTAATACTTATAGTGAGTTTGAAACATTTTTCAGTCTAAGTATGGCCTCCTAAGAGTCGTTGAACTCCTCCTCTCCTTCTGGTGCTTCAATTTTAGGCAAGGTTCTAAACATTTCTTGCCTTTCAGATCCCAGACAATGTTGGAGAATGCCCTTTCTATGTTCAACTGTTATCAACAGTGACTAGGTATGTGAGAAACTCCTCCTTCCATCTTTTCCATGGGCCACGTGGGTTCCACGGCTTATGCAGAAATCTCTGTGGAGGATCAACCTGCATTCTCTTTTTTTCTGTCATAGGAAACAAATAAAGGTTCTAGTGAAGTCACAGCAAATGTTAGTTGAGCAGAAGTAATTACTTGAAGAGGAAATACTGATGAGTAAAATAAAATCACAAATATGAATTGGTCATAATGTCTATTCAAGGCACAGTCACAACAGAGATGCATGTTGAGGTGTGCAATAATTTACATAAACAGATACTTAGGGTCCAATTTAAATATTGAAGGTAACCATACTCCATCACAACGGTGATGGAGTGTGCTTACCACCAATATGATTGTCTGCCCGCCGACTTTAAAGCGAGCAGACAACAGTTTGACCAAAGTGGAGAATGGTCCATCTCCACTGTGGCCAAACATCTCACACAGTCTGACGGATTAAGTGGAGTCAGCGAATTGGCTCTATCTCCGTCTCCTCAATTAGGATGGGCAGACGTACAGTCATTTGTTACTGCCCGTCACTGCCAGGCAAACCCTGGAAGTATGAGGCAGTAAAAAACAAAAAAAGCCTCCCTAGTCATGGGAGATGACATGGCGAGGGGTCAAATGCAAAAACAACAAAGTGATTAATGGAATGTTCGAATTAATCTCAGCCACTGGCAATTGCTCGGGCCACATCCCAACCCATCTGTTTTTTGCCCACCATGCACCTTCACATGGACCAAGCCATACGCAAATCAGTCTTTACCCTGCTCCTCATGGGAAGACTCCACCCGAACTGCTCAGCCAAGTCCTCCCTGAACTGGAACACAAGCAATCTTGGACTGGTTTTGCCCTAGTTAGGGCTCGTCAGCCAGATATAGCTTGGTTCCAGTGGCACAGTGAGCCCAGGATCCACATATGGGCATGCTCTGCACACTTAGGTCATCAAATGCAAAAACAACAAGGTGATGGATTGAATGCTTGAACTAATCTCAGCACCTGGCAATCGCTCAGGGTTGCATCCCAATACATCATGTTTTTGCCAACCATGCCACCTCAGATTGGACCCAGCAATATTCAAATCATTCTTGACTCTGCTCCTCAAAGGAACAGTCCAGCCTGAACTGCCAGGCCTAGTCCTCATTGAAACAGAATACAAGCAACCTATGACTGATTTTGCCTAAGTTATGACTCTTCAGCCAGGTATAGCTTGGTCCCAGTGGCACAGTGTGCCCGGGACCCACATCTGGACATGCCCAGTACACTTACGGTGTCAAATGTAAAACCAACAAGGTAATGGATGGAATGCCTTTATTAGACATGGGTCCCATGCACACTGTGTCACTGGAACCAAGCTGTGCCCGGCTGAATAGCCCATAAAGGTGAAACCAGTCCTGGGTTGCTTGGGAGGACTTGGCTTGGCAGTTTTGGCTGGACTTTTCCAAATCGAGCAGGGTCAAGACTGATTTGCATAAACCTGGGTCCAAACTGGGGTGACATGGTGTGCAAAATAACAATGGATCGGGATCCAGCCAGAGTAATTACCAATGGCTGGGATTAATTCAACCATTCCATCTATCAATTTTTGCATACTTTCAAATGGCGAGGTGGGCATTGTTTTTTATTTTCAAACATAAAAAACACTTTGGGTTTTTGTACTTGAAAATAAAAAAACATTGCCCGATGGACATTTCTAAATTTGGCTGTCTGGACCTCCACCAGGGCAACGGAGTATTTTACTTCGTTGACCTTGAGGAAATCAGCTGTTGGACTGACAAAAATGAAAATGGGCCCTTGGTCTCTAAAATGTTGTAAGGACAGCTAAGTGTTAGTAAGGGTCTGAAAAGATTGAGAGTTCAACACATGCAGTTTTTATTTTCTCCTTCATATGTGCCTCAATTGCAGTGGAATGCAAAATGCCCATAAAATTGCACTGGAACTCAAAATGGCTCCCTGAGTCAAGCAAGGCTGGGAACACCGGGTTTGCAAGACGTCTCCTCAGCATGTAGCAGTCGGTTTCAAGGCTAACAGGCATGTCCAGTGAAGATTCTGAAGAGATCACCTGATCTTTGGCAAGGAATTGTTTCACTCTAGATCAACAGGTGGAGGAAAAGACGGCATGGACATAAAGCACTAGGCTGCAGGAGTACGTCGCACTCACCAAAAGAGTTTGCAAAGTGCTAGGGAGGAACGTTATTTAGGCATTGCAGGAAATCCATGCTTTTCTGCATGGTCACCATCTATTTTTTACCTTTTGCAGCACCCTACATTTTTGTTCGCTTTAGAACTCTGTTCTTTTTACCCCTTCTACCCAGTGGTAAAGTGTCTGTCCTGCTCATTTAAACAAGGTCGAATTAGCATACTCCCAACTGATATATTTAACTTGCCTATAGGACCCTAGTATATGGTAAAAGATGTACCTAGGGCCTGGAAGATAAATGCTATTAGTTTACTGCAGCACATACTGTGTCACACACTACAGTGGTAGTGCAACCTTGCTTCAGGTCTACCCTGTGTAGTCTGACTATAGCAGTGTAAACTTTTCAATTCGACCTGTCGAATTAAACCCCTTTGACAGGTCAAAACGTCCCTTTTAAACATTAGTAAGTCACCCGTACTGTGGCCTTTTACTCCAAAAGGCAGAGTGCATGGTATTTAGAACATGTAGAAATGTAATGTTAACATGTCCTAACAGTGACTAGCAAACAAAAGCTATTTCCACTATGGCAGCGTTAGTTGTCCTACGTAACTAACAAGAGTACACATTAAAATCCTAATATTGTATCTCAGGAATGGGACTAGCTAGAAGACTAATTAAACAACTGTTCTAATAGTTATTACAAGTCCAATTCAATGATGAAATTGGACATTTGATAGATATTAAGGAAAAGTAACTTTTAGAAAGTTACCTAAACCCTGCCTGAAGTTCCTGAAGGCTAATTTGCATCTGCACACAAATGTCTCCAAGTGACAGATCAGCAAGTAAATGGGTGTGAAAAAGCATGAAATGCTTCCCAGGAATGAACAATAGGCTTAACTGAATGGGCACAAATGACACCTCTAAACCTTCCAGAGCATGCAGATTCGGGGCTGTGAGCATTTTTAAAATTAAAGTGTCAAATTCTGCTTGAGTCGCATAGCCTGCTTGACAGGTCTTCTGGGTTCGCATATAGCTATTTGGGGTGCACTTCAAAAGCAGAAAACAGTATGCCAAGATCATTTGTGTGTATCTACTGTCTGGTTGCTGAAGGACCAGACTTCTATCTTTTACATATAACACCGGGGACAAATGTGAAAGGAAGGGAAACAGGATGCATAAACAATTCTTGTGTATCCACTTTACCTTACTTTTTTTCTACCAGGCTTCTGACTTTGGGTTTTTTGTGGGTACAGTGGCTGCCTGAAACTAGATTTAGGGGGTCATTACAACATTGGCGGTAAAATTTGCTTACCGCCGTGCAGAAGACCGCCAATACACCGCCGCGGCCACGGTAGACCGCCACAGCTATTATGACACACATCTCGGAATCCGCCGAAATTCAGACACCCACACAACACCGCCACACCAAAGCTCGGCGATAAACAAGCGGAAACAAATCCTCCACCTCCACACCAACAGAAACACGCCCATGCTATCACGACACACGAATCCACGCGGCGGTCTTTCAACCGCGGTATTCCATTGGCGGTACACACCGCCGCGCTCAAAATACACACACATCTACAAAACACCGCCACATTGGACAATTTGAAATATACACACCTGATACACATACAAACAACACTCCCACACACCCAATACAATATAAAACACACACCCACATCACCCACAAACCCCTACGACCAGAAATTCTGAAAGAAGGCCAGAGAGACAGCACAGCAATTGGCAACCCCATCACACAGAGGAACACAACACCATCACCCACACAACATCCACGCACAAAACACCACACACCACTACACTCACCACACTCATCAACACATACACCACCCCACACATCACACACACCACCCCATGGCACGCCAAAGACACAGCTATTTGGCTCACAGGTACAGCACACATCAATAGCCAGGAAGATGGAGTTATGGCGCAGAATAGTTGACAGGGTCAACGCTGTGGGACAGCACCCAAGAAATCGGGAGGACATCAGGAAGAGGTGGAACGACCTACGGGGGAAGGTGCGTTCCACGGTCTCCAGACACAACATCGCGGTACAGCGGACTGGCGGCAGACCCCCACCTCCTCCCCCACAACTAACAACATGGGAGGAGCAAGTCTTGATCATCCTGCATCCTGAGGGCCTCGGAGGAGTCGGTGGAGGATGAGACACTGGTAAGTCAAATCTCAACTATCAGATCCCCCACCCTACCTGCATGCTATCACACACACACCCCCTCACCACCTCCCCTATCACTCCAACTCATCACTAATGTACCCATAACACAAACCACCCATCCCAACACCAAGCCCTGCATGACAAAACTAAGCATGGTCACCCCTCACCAAAGCATGCTCACTGCACATACCCAGAACACCCCCCCCCCCAACCATCATCACACAAGCCCCCACACAGGAATGCTTGCACTGGGGTTCACGCACAGCCACCCATTGCACACCATTACACACACACATGCAATAATCATGCTCTTATGCCCCTGCAGGAACCCGAAGGACCGTCACCACACCAGAGGGTCCAGACAACACCACTCCACCCCCAGAAGAGGCCCACAGTGACGAGAGCAGCTCTGCCCTACTGGATCTTGATGACCAGCCCGGACCATCGTGGGCCTCAGGACAGTCGGTTCCCCTTGCACAGGCACAGCCCAACACCGACCTTCCACCCTCTGGTAACACCAGCACAGCACCCACCCAGCGGGCCCAAACCTCCCTACCCAGGACAGGTCAATCAGCGGTGTGTCCACCACTACAGGGCACCCAGGGTAACCCACCCTCCCAACAACAACAGGGACCTGGGGGCAGTGGTAGTGGGCACACGGTCCAGGGGACGGAGGCACAGGAACATAGGGGAACTGGGAGGGCTGCTGTGCGACAGAGGGAGGACAGGCCAAGGGAACCAAAACTCCACGAGGCCCTCTCCTCCATCATGGGAGCGTACCACCACTCCCAGGAGACGATGGCAACGGTCCTGGACAAGTTGCAGGAGACCCTGCGGCTGCAGGAGGAGCAGTATTTGGGGTTCAGGGAGGAGCTCAGAACCATCATCTTCGCCCTGGGCACCATCGTAGGGGTGCTGAAGGACATACAGCAGACCTTGAGGAACACCGTGGCACTCCACGGGGCCCCTGATACTAGCCAGGACGATGAAATGCCCAACACCTCTGCCAACGCTAGTGGACAGGATGCCCCGCCACAGGACCACCACACCAGCACCCCACCCCCTGCAGACGGACAACCACCACGCAAGCGGTCCCTGAGATCCAGGAACAGGACAGAGCAAGATGGCAAGACCCCTGCCAGGAAATGAGACCACCCTGATTGTCCTCCCACTGTCCCACTTTGTTACCCTGTCCATATTCGAACTGCCCCAGCTCCACTTCCTATGCCCAGATGGGCAGTGCACCTGTGAGACTAATAGACTGGACTCTGCCATGGACATTCCTCCACCATCACCCATCACCAATTTACAACCCCCTTTCATTTTTTGAGCACTTAAATAAACACCCTTGAAACACAAAACAATCTGGACTCAGTCTATGATTTTGTACTTTGTATTATCAATGACAGTGTCATAATGGCTTTACCATTGTAAGGCTAACATACCTATGTCACACATCACAAGCCCTTGAAGGATGCAAGCAGTTGACACGTAGGTTACCACACCTGTGAAACCGTAATGGAAGGGTACAACTCAGTTAACAAATTGTGATTGAAATAGACAAACAGGATAGAGGTAGACGTGTGACAGTGAATGTAATGTAAAATCTGAAAATGTTCTCACCTGTGTGTCACTGGAAATATTGCTGTATGACTGACTCCCTGTTGTCGTTTTCTTCTTCCTCAGCTTCATCCTCATCACTGTCCACAGGCTCCACAGACTCCACAGCTGCTACAACACCGTCATCTGGATCATCCTCCTGCAGAAAAGGCACCTGGCGTCGCAAAGCCAAATTATGGAGCATGGAGCAGGCGATGATGATGTCGCACACCTTCTTCGGTGAGTAGAATAGGGATCCACCTGTCATATGGAGGCACTTGAACCTGGCCTTCAGGAGTCCGAAGGTGCGTTCGATCACCCTCCTAGTCCGCCCATGGGCATCATTGTACCGTTCCTCTGCCCTGGTCCTGGGATTCCTCACTGGGGTCAATAGCCACGAAAGGTTGGGGTAATCAGAGTCCCCCAATAGCCATACCCGGTGCCTCTGGAGTTGACCCATCATATCAGGGATGCTACTATTCTGCAGGATGTAGGCGTCATGCACTGAGCCAGGGAACATAGCATTTACCTGCGAAATGTACTGGTCTGCCAAACAGACCATCTGGATATTCATGGAATGATAACTCTTCCTGTTCCTGTACACCTGTTCACTCCTGTGGGGGGGGGACCAGAGCTACATGGGTCCCATCAATGGCACCTATGACGTTGGGGATATGTCCAAGGGCATAGAAGTCACCCTTCACTGTAGGCAAATCCTCCACCTGAGGGAAAATGATGTATCTCCTTACGTGTTTCAGCAGGGCAGACAACACTCTGGACAGCACGTTGGAAAACATAGGCTGGGACATCCCTGATGACATGGCCACTGTTGTCTGAAAAGACCCACTAGCAAGGAAATGGAGCACTGACAGCACCTGCACGTCAGGGGGGATTCCAGTTGGATGGCGGATCGGTGACATCAGGTCTGGCTCCAACTGGGTACATAGTTCCTGGATAGTGGCACGGTCAAACCGGTAGGTGACGATGATATGTCTTTCTTCCATTGTCAACAGGTCCACCAGCGGTCGGTACACCGGAGGATTCCGCCATCTTCTCATATGTCCCAGCTGACGGTGCCTACGAAGGACAACAGCGAAGAACCAGTCACTATACCTCCAGCTATGTACCCACAGTTACACACAAGACTACACCACTCACAAAACCCTTCCTGTATGTGTGTTGAGTGTAGGCCTAGCTATGTGTGACGCAGTAGTAAATGAAGCCATGTGGGCCCCTGAAATGGCGGCTGCCTGACCTCTAAACTGGGACAATGGGATTGTGGGGTAACTGCGCTGGCGTTGCACACCGTCGCGGTAGGCGGTCGTAGACCACGGCGCAATGCTGCATTGGTTAACAGTTGACCCTATGGGTCCCAGGAGCCAATAAACAGGTGCGCCGGCGGTGATGATGCGCACCGCCGCAGACGTCACCGCCATTTTCTATCTGTTCAATCACTAGATACCTGACCTTCGACAGGAGAGGACCTACACTGCTAGTGCTGCTGTGACCTCGGTCTGGAAGCGACGATGGCTGCTGCGTCTGGGGAAAGGGCCCCTGCCTTCACTGCACAGGAGTTGGAGAAACTTGTGGATGGGGTCCTCCCCCAGTACACGCTACTCTACGGTCCTCCAGACCAACAGGTTAGAACACAGGGAGCACGTTGTATGGGTTAGGCCTGGGTGGAGAGGGCTGGGTGGAAGAGGGAAGTGGGCAGAGTTGATTGAACATTAATAAATGGGAATGAATGGGACACATGGCCAGAGTAGGGAGGGGGCCACTCACAACGACGGTGCAGTTGGTAATGACTGTTCCTCTTCCCTTGTGCATGTCAAGTAGGTCAGCGCCCACCAGAAGAGGGACATCTGGCGTGCCATCGCCAAGGAGGTCCGGACCCTGGGGGCCAACCACAGACGGGGCACCCACTGCCGGAAGAGATGGGAGGACATTCGCCGCTGCAGCAAGAAGATGGCGGAGGCTCAGCTGGGGATGGCCTCCCAACGTGGGAGGGGTGCCCGTCGCACCATGACCCCCCTGATGTTCCGGATCCTGGCGGTGGCCTACCCGGAGTTGGATGGGCGCTTGAGGACATCACAGCAGACACAAGGGGGTGAGTACAACCTCATTCTGCGGACTTTGCGTGCAGTGGAGGTGTCTGGGTGGGGGAGGTGGGCTGTGGGTGTCCCTAGGCCAGGGCGAGTTAGGTAGGCAAGGCCCCTCCGTAATGTAGGCCATGTGGCACTCAACCCCACCTCACCAGAGTGCCAAGTCGAGGTATATTTGCCCCTGTGGCATCCATGTGCGCAGATGTCCACCATTGCCATGTAGGCCATAACCCAGAAATTGCGTGTGCAGAGTGCAGGAGCATGGCGTAATGCAGGGGGCTGCTGCGTCTGTCTTGTCCGCCAACGGTAGCGGAATACCATGCACTAAAACTCTTGTTCTTCTGTCTCCCCTCCCTTTCCTGCTCTCCCTGTCCTTTTGTACATCAGCATCAACAGGCGGAGGTACAGTGGCACCGGAGCACGAGGGAGCTGCATCCCATATGGCCATGGAGGGCCACACCACGGACTCTGAATGCACCAGTGGGACGGAGGGCAAGGGGAGCTACACGTCGGCCACCGGATCACCAACCAGCGACACAGACTCGTCCGCCGATGGGAGCTCCCCTGTGGTGGCGGCACCATCTGTGCGCACCACTTTTACAGGTACAGCCGCCACCTCCCCTACCAGCACCGCCCTCCCAGCAGCCCCTCAGCGTTCGCCCCGTGCCCGCTCACCCAGGAGGGTGGGCATCACCTTCGCCCCAGGCACCTCAGGCCCTGCCCCAGTCACCCCTGCTGCCCTCAGTGAGGAGGCCATTGACCTCCTCAGGTCACTCACTGTTGGGCAGTCTACCATTGTGAATGCCATCCAGGGTGTAGAACGAGAGTTACAACACAGTAATGCATTCCTGGAGGGCATTCATTCTGGTCAGGCTGTCCTTCAGCGAACCCTGCAATCTCTGGCCTCAGCACTGATGGCAGCCATTGTCCCTGTGTCGAGCCTCCCCCCTCAAAATTCCTCCACCCAGACCCAATCCCCTGTACCCCAGCCCATCCCAAGCACACCTACAGACCAGCATGTACACAAGTCAACACCCAAAAGTAGCTCAATCAAACATAGGCACCACACATCCCACAGGCACTCACACAAGCATCACACCCATACAGACACAGCAACATCCACTGTCTCTACTGTGTCCCCCTCCTCCTCTTCTCCCTCCTCCCTCCCAGTCTCGCTTACACACACACCTGCATGCACCACATCTACAGGCACCAGGAATCGCACCAGGACACCCAGCACCACAAGCCACTCACCTGCACTCACCACCTCCACTGCCATTTACACGTCCCCTGTGTCCTCTCCCAGTGTGTCTGTGACGCCCCCTCCCAAAGTACACAAACGCCGGCAATCACTCACCCAACATCCATCCACCTCACGACAGCCTCCTGTACATGCACCTGCACCCGCACCCAAAACAGCTAAAGTAACACCTCCTACAACCACCTCCTCTTCCTCCACTCCCAGACCCCCTCCAGCAACCCATCACAGTGTTCGTCAGAAACTGTCACTGTGTAAAATTGACCTTTTTGCCCCCACCCCCCCCTCCAATTCATCAGTCCCGTCGTAGCGCCTCAGCCAAAAAGCCTCCAATACCAGTGGTGCGTGTTCAGGGATTGTGGAGTGCACCGGCCACTAGGGCAGGCAGTAGGACCCGGAGCCAAGGCACTGGCAGCCTACCCCCTGTAAAGGCTCTAAAATTGGAGAGTGGACGACGGGACCATGTTAAGACTCCTGGTGGGACAACAACTGACCTGGGTTCGAAGGGGATTAGAGAGTCAGCTGTGACTCCACCAAAGGTGTGGAAGGTCCAGAGGAAGTCTTGCCAGCCTGTTGTGAGTGTCACGGCGGAGAAGTGCGCCATCATTTCCGGCGGTCCAGACACAACCGCCAGCACCGTCGTCACTGGTCCAGAGTCCACCGCCAGAGTCACAACCCAGGAGGGCCCAAGTATCGTCACTGGTCTGGGCTGTGACTCTGGCGGTGGTCTCTGGACCAGTGACGATACTTGTGCCCTCCTGGGCTGTGACTCTGGCGGTGGTCTCTGGACCAGTGACGATACTTGTGCCCTCCTGGGCTGTGACACCGCCAGAGTCACAGCCCAGGAGGGCACAAGTATCGTCACTGGTCCAGAGACCACCGCCAGAGTCACAGCCCAGGAGGGCACAAGTATCGTCACTGGTCCAGAGACCACCGCCAGAGTCACACCCCAGAGGGCCCAAGTATCGTCACTGGTCCAGAGACCACCGCCAGAGTCACAGCCCAGGAGGGCCCAAGTATCGTCACTGGTCCAGAGACAACCGCCAGAGTCACAGCCCAGGAGGGCCCAAGTATCGTCACTGGTCCAGAGACCACCGCCAGAGTCACAGCCCAGGAGGGCCCAAGTATCGTCACTGGTCCTGAGTCCACCGCCGGAGTCACAGCCCAGGAGGGCCCCGGCTGCCACAGCCCCGCTGGGCAATGATGGAACCTCATGCCACACACCAATGCCCAGTGTAGAGATCATCATGCCACACACCAATGCCCAGTGTAGGGGAAGTCATGCCACACACCAATGTCTGTACCAGAACCGCCATGGCAAAGCACCGCTGAACAGGGCAAAGACCGTCATGGCAAAGCACCGCTGAACAGGGCAAAGACCGCCATGGCAAAGCACCGCTGGACAGGGCAAAGACCGCCATGGTGAAGACCGCTGAACAGGGCAAAGACCACCATGGCAAAGCACCGCTGCACAGTCCAGAACCGCCATGGCAAAGCACCGCTGAACAGGGCAAAGACCGCCATGGTGAAGACCGCTGAACAGGGCAAAGACCGCCATGGCAAAGCACCGCTGAACAGGGCAATGACCGACATGGCAAAGCACCGCTGAACAGGGCAGGCACCGTGTTGGAATGAATGGACCGCCATATCAGGCATCCTTATCCCATGTGCAGCTGGGACAGTGACAGGACAGGAACTTTCACAAGGAGACTCATCCAGTATGGGCACCAGTCCCACCCAGTACCAGTAGAGAACTGCATCTACTTGAGAGACTGTAGCTTTGCACTCCCCAGGATGGCACAGTGGGCAAACCACCCACTGTATAGACTTGAGAGACTGTGGCTTTGCACTTCCCAGGATGGCACAGTGGGCAAGCCACCCACTGTATAGACTTGAGAGACTGTGGCTTTGCACTCCCTAGTGTGGGCGCTACATTGTCTCCCGTCTGTCTGTTGGTGGTAACCGCTGCGCTGCTTGTCTGTACCGCCGTGGCGGTCGGAATTTTAAAGTGGCTGTCTTTGTTGGCGGTTTCCGCCAGGGTCATAATTCCCTTTTTTTGTCCGCCGGCCTGTTTGTGGTATTTCCGCTGCTTTAACACCATCTGCCAGGGTTGTAAGTACCCCCTTAGTGTTAGTTGTGAGCAGATGCTAGAATTACCATAGTACACTCCCTAGTTACACCCCCCAGATCTTAGAGCCTAGGTTGAGTGTGGCCAGGGTCTTTCACCATCTTGATGAATGCCTAAAGTGAGTAGAGTTAGCTAACAGAACATTTACCCGGTGGATTATGGTGTGCCCATGAGACATTCCCACCCACAAGTTCGAGCCAGGCATAAGTTTAGCACCTCCAGGCATTCACTTCAGAACACCTCTTAGACACGCGGAATGTCAGAAGAAACATTTCTTGGACCTGTGGAAGAATGGCGAGCACTCCTGTACTTGAGGAAGACCCTGCAAATGTCACAATGAACTGAAATTCTTTATGCTTGTATTTTATGGTTTTCTGTTTTTATAATCAATGTATATCTATTTTTACTTACCATGTTGATTTTATTATTGTAAAGCTGTGATTTTATAATACACTTCAATGGCATATTGCTGAAATAAATATTTTTGACTGATTGACTGAAAAGGACTGGACCTGCTGCCTGTGACCTGAGAGGAGCCCTGAATACTGGACCTCCTCCCTCTTGTACCCAAGAGTCATATGGCTAGTCTCCTGTTCAAGCTACAAGAATACGACAGAGAGGCCTTTCCTACAACTGCCTGGCTGACCTGTGGCAATTGTCCCTAGACTAGACCCTGCTGCTGGCCTCTACGTGACACCCTGTGAGTCTCTAAGGGGCATATTTACAAGCCCCTAGCGCCACCGGAGTATCACTTTTTGGGACGCTCCAGTGGCACTGTGCACAGCGCCATATTTACAAGGCTGCGCTAATCCACTTTCTGTGGCTTAACGCTGCCTTGTAAATGTGGGCACCTCCAATGTTGTTTTCTGTGGCAGAGAGGTGTGCAATGGGTGTTGCTGTGGGCGTTCCACTGCAACACCCATTGCTTTTGACGCTGCCCCAGATTTGCAAGGTAACACCAGCCCACACATAGAAGTGCCAAATTGCTTTTGTAGATTATTTATGTGCAGGAAGAGAAGACCTTTCTGCACCTAAACAATCATTCCCTTCAACGCAGACACCTTTGTACTATGGTGCAAGGATGCCTGCGTTGGCACTGACAGCTAAATTTAGCACCAGCACTAGGGGAAACACAGGCAATGCAAAGGCTTCCAGCATGTCTGCAATATTCTTACATTATTTTACATCCTGGCTCATTTGCTCTCTTTGTTGTCCTTGTCTAGTAGTACTCCTTAAGATGTCCGTCACAAGTGCTCCGGAAGTGTAAAAATGTCTATGAATTCTTTGCTGTAGACCCTTTCGTTAACCATCTCCCATGGAGTGTGACATGTCAGTGAGAGCTCCCTACTCATACTCAATAATCACTTTTCACATGCAAAAGAATATTCAGGTATCTGCTTGGGCCTTTTTGACTGCATGGCAACAATTAATTGTGACAACTGTTGCTGCCTTTCCTCGTGTATGTTGATCCCTTTGGGTCCAACTCATAGACCTCCCAAACTTCAGAGGGATACCCAGCTTCGATACCAGATGATGGCCTACCCTTTTTACCTTTCATGGCCAGTTATTGTGTACCCAGGCTGGGCCTTCCACTAGCTGAACATTGCCTTAAAGAACTCTTCCAGTTAATGAACTGCTGGTGCCAGTGTCCGTTGAGGGGAACCCTTGGCTAAAGCATCCTCCTTTTTGGAGTATGCCCATTTTTTCACTATGGGTGGGACCGCAATTGTAGACTGAAAGTGAGAGGGCTCACCATTTCTGTCACTGTCAAACTCTCCCACCATCATTGCCTCTTTTAATGCCTTTTTTCCCTTCCAGGACCACTGTTTGGCGATTCGTTTGTTAAAGAATTGGGCAGGTTTGTGGCCACTTTTTCGGCGCTTGATAAAGCACAGACCTCTATTAAAAGAATCTTTCTTCACATGTCCTGGGCCTGTGCAGGGGTGCAGCGTTTCTGGGGTCAGTTTTCAGGGAACTGTAGGAGATAGGCGGACAGCGGCTTAGTCGCAAACCGATATTGGCCCTTCTAGGTTGGGATAGAGACTTACAAAATCAATCAGACGGTTGGTGGCTGCTGGGCTGCTGCTGGCCAAGTGTCGAATTGCCATGCGCTGGGATCATGGTCGTGTGCCACAGTGGAAGAATGGCATAGAGACATGGTGTATTGTAACACACAAACAGATGTCTATAGCGAACTGCTCCCACCAACTAATAGGCCAGCGAAGCATTGGGACATCTATAAACAGTATCTGGTTGGTAAAGAGACTGGTGAGCCGAAGTGCATGTGAGCTACTGCTTATAAGGGTGGGAAAGACCAGATATGTGGTGATGCGGGCTTGGATATTTGCAATTATAGCAATATGGAAGACTCCTGTTCAGGCTGTTTAGGTACTATTGGAACTGCATGACTCTGTGGTATCTGTCAAAATATACAGTGAATGGATACAATTGCTTTTTTCTTTCCTGTATGTGAAAGTGTTTAAAAGCATTAATAAAAATAATAAAAACTAGGTTTTTGGTTGGGCCGGAAGAGGCAGGGGTCGCTCCTCCGGCCGTTTCTACCAGCAAGGTCCCAACACCTACGCCAGCAGGAGTAACGGATGGCGAGACGGCCGCCAAGGTGCCTTCTTCCCGAACCGGGGTAGAGGGAAGAACAGACCAGGCAGAGGCGCCCATGGTGGAGCGAACGCTCCAGGAGTCCCTAACTGTAAGAATTACCCTTTCTTCCCCTCAAAATCTCGGAGGGAGACTATGGCCCTCATTACAGCCCTGGCGGTTGGTGTTAAAGTGGCGGTAAGACCGCCAACAGGCGGGCGCAAAAATAAATTGAATCACGACCATGGCGGAAACCGCCAACATAGACAGCCACTTTAACACTCCGACCGCCATGGCGGTACAAACAAACAGCATGGCGGTCACCACCAACAGACAGGCGGAAGACAATGAACCGCCACACTATTATGAGAGGCCAATCCGCCAACTTTTCCGGGGCGGAACCAACGCGAACAAAAACACAGCGGAAACAGGACTTGGAAGGGAAAACACTAATCTCTACACAACCCACTAGGAACAAGGACGCCATGGAGCCAGAACTCCAAATCCTCCCTGCGATAGTATTCCTGCTCCTCTACCAGGAGCACGAACGACAGCAGCGACGACCACGGTGAGTACTGCACCTACAACACAGGGGAGGGGGGAGGGAAAAGAGAGTGACACACACACGCAACACCCCCACCCTCACCCACAACAACATACACACTAATACATGCTGCGACGTTACATTTACACCCCCTAGCCCCCCTGGAAGAACGCAATGACAAAAGGAAATGAGTTGAACGATTGTAATCAATAAAAATCCATTAGTCAAAACTTAAAATACAGTATAAACGATTATGTACACCAACTATACAAGTCCGGATAGTGCACTATTCATAGTCCGTGGACCACTGGGCCCAAAATGCATGGGTGAGGCCCACACTCGATACCAGACAACAAACGTAGAGAACACTGCTGGGGCATCAGATCTAAATGAAACAGGCACCTCAGGGGGAAGGGAAGGGGGGGCACCTCAGCCAGATGAGTGCACGACGCCAGCTCCATGAGGGGGCTCCATGCCCATTGATGTATCCTGGGGAGTGCAAAGCCACAGTCTCTCCAGTGGGTGGTTTGCCTACTGCTTTATCCTGGGGAGTGCAAAGCCACAGTCTCTCAAGTCTCTCCAGTGGGTAGTTTGCCCACTGCTTCATCCTGGGGAGTGCAAAGCCACAGTCTCTCAAGTCTCACAAGTGGGTGGTTTGCCCACTGCTTTATCCTGGGGAGTGCAAAGCCACAGTGTCTCAAGTCTCTCCAGTGGGTAGGTTGCCCACTGCTTTATCCTGGGGAGTGCAAAGCCATAATCTCTCAAGTTTCTCCAGAGGGTGCTTTGCCCACTGCCTTATCCTGGGGAGTGCAAAGCCAGTCTCTCAAGTGGATAACAGTCTCCACTAGTTCTGGAGGGGACTTTCTGCCCAGAGTGCTTCATCCTGCCAAGGACTGAGGTAGTGGATGCCTTTTGCCACTGGTTCTGGCGGGGGCTTTGTGCCCAGAGTGCTTCATCCTGCCAAGGACTGAGGTAGTGGATGTGACACTCCACTGACGGTGGTGCAACATGCAAGCTGCCCAGGCTCCTGGAACTGACCACCAGCCTCGGATGACTGACCACTGGGGATGGCAGCCACGTCTGCGGTGGTGCCACTGGCTCAGGATGTCGCAGGGCCGCTGGCAGTGCTGACGGTGCTGGCAGTGGTGTCAGTCACGGCGTTGCTTGTGGCTGCCTCCGTGGCATCAGGACTTGCCGGCGGTGTCAGTTGCAGCGGTGCTTGTGGCAGACTCTGTGGCAGGCATCGGTGCTGGCGGCCGGCTATGTGGCATCGGTGCTGGCGGCGGCCTCTGTGGAATCTGTGCTGGCGGTGGCCTCTGTGGAATCTGTGCTGGCGGTGGCCTCTGTGGAATCAGTGCTGGTGGTGGTCTTTGTGGCGGCAGTGCTGGTGGTGGTCTTTGTGGCGGCGGTGCTGGTGGCGGGCTCAGTGACTGCGGTGCTGGTGGCGGGCTCAGTGACTGCAGTGCTGGTGGCGGGCTCAGTGACTGCGGTGCTGGTGGCGGGCTCAGTGTCTGCGGTGCTGGCGGCGGTCTCTTTGGCGGCGGTGCAGGTGGCGGTGCTGGTGGCGGTCTTGTCCGCCGTGCAGGTTGGCGTCGACGTGGACCTGCTCTTGACATTCTGGCCCTTCCCCACCTTGGATGGTGGTGCCGCTGTCTTGCCACTTTCCACTTTTGTTTTGCCTGAGCCCTTGGTGGCAGGTGTTTTCACCTTCTCCCTCCGGTATGTGGGCATCTTTTTTACTTTTGAAAGTGGCGGAATGTCCTTCCTCTCACTCCGTGGGACACTGGCAGCCCTGTTGCCTGGCGCACTCCAAAATCCTGCTATTGCTGGCACCACTGTGCCCGGTGATGTGGTCGCTGAGGTGCTGGGTTGTGACCTGGAAAGGCAGGCCCTAGGGGACGGACGGGGGGGAGGTGTTGGGAAGAGGTCAACATTTGATAGGAAAAGCTTTTTAGATACACTAGGACGGGTAGATGGAGGGGGTTTGTACTTTGGGAGGAGGGCTCACAGACACACTGGTAGAGGACACTGGGGATGTGTGAATGGTAGTGGGGGTCGTGAGTGCACGTGAGTGGTGTGTGGTGATGGGCGTGCTGGTGATGGAGGTAGTGGCTGAAGATGTAGTACATGCAGGTGTGAGTGGACACGAGACAGGGAGGGAGGAGGGAGACGTGAAGGAGGGGGACACAGTGGAGGCAGTGGATGTTGGTATGTGTGCATGGGGATGATGCTTGTGTGAGTGCCTGTGGGATGTGTGGTGCTTGTGTTTGCCTGAGCCACCCTTGTGTGTTGATGTGTGTGCATGCTGGGCTGATGGTGTGCTTGGGATAGGCTGAGGTACAGGGGATTGGGTATGGGTGGAGGAAGTTAGAGGGGGGAGGCTGGACACAGGGACAATGGCTGCCATCAGTGCAGAGGCCAGAGCCTGAAATGCTCGCTGTTGGGCTGCCTGGCCAGAATGAACGCCCTCCAGGTATGCATTTGTTTGTTGCAACTGCCTCTCTACACCCTGGATAGCATTCAGAATGGTAGACTACCCAACAGTGAGGAATCTCAGGAGGTCAATAGCCTCCTCACTGACGGCAGCAGGGCTGACTGGGGCAGGGCCTGAGGTGCCTGAGGCAAAGGAGATGCCCACCCTCCTGGGGCCCTGAGGGGCTGCTGGGAGGGCGGTGCTGGTAGGGGGGGTGGTGGCTGTACCTGTTGGTGCCGGGGGCACAGAGGGGCCTGCCACCGCAAGGGAGCTCCCATCAGAGGAGCAGTCGCTGTCGCTGATGTCACCCTCTGTCCCCGCCGTGGAGCTCCCCACGCCCTCCGTCCCACTGGTGGCTTCAGACTCTGTTGTCTCGCCCTCCAGGGCCAAGTGGGATGCAGCTCCCTCCTGCTCCGGTGGCACTGCTCCTCCACCTGATGATGCTAATGCACACAAGAACAGGGAGACCACAAAAAGTGGGGGGGGGGAGACAGAAGAAAGACATGATCAGTGCATGAAATACAGCTGCCGTTGGCGGACACTACAGACACAGCAGCCCTCTGCACTACGTCATGCACTTAGAGTTCCCTAATTAATCACAGGGACATGGGGTACAAGACCTATGCCCGATTGCTGCACACATGGAAGTCACAGGAGCCTGACTAGGTGTAGATGGCTCTTGCCACTGGTGGGGTTGGGGTGCCACATAGCCTGCCTCACGAAGGGACCTTGCCTACAAAACTCACCCTGGCCTAGGGGAACCCACAGCCCACCTCCCTCACCCAGACACCTCGTAATGCGCGCAGAGTCAGATGGATGTGAATGTACTCACCCCGTTGTGGCTGCTGTGATGCCCTCAAGCACCCATTCAACTCCGGTTACCCCACAGCCAGGATCCGGAACATCAGGGGGTTCATGGTGCGACAGGCACCCCTCCCACGTTGGGAGGCCATCCCCAGCTGGGCCTCCGCCATCTTCTTGCTCTAGCGGCGAAAGTCCTCCCATCTTTTACGGCAGTGGGTGCTCCGTCTGTGGTGGACGCCCAGGGTCCGGACATCCTTGGCGATGGCACCCTCATATCCTTCTTCTGGTGGGCGCTGACCTAGAGGAATAGTACAGAGGAAAAGGATAATCTTTAACCGTCCGGACCATCACAGTCATTGACCCACGTTCCCACCCTTGCCCTGACGCACATACACTCACCATCCGCTCATGAAGGCCTCAGTCCCCCCCGTATCTTCCATCCACACCACTCCAAACAGGCATTGCCCATACTGCATGCTCATAGTGTACTCACCTGTTTGTCTGGAGGACCGTAGAGTAGCGTGTACTGGGGGAGGACCCCATCCACTAACTTCTCCAACTCCTCCGAAGTGAAGGCAGGGGCCCTTTCACCAGACACATGAGCCATCGTCGCACCCAGACTGAGGTCACAGCAGCACTTGCAGTGTAGTTCCTCTCCTGTCGAAGGTCAGGTATCAAGTGAGTGAACAGAGAGAAAATGGCGGTCACGTCCGCAGCTGGTGCGTATCGTCACCACCGGCGTACATCGTCATTGGCTCCTGGGACCCATAGGGTCCAATGTTAACCAATGCAGGATTGCGCCACGGTCTTCGACCGCCTACCGCAGCGGTGTACAACGACACCGCAGTTACCTCATATCCCCTTGTCCCACATTACAGGTCAGGCAGCCGCCATTTCAGGGGGCCACATGGCATTAATTTTAAATGCGTCACATCTATTGAGGCCTTGCATATACACAGTGACAGGCACATTGCGGATTGACAAATGTGTGCAATAAATTCTTTTTTTAATACCTCAGTGTTGTCTGACTCTGTGCTCACTCTTCTCGTCCATAGGGCACATCAGCTGGGGCAGGTGAGGAGATTGCGGCATCCTCCGGTGTACAGACCGCTGGTGGACCTGTCGACAATGGAAGACAGACACATCATTATCACTTACAGACTGGCCGGGGTTGGCGGGAGCACCGGCAACAGGCTGGCGGTGCCCCGCAGGGCATTCTGACCGCGGCGGTTTGGCCGCAGTCAGAACAGGAAAACCGGCGGTCTCCCGCTGGTTTTCCGCTGCCCTGGGAATCCCCCATGGCCATGGGGGATTCCGACCCCCTCACCGCCATCCTGTTCCTGGCGGTTCCGCCCGCCAGGAAAAGGATGGCGGTGAGGGGTGTCGTGGAGCCCCTGGGGGCCCCTGCAGTGCCCATGCCAATGGCATGGGCACTGCAGGGGCCCCCGTAAGAGGGCCCCACTTTGTATTTCAGTGTCTGCTTTGCAGACACTGAAATACGCGACGGGTGCCACTGCACCCGTCGCACATCCTCCACTCCGCCGGCTCCATTCGGAGCCGGCATCCTCATGGAGGGGTGTTTCCCACTGGGCTGGCGGGCGGCCTTTTGGCGGTCGCCCGCCAGCCCAGTGGGAAACCCAGAATACCTGCGGCGGTCTTTTGACCGCGCAGCGGTATTCTGGCGGTTCCCTCCAGGCGGGCGGCTCCCGCCGCCCACCGGAGTGAGAATGATCCCCTTGATCATGCCAAAATCCAGGAACAGTGTGCCCAGTTGGAGCCAGACCTGATTTCAGCTATCAGCCATCCCACAGGAATCCCCCCTCTAGTGCAGGTCCTGCCTGTACTCCATTTCCTGGCAAGTGGGTCTTTTCAAACAACAGTGGCCATTGCATCAGGGATGTCCCAGCCTATGTTCTCAAAAGTGTAATCCAGAGTGTTGTCTGCCCTGCTGAAACACATACGCAGCTACATCGTTTTCCCTCAGGTGGAGGATTTGTCCACAGTGAAAGGTGACTTCTGTGCCCTGGGACATATCCCCAACATCATAGGTGCCATTGATGGGACACATGTGGCATTGGTAACCCCCCTGCAGGAGTGAACAGGTGTACAGAAACAGGAAGAGCTACCATTCGATGAATGTGCAGATGGTGTGTTTGGCCGACCAGTACATCTCGTAATGTGAATGCCAAGTTTCCAGGCTCAGTGCATGACGCTTACATTTTGAGGAATAGCAGCATCCCTTATGTGATGGGGCAACTCCAGAGGCACCGTGTGTGGCTCATAGGTGAGGACAAGGACCCTATACCGTGTGAATGATTGTCTGGGTCTGGGTTTGTCCCTAAGGGTTAGTGTGTGTCTAACACCTTGGTACTCAAAGTACGGCCCGCGGGCCGCCAGCGGCCCCACGGACCTACCTTGGCAGCCCGCAGACACCACGTCGGAAAAATGCCATACGATAATGGCTGCCGTATGTGAACATAGATGAGGGCCGTGGGAGCATGCGCAAATGCGGCTTCGTTGCGCGTGCTCCTGCGGCCCTCTTCTATGTTTACGTACGGCAGCCATTATCGTATGGCGTTTACCGGTGACGTCAGGAGCCTGGCTAGTGGCGGGAAGCCAAAACCCATTTAAAGTCAGTGCTCGCAGCTAACTTTTAAGGGGCTTTTTCGACCGCTGCCTGCCACCGTTTCCACGTCTGCCGCCCGCCTGCCTTACAATGTTTTGTCTCATCTAAGGTAAGTGCCTTTATCTATTTCTGAGCATCACAAGGCATTAAGGCCCATATTTATACTTTTCTTGCGCCGCATTTGTGTCGTTTTTTGACACAAAAGCGGCACAAACTTACAAAATACAATTGTATTTTTCAAGTTTGCGCCGCTTTTGCGTAAAAAAACGATGCAAATGCGGCGCAAGAAAAGTATAAATATGGGCCTAAGTATCTCCTTTGTTCAAAGGCTGCTCCTCACATCTCCATTTTCTCATGTCTGAAAATGTGTTAATCAAAATCTTTGTATTATCTTAAACTCCTGATTCTCTCGGTCTACAGGGTCAGATTCAGTGACCCAGGCATTCTACAAGGGCAGTGATAGTTAAAAACGGATTTTTTGTTTTTTTTAAATGGAGGTTGTTCTGCAGGCAAATTAACCTTGCACTAAACATAACTGTCCTTCTCTATGCTTCTCAAACCATACTTTTAAAACTTGCTGTAAGGGAAGCTCTGAAGCATATGCCTTCTCACTAGTTTACAGTGATGTACTGGATGGAAACAACTGATTGGATTACCTTTAGTGCAGTCTGAAATGATCAAACAAGCTCTGCTAAACGGAAACATTTCCCTAACGAGGACACAGAAATGAAGTATTTTGATAATTGCACAAGCTATGTTAAAAAATATTTTAATAGGCATCTCCAGAAGATCCATTGCTGGAGATATTGTTCTCCATGGCACATCTAACCCCCATTCCGCCGTACACACAGGACTAAAAAGCATCACAAGCAGCACAAGTGCCAGAACAGGATCCACTTCCCATTATCACACACTTTGTGACGAAAGAGCAAGGACACACATCAGTATGAGAAGCAAGATTAGCATAGGATCCAAACTGTTGTGGTGTGGGGCAGGGATTTGAACTTACAATAGAACCTTAAAATTGGAGGAAAAAACACAGGGGCATATTTATACTGTGTTTGTGCCGAATGTGCGTCAAAAATTTTGACGCACATTCGCCACAAACCCTGCCCCATATTTATACCCCGCGGACGTCAAAATCCCACCATGTGCGTCATTTTTTGGATGGGGGAAACCTGCCTTGCGTTAATAATATGCAAGGTAGGCGTTCCCTTCCACAAAATGATTTTAAGGCCTGTGTGCCTTATTTACACCCCAGCGTCATTTTGACGCACAGGAGGGGGTGGGCCTTAAAAAACGGCGCACAGCCTGTTGTGAGCCGTTTTTTAACACCTGGTTCAGGGCAGGCATTAAGGGACCTGTGGGCTCAGAAGAAGCCCAGAGGTGCCCTCCCCTTCCCCCAGGGACACCCCCTGCCACCCTTGCCCACCCCAGGAGGACACCCAAGGATGGAGGGACCCATCCCAGGGAAGTAAAGTTAAGTTCTGGTAAGTATTTTTTTCAGTTTTTTTTAAGTGGCATAGGGGGGCCTGATTTGGGCCCCCCTACATGCCACTATGCCCAATGACCAAGCCCAGGGGACATAAGTCCCCTGGGCATGGCCATTGGGCAAGGGGGCATGACTCTTGTCTTTGCTAAGACAGGAGTCATGTCAATGGAAGTTGGGCGTAAAAAAAAATGTTGCAAGTCCGGTTTGAGGCCTGATTTTTGCCTCAGACCTGACTTGCACCATTTTTTGACGCACACCCCCCATTTTCCCATACGCCGACGCTGCCTGGTGTGAGTCCTTTGTTTTTACCCTGACCAGTCCGCAGCGCTGGCCAACGTCATTCCATAAATAAGGCGCCCGCATGGCGCGTTGGAATGGCGTTAGCCGGCGGTAACATTTTTGATGCACAACTGCGTTGGCGCAGTTGTGCGTCAAAAAGTATAAATATGGCCCTCAGTGCTTCAGAGAGCCCAGATAATTCTAGCTAACAACTACAAAGGGCAGGTGCTCATGGCACGAAAGGCCACTGAGCATGGATGATGCACAAGGGAAAAACAAGAGAAAGGGAAGAGAGAAAAACGTTCACCAGCTTTGGTTTCCTTGGTAAGCTTTCCTCTACACCAAATAGTTATTAATTCCTAAAGTACATTAATCCGTTCACCTCAAAGACAATTTTCACCTGCCAATGGACCCTCCACAAGCCTCCTCCTGCACAAAGGGCTCTAACCTCATAAAGGGGTCAAGTACAGTTTAAAGTTCTATGCGGACAAAGGTTGGACCAGCACTTCATCTCTTTCTGAAAATCCAAGTAAGCCAAATTTTGAAAAAAAGGACTTGCCCACATCTTGCTTCCATTTCTGCCACAAAAGGCTGTTATACTTTGGGCCACAGTATGGGCTTCCTCCATCAGATACATGGGAGATATTGCAGCAGTCTTCCTCACAGACATGTAAAAAAAGCGACAACATGGGCCTCTCCAGAAACCTTCAACAAAGACTACTGCATCCCTGTTGTATGCATCACATTTTTACAGTATTTGAACTTCAAGCAAGATACGTATTCTATGAAAGTTCTATTGATGGAGAATAAAAATGTAGACACCTTAACTACAGTTCTCTAGCACTGGTATCTTTAGTAGACTAACATGCAACCTGTCCTCTTTCATTTCTGGAGTCTTTTACTTATTCTTGACAAGGTCACAAAATCTTAGCAGTCGGGGTCTGAGAGGGCAGGGGGGACAGCTGTGTCTTTCTACCTTATTTGCTGGAGTCTGGGTCAAACAATGAGATGGACAGACTGTAGGAAGCTGGCTCTTTATATCGTGGAAGAAAAAGAGGTGCATTATGCAAACAGTCCAGCCAAACCCCAAAGGAATCATGGAGGCACCACTGACATCCCAAATGCTTTCTTTTGTGTTAGTGTGGGCGAGCAGTTAGGCATATCAGTGGGTAGTGCTAAGCATGTTAGGCATGAACATAGGCAGTGAGACACACTCAATAAATAAATCTGACACTAATTTATAAAAGTAACATATCTTTAAACAAACAAAATGTAGATACCAAGACCACCGGAATCAGGTGAGTACTTTTTGAATTATACGTTTTTAGAGTTTGCAAAAGTTGACATTTTTCAGGAGCGGTAAGGTTATCCTATGGAGAAAGAACAAGCATTGCATATGGGTATAGTACAGCAACTTACAGGACCAATCTACTGGAATTAAGGTAGGTATGGGGTAAGGTCCAAGGCCATACCGTCAGGTCACCTTGGGCGTCACTGGGGCGACTGGATTCAGGGGGGTAGTTTGGCATTGAGTTCTCCATGTAAGTCCATGGGGATTGGCCCGGTCACAAAGTTGCTGCAGTGAGGGACTGAGAGTCCAGTCCGGGCAAACTACCAAGGGGGTTCAAGTCTTGCGATGCGCGGGGACGCAAGGACACCAATGGCTCTGTTATCCTTGGCCTGGCGAATCTGGATACAGAGGTGGTTTGGGCCATCAGGTGTACACTCATCAGGAACGGTTGCGATGGGGGTGGCACAGAAACAGGCTGCAGGTGTGGACTAGGGCTCCCGTCTGGCCGAACCAACAAGAGGGCTGGGTTCTCTTGAGCCTGGGTAACGTAGGGACACTAGTGTTCCTTTCCTTGGTCCAGGCGTCCAGGTGCAGAAGTGCAGTGGACAGTCAAACTAGCTGCCAAATGAGTGTGGTGGAATAGGTGCTGTCTTCATTGATTACCAGTACCATAGAGGAATCAATTATTGATGCCACCAGAATCCTGAATACAGATGTCTCTATGAAGCAGATTCTTGAATGTCGCTTTTCTTTTGTACCTGGTTCCTGGCAGCACCTCTAGCTTGGCAGCAGGTTCTGTAAAAGTTTTGGGAACCCCTTCTTTGAAGGGTCGAAATGGCAATGGAAAGCCATAAAATCGTTGGGGTCTCAGGGAAGGGTTTTTGCCGTAAGGAAAATATTATACACAAGGAGGAATAAATAATGCCATTGCCTGCATGGCAAGGCTTTTCTCTGTCAATGGTTGCACACTGTTTATAAATATGCATGTGAAAAGCCCTTCTCATGGCTGTATTTCAGAATTGACAGCATTTTTTAGAGTACTCCTGGAAATCTGAGACAGGAGCCGGTTAAAGGTGAACGGTAGTAAACATTCCTTGAAGTGCAACAGTTCATTGACCTTCACCAGAGCCAGATAGTAAACTTGCGAGAAACCTAAAACACTAATAAAGGTAACTTGAACATGTGTCTGCAGATTTAAAATTGTTATGAGGATTATTTTTATAGTTCCGTATGATTGTAGTGTCTCAAAATCTTTTCTCCCTTATGATCATCGAACAAAAAACTGCATCTGAACATAACAAAAATGCACTATTTGCCATTCTGTATTACAGATATGTTTCTGATAACGATAAAATATCTTTTGTGCTCAACACGTAGAGTTGTGAGACAGCTTAATCATGGCTGCATGTTTCTTTTGTAGGTAAATGTTTCCTGTCAGCAGTCCTTTACCATTAAATGCCTGGTTCATATTTTCAAACTAACTCACAAGACATCATGGCCAATTAATTATTGATTGATTCAATTAAATGTAGCTACATTTATTTTGTTCAAATTGTTTCTATTGTTCATTATGACTGCCATGAATGATTAAGGTGCATAAGTACCTATTCCTGGTGTATTCTTTCTTTCTAATCTTTGACCAAATTATTAAGTTAATGAACTACATAAAAGTGGATGGAGGCAAGTCCACTGATGTGATACTGCTGGCCACAAGATATTTGAGGTGAGACTGTAATTGCTTGTTGACTACTCATTATCACTCTATGATGCCTAGCAGGTTGCAAGCATAATTGCAAAAAATACTTTTTATAACATGGTTCTCTGGGAATCGGCAAAGGCCAGCATGTGTGTTGACAATTGTTTGATCACGGTGTGCTTCGTTTCCTTTTACACATCACTTCATATTACTTTGGTGTTGCGCACAGAGATCTGTAGTGAGACGCAGTGTTGGTCCATTGGTCGTGAGGCGGTGTCGGTTCATCGGTCTGTCGTGAAGTGTTGTTGGTCCATCGGTCTGGTCGTGAAGTGTTGTTGGTCCATCAGTCTGTGGTGAAGTGTTGTCGGTTCATCGGTCTGTCGTGAAGTGGTGTCGGTCCATCAGTCGGTCGTGAAGTGGTGTCGGTCCATCGGTCGGTCGTGAAGTGGTGTCGGTCCATTGGCTGTGAGGGGAAAATCTGATTCCTGACCCTTGATACTCATTGCACAAACTCGCCTGAGACCAATGGCCTACAGTCCAGTTACCAAGCCTTGCAAACGACCCAGATCCCTACAGAGTGAACACACATCATACCAGGCAACATGGGAAGAAGAGTACTTGTTTGTTGAATGGCCAAAGGAGAAAGCCACCTGTTTGCTTTGCAAAGAGAAAGTAAATGTTCTTAAGAGATATAACCTGGAACGGCACTACAAAACTCAACACGCAAGTCATGCTGAGAACTTCCCATTGCACTCAAAACTGCGTTCAGCAAAAGTGGCATTGTTAAAGCAAACACTTCTTTCCCAGCAGAAGCTCTTCCTTTGCCAAATGAAGGAATATAAGGCTGTTACAGAACCATCATTCAAAATATGCTACCTGCTTGCCAAACATAAGAAGCCATTCACGGAGGCAGAGCTGGTGAAGAAATATTTCCTTTCAGCAGCTGAAATTTTGTTTGAAAACTATAGCAACAAATCCAGCATTTTAAAAGAAATCGGTGCATTACAGCTATCGGATTCCACTTGTGCACGCAGAATAGAGGCAATGGGTGAAAATGTCCAGGAGCAGGTGATCAAAGCTGTCAGAGAGTCACCGTTCTTCAGCATTGCCATGGATGAGTCCACAGATATAGGCGATGTGGCCAAGTTATTATTTAGGGTGAGGTATTTGGACCAATCGCTTCATCCCAAAGAAGAGCTCCTGTGCCTTCTACCACTGCAAGGGCACACAAGAGGAGAAGATATTCTGGACAGTATCTGCAACTACTTTGAAACACATCACATACCACTGGACAGTCTTGTTAGCATCACAACAGATGGCGCTCCTGCTATGGTAGGCCATGACAGAGGCTTTGTATCTTTGCTTAAAAAGAAGCTCATTGGACAGACTGTAATAGACTTCCACTGCATTATTCATCAGGAAGTTTTGTGTGCAAAATTAAAGCATGGAGAGCTGAATTACATCCTAAAACTTGCAGTGAAAATTGTTAATTTTATTCGTGCCAAAGCCCTTAACCATAGACTTTTGAAGGCTATGCTGCAGGATTCTGAAGCTGAATATACAGACCTCTTGATGCACACTGAAGTGTGATGGCTAAGCAAAGGGAAAGTTCTTATTGGCGTGAAAAGACCGCAAGCACAAATGGAGCTGATAGACATGTAGCACAACTCAGCTCTTTAAGCATTTTTTTGGGGGCAGTCACCCGAAGAATTCTGGAACACTGTGCTTTCTGACAAATTTCCTGTTTTTTTTACAGTGGCCCAGAAAATAATTTGTATGTTTGGGTCAACAAATGTTTGTGAAAGTTCGTTTTCCTCAATGGGACTTTTGAAGAGTAAACTCAGAAATAAGCTAACAGACTTACATCTGGATCAGCTCTTAAGGCTTACCGTTTCAGACATAATACCAGATTACAGAACACTAATAAGAGACATGAAGTGCAAAATAAGTTCTTAGTATGTCTTCCTTTGACATACCTATTTTCCGGACTCAGATAAGCCTGTTCACAAGGATTACCATGCCATGCCTCTTAAGATTACTATTGTCTGATAATAAAAATGTTTTTCAAAATGTCCTTTTTGTAGGTTTGTTGTTATACCTGGATTCAAAATGCAGCATTGTCTAGCAATGCTTTGAAAAAGGGAGCGGGTTGTTGTGCCCCCTAGAAGCCCCGCCCATGACCCCCCCCCCGCTGGCCCTTCAGTGCGGCCCTCGGCCACAAACCATACTGCAATTTTGGCCACTGAGAAAAAGTTTGTGAATACCCATGGTCTAACAGTTGTCCCTTGACATTTGCAGATGACTCTGGTTACCCCAACCTGTCATGGCTACTGACCCCAGTGAGAAATCCCAGGACAAGGGCAGAGGAACGCTACAATGAGGCACATGGGCGAACTAGGAGAGTGATCGAAAGGACCTTCGGCCTCCTGAAGGCCAGATTCCGGTGCCTCCATATGACAGGCGGTTCTCTCTACTACTCTGGTGTGCCAGATCATCGTGGCCCGCTGCATGCTGCACAACCTGGCTTTGCAACGACAGGTGCCTTTTCTGCAGGAGGATAGTCCAGAAGGAGGTCTTGTGGCAGCTGTGGAGCCTGTGGACAGTGAAGAAGAGGAGGCAGAAGAAGAGGATATCGACAACAGAAACAACGTTATCCAGCAATACTTCCAGTGAGACACAGGTAAGAAGACATCACTGCCTCCTACATCTCATACAATTGTTAGACCTATCATATGTCTGTCACTTTCACCCAGTGTATGGACCCTGACTTGTCACTTTGCATTTCCATTTCACAGATGTGGGTCCCACTGTGTGACCTCTGCTATATTACCTCATGGACTAGAGCTGTGTGACATAGGTATGTTGACAATACAATTGACATTGCTATTTTCCATAGTTATAGCAACTACACATTTGTGAAAGCACAGACTGACTCCAGATTGTTTTGTGATTCAAGGGTGTTTATTTAAGTGCAAAATAGTGGAGGGGGTTGTAAAATGGCCAGGGGTGATGGTGGAGGAATGTCCATGGCAGAGTCCAGTTATTTGTCTCACAGGTGCATTGTCCAAAGGGGCATAGAAAGTGGAGCTAGGGAAGTTTAAGGATGGACAGGGTGGCGAAGTGGGATAAAAGGATGACATTCAGGGTGGCCTAATTTCTTGGCGGGGGTCTTGGCATTGTTCTCCGTCTTTGTCCTGGATCTCAGGGACCGTTTGCGGGGTGGTTCTCCATCTGCAGTGTGTGGGGTGCTAGGGTCGTGGTCCTGTGGCAGTGCCTCCTGTCCACTAGCCCCGGCAGAGGTGGTGGGCTGTTCATCATCGAGGCTAGTGTCAGGGGCCCCTTGTTGTGCCACAGTGTCCCTCCTGGTGTTGACAAGGTCCTTCAGCACCCCTACAATGGTGACCAGGGTGGTGTTGATGGACTTGAGTTTCTCCCTGATACCCAAATACTGTTCCTCCTGCAGCTGCTGGGTCTCCTGAAACTTGGCCAGTACTGTTGCCATAGTCTCCTGGGAATGATGGTACGCTCCCATGATGTTGGAGAGGGCCTCGTGGAGAGTGAGTTCCCTGGGCCTGTCCTCCCCCTGTCGCACAGCAGTCCTCCCAGTTCCCCGGTTTTCCTCTTCCTCTGTCCCCTGAACCATGTGCCCCCTGCCACTGACCCCAGGTCCCCGATGTTCTTGGGTTGGTGGGTTTGCCTGGGTTCCCTGTAGTGGTGGACACACTGCTGCTTGACGTGTCCTGGGGACAGAGGTATGGGCCCGCTGGGTGGGTGCTGTGCTGGTGTTTCCTGAGGGGGAGGCTCTGTGGTAGCATGTGCCAGTGTGTGGAGAACCGACTGTCCTGAGGTCCCAGATGGGCTGGGCTGGTCATCTAGATCCAGTTGGACAGAGCTGCTGTCATCACTGTGGGCCTCTTCTGTGGGGGGTGTGGACACGTCTGGAACCTCTTGTCCGGTGACGTTGGGTAGGGGTCCTGCAGGGGTGTAAAGGCATGATTATTGCATCTGTGTGTGCCATCGTGTGCAATGGGAGGGTGACCCTGTACCCCAGTTCTTACATTCTTGTCTAGGACCTTGTGTGATATTTGGTTTGGGATCTGTGTGGGTATCTGTAGTGGACATGCTTTGGTGATGGGTGTCCATGCTTTGGTGCTGCATGCAGGGCTTGGTATTGGGATGTGTGGGTTGTGATAGTGGGACATATGTGAGGTGTTGGAGTGATGGGGGTGAGGGTGAGGATGGGGTATGTGATAGCATGCAGGTAGGGTGGGGATGTAATAGTTAAGATTTGACTTACCAGAGTCCATTCTTCCTGCTACTCCTGCGAGGCCCTTAGGATGCAGTATTGCCAAGACTTTCTCCTCCCATGTTGTTAGTTGTGGGGGAGGAGGTGGGGGTCCACCGGCAGTCCTCTGTGAATCAATCTGGTTTCTTGAAACCACAGAATGCACCTTCCCCCGTAGGTCGTTCCACCTCTTCCTGATCTCATCCCTAGTTCTTGGATGCTGTCCCACTGCATTCACTCTGTCTATGATTCTGCGCCATAGCTCCATCTTACTAGCTATGGAGGTGTGCTGCACCTGTGATCCGAATAGCTGTGGCTCTACCAGCACGATTTTCTCCACCATGACTCTGAGCTCCTCCTCAGAGAACCTGGGGTGTCTTTGCAGTGCCATGGTGTGGTGTGGGTGAGGTGGTGTGTGTTGTGATGTGTGAGGGGATGTCTTTGTGTGTGTTGTGTGAGGTGCGTGGATGTTGGTGCCTGTGGATGCTAGTTTGTTGATGGTGGTGTCTCTCTCTGTGCTTCGTTTTCAATTTTTGTTGTAGGGGTTTGTGAGTGATGTGGGTGTGTGTTTTATATTGTATTGGGTGTGTGGGAATGGTGTGCGTATGTGTATCAGGTGTGTGTATTTCGAATTGTCCAATGTGGTTGTGTTTTGTAAATGTGTGTGTATTTTGAGCGTGGCGGTGTGTACCGCCAATGGAATACCGCGGTTGAAGGATCGCCGCATGGATTCATGGGTCGTGATATTGTGGGCGTATTCCTGTTGGCGTGACGGTGTCGGTTTTGTTATCATCAGTTTATCACTGACCTTTGGTGTGGCGGACTGGTGTGGGTGTCTGGATTTTGGCAGATTCCGGCCTCTGGGTCGTAATAGCTGTAGCGGATTTCCGCCACCGCAGAGGTGTGTTGGCGGTCTTCTGCACGACGGTAAGCAAGATTTACCGCCAATGTTGTAATAAGGGCCTATGTTTCTTCATGCACAAGTTGGCACAGATCACCTCAGACGCCTGGGGCTTACAGACAGTGACGGGTTTCCACATAGAATTCTGGGGTTCAGAGATCCGAGAGTTCCCTCCAAGACCTTTAGTCTATAACGATGCGGATTCAGCACTGATAGACTCAGAGGTTCAAGCTCTCTTGTGCAAGGAAGCCATCCGCAGGTCAGTCCTTTACCCCAGGGGTTTCTTGAGCAATATCTTCCTGGTGGAGAAAAAGGACAAGGGATTCCGCCCGGTGACCAATCTCAAGACCTTCAACGAATGGGTAGTATAAAGGCACTTCAAAATGGAGGGCATACACATGCTCAGAGATCTCCTCTTACATGGGGATTGGATGATTCGCCTGGACCTCAAGGATGCTTATCTGACGGTCCCGATTTTCCCTCTGCATCGCAGGTTCCTGCACTTTTTTGGGAGGGAACAGGTGTTCGAGTTCACATCCCTTCCATTCGGCCTATCTTCGGCACCGTGGTGCTTCACGAAACTGCTCAAACCAGTGGTGGAGTACCTCAGGTCTCGGGGAATTCGCCTGATAATTTATCTCGACGATATTCTCCTGATGGATCAATCCCATACACAGCTTCTGTCCAATGTGACCATGACTATTGTGCTCCTCCAGGACTTGGGGTTTGTAATAAACCAACAGAAATCGGACCTTCTATCCACGCAGTCATGACCTTTCTGGGGTTTCTCATAGATCCCAACAAAGCTTCTCTCAGCCTTCTGATCTCAAAGATAACCAAGATCAGGAAGGAGTTGACGGAGGTCATGCGGTGCAACCGAATTTCACTCAGACAGTTGGCCACAGTGGTGGGACTTCTCTCACCCTAAATTCAGGCCATCTTCCCAGGCCCTCTTCACTACAGGGCTCTTCAATGCCTGAAAGCTCATCATCTCCAATGCAGAGTAACCTACTCCGAGCTGAAAACTCTTCCCCAAGAGGCAAGAACAGAACTCCAACTGTGGCTGCACCTCATGGAGGCGTGGAACGGCACAGCGATCTTCAGATCCTTGCCGGATCTGATAATAGAGTCAGACGTCAGTCATTAGGGATGGGGAGCCAGGTGGGGGGACATCTCGTTTGGTGGACATTGGACCCCACAGGAACTCAGTTTACATATCCATTGTCTGAAGCTCCTGGCGGGATCATTTGCGATCAGGTCTCTGACATGAGACAAAGGCCCTCATTACAACCCTGGAGGTAAATCCCGCTTTCCGCCGTGCTGAAGACCGCCAACATATCGTTGCGGCTGCGCAATTCCGCTACAGGTTTTACGACCCACATCTCGGAATCCGCCACAATACAGACACCCACACAAGTCCGCCACACCAAAGGTCAGTGATAAACTGGCGATACCAAAACCTACACCGTCACGCCAACAAGAATACACCCACACTATCACGACCCACGAATCAACACGGCGGACTGGACTCTGGTAAGTCAAATCTTTACAACTATACCCGCCCCACTCCACCTGCATGCCATCACATACCAAGACCCTTACCCTCACTCCCATCACTCCATCATCTCACATATGCCCCCCTATCAAAAACCCACACATCTCAATACCAAGGCCCTGCATGCAACACCTATGCATGGACCACCATCACCAAAGCATGTTGAGTACAGATACCCACACACACCCCAAACCAACTACCACAAAAGGGCAAACACAATGATGCAAGCACAGAAGTAGAGGGTACCTCACCCAATGCACAAGATGGCACACACAGATAATAAAACTATGCATTTACACCCCAACAGGAAACATACCCAACGTCACCGGACAGGAGGTGCCAGACATATCCAGACCCCCACAGAGAAGGCCCACAGTGATGACAGCAGCTCTGCACACCTGGATCAAGATGACCAGCCCGGCCCATCAGGGACCTCTGGACAGTCGGCTCCCCTGCCACTGTCATTAGCCACCACAGACCCCCCCCACCTCAGGAAACACCAGCACAGCACCCACCCAGCAGGCCCATCCCTCTGCCCCCAAGACACGTCAATCAGCAGTGTGTCCACCACTACAGGGAACCCAGGCAAACCCACCAACCCAAGAAAATCAGGGACCTGGGGTCAGTGGCAGTGGGCACACGGTTCAGGGGACAGAGGCACATGATAACAGGGAAGCTGGGTGGACTGCTGTGTGACAGAGGGAGGACAGGCCCAGGGAACCGACATTCCACGAGACACTCTCCAACATCATGGGAGCATACCACCATCCCCAGGAGACCATGGGCACGGTACTGGCCAAGTTTCAGGAGACCCAGCGTCTGCAGGAGGAACACTACCTGGGGATCAGGGAGGACTTGAAGTCCATTAACACCACCCTGGTCACCTTTGCAGGGGTGCTGGCAGACCTTGTCAACACCATGAGGGACACAGTGGGACACAAACGGTCCCCTGACACTAGCCTGGGTTATGAACAGCCCTCCACCTCCGCTGGCGCTAGTGGACAGGAGGCACCGCCACTGGAGCAACAGGCCACCAGCACCCCACCCCCTGCAGAAGGAGAACCACCCTGCAAACGGTCCCTGAAATCCAGAAACAAGACAGAGAACATTGCCAAGACCCCGCCAGGAAATAAGACCATCCTGAATGTCACCCTTCTGTCCCACTTTCTCACCCTGTCCACCTTAAACTGCCATTGCTCCCCTTCCTATGCCCCATTGGACAATGCATCTGTGAGACCAAGAGACTGGACTCTGCCATGGACATTCCTCCACCATCACCCCAGCCCATTTCACACCCCCCTCCACTTCTTAGCACAGAAATAAACACCCTTGAATCACCAAAACATCTGGAGTCAGTCTATGCTTTCACAATTGTGTCATTGCAAAATCTCTGGAATATAGCAATGTCAATGTACTTGTTCACATACCAATGTTACACAGCTGTAGGCCAGGAGTAAACATAGCAGAGGGCACAAATCGGGTCCCTGATCTGTGAAATGGAAAGCCAAAGTGACAAGTCAGAGTCCATACACAGAGTTAAATGGCAGACTTATGCTAGGTCCTACAATAGTATGAGATGTGGGATGCAGTTCCGTCCTCTTACCTGTGTCTCACTGGAAGTATTGCATGATGATGTTGTTTCGGTTGTCTACATCTTCTTCTTCTGCCTCCTCTTCTTTACTGTCCACAGGCTCCACAGCTGCCACAAGACCACCATCAGGCCCATCCTCCTTCAGAAAAGGCACCTGGCGTGGCGAAGCCAGGTTGTGCAACATACAGGAGGCTACGATGATCTGGCACACCTTCTTCGGTGAGTAGTATAGGGAGCCACCTGTCAGATGGAGGCACCAGAATCTGGCCTTCAGGAGGCCGAAGGTGCGCTCTATTATCCTCCTAGTTTGCCCATGTGCGTCATTGTAGCGTTCCTCTGCCCTTGTCCTGGGATTCCTCACTGGGGTCAGTAGCCATGACAGGAAGGGGTAACCAGAGTCACCTGCAAATATCGAGGGACCACAGTTAGACATCCTCCAAACATTAGGCAATCTGCCATACCCAGACAGCAAATGAAACTGTGTGGGGACTTTAGGCTCACCTATTAGCCACACACCGTGCTTCTGGAGTTGCCCCATCACATAAGGGATGCAGCTATTCCTCAAAATGTAAGCGTCATGCACTGAGCCAGGATACTTGGCATTCACATGGGAGATGTACTGGTCTGCCAAACACACTATCTGCACATTCATAGAATGGTAGCTTTTCCGGTTTCTGTACACTTGTTCATTCCTGCGGGGGGACAAATGCCACATGTGTACCATCAGTGGCACCAATGATGTTGGGGATATGTCCCAGGGCATAGAAGTCACCTTTCACTGTGGGCAAATCCTACACCTGAGGGAAAACGATGTAGCTGCGCATGTGTTTCAGCAGGGCAGATAACACTCTGGACAACACATTAGAGAACATTGGCTGGGACATCCCTGATGCCATGGCTACTGTTGTTTGAAAAGACCCACTGGCAAGAAATGGAGTACAGACAGGGCCTGTACTAGAGGGGGTATTCCTGTAGGATGGCGGATAGCTGACATCAGGTCAGGCTCCAACTGGGCACACAGTTCAGGCATTGTTGCACAATCAAGTCTGTAAGTGATAATTATGTGTCTGTCTTCCATTGTCGACAGGTCCACCAGGGGTATGTATACCGGAGGATGACGCCATCTCATCATCTGCCCAAGCGGATGTGCCCTATGGAGGAGAAGGGTGAGCAGAGGGTCATACACCACATAGCTTGCACAAGGGTGGTTTGAACTATTGTGATGTAATCGGTGTGTGGCGCTGTCTGTCCATATTCCTGCCCAAAAGTGCTGTGACACAGTTATTTGGCCTGCCATGTGGACCCCTGAAATGGCGGCTGCCTGACCTGTAAGGATGGACAAGGGGAAATGAGGTAACTGCTCTGGCGTTGTGCAGCGTCACGGTAGGCGGACGAAGACCGCGGCGCAATTCACACCGGAGGATGCCGCCATCTCATCATCTGCCCCAGCGGACGTGCCCTATGGAGGAGAATGGTGAGCAGAGGGTCATACAACACTTATGTTTCACAAGGCTGTTTAGCACAAACGTTAACATTTCTCTAAGTGCCTTTGTCTGTCCATACTCCTGGCCTAAATAGGTGTGATGCAGTTATTTGGCCTGCCATGTGGCCCCCTGAAATGGCGGCTGCCTGACCTGTAAGGTGGGACAAGGGGAAATGACGTAACTGCGCTGGCGTTGTACACCGTCGCGGTAGGCAGTCGAAGACCGCGGCGCAATCAAGCATTGGTTATCATTGGGCCCTATGGGTTCCAGGAGCCAATGACGATGTACGCCGGCGGTGACGGTACGCACCATTTTCTATCAGTTCCCTCACTTGATACCTGACCTTCAACAGGAGAGGACCTACACTGCAAGTGCTGCTGTGATCTGTGTCAGGAAGAGACAATGGCTACAGTGTCTGGGGAAAGGGCCCCTGACTTCACTGCGGAGGAGTTGGAGAAACTGTTCGGTCCTCCAGACAAACAGGTGAGTCAGCTGTGTGCATGGTGGATGGCACATGACTGTATGGCATGTCGTGGATGGAAGAGACTGGGGGACAGGCCAGCATGTGAGGATGGCGTGTGTATGTATGTCTGGGCTAGGGTGGGAGGTTTGTGGGCAATGTGTGGGAAGAACTGTACGGGAGAGTAACATCCATTATAACTTCACTTTTCCTCTAGGTCAGCGCCCACCAGAAGAAGGGGATTTGGCGTGCCATCGCCAAGGTAGTGCGGACCCTGGGGGTCTACCATAGACAGAGCACCCACTTCCAGAAAAGATGGGAGGACCTGCGCCGCTGGAGCAAGAAGACGGCGGAGGCCCAGCTGGGGATGGCCTCCCAACGCGTAAGGGGTGCCCGTCGCACCATGACCCCCCGATGTACCGGATCCTGGCGGTGGCATATCCGGAGTTGGATGGGCGCTTGAGGGCATCACAGCAGCCACAAGGGGGTGAGTACACTCTCATTCAGCTGACTCTGCGCGCATTACGAGGTGTCTGGGTGGGGGAGGTGGGCTGTGGGTTCCCCTAGGCCAGGGCATACCGCAAAGGTAGATCCAGTGATTTGCAGCCTCATTCCCTGTCCAACCCCAAAGGTGGTATTTGCCCTCTACACCTAGTCAGACTCCTATAGCTTCCGGCTGTGCATAATATGGTTCTTGATAGAGTCCCCTATGGGCATGTGCTTTTACCCTGCCCTGTCATTGCATGGCTTAGTGCATAGGGCTGCTCCCTTTGTGTTGTGTCCGCCAACGTTAATGGTGTTGCATGCATTGTCCATGTGTCTCCTCTGTCTTCCCCCTCCTTTTGTTTTGTCACCCTGTCCTTGCGTGCATTAGCATCATCTTGTGGAGGAGCAGTTGCACCGGAGGAGGAGTGAGCTGCATCCCACATGGCCCCTCTGGAGGGTGCAGTAACGGAGTCAGAAGGCACCAGTGGGACGGAGGGTGAGGGGAGCTCCACGACGGGGACAGGAGCAGACACTAGCTACAGCGACTCCTCCTCTGATGGGAGCTCTCTTGCAGTGGTGGGCACATCTGTGCCCACTGCATCAACAGTTACAGCCGCCACCCCCCCTACCAGCACTGCCCTCCCAGCAGCCCCTCGTCGAGTTTCCCATGCTCGCTTACACAGGAGAGTGGGCATCTCATTCGCCCCAGGCACCTCAGCCCCTGCCCCAATCAGCCCTGCTGCCCTCAGTGAGTAGGCTATTGACCTCCTGAGATCCCTCACTGTTGGGCAATCTACCATTTTGAATGCCATCCAGGGTGTTGAGAGGCATTTGCAGCAAACAAATGCATACCTGGAGGGCATTCGTTCTGGCCAAGCGTCCCAACAGAGAGCATTTCAGGCTCTGGCCTCAGCCATTGTCCCTGTGTCCAGCCTCCCCCCTCAAACTTCCTCAACCCAGACCCAATCCCCTGTACCTCAGCCTATCCCAAGCACACCATCTGACCAGCATGCACACTCATCAACACACAAGAGTGGACATGGCAAACATAAGCACCACACATCAGACAAGCACTCACACAAGCACCATCCCCATGCACAAATACCAACATCCACTGCCTCCCCTGTGTCCCCCTCAACCACGTCTCCCTCCTCCCTCCCTGTCTCGTCTCCACTCACACCTGCATGCACTACATCTTCAGCCACTACCTCCATCACCAGCATGCCCCTCACCACACACCGCTCACGTGCACTCACCACCCCCACTACCATTCACACAGCCCCAGTGTCCTCTACCAGTGTGTCTGTGAGCCCTCCTCCCAAAATACACAAACGCAGCCACACACCCACCCAACAGCCATCCACCTCATAACAGCCTCCAGCCCATACACCTTCACCCAAATTCAGCAAACGTGCACCTCCTACAACCACTACCTCTTCTTCCACTCCCAAACCCCCTCCATCTTGCCGTCCCAGTGTGTGTAAGAAACTTTTCCTGACTAACACTGACCTCTTCCCTACACCTCCCCCCATCCTTCCCCTAGGGCCAGGCTGTCCAGGTCCCAGCCCAGCACCTCAGCCACCAAATCCTCCAGCACAGTGGTCTCAGCAAGTCCGGTCACATCGCGGGCGCCACCCATCAGGGCTGCCAGTGTGCCACCTAGCGAGGCCAAGGAGCAGGCCATTCCACCACATGCCAAGATGAAATAGGTGCCCACATGCCGGAGGGAGAAGCCGCAGCAAGCAAGGGCTCCTCCAAGCCAAAAGGGGACAGTGGCAAGGCACCAGCTGCGACATCAAAGGTGGGGAAGGGACACAAGCCGAAGAGCAGGTCAGGACAGGGCACGGAGGCTCCGGCTGAGGGACCAGAGTCACCCCTTTTGTCAACCACAACACCAACCTGTACGGCGGTGGACACCGCCACCTTCACCGCCACCTGCACAGCCACCTGCACCGCCACCTGCACGTCTGCTGCCTCACCAACAGTCACCAGCATCATCCCCAGTGGGCAGACGTCCGAGGCTCCAGGAGACGTCCTGCTGTGTCCCTCAACAGGTGCAGACACATGCACCACCGCCAGCACCTCTGCCACAGACACCGCCACAGACACCGCCACAACCACCGCTACTAGCCCCGCGACATGCTCAGACAGTGCCACGACAGCTGACATGGCAATCATCCCCAGTGGGCAGCCGTCCGAGGCTGCAGGAGACGTCCTGGACCCTGCCCAGCGTACATGAGGCATGACTCCCAGCACTATTTGTACCAGTAGGGGCCAGGCGAAGACGCAGCAGGGTGGAGTGTCTCTGCCTCCATGGAGTATCATGCTACCTGTTCCCAGGCAATCTCGTGGCACACACACCCAGGTGAGGGGATAGGACCTGCCACACTGCATGTGAATTGCCCCCTCCAGAACCAGTGGAGATTCACATCCACTACCTCAGTCCTTGGCAGGATGAAGCAATCTGGGCACAATGCCCCCTCCAGAACCAGTGGAGATTCACATCCACTACCTCAGTCCTTGGCAGGATGAAGGACTCTGGGCACAAAGCCCCCTCCAGAACCAGTGGAGATTCACATCCACTACCTCAGTCCTTGGCAGGATGAAGCACTCTGGGCACAAAGCCCCCTCCAGAACCAGTGGAGATTCACATCCACTACCTCAGTCCTTGGCAGGATGAAGCACTCTGGGCACAATGCCCCCTCCAGAACCAGTGGAGATTCACATCCACTACCTCAGTCCTTGGCAGGATGGAGCACTCTGGGCTCAAAGCCCCCTCCAGAACCAGTGGAGATTCACATCCACTACCTCAGTCCTTGGCAGGATGAAGCACTCTGGGCACAAAGCCCCCTCCAGAACCAGTGGAGATTAACATCCATTACCTCAGTCCTTGGCAGGATGAAGCACTCTGGGCACAATGCCCCCTCCAGAACCAGTGGAGACTGTTATCCACTTGAGAGACTGTGGCTTTGCACTCTCCAGGATAAAGCAGTGGGCAAACCACCCACTGGAGAGACTTGAGAGACTGTGGCTTTGCATTCCCCAGGATAAAGCAGTGGGCAAACCACCCACTGGAGAGACTTGTGAGACTGTGGCTTTGCACTCCCCAGGACGAATCAGTGGGCATAGAGCCTCCTTGTGGAGCACTGGCATCATCCATTCATCCAGCTGAGGTGCCCCTCCTCACCCTCCCCCTGAGGTGCCTGTTTATTTTCCATCTGATGCCCCTGCAGTGTTCTCTCCGTTTCGAGTCAGGTATCTTGTGTGGGCTTCGCCCATGCATTTTGGGAGACTGATCCACGGACAATGATTTTAGTAATATCCAGACTTGTGTAGTTGGTGTACATATTTGTATATACTGAATTTTGAATTCGGCCTATCTGATATTTAATTGATTACACTTGTTACAATCATTTCCTTTTGTCCTTGTGTTCTTCCAGGGGGTGACGGGGTGTATATGTAATGTTGCTGCATGTATTTGTGTGTATGGAGTTGTGTGTGAGGGTGGGGGTGTTGCATGTGTGTGTCACTCTCTTTTCCCTCCCCGTGTGCTAGGTGCAGTACTCACCGTGGTCGCCACCGGCGTTCTTGCTGCTCTTGATACAAGAGGAGGTAGACCAGCATGGGCAGGACCTGTAGTTCGGGCTCCATGGCGTCCTGGTTCCTCATTGGGTGTTGAGATGTGAGTGGTTGCCGTTCCAAGTCCTGTTTCCGCTGTGCTTTTGATGGCATTGGTACCGCCCCATAAAAGGTGGCGAATAGGCGTGTTGTAATACAGTGGGCAGAACCTTGTCTTCCGCCTGGCTGTTGGAGGTTACCGCCGCGGTGTTTGTTTCTACCGCCATGGCAGTCGGAGTGTTAAAGTGGCTGTCTGTGTTGGCAGTTTCCGCAATGGTTGTGATTCAATTTTTTTTTTCAGCCGGCCTGTTGGTGGTATTACCGCTGCTTTAACACCGACCGCCAGGGTTGTAATGAGGGCCAAAGGGCCACATGTATGAACACTTTTTCCCATAGACACAGAATGGGTAAAAACCTTTGCTACATCTGGCCCATAGTCTCTTGCTGTGTCCTCCTGAGGATGGACAATGTGTCCGCAGTACAATACACCAATCGCCTAGGGAGCACTCATTCGAAAGCCCTAGCGGAATTTGCAAAAGATTTCTGTCACTTTTGCCTTCAACACCAGATATCTGTAACAGTGGAATACCTACTGGGTTCCCACAATGCGCTGGTGGACTGGAACTCCAGATTTCTGGAGGAGACCAGCGACTGGCAACTAGATAGACGTGTATTCTTGACACTCATGGAGAACTGGGGTCCATGTTCAGTGGATCTCTTTGCATCCAGATGGAATGCCCAACTACCAAGGTACTTCAGCTGGTGCCCGGATCCGGAGGCGGCAGCAGTGGCTGCATTTTTACAGATCTGAGGGCTAGACCAGGGTTATGCTTTTCCCCCCTTCTTATTGATTCCGAGAGTGTCAGCTCAAGTGCGTCATCAGGGGGCTATGGTGGTGTTGGTGACCCCACTGTGGAGGTCACAAATGTGGTTCCCAACCCTGCTGGAGCTCTCTTGCGACTTTCCAGTACTTCTTCCGGACTTCCCAGGCGTACTCTTGGACCCCGTGGGCATTGTCATCCTCTGGTCCTCCAAGGCCACCTCACTCTGATGGCTTAGAGGATATCCGGAGTCGCTGGGATGACAGCAGACTTTCACAAAAAGCTAAAAAATTAATCAGACAGGCCTGTGCTCCGTGCACATGCAAACGATATAGGTCTGACTGGAACCGCTGGGTGCATTGGTGTGTGGAAAGGCACATCAATCCCATGGGGGCCCAGGTTACAGATATCAAAAACTTCTTAGCGGAATTGGCAGAGGCTGGTTTGTCTTATTGCTCGATCAACTCCTTTAGATAGGCAATTTCGGCAGGCCATCCCCCGCTGAACAATAACCCATTGGGGGAACACCCAAGGGTATGCAAATTACTTAAAGGTATCAGGATATCCAGGCCCCCGGAACCCAGGTATTCAGAATTGTGGGATGTCAATCGGGTTCTGCGTCTTGTGTCCTCTTGGCAGGACAACCAGTATCTCTCCAGGAAGGAGATGTCAGCTAAACTACCTATGTTGCTATATCTCATATCGTGCAAAAGGGTTTCAGACGTGAGAGCCCTTGATATATCGGCTAGGGTTTTCTCTCCTGACGGAGTAACCTTCACTGTGTCCAGACGGACTAAGGCCCTCATTCTGACCTTGGCGGTCTTTTCGCAAGACCGCCGAGTTACCGCCGCGGTGAAGACCGCCGACCGCGGCGGTATGCCGCTGTGCGCATTCTGACCGCTGGGAGCGTTCCGCCGGAAAACCGCCAGCAGCCACACTGGCGGTCGGCGGGAAAGTGGAGACTGGTCAACCTCCACCGCCACGCCAGCAGAACACCGCCCACAGAATTACGACCCACATTTCTGTGTGGCGGTCTTCTGTTGGCGGTCTTCTGTTGGCGGTCACCTCCCCATGGCTCCCGTCGCCTCCCGGAGGACCAACGCACAAGGTAAGTTGACCGTCCGTGAGGGGGGGGGTGGGGGGGTGTTGTGTGATGTGGGCGTGCATGGGGGTGTGCGTGTGAGTGTGTAGAGGGGGTGTGTGAGTGCGTGTATGCGGGCGGGGGGTGCTGCTGTGTCTATGGGTAATGTGTGCTGTTCGGCAGGTGCGCATGTCTGCATGTATGTGTGCGGGTATGTGTCCCCGTTGTGTATGTGTGTGTAGGGGGTGTGTATATGTGCGTGTTGGGGGTGTGTGCATGTCGGGGTGCATGTATGTGCATGTCGGGGTGGGGGTGGGGAGGGGGTTCGTACCACCTCTGGGGGGTCGCAGGGGGGTGGAGGGTGTGGGGGGAGGACTCGGGTGGGTAGTGGGGGGTGGGGGAGACCCCTATCAGTGCCAGGGAAGGAATTCCCTGGCCCCGATAGTGCTTACCGCCATGGTTCGCACGGCGGTTCCCGCCCGCAAGAAACCGCGGCGGTAGGCAGGGTCATAATACCCTTGGCGGTCTTGGGACGACCGCCGGGCCGGAGTGCGCAAACTCCAGCCCCGCGGTCATGACCGCTGTGGCGGTCGGAGTGGAGAAGTGGCGGTCGGTCGCGGCGGGGACCGCCGCTGTCAGAATGCCATTTTTAATACCGCCGGTCTGTTCGCGGTCCGACCGCCGTCTCTCCGCCGACCGCCAGGGTCAGAATGAGGGCCTAAATGTAATATCAGGCTGGTAACCTATCCAGCTTTTGAACACGCACCGAAATTGTGTGTTGTCAGATGTCTAAAGGCATACGAAGCGATGACAGCTGAATACTGCACCCCTTGGGAGAGGCAATTGTTGCTTTTGATAAAGAAATCTTTTAGGGCAGTTTCCTCCCCTTCGATTGCTCGATGGATCAAATGGGTTCTGATGGAGGCAGGCATCAATTTCGGGGCGCACTCCACTCGGGGTGCCATGGCCTCCAAGGCTGTCCAGTTAGGTGGCAGGTTGGAAGACATCATGAATGCTGCTGACTGGTCGTCAGAGTCGACTTTCAAAAAGTTTTATGTTAAACCTATTCACGAAGCTGCCTCTTTGGTGGTAAGTAAGCTTTAAACATGCATAATCCTCGCCTCCAGTCCTGACATAGAATGAGAAATTTCCTAGCTATTGTGAAGGAAAGTTTCAATTCTATTAAGGACACGGAGGTGAGGATTATCCCTCCTGGCACAATGGATGCATCTCCCGCCCGAGAGGTGATTGGACATAACGTCAGTTGGAGGCGGTATCTCTATTTACGATGGTCAAGTGAAGATCCCTTGATTTGGGCATGTTTAATGCTTTATAGTGGTCTTTATTTCTTATATGGGAATTCTTGCAATACAGCTTATAGCTATTTAACTTGATCACTCCTTTTCGAAGGAGGTACGTCCATCTTTGCTGATATGTATTGCATTGTTCTCGAAGGATCGGACGCAGCAACAACGTGAGGATGCCTTGACTTCCAGTCGCAGTGAAGTCACGGAGGGATGGGGCTAACGAAGGATATTTATACGGACTGTCGGAGGAGGAAAGGATTGGACACTGGTTGCCATGGAGATCATGGTTCCATGGGTGTTGTAGTTTTTTGACTTTATGTTGAACTTTGAACTGGCTGTTAATAAAAAGTGAAGAAAGTTATTCATAATCCTTGCCTTCATTTCCTTAACAGAATGAGAAATTTCCTGGCTAGCAAGAAGGAAAGTTTCAATTCTATTAAGTCACCGAGCCAAGTCATCGAGTGCGAGGGCAGGAGATCTGATTTCTGATGGTTGATCACAAACCCCAAATCCTGGAGGAGTACAATAGTCGTGCTCGCATTGGATATAAGTTGGGCCCTGGATTGATCCATGGGGAGGATATCGTCTAGGTAAATGATTAGGTGAATCCCCTGGGACCGAAGGTATTTCACCACTGGTTTGAGCAGTTTGGTGAAACACCACGGTGCCGAAGACAGGCTGAAAGCGAGGGACGTGAACTTGAACACCTCGTCCCTCCAAAGAAATTGTAGAAACCTGCGATGAGGGGCAAATATGGGGACCGTCAGGTAAGCATCCTTGAGGTCCAGACGAATCATCCAGTCTCCCTGTAACAGGAGATCCCTGAGCATATGAATGCACTCCATTTTGAAATGTCTGTAGATCACCCACTCGTTGAATGTTCTGATGTTGATAACCGGGTGAAAACCCTTGTCATTTTTCTCTACCAGAAAGAGATTGCTCACGAAACCTCTGGGGTGAATAACAGACTTGCATATAGCCCCTTCCGAAGAGGGTTGTGGACTTCCGTGTCTATCAGAGCGGAATCCGCTTCCGAAGAGACTAAGGGTCTCGGAAGACACTCCTGGACCGGTGTTCCCCAGTTCTCTATGTGAAACCCTGTCACTGTATGTAACACCCAGGCATCGGAAGATATATGTGCCCATTTGTGCCTGAATAAGCGTAATCTCCCTCTGATAATTTGAGGGGAAGAAAGGGTAAGCCTTACCAGTGGGGCCTCCTGGAGCGTTCGCTCCTCCCTGGGCGCTCCTACTTGCTCTGCCTTTCCCTCTGCCCCAACTGGGGAAGAAGGTGCCTTGACGACCGTCTCGACATCCATTATTCCTGTAACCGTAGGAATTGGGGCCTTACTGATAGAGTAGGCCGGAGGAGCATCCCCTGCCTCGTCCGGCCCCCCCAAAAACCTTCACAGGGAAGATTTTCTTGATAGAAGATAGCGCCTTGTCCAGCACCGAAAAGGTGGCGACAAATATGCCCAGCTCCTTGACGAACAGATCGCCAAATAAATTACCCTAGGCCACAGCCCCGGCCTCTGAGTTAGATAACTCCCACAATTTGGGGTCTATCTTAATAAGTAGGGAACGGCACCTCTTAGCCGAGATGGCGCAATTTGCGTTGCCCAGGAGGCAGACTGCCCTCTGGGCCTACCCGGCCATGACATCCATCAGCAGGGGGATGTCTGTCTGTCTTGCACGCTTGGCCAACTGAATTATTTGTGTTAGGGGACCTAACACGTCAAGCAGCTTGTCCTGGCAAGCCCTCCAGGACCGGTCAATACTCTTCTTGGGGTCCTTCGTATACTTTGCAAAAAAGGTACACATTTTTGGATCTATGTCTGGAGTCGCCGCAACTTTATCTGGAAAGGTGGGACGCGGACACTCGGCCTTCAGGCGGGCTTGCACCTCCTTGTCAAGAGGCTGTCGAATCTTACTAGCCACATATTCGGCCACCTTCTGCTCCGGCCACCACTCTGATGATGATAGATTACCCTGGGGTCAAACATGTCTGAACCGGAGTCATCCTGCTCCTGCAGATCTGGCATAGTGGCCCCAGGGCCGACCGGAGTCCTGTTTCTCCGCAGAGGAGGAAGCCCCTTCAGAGTCCCCTGCGATGTGTTTGGGTGACCCTGCATCAGGGTCCAATATATGGTGAAGCTCTTCACCAGTCACTCCGGGTTGAGTTCCCTCCTGGCAGGGTGGGCGCTTATGCGCATGCACACTCTTACAAAAGGCATTGGCAAGGAGCTCAAAGTCTTCTAGGTGCCCCCGCGTCAGGCTTGTGCGATTTCTTAGGAGCTGTGACATTCGTAGTCTTTAGTCCAGCCCCCGATTTCTGAGGAGCTGTGACATTTGTAGTCTTTAGTCCAGCCCCCGTCCCACCAGTCTTGCCAGTCCCCTTGGAAACCTGTTCCGCCTGTTGTGCCACACTCTCTTTAATAGGGGCCAGGGCCTGGGCTATAGGGACATGTTAGGGAAAAAATCAATGTCCTGGATGGGCTGCTTCGTGGGACTCAAGAGGAAAATTCTGACAGAAGAACACCCTATAAAAAAAATAAGAAGGGCTGCCCCCCACACGCTCCTGTCACCAAACCAACAAAATAAGGGACCAAAAGGTCTCTAAATGCGCTCCGAAGGTTGCGTGTTGTTCCCTAGGGGGAAAGCAGTCTTACTGCAACGCGGTGGTCCTTCAACTGCAAAGCGGTATTTTTGTGTGGGTTGGAGCGGTTAAAAATTAACCTTGGGTCGCGAAAACCTCTGTTGCACCGAAATTCTAACTGTTGAGCGCTACCGCGACTCGAGCGTTAGAAAAACGTGGTGTGGAACAAGCGGCGCGAACGATCACCCTCTAGAGGAGCCAAAGCGTCACTGCGTATCGAATCAGCGCTCTGCAAACCAAAAAAATGCACATGCGGTGAGTGTCCCTAGTAACGAAAAAAAATACACACAATCCTCCAAAGTTAATACAAATCAACGTGCAGAACAGTTTTTACAGACAATCGCTAAAAATACAAAAGTACTCAAGAGGCAGTAAGGGCAAGAATTAACTGACACTGGAGCAGTGAAGAAAGAGGGCGGACGACGGCGGCAAGGGACATTTATACATATTGTCAGAATGAACGATGATTAGACATTGGTTACCATGGGAACATCCTTATGGGTGTTGTAGTTTCTTCGTGTTTTTTTTTTGTTGTTGAACTTTGAACCTGCTGTTGAATAAAGAGTGAAGAAAGATGTGCGTAATTCTCGCCTCCGGTCCTGACATAGAACTGAAACTTTCCTCCATAGTAGCTAGGAAGTTTCTCATTTTTGGCAGGAGGCAGCTATACTAAAGCCATATTTCACTTTAAAAATCGAGTCTCCCGTCTATTTAGTGACATTGGTTGCCACCTAACCAGCATTTTACCAGCTTTGCTGTCATTTGCATACAAAAACTAAAAATAATTAAATGTTGGTATATTCCCCCTTAGAATAACAAACCGACAGCCAAACATACAGGATGAAAAAAAGCCAAAACTGTATAATGCTGTCTAAATTGTGTGCATACATTTTTAAACAAATAGAGACAAAAAAAGTGTTGTACAAAATAACACGTAGTTCATCCACAATGCAGATGAGTTTATACAACAACAAAAAAGGCGCTGATTTCCTCACTCTTCCCTTCCATCCCCGCCCCTGAAATTTGTCGCCACCAAACTGGAACCTCCACTGTTCCAAAATGGCTACCTCATCCTTTAGTCCTCTTTTCATTTCTCTGCCCTATGCTCCCCGCGATTGTTGCAACGGGCTCCCTGCTGCCAATGAGAAGGCGGGGCTCCGGAAAGGAACAGGAAGTGAGCGTTGCCAAGAAAGAGCATCGAGACAGAGCCTTAGTAACGGGAGGTGGAGGAGGCCCAGAGCGAGTGGAGGCTGTACGACCGGTGAGCTGAGAAAAGGGGTGGCAGGGAGAAGGTGGGTGGCAGGGAGAAGGTGTCTTTCTGGAGAATAGTTGTATATAATCAAGTGTGTATTCGGCATGGACCTACCTTTGCAGAGCCCTGAAACCGCGAGGTCTTGGAGTATTCCTGCTAGGATAAATTACGGAAGAGTGTTCGTGCGCCCCTGGGGACCTCAGAGGTTGCTATGCAGGCGAGGATTGTAGATTTATTTTGAGGTTTCCTTGTGGTTAGGGCGTTTGTGGCTTTCCGTTACTTAGTGTGTGTTCATAGTGGGAAGGAGGGTGTCGTGGGGGGTGAGTGAATCAGTTTCTACGCTATGTGTAACCTATTCTTGTTGAGGTCTAAGAGTTATTGTATCCTGCACCCTGTTGGTTTCCCTGGAGTAGGTGCTCTGGGTTCTCGCAAAGTGTTTGAAGGAGACTTTTAAGTGGGCGCCTCTGTTGAGAATCACTGCGGATGTTTTAAATTGGGATTTCATTGTTGGCAGGTGATCCTGGTGTGGCAACTTTGAAGGTGACATTGGGCTGGGGCGTCCTAGGCACAAACCATGCATAAACATTTGTTGTGAGAGGATGCTTTATTTAGAGTTCCCTGGGTGAGGATGGGGACCTGAGTGTAAGCTGAAATCAATGGGGGTCCTTCGAGGGAAGAGGTTTTGGATTGCGATCTCTTTAGGACAGTGAGCAGTGTTGATGGCCCACTGTAGCCTTGGCTCTGGATTTGGAGTTATTGAAAGCGGAGGGAGGGGGCTAATTGGAAGGGATCCCTTCCAGAGAGTGGGCACATGGTGATGGTGGCTCTATGGTTAGGTTACAGTTACCTGAAAGAGGAAGACGTTTGTGTGGTTGATTCCTTGTAGTCCTAGCTCTGGGTTGGTGATTTTAAGGGTAAGGGTTGTTGGTTGGTAAGGGTTTGGAGTGGATGTATTTAAAGCGGGGTCCTACTGAGAGTGGGCAACTGAAGGTGTTGGTTGCAGGAGGTGGCGATCTAGGCAGGGGAAAGCGGTGGAAGGGACGTATCAGGTGTACCTCATACGTGGTTGACTTTATTCCATCTGTGACATCCTTTCAAAAGCACGTACATGGCAAGGAACCTTGTTCATATAAACTGCCTCAGATAAGGTAGAGAGCACCGTAGTCATAGCATCATTTGAGTAGGTTGTGCATGTTGGCTTCTTTAGGAAGCACAGTGACTGCGCCTTTGCTTTCCAAGGGTATGCTTTCTTCCTTGGGTGTGGAGTTGTTTTCTCCTTTGCTTGGCTATCCTGCCACTATGTTGTTGCCAGTGCTTTATTTATTTAAAAAAAAAAAGTGCCAGGGCCCTCGTCAATAAGCCTCTGCCGCTTTCACCACCTATCGCACTGCCTCTGCCTGTGCTGTAAATGAGAGCACCAACACAGTCACTATCCATCACATCCTACTAGTGTGACAATTCAGACTATTCCAGGCCCCAGAGTTATAAGAATGACTTAGGCAACAAGTATTAGTCATTTTAATGTATACTGAATGAATAAACAACCGTTATGTTTGTTTCTAATTCAGGCCAATACCGCCACCAAGTGGCATACCTAGAAACCACAGTCTCAAATTAGGCACTGGTTGTTGCACAAGGAAATGTATGGTTCACCAATCTGTAAGGGAGAATTAGATACTATGCTCTTGGGGGTTGGATGGGTATTATTTGGCTTAATATCGTAGAAGCCTGTAACTGAAGAAAGAAGTAGCAATCAACAAATAATCAAACGTTATACTACAGGGTAGGTTATAAATCTAAATGGTGAGCCAAAACCTTGGCCAAAATGAACAGCAGCGCTTCAGGGCCACACAAGTTGTAGCAACGATCTAAATAAATACCAAATACAACTCAACATAAAGCTTGAGTGAAAAACTAACCTTAACATTTGGGGCTTTCCTTAAAACAAAATTCACATTCTAGTGGTACACAAATGCCCAAACTAAGGTGCACAATCTACTGGGCATGATTATTAAAAGTAGAATATAACCCTTAGAAGGTTAGAGCATGCAAGTTAGAATTTCAATATTTATGGGAATTCTCAGACATGTAGAAAAACAAGACTGTCCATTTCTGCGTAGTCTGAGAGGCACACACAAGTACATTATGTTAAATTGGGTATATCACTTAATAAAAAATATAAGCATGAGATTCGGGGTGTGTGTGTTTCCTTTCATGGTGTACCTGTTTCCTGATAATCCTTTTCTTCCCTGTCCTAAGTTGTTCTTTGCACCACCCCTCTTACTTTTAACATGAGAAGTGATTTTCATATGCAGACATCAACTGGAGCCAAATGTAAAATGCAATTTGAACCTTTTGCCTTCTTCCTCCTATTTTTCTGACCTGTTTCTGTTGGCTTTAGGACTCTGGGCACTTTACCACTGCTGACCGGTGCTAAAGTGCAAGTCCTTCCTTTCTAAATCGTATTGGTGATTGGTTTATCCATGATTGGCATATGTGATTGGTTTGTATATGCTTGGCTTAGTAAAGTGCACTGTGTGTGTCCAGGGCCTGTAAATCAAATGCCACTAGTGGGCCTGCAACACTGTACCACCCACATGAGTAGCCCTGCAAACCTGTCTCAGACCTGCCACTAAAGTGTGTGTGTGTGTGTGTGTAGTTTTAAACTGCCATTTCGACCTGGCAAGTGCACCCACTTGCCAGGCCCAAACCTTCCCTTTTACTACATGCATGTCACCCCTAAAGTAGGCCAAAGGCAGACCTATGGCAGGGTGTATATTGTATTTAAAAGGTAGGACATGTACTCTTGTGTTTTACATGTCCTGATAATGAGATACTGCTAAATTTGTTTTGTTTTTTAACTATTGCAGGGCCTATCTCTCCCATACGGTAACATGGGCATAGCCTTGAAATATCTTTTAAGTGTAATTTCATATTGGGAGCAGATAGAGTTATCGAGTTGGGTTCTCTGAACTCACAATTTAAAAATAATTCTTTTGGTGAAGTTGGTTATTGAACTGTTTGTTAGTTTGAAAATGCCACTTTTAGAAAGTGGGCATTTTCTTGCTTTACCATTCTGTGCCTCTGCCTGTCTGCTGAATGCACGTCTGGGTCAGGATGACAGTTGGGCCATTTGTGCACTCACTCTAGGTGGTCACAAAAAGGAGCTGAGGTGTGTCCTCTATATCCGGATGGCCCATCACCAGGCTGATGGGTCTTCTTGAGCTGGAGTGGTGGTTGGAGCTGGCCCTTGCACCTGAATAGGGCTGTGTCTGTCCTCACATAAAGCAGTCTCCAACCCATGGAGTGTGTCTGGGGCTTGGGCAGGAAAAGGCACTCTCGCATGCACCACAAATACTTCTCTTTGATGTTCGTCTACTTCAAAGATGGGGATTGGTATAAGTAGTGGACACCTGACACCATATAGTTAGAATCCTTCTGGGGTGATGACATTCGGCCAAGAAGAAGAGCTGGATGCTGTAGGAGAGACTACGACTCTGCCTGTTGCTTTGTTGTGCTGGCCTGCTGCTTGCTGCTTCTGTCCTGGAAGTGAAAGGAATGGACTTTGGTTTCTACATTTTGCTTCCAAAGGTTTTCCAAGGGCTTGGGTTGAGCTTGCCTCCTGTTAGGAAGTGTTAGGGACATCAACAACTTCACTTGCCAAGTGATGCCAAATCCAGTTCCTGGGCCCTTGGGAGTGAGTTCTGGTGCAACAAGGAAGAAACTAGTGCATCGATGTCCAGAATGACTACAGGGTCGGTGCCACTCTCTGACTCTGCGTCGCTGCCTGCACCGGGACTGTGTTCCCTGCTGAGTGCACTGACCCTGACCTCCACCACATGCCCAATGCTGCTGCTGCACTTTCGAAGTCCCACCAAAGCGTGAGTCCAGAGCACCATGTCACAAACGTCCATGGCACCCAGCTCTGCCGCAGCACCTGTGGCCCGTGGTGTGATCGCAACACTACAAATCAACCCCTCTCATCTTGAGCTGCTGGATCGATCACCCCTCCCTTGTTGTAAGGAACTGCCACCAATACCGCATCACCTCCCCTGCAACTGTAAGGAACCAACACCTTACCTCCCTTGGCTAGCATTAAGGAACCAACACCTCACCTCCCCAGTGGCAGCAAGAAACCACTGCTGCGCCAGCTCTAGCGACGCTTAACCTCCCCACCTCTGTGCAACATCTTTGTTTGCTCATTGATTTCCATAGTTCTGTAACCGGGGTCCATGCGACACTGTGACCAGCCCGCACTCCCTCGCAAGTGGTGTCAAACTGTTGGAGACAACTCCGCCAAGGCGTCTTGATAGCCCCAGTTGGAGCTATTGTGTTTCTAAGTGCTATAATACATCTAGGGCCAGATGTAGCAAACGTTTAGCGTCTCGCAAACGGCAAAATTTGCCGTTTGCGACTCGCTAAACGCGTTTGCCAATGCAGAAATGCATATTGCGAGTCGTTACCGACTCGCAATATGCATTTCCGACTCGCAAATAGGAAGGGGTGTTCCCTTCCTATTTGCGAGTCGCAGTGGGATGCAATACCATTTGCGACCGCATACGCGGTCGCAAATGGCATCGCAGTTACCATCCACTTCAAGTGGATGGTAACCCACTCGCAAATTGGAAGGGGTCCCCATGGGACCCCTTCCAGTTTGTGACTGGACCCAAAAATATTTTTTCAGGGCAGGGAGTGGTCCAAGGGACCACTCCCTGCACTGAAAAAATACCGAAACTAAAGGTTTCGGTTTTTTTTTTAAGTGCAGCTCGTTTTCCTGCAAGGAAAACGGGCTACACTTAAAAAAAAAAACTGCTTTATTTAAAAGCAGGTCACGAACATGGAGGTCTGCTGACGTCAGCAGGCCTCCATGTTAGCGAGTGCCTATACTCGCTATGGGGCCGCAATTTGCGACCCACCTCATGAATATTCATGAGGTGGGTCATTGCGACCCCATAGCGAGTTGCAGTCGGTGTCTGAGACACCGTACTGCATAGCAATTTGCGACTTGCAAATTGCGAGTCGCAGGGACTCGCAATTTGCAAGTCGCAAATTGCCGATTTGCTACATCTGGCCCCTAATGTTTAAAATATTGTATCTTTACTTGTGAATGTGGGATTTTTGTCATTTTGGTCTTTTACACAGGTAAATATTGGCTATTTTTATAAACTAGTGTGGAGTACTTTTGTGGTGTTTTCAGGGTGTGCCTGTGTACACACACACACAAATACTTTACACATTGCTTCTGAGTTAAGCCTGACTGCTCATGCCAAGCTACCAAGGGAGTGAGCAGGGTTTATCTTAGCTGTGTGGCTTCCTTACTGTGACTAGAGTGAGGGTCCCTACTTAGACAGGATGCAAACCACTGCCAACTAGAGACCCCATTTATAACATGGTGCATTGCAACAATAGGGGCTGACAGGAAAGTGTTGGGGGGCAGAAACCAGTTATTTTTCACACCCCACTGACTTACCTGACATTTACTTCTCACCCATCTGCTGAGAACTGGTTGGCGGCAGCAAATAGATGGTTGAGTACCAATTACACCTTCGTAGAGGAGAAAGGATAGGATTGAGAAAAAATCTAATCGCCCACAGCTCAGACATAATGCTTGACACGTTTACGACTTATGCTGACTGACCCTCTTAGGCCTTTGGAATTCCATTTTTTACTTACATATATTGTCACACACCTGTATAATCATCATCTTAAGACATTTATTCGATGCAAAATTACGCCTGGCACACCACACCACAACCACATATAGGAAAGGGTATGTAAAAGAGCCTATTCCTCCACCTTTACAGAGCAGGCCCATGTTATAAAGCTGTACCATTACAGAAAGTACCTAGATCTGCATAGCCCAAGGGATAGGGTGGTATAGAATAACCTATTTAACTCTATTGTTAGTTTTCTACTTTTATATTGCAGAAGAAAAAAGAAAGTAAACAGCATGGATAGCATATACTGCTAAATATATTTTTATACTGTAAACCGTACTACATGAGTCGGCTTGCTGACATCAGACTCATACGTGTACTGTACACAATACTGTTATCAAATGCTAATAAAAATATTTGAAAAACGAAGTTGATTATTTCTGTAGTGCGTTCTACATATTGAACCATCTCTTAGTGCCTTAATATTGGCGGGTTTTGTTAATGAACAAATGTGCGTTGTTTCTTTGGCAGAATGGTGAAAGACTGAGAACGCACTCTGCGATTCAAGTCAATAACCTACAGGTCAACCGCAGTTATCTGCTGCTTGAGTTCTAATCCACTGATTTATCTTACAAGCATCTTTTTTGCACTGTTTTTCCCAGCATGCCCCATTTCTTTCGTTGTCCACAAGGCACATCTGTCTGACATACTGTAAAAATGCTGTTCTTTCCAATGTTAGCTTTTTTTTCTTCTTGTAAGTTTTTTTTTCCTCTCTTTCTCTGTCACAGGTCTCCAATTCACAAACCTCTGCTTCCTTTCTTCTTAAAGGTCGTAGCTGGACATGGCTGATACAGGGGAAAGCAAGAGGGACGAGGCTGACTATAAGCGTTTGCACAGCTTCCCGCTAATTCGGGTAATTTGGAGTGAGGGTGAATGGTCCATCCTGACTGTGAGTGTGGTTGTGCACGACAGAAGGATATTTAAATGGATGTGAGTCGAGGAAAAAACCTTTTTGGTTCTGTACGTGTATCTAGGTGGTTGTCACACTCAGTTTCATGGCTCTGTGTGTCTGACTGGTTGGCTGGCTGTAACTCGGGAGCCTTTGTGAGTGTGTATATGACTAGATTTATACAGTATTCTAGATAACATTTTACTCTCAATCGTTGCCACACTTTGCCAAACAACTCAGTCCGTGTTGACTGTTATTGTAGATGGCAGATTATTGTGTGTGACAGATGCACAGTTGTGAGGTGGAACCTGTGTGGGTTTGGCAGCTACCCGTGTCCTTTTCTTAGTCTCTGCCTCTCAACTTGCACAGGACATGCCAGGGGGCATGCAAGTGGAGACCGTCAGGCTATGTGTCACCTTCCATGGTTTTGTGTGTGTTTGGTGAATTGTGCACAATGGACAGCGACCTCGGTCTCCTAACCTCTCCTTTGCCTCTTTTCTTTCAGCATACAGACATGCCGGAGGAGATGCGTGTGGAAACAATGGAGCTGTGTGTCACAGCCTGTGAAAAGTTTGCCACCAACAACGAGGTATGATCTTCATCTACCCCTTCACTATCATCAAAATGCCACCGGGATTGTCAAGATGTGTGCCATTTCTGATTGCTGTGGTTATATGCCCTGGTCTTGGTCCTTCTATTTTCCAGCCCGATTCCAGACACAATATGGAGTACCAGTATATTGTGGTGCATTTTTATTGTAGGCAAAATATCACCTACAAAAATACAGTATTTTCAGTCTCTGCCATGTATTTTACCAAAATATCTATCCGTATATCGTTTGTCAAAATATTGTTTTCTATATATGTAGGAAAGTACCATCTTGCCTGGCATGTTACCCCCATATTTCACTGTATATATGTTGTTTTAGTCTATGTGTCACTGGGACCCTGCCAGGCAGGGCCCCAGTGCTCATAAGTATGTGCCCTGTATGTGTTCCCTGTGTGATGCCTAACTGTCTCACTGAGGCTCTGCTAACCAGAACCTCAGTGGTTATGCTCTCTCTGCTTTCCAGATTTGTCACTAACAGACTAGTGACTAAATTTACCAATTAACATTGGCATACTGGTACACCCATATAATTCCCTTGTATATGGTACTGAGGTACCCAGGGTATTGGGGTTCCAGGAGATCCCTATGGGCTGCAGCATTTCTTTTGCCACCCATAGGGAGCTCTGACAATTCTTACACAGGCCTGCCAATGCAGCCTGCGTGAAATAACGTCCATGTTATTTCACAGCTATTTACCACTGCACATAAGTAACTTATAAGTCACCTATATGTCTAACCTTCACCTAGTGAAGGTTGGGTGCCAAGTTACTTAGTGTGTGGGCACCCTGGCACTAGCCAAGGTGCCCCCACATCATTCAGGGCAAATTCCCCTGACTTTGTGAGTGCGGGAACACCATTACATGTGTGCACTATACATAGGTCACTACCTATGTATAGCGTCACAATGGTAACTCCGAACATGGCCATGTGACATGTCTAAGATCATGGAATTGTCACCCCAATACCATTCTGGTATTGGGGGTGACAATTCCATGATCCCCCCCGGTTCTCTAGCACAGAACCCGGGTACTGCCAAACTGCCTTTCCTGGGTCTCCACTCCAGCTGCTACTGCTGCCAACCCCTCAGACAGGTTTCTGCCCTCCTGGGGTCCAGGCAGCCCTTGCCCAGGAAGGCAGAACAAAGGATTTGCTCTGAGAGTGGGTGTTACAACCTCACCCTTTGGAAATAGGTGTGAAGGGCTGGGGAGGAGTAGCCTCCCCCAGCCTCTGGAAATGCTTTGATGGGCACAGATGGTGCCCATCTCTGCATAAGCCAGTCTACACCAGTTCAGGGATCCCCCAGCCCTGCTCTGGTGCGAAACTGGACAAAGGAAAGGGGAGTGACCACTCCCCTGACCAGTACCTCCCAGGGGAGGTGCCCAGAGCTCCTCCAGTGTGTCCCAGACCTCTGCCATCTTGGAAACAGAGGTGTTGGGGGCACACTGGACTGCTCTGAGTGGCCAGTGCCAGCAGGTGACGTCAGAGGCTCCTTCTGATAGGCTCTTACCTCTCTTGGTAGCCAATCCTTCTTCCTTGGTAGCCAAACCTCCTTTTCTGGCTATTTAGGGTCTCTGCTTTGGGGAATTCTTCAGATAACGAATGCAAGAGCTCACCAGAGTTCCTCTGCATCTCCCTCTTCACCTTCTACCAAAGGATCGACCGCTGACTGCTCCAGGACTCCTGCAAAACCGCAACAAAGTAGCAAGACGACTACCAGCAACATTGTAGCGCCTAATCCTGTCGGCTTTCTCGACTGTTTCCAGGTAGTGCATGCTCTGGGGGTAGCCTGCCTTCACCTTGCACCTGAAGCTCCGAAGAAATCTCCAGTGGGTCGACGGAATCTTCCCCCTGCTAACGCAGGCACCAAAAGACTGCATCACTGGTCCTCTGGGTCCCCTCTCATCCTGACGAGCGTGGTCCCTGGAACACAGCAACTCTGTCCAAGTGACTCCCACAGTCCAGTGACTCTTCAGTCCAAGTTTGGTGGAGGTAAGTCCTTGCCTCCCCACGCTAGACTGCAAAGCTGTGTACCTCGTGATTTGCAGCTGCTCTGGCTCCTGTGCACTCTTCCAGGATTTCCTTCATGCACAGCCTAGCCTGGGTCTCCAGCACTCCGTCCTGCAGTGCACAACCTTCTGAGTTGTCCTCCGGCGTCGTGGGACTCCCTTTTGTGACTTTGTGTGGACTCCGGTTCACTTTTCTTCTAAGTGCCTGTTGGGGTACTTCTGCGGGAGCTGTCTGCTTCTGTGAGGGCTCTCTGAGTTGCTGAGCGCTCCCTCTGTCTCCTCCTCCAAGTGGTGACATCCTGGTCCCTCCTGGGCCCCTGCAGCACCCAAAAACCTCTACTGCGACCCTTGCAGCTAGCAAGGCTTGTTTGCGGTCTTTCTGTGTGGGAACACCTCTGCAAGCTTCATCGCGACGTGGGACATCTGTCTTCCAAAGGAGAAGTTCCTAGTTCTCTTCTTTCTTGCAGAACTCCAAGCTTCTTCCAACCGGTGGCAGCTTCCTTGCAACTTCAGCTGGCATTTCCTGGGCTCCTGCCCCCTCTCTGTAGGAGGCTGGACTGGCTTGTAGTGAGTACCAAGGGGTACTTGCACCTTGCACCAGGCCCAGTTATCCCTTATTAGTGTATAGGGTGTCTAGCAGCTTATGCTGATAGATAATGGTAGCTTAGCAGAGCAGCTTAGGCTGAACTAGGAGACGTGTGAAGCTACTACAGTACCACTTAGTGTCATATGCACAATATCATAAGAAAACACAATACACAGTTATACTAAAAATAAAGGTACTTTATTTTTATGACAATATGCCAAAGTATCTTAGAGTGTACCCTCAGTGAGAGGATAGGAAATATACACAAGATATATATACACAATAGCAAAAATATGCAGTATAGTCTTAGAAAACAGTGCAAACAATGTATAGTTACAATAGGATGCAATGGGGAAACATAGGGATAGGGGCAACACAAACCATATACTCCAAAAGTGGAATGCGAACCACGAATGGACCCCAAACCTATGTGACCTTGTAGAGGGTCGCTGGGACTATTAGAAAATAGTGAGAGTTAGCAAAATAACCCTCCCCAAGACCCTGAAAAGTGAGTGCAAAGTGCACTAAAGTTCCCCTAAGGACAAAATAGTCGTGTTAGAGGGAGAATGCAAGGAAAACACAAATCAGCAATGCAACAACGATGGATTCCTGTCTGGGGGTACCTGTGGAACAAGGGGACCAAGTCCAAAAGTCACAAGCAGCTCGGAGATGGGCAGATGCCCAAGAAATGCCAGCGGTTGGTGCAAAGAAGCTCTTACTAGGCTGAAGAACTGTGAATACTGCAGGAACGACAAGGGCTAGAGACTTCCCCTTTGGAGGATGGATCCTCCACGCCTTGGAAAGTCGTGCAGAAGTGTTTTCCCGCCGGATGGACGCAAACAAGCCTTGCTACACGCAAATCGTGCGTTTGGCGTTTTTTGGACGCTGCTGGGGCCCAGGAGGGACCAGGAGGTCGCAAATTGGACCTGCAGAGAGAGGGGACGTCGAGCAAGACAAAGAGCCCTCACTGAAGCAGGTAGCACCCAGCGAAGTGCCAGAAACAGGCACTACGAGGATGCGTGAAACGGTGCTCGCCGAAGTTGCACAAAGGAGTCCCACGTCGCCGGAGACCAACTTAGAAAGTCGTGCAATGCAGGTTAGAGTGCCGTGGACCCAGGCTTGGCTGTGCACGAAGGATTTCCGCCGGAAGTGCACAGGGGCCGGAGTAGCTTGCAAAGTCGCGGTTCCCAGCAATGCAGCCCAGCGAGGTGAGGCAAGGACTTACCTCCACCAAACTTGGGCTGAAGAGTCACTGGACTGTGGGGGTCACTTGGACGGTGTCGCTGGATTCGAGGGACCTCGCTCGTCGTGCTGAGAGGAGACCCAAGGGACCGCAGATGCAGCTTTTTGGTGCCTGCGGTTGCAGGGGGAAGATTCCGTCGACCCACGGGAGATTTCTTCGGAGCTTCTGGTGCAGAGAGGAGGCAGGCTACCCCCACAGCATGCACAAGCAGGAAAACAGTCGAGAAGGCGGCAGGATCAGCGTTACAGAGTTGCAGTAGTCGTCTTTGCTACTATGTTGCAGGTTTGCAGGCTTCCAGCGCGGTCAGCGGTCGATTCCTTATCAGAAGGTGAAGAGGGAGATGCAGAGGAACTCGGCTGAGCTCATGCATTCGTTATCTAAAGTTTCCCCAGAGACAGAGACCCTAAATAGCCAGAAAAGAGGGTTTGGCTACCTAGGAGAGAGGAAAGGCTACTAACACCTGAAGGAGCCTATCAGCAGGAGTCTCTGACGTCACCTGGTGGCACTGGCCACTCAGAGCAGTCCAGTGTGCCAGCAGCACCTCTGTTTCCAAGATGGCAGAGGTCTGGAGCACACTGGAGGAGCTCTGGACACCTCCCAGGGGAGGTGCAGGTCAGGGGAGTGGTCACTCCCCTTTCCTTTGTCCAGTTTCGCGCCAGAGCAGGGGCTAAGGGGTCCCTGAACCGGTGTAGACTGGCTTATGCAGAATTGGGCACATCTGTGCCCAACAAAGCATTTCCAGAGGCTGGGGGAGGCTACTCCTCCCCTGCCTTCACACCATTTTCCAAAGGGAGAGGGTGTCACACCCTCTCTCAGAGGAAGTTCTTTGTTCTGCCATCCTGGGCCAGGCCTGGCTGGACCCCAGGAGGGCAGCTGCCTGTCTGAGGGGTTGGCAGCAGCAGCAGCTGCAGTGAAACCCCAGGAAGGGCAGTCTGGCAGTACCAGGGTCTGTGCTACAGACCACTGGGATCATGGAATTGTGCCAACTATGCCAGGATGGCATAGAGGGGGCAATTCCATGATCATAGACATGTTACATGGCCATATTCGGAGTTACCATGGTGAAGCTACATATAGGTAGTGACCTATATGTAGTGCACGCGTGTAATGGTGTCCCCGCACTCACAAAGTTCAGTGAATTGGCTCTGAACAATGTGGGGGCACCTTGGCTAGTGCCAGGGTGCCCTCACACTAAGTAACTTTGCACCTAACCTTTACCAGGTAAAGGTTAGACATATAGGTGACTTATAAGTTACTTAAGTGCAGTGTAAAATGGCTGTGAAATAACGTGGACGTTATTTCACTCAGGCTGCAGTGGCAGGCCTGTGTAAGAATTGTCAGAGCTCCCTATGGGTGGCAAAAGAAATGCTGCAGCCCATAGGGATCTCCTGGAACCCCAATACCCTGGGTACCTCAGTACCATATACTAGGGAATTATAAGGGTGTTCCAGTAAGCCAATGTAAATTGGTAAAATTGGTCACTAGCCTGTTAGTGACAATTTGAAAGTAATGAGAGAGCATAACCACTGAGGTTCTGGTTAGCAGAGCCTCAGTGAGACAGTTAGGTACCACACAGGGAACATATACATGCACACCTATGAGCACTGGGGCCCTGTGTGACAGGGTCCCAGTGACACATACATATAGGCCACAAACCTATGAGCACTGGGGTCCTGACCAGCAGGATCCCAGTGACACATAACAACCATACTGAAAACCTAGTGTTTTCACTATGAGCACTGAGGCCTGGCTATCAGGATCCCAGTGAGACAGTGAAAACAGTGACAAACATCCTGACATACACTCACAAACAGGCCAAAAGTGGGGGTAACAAGGCTAGAAAGAGGCTACCTTCTCACACAACCCCCCCCCCAAACGAAGGACAATAAGGCTAACCTTGGCCAGTTGAGACTTTATTGTCTAAGTGGTGATAAGTAGAGAGTAGCTCTGCAATAGACTGGTTACTCCCTTTATCATCCACTATATGGTTACTTCCCTGTGGGGATGTAAACCACCCTGTTTGAAGTTTTTTAGCTAACCAACAATGTGAAGATGTATTTTCAGAGTTTCTATCAGTAAGTTTTAGTTTAGAGCAGTGGGAATTATCCACTGAACCTATTTGTAATGATGGAAATGCCAGACAGGGATGCTGTCTCAGTAAAGCCATAGCTGGACAAAAACTTTGTCCATTTGGCTGGAAGAGAGAACAGGGATGCTGTTTCTCTTGAGTTGGAGCAGGGCAGGGATGCTGTCCTATGAGCTCCACACTAGGGCAGGGATGCTGTCCTAAGTGTTGTGAGGCAGTACAGGGTTTCTGCACTAAAGTTTCTCTGGGAGGGTTGGAGGGATGCTCCATGTTAACTAAAATGGTGCTCTTTTTGTCACCAATGTTAGTTATCCCACAGAGAGGTACTTCTACCTCAGGGAGTCCAGCTATGCCAGCTGATGATTCCCTTGGAACAGGTGCCACCCCAGGAGAGGTTTCTCCCACCACAGGAATAGTATCCTGAATGGTAGGGTGGTTAGGGGATACTGTGATACCCTTTTTACCTGTTGATGGAGAGGGATCCTGAGTTTTCAGGCCTTCTCTCCTTTGCTTTTTCATTTCACTTGAAATGAGAGGGAACAATTCCTCAGGGATGCCCAGCATGGCTGCATGGGCATAAAACTCTACATCAGCCCAACCTGAGGCCTCTAGGTCATTACCTAAGAGACAGTCTACAGGTAAGCTAGGTGATACCACCACCTGCTTAGGGCCAGTAACTCCACCCCAACTAAACTGAATTATAGCTAAGGGAAGAAACTTAGTGGAGTTATGGACATCAATAATCTTATACTGTTGTCCAATGATGTGTTGTTCAGGAGGCACTAGGTTTTCAGTCACCAAAGTGAAACTGGCACCTGTGTCCCTGTAGGCCAAGGCCTCAACACCATTTATTGAAACTGTCTGCCTGTACTTATCCATTGTAAGGGGACAAGCAGCCAGTGTGGCAAGGCCAATGCCACTAGGTGTGACAGAAACTGTCTTGGGACTGATTACATCAGTTTCCACTATGGACCCATAAGTGAACCCAACTACACCCTTTGCTTGACTGTTGCCAGCAGTCCCACCACTAGTACCACTACTGCTAGGGGCACTAGAGCTTGATGTATTAGTGGTGGTAGGCTCAGGGGGTTTACCTGGACAGGACTTATCCCCTGGCCTATGGCCTCTGTTTTTACACACAAAGCACCAAGGCTTTTTAATGTGTGCAGGTTGGGAAGAAGAGGAAGAATTTGTTTTATCCCCACCCTCTGAAGAGTGTTTAAGATTTGAAGTGGGATCTTTGGTTTTACCCTTATCCCCATGCTTATCTTGAGATTTTTCACCATCTTTCTTCTTATTGCCATCTTTGTCACCCCCTGTATGAACTTTTCTGTTCACCCTTGTTCTGACCCATTTGTCTGCCTTCTTTCCCAATTCTTGGGGAGAGGTCAGATCAGAGTCTACCAGGTACTGGTGCAACAAATCAGACACACAATTATTAAGTATATGCTCTCTCAGGATTGTGTTATACAGGCTTTCATAATCAGTAACTTTACTGCCATGTAACCACCCCTCCAAGGCCTTCACTGCCTGGTCAATGAAATCAACCCAGTCTTGTGAAGACTCCTTTTTGGTCTCTCTGAACTTTATCCTGTACTGTTCAGTGGTTAAGCCATAACCATCCAGGAGTGCATTCTTAAGAACTTGGAAATTGTTAGCATCATTTTCTTTTACAGTAAGGAGCCTATCCCTACCTTTTCCAGTAAATGATAGCCATAGGATAGCAGCCCACTGCTTTTGAGGGACATCCTGTACAGCACAGGCCCTCTCAAGTGCAGCAAACCACTTGTTAATGTCATCCCCCTCCTTGTAAGGGGGAACTATCTTATGCAGATTCCTGGAATCATGCTCTTTTGCAGGATGACTATGGGGAATACTGCTGCTGCCACCATGGGTATCTAAACCCATCTTCTGTCTTTCCCTCTCTATTTCTAAAGACTGTCTATCCAAATCCAGCTGTTGCTTCTTGAGCTTCAGTCTGGTTTGCTCCACTCTCAATCTATTGAGCTCCCTTTCTAACAATCTGTCATCAGGGTGGGTGGGAGGGACATTTCTAGATACAGAGGTATGATGGGAATGAACAGAAGGAGACCTGTCCCTTACAAGGGGCACCCTAACAGCTTGGCTACCAGCATAATGTGAGAGCACATCATCAGTATGATGTGATTCAACCTCTGTACCAACTATGCTAGACTGTCTAGTAATGGGCAGGCTGAGAAGTTTCTTTCCTGAACCTTTTCCTGGGGGAGTCCCTGGATCAGATTGAGAACCATTAGCTACTTTTTCTACAGATTGGGCACTTATGGCCTTATCCTGTACTCTAAGCATATTAATTAACAGTTCTAAGGAAGGATTCTTCCCTACACTCAAACCTCTCTCTATGCAGAGACTCCTTGCTCCTTTCCAGCTAAGGTGATCATATGCAAGTTTGGACAGTTCAACTTTTTGGCCTGTGCCAGACATTTTTTAGAGAGAGTTAAAGTGATAGCAAAAGAGAAAAAAGTTTTCAGAACTTTTTGGAAAGACAGAAAAAACTTTTTAAACTTTTAAGAACTTTTTGAAAGTTTAGAAGTACTTTTCAGCACTTAGAAAAGAGTGAAAAGAGGAAATGCAAAACTTTTTGGCTATGTGTATATACACTGACCTTGTTTTGTATATTTTTCTCTTATGAAAAGTACAATGACAAGAGTGGTAAGTAGTCTCAAAGCACTTATCCCACCGCTGCACAACCAATGTAGGAGGCTGGACTGGCTTGTAGTGAGTACCAAGGGGTACTTGCACCTTGCACCAGGCCCAGTTATCCCTTATTAGTGTATAGGGTGTCTAGCAGCTTATGCTGATAGATAATGGTAGCTTAGCAGAGCAGCTTAGGCTGAACTAGGAGACGTGTGAAGCTACTACAGTACCACTTAGTGTCATATGCACAATATCATAAGAAAACACAATACACAGTTATACTAAAAATAAAGGTACTTTATTTTTATGACAATATGCCAAAGTATCTTAGAGTGTACCCTCAGTGAGAGGATAGGAAATATACACAAGATATATATACACAATAGCAAAAATATGCAGTATAGTCTTAGAAAACAGTGCAAACAATGTATAGTTACAATAGGATGCAATGGGGAAACATAGGGATAGGGGCAACACAAACCATATACTCCAAAAGTGGAATGCGAACCACGAATGGACCCCAAACCTATGTGACCTTGTAGAGGGTCGCTGGGACTATTAGAAAATAGTGAGAGTTAGCAAAATAACCCTCCCCAAGACCCTGAAAAGTGAGTGCAAAGTGCACTAAAGTTCCCCTAAGGACAAAATAGTCGTGTTAGAGGGAGAATGCAAGGAAAACACAAATCAGCAATGCAACAACGATGGATTCCTGTCTGGGGGTACCTGTGGAACAAGGGGACCAAGTCCAAAAGTCACAAGCAGCTCGGAGATGGGCAGATGCCCAAGAAATGCCAGCGGTTGGTGCAAAGAAGCTCTTACTAGGCTGAAGAACTGTGAATACTGCAGGAACGACAAGGGCTAGAGACTTCCCCTTTGGAGGATGGATCCTCCACGCCTTGGAAAGTCGTGCAGAAGTGTTTTCCCGCCGGATGGACGCAAACAAGCCTTGCTACACGCAAATCGTGCGTTTGGCGTTTTTTGGACGCTGCTGGGGCCCAGGAGGGACCAGGAGGTCGCAAATTGGACCTGCAGAGAGAGGGGACGTCGAGCAAGACAAAGAGCCCTCACTGAAGCAGGTAGCACCCAGCGAAGTGCCAGAAACAGGCACTACGAGGATGCGTGAAACGGTGCTCGCCGAAGTTGCACAAAGGAGTCCCACGTCGCCGGAGACCAACTTAGAAAGTCGTGCAATGCAGGTTAGAGTGCCGTGGACCCAGGCTTGGCTGTGCACGAAGGATTTCCGCCGGAAGTGCACAGGGGCCGGAGTAGCTTGCAAAGTCGCGGTTCCCAGCAATGCAGCCCAGCGAGGTGAGGCAAGGACTTACCTCCACCAAACTTGGGCTGAAGAGTCACTGGACTGTGGGGGTCACTTGGACGGTGTCGCTGGATTCGAGGGACCTCGCTCGTCGTGCTGAGAGGAGACCCAAGGGACCGGAGATGCAGCTTTTTGGTGCCTGCGGTTGCAGGGGGAAGATTCCGTCGACCCACGGGAGATTTCTTCGGAGCTTCTGGTGCAGAGAGGAGGCAGGCTACCCCCACAGCATGCACAAGCAGGAAAACAGTCGAGAAGGCGGCAGGATCAGCGTTACAGAGTTGCAGTAGTCGTCTTTGCTACTATGTTGCAGGTTTGCAGGCTTCCAGCGCGGTCAGCGGTCGATTCCTTATCAGAAGGTGAAGAGGGAGATGCAGAGGAACTCGGCTGAGCTCATGCATTCGTTATCTAAAGTTTCCCCAGAGACAGAGACCCTAAATAGCCAGAAAAGAGGGTTTGGCTACCTAGGAGAGAGGAAAGGCTACTAACACCTGAAGGAGCCTATCAGCAGGAGTCTCTGACGTCACCTGGTGGCACTGGCCACTCAGAGCAGTCCAGTGTGCCAGCAGCACCTCTGTTTCCAAGATGGCAGAGGTCTGGAGCACACTGGAGGAGCTCTGGACACCTCCCAGGGGAGGTGCAGGTCAGGGGAGTGGTCACTCCCCTTTCCTTTGTCCAGTTTCGCGCCAGAGCAGGGGCTAAGGGGTCCCTGAACCGGTGTAGACTGGCTTATGCAGAATTGGGCACATCTGTGCCCAACAAAGCATTTCCAGAGGCTGGGGGAGGCTACTCCTCCCCTGCCTTCACACCATTTTCCAAAGGGAGAGGGTGTCACACCCTCTCTCAGAGGAAGTTCTTTGTTCTGCCATCCTGGGCCAGGCCTGGCTGGACCCCAGGAGGGCAGCTGCCTGTCTGAGGGGTTGGCAGCAGCAGCAGCTGCAGTGAAACCCCAGGAAGGGCAGTCTGGCAGTACCAGGGTCTGTGCTACAGACCACTGGGATCATGGAATTGTACCAACAATGCCAGGATGGCATAGAGGGGGCAATTCCATGATCATAGACATGTTACATGGCCATATTCGGAGTTACCATGGTGAAGCTACATATAGGTAGTGACCTATATGTAGTGCACGCGTGTAATGGTGTCCCCGCACTCACAAAGTTCAGTGAATTGGCTCTGAACAATGTGGGGGCACCTTGGCTAGTGCCAGGGTGCCCTCACACTAAGTAACTTTGCACCTAACCTTTACCAGGTAAAGGTTAGACATATAGGTGACTTATAAGTTACTTAAGTGCAGTGTAAAATGGCTGTGAAATAACGTGGACGTTATTTCACTCAGGCTGCAGTGGCAGGCCTGTGTAAGAATTGTCAGAGCTCCCTATGGGTGGCAAAAGAAATGCTGCAGCCCATAGGGATCTCCTGGAACCCCAATACCCTGGGTACCTCAGTACCATATACTAGGGAATTATAAGGGTGTTCCAGTAAGCCAATGTAAATTGGTAAAATTGGTCACTAGCCTGTTAGTGACAATTTGAAAGTAATGAGAGAGCATAACCACTGAGGTTCTGGTTAGCAGAGCCTCAGTGAGACAGTTAGGTACCACACAGGGAACATATACATGCACACCTATGAGCACTGGGGCCCTGTGTGACAGGGTCCCAGTGACACATACATATAGGCCACAAACCTATGAGCACTGGGGTCCTGACCAGCAGGATCCCAGTGACACATAACAACCATACTGAAAACCTAGTGTTTTCACTATGAGCACTGAGGCCTGGCTATCAGGATCCCAGTGAGACAGTGAAAACAGTGACAAACATCCTGACATACACTCACAAACAGGCCAAAAGTGGGGGTAACAAGGCTAGAAAGAGGCTACCTTCTCACACTCTCTACACTGTCGCGACTATTAGACTTGGTCTCCTTGTCTTACAGGTACTCAGGTCTGGAAATCCGTTGTCAGTGCACTGCTGGTGTGTGTTCTTCCTGCAGAATCCCCCTATCACGACTTCTGTGCTCTCTGGGGGTAGTAGGTGTGCTTTACTCCTACTTTTCAGGGTCTTGGGGTGGGGTATTTTTCTAACCCTCACTGTTTTCTTACAGTCCCATCGACCCTCTACAAACTCACATAGGTCTGGGGTCCATTCGTGGTTCGCATTCCACTTTTGGAGTATATGGTTTGTGTTGCCCCTATACCTATGTGTTCCTATTGCAACCTATTGTGATTCTACACTGCTCGCATTACTTTTTTTGCTATTACTTACATAATTTTGGTTTGTGTACATATAACTTGTGTATATATATTACCTTCTTACTGAGGGTACTCACTGAGATACTTTTGGCATATTGTCGTAAAAATAAAGTACCTTTATTTTTAGTAACTGTGTATTGTGTTTCCTTATGATATTGTGCATATGATATAAGTGGTATAGTAGGAGCTTTCCATGTCTCCTAGTTCAGCCTAAGCTGCTTTGCCATAGCTACCTTCTATCAGCCTAAGCTGCTAGAAACACCTCTTCTACACTAATAAGGGATAACTGGACCTGGCACAAGGTGTAAGTACCTCTGGTACCCACTACAGGCCAGGCCAGCCTCCTACAATATAAAATACCATATAGGTTTACACCAGCATTACCCACACTGTGGGTCACGACCCAATTTTTAGTGGGTCAGGTACGTCTGAGCAATAAATAACGAAGCCTTTAAATTCTGTATTTATCTTGTCACATTTACTAAGCCTCAAAGACAGAGGTGAACTCTCAAGCTATGTGTTCTGGTAAACTCCGACATATTTTAACATCCAGGACTGGTGTTTTGTCTTTGCCTGCAAAGGGAGGAGTTTTTAGAGTGAGTTATGTGACACTTGCTGGAGGAGTACAGGGAGTGTGAAAGGAGAGGCTGTTGGATGTCGGATTTCTTTCAGCAGTTAGGGAAGCAAAAACGAAGCACCTTTTTGCAATTCAGAAGTGTGCTGGAAAAAAAGATTTTATTAGGATCCAAACAAATCAAGATACTACTTGGTGGTGCACAAATGATAAATATTGACATAAACTCAATTTCCACACACATTTGTGTGCTGTGTAGTTTTATCAGTAAAACTATACATGTGTGCAAAATTGGTGGCCATTTTAATGGAAAATATGCTGTCTGTAAATGACAGTGTGCTACCAAGGTTTGTCTTTCTAAAAAGCGTGTACAACGGGCTACTAGTCACCTATCTTTGAGTGTGTAGGCATAAAGAGTTTGGGGTAAAGGTGTGGTAACAAATTACCTAGTGCAGTGCTTCACAGACTTTTTTTTAATATACCCCTTCAGTCACATGACCCCTTTGATCTTCTGTCAGTTTACAAATTTCCCTCTTTTTTTCGTTTTTTTGTTTTGCAAGCAGTTTCCAGCATGCCTTGTGATGTATTTTCCACTGGACCCTGTAATTTGCCATACAAGCACTCGTGATGTCTTTTGTGGTAAATATGCATCATGACCCCTCTTTTCTCTGCCCACAGAGTGCCGCCAAGATGATTAAGGAGACCATGGACAAGAAATTTGGCTCCTCCTGGCACGTTGTGATCGGTGAAGGCTTTGGCTTTGAGATTACGCATGAGATGAAGAACCTCCTCTACATGTTCTTTGGTGGCAGCCTGGCAGTTTGTGTGTGGAAATGTTCTTGAGTGAGGACTTCTTATTTGTCTGCCTCCTCGCCTTTCCAGACCTGCACTCTTCCAGTGTTCTAGTGACAATCTTGGTGGCAGCCATTTTAATAGTATTCTTTTGTGTTCCGTATGGTGACCACCCTTGTGTGGTGGAGAGAAGAGGAACTGAGCTCCCCAGGATACACCTGGGGGTGATTCTTATGATCATTCCAGCTAGAAGTGCCAAGTTCAGGAGGTCCCTCCCCATGTTTGCTCTGTTGACTGTCTTATGCTGGATTGTCTGACTTTTGGGTGGATCCTGAGTAGCACCCTTTTAGTAAGCCTAAAGGAAAGCTGCAGCACCTTCTACCTCTGCAAGGCCGCAGAACCCATACGCCTTCTCAAGGTACATGCAACTCCAATGAAAGTTCATAGCACCCTCATTCGTGATCGAGGGCCCACGTAAGCACACACCTGCTTGACTCTCCACCCCACTTTTTGGACCCTTCTCCAACTCTTACGCAATACTTTGTGCCAGGAATGCAGGGACTACTGCTCCCTGGTGTGAAGACCTCTGGGGTTTGAGATTCTGGGACATGCTGAAGTACCAGAGTTCAGAGTGTGGGGGAGGTGGAGGGTTGAGGAGCAGATGGGATTCTGTAGAGGCTGTTCACATAAACACGCTCCACATAGATGCGGCTTGTTCACACCTCATCTGTGGAAACGTGACTCACACCTCCTCCTCTTATGGTCTGTATATTCTGGGCTGCTCCCCTCACTTCCGTCCTTGTTGTTCTCTCTTCTCCAAGATCATCTCCCTGCTTTTCCTTCCTTAACACTTACGCTTTCCCCTCGTTCTACTTCTGTATTTGTCTACCTCTTGTCATCCACTCTGTCATTTCCTCTTGTTCCTTTCTCTGCTCATACTCATTCTTCCCTCTTTTTCTCCATTTTCACTTTGCTCTCTCTCTCTCTCTCTCCATACCTCAGTTTTCACTTTTTTCTTCATTCTCTCACACCTAAGTGTCTCTTTTTGCCATCAGACTACATTTCGTGCTCAGACCTCTCTATTACCCCAGTATCTCTAACCCTTTGTCCAAAACACCCTTATTCTTGCTAAGGTTTATTCCATATTGATCTTTTCCCTCATACTTTTCTTAGCCCCACTTCTACATACCCTTGTTCCCCCTTCATTCCTATTCTCCCTGTCCCCATCTCTCAACCGCCGCAAGTAAGTCTTTGCTGAGGTCTTTGCTATTGCAATTTTAGAAATCCCCTGAGTCAAAGAACCCATAGGTCATGAGCCATGTTTATTCAAGGAGAATAGCCAAAGCTCCTTTTTTTACTGAAGTCCAGGCTCTGTATTTTATCTCTTTTGTAAATGGCCTATTATCCTATAGAGAGGTTTCACTTCTGTATAGAATCTGTCTTCTTTTTGGTATTAAAACATGCATAATTATCTGTTCTTGTCTCTGCTTGTGGATGCTGTTCAACTTTTGTGGCTCGTTGTGATGTGCCCTACTGTCCTGATTGTGTGTACTTGGAGAATGGTGTCCATGTGCCTCCATGTCAGCAGGATACCCCATTTCCAGTCCTGGAATTTCCTTTGACAAATCATTCCTGTAGGCTGATATTTGAATCAAACAAATACTACCTATATAAAGGGCACTATTTCACAATACATTAACCAACCAAGCCAGCTACCTCCAATCAATCATTGACATTATGCTTATTTCTTACCCTGTACAGTGCTCCGCTGCCTTTTGGCTGGGTTTACGCTATAGAAATACCATATACCGACCTACATACATCTTGAAGTATGCATATTTTTATATTAAACGCAGGTACGTGGTCACAATAAATTGGGGCCGTCTGGCATGTCTGCACTTAGCTTGGAGCCAACTGAGGCAATAGTTCTGGGTTATCTGATTACAGCGGGTGGTTAGTACGAGGTAAAGGGTGGTGAGTGAGCTCACTTCAGCTCACCCAGAAAGTCATTGCTTGAGACTAGCACTGCACTAGGGGACATTGCAGTTTTTGAAACGTCTCTTATTGGAGTAAGTGGCTGAGCTTAGAACCAGTCTCCAGGATAAATCCAAGAGGGCCGGATCAATGGCAGAGTTTCAGGATATCCACCTAAAATACATTTATATACAATGAATCTAAATGGAGCTCGTTTACAAAGTCAATGGTTATTTTGATCCCCCTCGATTAGAGTCACAGCCAAGAACGACTTTATCTCTCGCAGCACAGACCCGGCTGTCAGCTTGGCCAATACGCCTAGTGGAGCCTTGTTTATTCAGTGTAAAGCGCAGGCTTCAGATTTTTTTTTTAGGAACATTTTGTGACTTGGCCCCGAGCCCAGAAAGCAGATTGGAATGGCATCCGCTTTGCAGACAAGTGTCTTGAATAATTAGGCCCGGAAGTGGCCACATGTGCAGGGAACAAAGAAGTGAAGACGTGCCAGTCATGGGGCTTCAATACTGCACCACTACCCTCGGTTCAGCATCAGTGCATGAATCAAAGCAGGTAACGTATGGCAGACCCCACCACACGTAGAGTACGTAAAGCATACTGACAAGATTCAGCAGCAACGTGGCAGCTGCAGCAGGGCAAGCATCACCCGCAGAGAGCAGCTGTGGAAAGGCAAACTTCACGAAACATACGCATAGAACAGGTACAGCAAAGCAAGTGTCGTCGTTCAGAGCAGATAGGAAAAGGCACGCTACACCACACACTGAAAAGATGCTGCAGGGCAAGCTTCATTGTGTACAGACCCGATGTGGAAAGGCAAGCTGTGTCAAACGCAGAGCTGGGTATGAAAAGGCAAGCTTCATCATACCGGGCAGGCTATGGAAATGCGAGCTTCATCACACACACAGGGTCAGTAAGGCAAGGCAAGCTTCATCGCCATCAGAGCTTAGTGCAGGGCGGGATCCATCGTCTATTGAGCAGGCGAAGCATGACGTGCACAGAACAGAACCAGTACAGCAGGGAAAGCTTATCTCACTCAGAACCGGTAAAGCAGAGAAAGCTTCATCACCATCAGGGCATTCTTCATTGCACACAGAGCAAGATTCATCTCGTATGGAACCGGTACATCATGTCAGGCCTCATCACACGCAGAACTAGTACAGCGGGACAGGCTGTGATTCATCTCATATAGAACAGGTACAGCACGATAGTCTTCAGTGTATACAGAACCAGTACAGCAGGGAGAGCTTCACCACAAACAGGACTAGTACCGCAAGCCGAGCTTCGCTGCACACTGACCCGGTACAGCAGCAAACTCCATCATCATCAGAGCAGACAATCTCAGATAGAAGGGATACAACATGACAGTGCTCAATGTACACAGAACCAGTATAGTAAAGTAAGTGCAGTACACACAGAACCCGTAGAGCAGGGAACGTTTCATCACACCATTCCCATTACAGTAGGGCAAGCTTCATCACACACGGAACCGGTACAGTAGGACAAGTTTCACTGCACACATAGCAAGCACTGCACAGCATGATCAGTCTCACATAGATCAAATGTAACATGGCAGGCTTCATCACACACAACAGTAGTACAGCAGGGAAAGCTTCATCACCATCAAAGCAAGTACCTCGGGGAGGGATCCATCTCATATAGAAGAGATACAGCAGGATAGTCTTCAGTGTACACAGAACCAGTACAGCAGGACGGGCTTCATCACACAGAACCACTACAGCAGGGCAAACTTCATCATACACAGAACCAGTACCGCAGGGCAAACTTCATCATACACAGAACCAGTACCGCAGGGCAAGCTTTATCACCATCAGAGCAGGCACTGCAGGGAGTGATCCATCTCATAGAGAACAGATACAGCATGATAGCCTTCAATGTACACAGAACCAGTACAGCAGGGTGCAAGCTTTTTTGCAAGCTTTTTCACACACACACAACTAGTACAGCAGGACGAGCTCCATCACACACCACAGTAGTACATAAGGGCAGGCTTCATCACACACAACAGTAGTACCGCATAGCAAGCATAATCACTATCAGAGCAAGTACCACAGGGCGGGATATACCTCTTATAGAACAGATACAGTAGGATACTGTTTACACAGAAGCAGTACAGCAGGGCAAGCTTTAGCACACAGAGCCAATACAACAGGGTGAGCTTCATCACACACTGACTCAGTATAGCAGGGCAAGCTTCAGCTCAAACAGAACCAGCACAGCAGGGCACGGTTGGTCACACAGAACCAGTAAAGCGGGGCAAGCTTTATCACACACAAAACCAGTACAGCAGGGCAAGCTTTATCACACACAGAACCAGTACAGCAGGGCAAGCTTTATCACACACAGAACCAGTACAGCAGGGTGAGCGTCATCACCATCAGAGCAGGCACTGCAGGACGGGATCCATGTCCTAAAGAACAGATACAGTAGGATAGTCTTCAATGTAGATAGAACCAGTGCGGCAGGGCACGAGCTTCTTCACACACAGAACTAGTACAGCGAGTGAGTGAGCTTCGTCACACACAGAACCAGTACAGCAGGGTGAGCTTCATCACACACACAACTGGTGCGGCAGTGCAAGCTTCATACCCACAACCGATACAGTACATGAGCTTCATCACACACAGGACACGTGCAGCAGTGCAAGCTTCATCACACACAGAACTATTGAAGCAGTGCGAGGTTCATCACACAGAACCAGTACAGCACGGGAGCTTCATCACATACTGAACCAGTAAGGGAAGACAAGCTTCATCTCACAGAACCAGAACAGAAGGGTGAGCTTCATCACAGACTGACCCAATACGGCAGGGGGAGCTTTATCGCACACTGACCCAGGACACCAGGGCAGATTAATCGCAAATAGAACCAGAACAGCAGGGCGAGCTTCATCGCTCACAGAACCAGTACAGCAGGGCAAGCTTCATCACACACAGAACCGGTACAGCAGGGCGAGCTTCATCGCTCACAGAACCATTACAGCAGTGCAAGCTTCATCACACACAGGACATGTGCAGCAGGACGAGCTTCATCACACACAGAACCATTACAGAGGTGTGAGCTTCATCACACACAAAACCAGTACAGCTGGACAAGCTTCATCACACACCGAACTAGTACAGCAGGGTGAGCTTCATCACACAAAGAACCAGTACAGGAGGGTGAGCTTCATCACACAGAACCAGTACAGCGGGTCAAGCTTCATCACACAGAACCAGTACAGCGGGTCAAGCTTCATCACATACAGCACCATTACAGAGGGTGCTTCATCACAGAGGAATCCAGTACAGGAGGGCGAGTTTCATCACACACAGAACCAGTGCAGTAGGGTGAGCTTCATCAAACACCGAACCAGTACAGCAGTATCACACAGAACCAGTACAGCAGGGCAAGCTTCATCACAGACAAATCCAGTACAGGAGGGCAAGCTTCATCACACACAAAACAAGTACAGCAAGGCAAACGTCATCACGCACAGAACCAGTACAGCAGTGCAAGCTTCATCACAGAACCAGTACAGCAGTGCAAACGTCGTCACAAACAGAACCAGTACAACAGGTCAGGCTTTTGCAAAGATAGATTCATGACAGGAGGGCGAGCTTCATCAGACACAGAACCAGCACAGCAGTGCAAGCTTCATGACAGACAGATCCATTAAAGGAGGGCGAGCTCCATCGCACAGTGAACACGTACAGCAGTACGACAAGGACAGCTGTAGCAGCAGGAAAGTACCACGAGGACGGTGGAGCAAGTAGAGCAGGTTAGGCCTCGGACAAAGATCGGTACAGCGCAGTACACTTCCTCGTACACGCAGGCGGTACGTCACCGTCTTTAAAATATGTGTTGGTGGCACGGCCTGGTGCGGGTGCCAGGTCGCAGCAAGCCTGGTCAGGCTGACCCTCAGATTTAGTTTGCGCACGTTATCTTCTGGCGCAGGTGTGTGACTACGTGACGCCCACCAGGGCACGGTGACCCGCTGGTGAAGGGCTCGAGTGCAGAAGGCCCGGAGAGGGCTGCACGTATAGAGCTGTGCGCAGTAGCAGAGCTGCTGCAGGCCATGGCAGAGGTGCACCTGCAGAGCTGTGCGGGTGGGTCTCAGGGCGGGATTGACAGTAGGGTAGGTGCACCGACATAAATGCACGTGGGTCGCAGTATTCTCTCCCCCCCCCCCCAAAAAAAAAAAAAGCTTGGAATATTTGGGTGTTTTTAGGGGGTACTTTTAGAAGCACAGGCAGTGCTTTAAATAGCTGTGCCAGGGTTCTGCCGATCAGAGATTGGGGTGCACCAATTGATCTGATCCCTTCACATTTGGCCTGTTTCATTCCCCTGGGGATTAGTGATTTGTTGAGAGATCAGAGTTCTTAGCTCTCCATGACGCGCTGCCATGGCAGCGCGGGCGTCAATACTGCCCTGAAGCACGTACAAGCATCAGCGGCTTTGAAGGAGCTGACACCCGTCCAAGCGCCACGAAACATGAATATTAATCATTGTGCGATGGCAACGGCGTGATGCGGAACACACGCACCCCTACGAGAGCCGCCTCTTCTGTGTGCGTTTATGAGCCCGTGGACCGATTCTGGAGAAGAACACAGTGTCTGCATGAACCTTTGAGGAGTCATTATGCGACTCTGTGCTGCCCCCTCCCACTCAAGAGTGAATGTGCCGATAGTGTGTATGCATAAAGTGCACGTGCACGCACGCGCCTACACACCCACACATGTATACAGTACTTGAAATGGAAAAATAGAAGTGGAGGTGCTCTGTATCAGAGTACCTTCTTGTTGCTGAGAAGTGCTGGTACTCTCCAACTAAAAGTATTCAGTTTTTCATGAGAAGTAAGGGTACTGTCCCTCTCAAAATAAAAAAAAGTGCCGGTACTCAGTACTGGACAGTATCGCCCCCATTTAAAGCACTGTTTATATATATATATATATATATATATATATATATATATATATATATCTCAGTCTCATGGGGGGAGGCGATATTGTCAGTATCTGTATAGCGCTTTCCAACGTTACCATGGTGGCCCTCTCTTAATTTAGGCACCTTTTTTGTACCGTCCATCGGTCGTATGTGGCTTCTAAAAACATATTAAATGTATAGTTTGAGTTGGTGAAAGTGAAATGAGATTGTTTCTGCTAAAGCTTATAGTGTGTGGCTGGGTATACCAAATGTTAGATCCGGTTTCCTGGGCACTCGGGCACTCAGGGGCTACACCTCTCCAATCTCATCAACTGGAGTGTTCCCCACTGGTGTCCTGGGGCCTCAGTACTAGTGGACCCAAAACTGGATAACCAAGTACTCCTTTCCAGCACTTGCTCTCTCAGGGTAGCGCGACAGAGCAGTCCAAGGCTTACTCAAAGAGGTGAGGTGGGATTATACATTCAGAATACTGGGTGCACTGTACTACCAGCTAATAAGATCAATGCCCAGCCAGTGCTTTACTTCTTAAAAAGAAAATTACTTTAATGCACATAAGAGAAATATACTACACATACAAGTAGGAGAAACAGTGAAAATCGGACATCTTTACAACCCTCTGGGCCAGAGCTCTGACCGCAAACAGTACTATAGTGCCTAGATGCTAAGCACTATACAAACACTGTTAGCATGTAGACACACAATTAGCATTGCCTATTACAGACCATGTTGCACAGGGTTGCTCTCATGCACTAGAGTCAAGATGCCAATCCTTGTATTCCAATCGTATAGTTTCAGCATATGATGTGAAGTCAAATGTTCCAGATCAGCCCCAGAACTCACCACCCAAAGAACAGAAGTGCCCTCATGTCCTTAGCAAAGACACCACTCTGGTGGCGTCAGGGATCTGATCACTTGTGCTTGGTAACTTGGCACAGTTTACTGGAGTCCCACTAGACCAGTAGCCACTGGCTAGCTCTAGGAAGGTTTTAGCTGGCCAGAGTGCCAGTACACCCTTGTACCCCCATGTATCACAAAGAGAAAGGTAGGGGGCCTGTACCACAGGACACTCTTTTCCAGCTACAGATGGTAACTGCAAGTATCACAGGCTCCAACAGCGCAGTAGAGGGGTCTGGGCAAAGTGATCTCACCTTCAAGCTTCCCCATCTCCCTCTTTCTCCTTATCTTGAGCAGCTGTTTGCAATTCCCTTGTCTTCCAAGCCGATGCTCGACAAGCTCCACAAGCAGCTGCTCCTCTGCATCTGAATTCAGGCTACCAATTGATCCCTTTGCTCTTTCACAGCTAGCACAGTACTCCACAGCAGAATCCATCCATCACAGAGAAAACTTTCAAGTTCAGGCACGATGAGCAAGCTTCCTTGCCTTTACACCAGGGGCCCATACCTAGCTTCTGTAAATGCTTGTTAGAACTGAAGACCAGTCTTGATCAACCACTGATCACTCAGGCCAAACTTTTATCACCTCTCATTGATAGGCTGATCCAATCAGAGGGTCTGCTACTTTTGAATCCTGGGTGCCCCTCCAATCATGAGGCCTATGTGTCTCATGCTTACTGCATGTACAGGATAAGTTAATGTGCTTCAGGATAGGCTCTTGGTATCAGCCCAAGCTGTTCCCCAGAGCGGAATTTTAATGAACTCCAAAGAGGCACTGACCATCACCAAACAGAAAAGTCGGGGCGGTCCCTCCTAGCAGTTACTGCAGCTAAACACAGATAATAGCAAGTGTCTACCCCCAGCCCACCAGGCTTCTCCAAGGTATAGGGAGGGACATTGGGGAGCTGAATGTCACGCAAAACATCTCAGCTCACATTAAACACAATGGCTCACCTCACCATTCTCCCCTAGGGAATCTACTGGCTCTCAAACACACACCCCAGGTAGAGAAAGGCAAAAGGACCTCCGGCAAAGAAGACTGCACAGACTTGATAAGGAGGGTGGCTAGTAGACCCCCAGCACCACCAAGGGTACAAGGATACAGGTATCCATGACTATAGATTTATTGCTGCCACCACTGTCAGCCTACCACTGCCTTAATAGAGAGGGCAGTAGCCACTCTGTGTGAAACAGGGGTGCACTAGGCATGCCCCCTCCACCTCAGAGCTAAGCTTGCGGGTCTCAGTCCATGTAAACATGGAGATCCTCAGTGGAGTTACATGTTTGTCATGTTCACAGAGGTAGGAATCCAGAAACCCTACAGTAACTTTTAAGTGACTTGCATGTAGGTCACCATAAGGCAGGGGAAGCATTCACTCCAGAGCCATGCAGAAGACTTACTGTCCCCACACCAAGGCACTTTGTTAGTTTTTGTTGTCCATTGCCCACACATTGCACATTATTTCCTAGGGGGAATTTCGGTGATGCAATGACCCTGGGTGTGTGATATGTTTAGGCTACTGTTACCTGAGTTGCTCTGCGATGTAAGTTGATGTGGTCATGCTGTTCAGTTGACAGCTCCATGTGTAAAAGGAGCCTTTAAGACCTATGGGGACCTATGTAGGGGAGAGGCAGGGTCCTGGGATCATACACGTAGGAACCCTGGGAGTCATAGGTATGAGAGCCATGGGAATCCTTTGATCTGACTGCACTTGAACGTCCTCCTTTGGCCCTCTGTATTTTTCCATAGGTTCCCCGGGGGACCTCTGTATGTAATTAGGAGCCACTGAGACCTATATATGTGTGCAGTGGAGTCACAGGGGCCTGTGACCATGTAAGTAGGAACCCTGGGAGCCATGCCACAGGGAATCTCTGGCCTGACTCCCCATGAGTTTCCTCCTGTGGACCTCTGCGTTTCTATAGGCACCTCATACAGGGTTGGACTGGGACAGAAACTAGTCCCAGGCACCAAATTAAAAGTGCCCCCCACCGGCAAATCAGATAGCTAAAAAAAATGGCCCACATTTGTCAATCAGGATACTTTTAAACTTGTAAAGGCAAGCTGTATAGATGGTTGGCAAGGTATGGGAGACTGGATGTATTTGTGCTTGCTGCATGCAATGTTTGTGTTAATGTCAGAGAAATCAACAGTAAATCCTGCCCTCCACACCATAAAAGAGACTCACAGACAGCCAAAAAAAAACAGCCCATACACTGATCTGTCAGACCATCTCTTCAGGCACTGCCAGATTGCCTTATGAGCCAGTCCAAATCTGGCCTCGTGGACATCTGTATGTGATTAGTAGCTGCCATACCTATTAATGTGTGCAGAGGAGTCACAGCGACCTGTGACTATGTATGTAGGACCCATGGGAGTTATGAGTAGTGAAGCCACAGGGAATTTCTGGCCCGCTGCACATCAATTTCCTCCTTTTTCAGTAGTACTGGTTTTCAGAGAGCTGTCGGTTAAGGTTCCAGTCCCCATCATTGAGCATGGACATGGGCTGGTGTAGTATGATTAATGACCCGTAATAACCTGTTTTGCTACAGAGGATTTTAGTCATACGTGCATCGATCTAGTGGGAAGAGCCTTCCCTTGGTGGTTACCCTTCCATTAAGGCAGAAGTTTTCAAACAGTAGAGTGGGCCTTCCTTGGGAGCATGTTAGAAAGGGGGCCTCCAGTTGGCAGTGGTTTGCACTCTGTCCAAGTAGGGACCCTCACTCTAGTAAGGGTAAGAGAGCCACACAGGTAAGATAGCCTCTGCTCACCCCACACACACACACACACATACACACACACAAACACAGTGAAAACACTACAAAAGGGCTCCACACCAGTTTAGAAAAATAGCCAATATTTATCTGAAAAAAACAAGACCAAAACGACAAAATCAAACATGCACAAGCAAAGATATCACTTTTACAAAGTTGCAGAGTCTTAATCCTGTGGAATCAATCGTTGTCTCTTGTTAACACACCATACCTGGGATGCATCAAAAACAAAGACAATGTGGGCTGCAGAGAAGGTGAGCTGCGGAAAAACAAACCAATGTGTTGGTTCCTTACTGCACCGGGGAGGTGATGCGTTGATTCCTTACTGACGGGGGTGATGCAGCGATTCTCTCCTCGCAGGAGAGGCAATGCATTGGATCCTTACTGACAGGGAAGGTGATGCATCGGTTCCTTGCTGGCAGGGGAGGTGATGCATTGGTTCTCTCCCTTCAGGAGAATTGATGCATCGGTTTCCAGTCACACAGCCTCAGTTCCTTGCTGCGGTGTGGGGTTGATCCCCAGGGACGATGCATGGGAAAATCCTGACTCACAGAGAGGATAAAAATGTGGTGGAACAGGCGCTGTGTCTGTCCTACAGGAGCTGCATCGATCCTTCCACCGCAAGGCAGGCGTTGTGTCGATCCTTTCACCACAAGCCAGGCACTGCATCAATTCTTCAGCCATAAGGCGGCGCTTAGTCGATTCTTCTGCCACAAACCCAGCAATGCATCGATTTTCAGCCACAGCGATCCAATGCGTGGATTTTCTTCCTCAGGACACCAGTTTCCACTTCCAAGGGCCCAGGGACTGGATTTGGCACCACTTGGCAAGTCAGGACTCTCAGCAGAAGAGTCCAGGCACTGACAGGTGAAGTCTTTGATGTTCCTGACACTTCTTAGCAGGAGGCAAGCTCAGTTCAAGATCTTGGAGAGCCTTGGAAAGCAGGATGTAAAAAAGCAAAGTCCAGTCCTTTCACTCCCAGGACAGAAACAGCAGGCAGCAGGCTAGCACAACAAAGCAACAGGCATAGTGGCAGTTCCTCCTACAGCATCCAGCACTTCTTCCTGGCAGAATGTCCTCAGTCCAGAAGTGCTCTGAAGTTGTGGTCTCAGAGGCCCAATACGTATACTCATTTCTGCCTTTTGAAGTAGGAAAACTTCAAAGGAAGGTATTTGTAGTGCACAAGACCCTGTCTTTCCTACCCTTGTCCCATATACACTCTAGGGGTTTGGATACTGCTTTGTGTAAAGACAGGCAGAGCTCTATTCAGGTGCAAGTGTCCCCTCCTCCCACCAAACTAGCCCAGGAAAACCCATCAGAATATGCCGGGCACACCTTAGCTCCCTTTGTGTGAATATCTACAGTGGCTTCGCAAACAGCCCAACTGTCATCCTGACCCAGACTTGTATTCCACAGCCAGGCAGAGGTACAGAATGGTTAACCATGAAAATACCCACTTTCTAAAAGTGGCATGTTCAGAGACCCCAAACTCCAGATCCCTATCTGCTCCCAATGGGAAATTACACTTAAATGATATTTCAATTAAATCCCCATGTTAACCCATGGGAGAGATAGGCCTTGCAATAGTGAAAAACGAATTTAGCAGTATTTCTCTATCAGGACATGTAAAACACACCAGTACATGCCCTACCTTTGAAGTACACTGCACCCTGCCCATGGGGCTGCCTTAGGCCTACGTTAGGGGTGACTTACATGTAGTAAAAGGGAAGGTTTGGGCCTGGCAAGTGGTGCACTTGCCAGGTTGAGCTGGAAGTTAAACTGCACACACTGACACTGTAGTGGCAGGTCTGAGACGTGTTCAGAGGCCCACTAGTACCATTTGATTTACAGGTCCTGGGCACACACTGTGCACTGTACTAAGGACTTACTAGTAAATCAGATATGCCAATCATAGATAAACCAATTACCAATACAGTTTAGACAGAGAGCACTTGCCCTTTAGCACTGGTCAGCGGTGGTAAAGTGCCCAGAGTCTTAAAGCCAGCAAAAACGAAATTCAGCACAGGGTCAAAACACAGGAGGTGAGGAAATTCGATTTTTAATACGATCGTATCGACCCGCCATTTTGTGGCCCGCCGCCATTTTATGTTGCCTTCACTCAGGCAGCACAGCGAACGAAGTCCATTCTGCCTTTTCTGCTTATTCTGCAACATGGTGTTCAAAACAGCCTTCTGCCTCTATCTTTACAAGGCTGGTATTAAGGTCTGACCGAGTACACTAATCCCTGTCTGGTTTTCTAATCCTTGTTTCAACTATCTGTAGGCTCACACTATTCTCCGCCGATCTTATCTTATCGTCTGGCCTTCGCTGTCCTTTGCTAGTATTCTCTCATTTCACAACTGTCTTCCAAACGCACACAAACTTATCACACCACATGCAACTTCGTTGTGGATCGGTTAATGAATTAGTTCAAGGGAGGGGTGACAAACACAGCTGGAGGGAAGGCAACCTTAAGTCACTTGATACTTTGTTCTGTCTTGTTTTCCGACATTTCTATTGGCTCTGTTCTATCTTTACATTATTCTTACTGGCTCCTTTCTATGTGTTCTGGGAGTGTATGTAGTTAATAAATGGTTTTTATACGGTATATAAGATTGTGCGCCACAAAGTAAAGTGGCAGTCTCCTGAGAACATACCTTGTGTACTTCTTGGACAACTGTACTAGCTGCAGCTAATAAAATCTGATCTTTTACGCCTGACAGAGTGTCCCGTGTCTCTGTTAGTTGAGGCAGGTGAATCCAAGGAGATTTCAGGCGTACCCTGCGCCGCCAGGCCCATAAGGTTCTGGTTCTTCAACTGGCGCCCAACGTGGGGCGGCTTCAGCGGTACCGGTTCTGCCTGAAGGTCGTGAGGAACCCCGCAAGAAAATTCTGGAGGAATCGCGAGCCACGTCAAGCGACCCCTGTATGTCGAAGTGGTCCGAAGGTCTTTTTCAGCGCGGTTACTCCTTCCTGACGGCTACTGACGACTGCTGCCCTGACTGCCGCCCTGCCTTGGCCCTTTCTTTGATGATGTATGGTAAAGCGAGACGATAGACGGGCCTCTGTTGGTGTAAGAAGACATCCTTAGTTAAGTATTTGGTGGGTCGCGCCCACAAATTTTGGTCTTTGTTTTGTCCTTAGGTTCTTAGATTTGGCCATTGCAGTGGCCAAAGCCGAGGGGTAAGTGCATTTGTGCTGTGTAAACTGAAAGTTTTACCCCCTTGATGTTTGTGAACAGCCAGTAAAAATCGTGAGATGTCTGGTCTGACTAAGTTTGGAAAACTTTGTTGCTTTGGTTGTAATAGGGACTCCCAGCTTGAGGACTCCTGTCCGATTTCTTCGGTTGGAACTCCCACATATGAGCTCTATTCTAAACATGGTGTTGGTCCTATTGCCTTTAATAAGACATGGACCCGATATACAAAGAAAGATGGTGTTTTAAAATGGCCAGAAAATGGTAGTTTCGAAACTGATGTGCTAGATAATTTAGAAGCAACGTTATTTAAAAGAAAAGCCCGGCCGGCAATGTTTGACTCTTTTCGCCTTTGGCGTAAGGAAGCCAAACAGAGAGAAATTAAACAAGCGAAACGAGATAGGAAAACACAGGGAATGACTATTATACAGGCTGCTCAGAAATTCAAAGATGATGAAATAGATAATGCAATGGAAATTTCAGACAGACAGCATCGAATGGCAATAGATAAATGCTATCCGACGTTGCCTATCTCTTCCCTTGATAAGAGAAAAGATTTTGAGGAAGATTCCTTAATGTCCCACTTATTGAAATTGCCTCCGCCCTATGTACAAGGTGCTAATGCACCCCCGATGTTACAGCCTGTTCAGCCGCCAGTTGTGCTTCCGCCTGCTCCAGCTTTTCCACAATTGCCTCCTCAAGTATTGCCTATGCCAGCTTTGCCTTTAACTCCTTTGCCTTCTGCTCCTTTGGCAATTCCTAATGCTCCTTTAGTTAATTCACCTAATACCTTGTCCCCTATCCTTATGTCAAATTCTCCATCTATGCGTAAGCGATTTGCAGATACTGTCTCTGGTCTCTTATCACCTTTCTTTGAAGCTTTAAATGTGTCTCCAGCTTTTTCTCGAAGACAGTCTCGTAGTCAATTCCCAGACTCCGAAGAGCGAGAAAAATTGGACTCACTTGCTTGTAGATGGATCAAGAAGGGTCCCCAATATAGTACGTCTGATATTATGTCCACCTTTTTGCAATGGAATGCACCTACGCAGAGATATGTTTTTAAAGTTATGTGCGATACTCTCGCTAAAGAATGGGAGGATATGAATTTGGGTTCGGTCCCACAGGATCTGTTAGATGTTCAGGCTGACTTTGACAAAGGACTTATTGTGGGTCCTAAGGTTGAAAACGCTGTCAGAACACTTATTTCTTTCAGATCCCTATTGTTCTCACAGACTTTTCCTGATTCTGATCCTTCAGTTAGGACAGCACTGAAAAACTATCCCATGAGAGAGGTTTCTCCAATATGGAAGGAAGAAGTTGCAGCAGCAGGTGCTAATCCAGCTATTCCTGCGCATTTTCAGCGCATATGGATACATGTCCCCTGGAAAAGGTCTGAAGTTTTAGCACTTAAACAGTCACTACCAGATCCACGCAAAAATCCTGCTGGTTACTATAAAGAGTTGTCGCAAACAGTTGATGCATGTACTATGAATCTAGCAGATATTGACATGTTGATGGGAAATGTAGTTCCACAGACAATATGGGCTAAAATTCGTAGAGAGGATCACGCTCAAGAATTAGGCGGCGATTGGAACGCTATTATTGCCGCAGATAGAGGTCAAGTAGGTGGTGCAAAGCCCGACGCTTTGATCTCAGAACTCCCTGGTAGGATTATTACATTAATGAAAACAATGATGCCTGCTTTGAGAGTTAATTGGGATAAGCTAGCAGTATGTAAACAAAAGAAAGATGAAAGTGTTTCCGATTTCTTTACCCGATTTGAGGAGACATTCATTGATCACAGTGGTCAAGATATGGCTACAGAAGGGGGACAGCGATTATTTGTGGATAAGTTCGTATATAACTTGCTTCCTGAACTATCACACAAGCTAAAAGACTCCGAGAGTTCATGGGCAGTTTCTTCTTCCGCCCAGATATTGGCTACTGCACAATATTATGAAAATAGAGACAAAGAAGAAAGGGAAAAACAAGAGAAAAAGACGAAAGAATTAAAAACTAAAGTTCTCTTGCAACAGGCTTATCCTCCTCGTTATGTTCAGCCTCAGTTTCAACAGCCTCCGCAGTTTCAGAGGTTGTATCAAAAGCCTGAACCATTCATTCCAAGACCTTTGCTAGGTCCCAATCAATGTGCTTATTGTAGGGAGGAAGGTCATTTTAAGAACAGTTGTCCGGCATTGTTGCAGCGTAATGGAGCAACATCTGCTTCACGAGGTCGTGGTGGTCTTCAGTCAGCAAATAGAGGTAGAGGTCGAGGTGTGTTAACCCAAGGGCAGCGTTCTTTTGTTCCTCCAAATTCCGGAAATTACTTTGATCAGCAAAATGTTAGGTCTACACAGTATTACAGTGAGGATCAGTATATTGAAGGAGGGAATGAAAGTCTTCATTTTGAATAGGACAGCCATGGACAAAGTAAGGGGGTTACGTCAATTCCAGTGGATCAGAATGGACCTTATGTTAATGTCACTACAATGGGTGTTTCAGAGCCATTTCTTTTAGATACTGGTGCCATGAGAAGCTCTATCATTCATTCTAAACTCCCTGGCGCACCTTTGTCTGGCTTAACGAATGTATCTGTAGGATTTTCTGGCGCCCCTGTTCGCAATCCAGTTTCTTGCCCTTTGCCTGTTTCAATAGGCCCTTATGATTTAGAAGCTCCGCTTCTTCTGACGAATGGTTGTGGTGAAAATCTGTTGGGTTTAGATCTATTAAAAAGAATGCATGCTACGATATATGGTTCACCTTCTGGTGTATACCTCACTCTAGGACAGAAAATGACTAGTCCAATGTACTTATCAAAAGATCAATTCCCACCTGAATTGCTTTCTCTTCCCGAAACGCTTTGGGCTACGGGTCCGAATGACGTTGGTTGTCTTGAGATCCCACCTTATGTTGTTACTCTTAAGCCCAATGCTGAAATGCCACGTATTCCGCAATACAGAATCTCTACTGAAGGTGAGAAAGCACTTCTGGAAATTGTCCATGATTTGATTCAGAAGGGTGTGGTTGAGGAAACGAGAGGAAATACATGTAACAGTCCTGTTCTTCCGGTTCTTAAACGCACTGATCCTTCTCAGCCTCCTGTTTATCGTTTTGTAATTGATCTTCGGGAGGTAAACAAGATTGTCGTACCGCAGTTTCCTGTAGTCCCAGATATCACTGCTCTGTTGACGATGATACCTTCTACAGCGACTTGGTTTTCAGTTGTTGATTTAAAGAATGCTTTCTTTAGTATTCCCATCGCCGAAGAGAGTAGAGATATTTTTGGTTTTTCCCTCGGAGGCCGAAGCTTCCGGTTTAAACGCGCACCTCAAGGTTATTGTGAAAGTCCCTCTGTTTACAGTCAAGCTCTAAAATGTCATCTTGATGCCTTTTCCTTACCGTCCGGTGCCGCTCTCATTCAGTACATGGATGACTTATTAGTTGCCGCTGATTCAGAGGAGATTTGCAAAAACGTGACCGTTGCACTGTTGCGTCATTTGTTTGATCTGAATCACAAGGTTTCTCCTTCTAAATTACAATATGTCTGTCGCGAGGTGACTTATTTGGGTCATCTCTTGTCAAAGGAGGGACGACGATTGACCCCCGAACGAATTCAGGCAATTGCACAAATGTCAGTGCCATCCACACAAAGAGAGGTACGTGCCTTTTTGGGCATTACTTCTTATTGTAGACAGTGGATTCCGAGTTTCTCTTTATTGGCTAAACCGCTGTTGGCGCTAACTTTAAAAGATACGCCTCAGCCTCTTCCGTGGACTGACGAGTGTCAGAAGAGTTTTACTGATTTGCGTATTGCTTTGTGTTCTGCTCCTGTATTGGGTACTCCTGATTACAGTAAGCCCTTTACGCTCTATGTCCACGAAAGAGAGGGTTGTGCATTGTCAGTCTTAACGCAGCGTTTTGGAGATCAACAGCGACCATGCGCATATTTCTCAGCTACGTTAGATCCAGTAGCTAAAGCATTGCCTAGTTGTCTTAAGGCGACAGCGGCAGCAGCAATTTCTATTCGACAATCTGCTGGAGTAGTGCTAGATAATACTCTCATTGTTATGGTGCCACATGCAGTGGATATTTTACTAAATAGGACAAAAACGCAGCATCTTACGAGTGCTCGGTTGTCCGGATATGAGCTGACGCTTTTGGCTAGTCACATACACATCAAACGATGTAATACCCTGAATCCAGCTACTTTGTTGCCTCTTCCAGAAGAGAGAGATGTCTCTGAACAGCATGATTGTTTTCTCCGTACTGAAGAAGAGACTAAGGGTAGAATTGACCTAAAAGACACGCCATTAGTGAATCCAGATGGAACACTATGGGTAGATGGTTCTTGTTTCAAGCTCCCGAATGGAGATACAGTTTCAGCCTACGCTATTACTACTTTGCATACGATTGTGGAGACAGCACGCATTAGACATAATTCAGCTCAGGCAGCTGAATTGATAGCCTTAACTAGAGCGTGTGTGTTATCCAAAGGAAAAAGAGTAAACGTGTACACTGATAGCCAATACGCTTTTGGTGTAGCGTTTAACTTTGGGCGTTTATGGAAGGAAAGAGGATTCTTTACTTCCCATGGTACTAAGATACAACATAGTCAATTAGTGACTGAACTTCTTGAGTCACTTACAATGCCTACTCAGATAGCGATCGTGAAGTGTAGTGCACACAAAAAGATTGTGGACGATGTTGGTCGAGGAAATGCATTTGCAGATGAGGTAGCGAAAAAGACAGCCAGAGACCACACAAGTCGAATGTATGTTGCAGGTCCCGCAAACTGCGTAAGAGAAAAGGGAATGTGTGAAGATACAGTAGAGAGTGTGAAATCAATTCAAGGAGAGGCTACGGAGAATGAGTTGAGAAAGTGGAAGGAAAGTACAGGGATGTTAGATGAGATGGGATGTTGGGTTGAATTATCAGAACATCAACGTTGGCTGTTACCAGATGCTTATGTACTACCTGTAGTTACTATGGCACATGGTCCAGCTCACCTAAGTGCAAAAGGAATATGTAAACTTCTGGCTCCAGTGTGGCAAAATGAGGGGATCCCAAAGTGTGCAAATAATGTAGTAAAACATTGTATTGTTTGCTTGATGTACAATCCGGGAAAGGGAACCCCAACTCCAGCAGGTCATTTTGCTCCTCCAACATATCCATTTGAGGTGTTGCAGATCGATTATATTCACATGGAACGATGCAACAACCTCAAATATGTTCTGGTGGTAGTATTTGCTTTTTCTAGATGGGTAGAAGCCTACCCTCTGAAGGACAATACTGCTTTATCAACTGCCAAAATACTTTTGAAAGAATTCTTCCCTAGGTTTGGTTTGCCGCGCATTGTCTGGAGTGACAATGGGAGCGAATTTGTGGGTCAAGTCATGCAAAAAGTTTGTGCAGGTCTTGGCATAAAACAGAAGTTCCACGCGGCGAATCACCCACAGTCGGCTGGTTTAGTAGAATGCTACAATGGAACCTTGAAGCTTAAAATTGCTAAGGTGCAAGCTAGCACAGGACTTAATTGGCCTGATGCTTTACCATTGGCTCTTCTGTCCACCAGAACAGCAGTACACTCTCGTTTGGGGCTTAGCCCTTACGAAGTGATATTTGGTCGCCCAGCTAATGTATGGGGAGTTCCTCGCCCTAAGAAATACTCAGACTTGCCATACCCGATGTTGATTGACTACTTGCATGACCTTACAACTAAATTGCGTGTTCTTCATCAACAGGTTCAGAGTGCTCTACCAGAGGCTTCCACAGACCCAGGTCATTCCATCCGACCAGGTGACTGGGTCTGCACGAAAAATTTCCAACGACAGAGAAATTTGGAGCCCAGATGGAGAGAGCCACGCCTGGTTCTTTTGACCACAAGAACAGCAGTTACAGTCGAAGGAAAGAAAAACTGGGTGCATGCCGTGCACTGCAAGAAAGTGCCTTTGCCCTTGCCTTTCGATCAGTGGGTCCGTAGAGGCATCAGTGACTCTGAAAGTGAGAAAGTTCCGCAATTTGTACCATTCAGTGATGCGCGTCTAATTGGAACACTTTCTGAGAAAGAGGACGACGACATCCTTCAAGAAGCAATACCATCGCATCGTCGCTTGAACACGACAAATCCAGGAACATTGTTTCAAAACCAGACTGCCTCTGGACAGGAACGCTATAATTTGAGACCAAGACCAAATAACTTGTAACTTTCTCTCCTATGTAGTACTCTATCCCGGTTGCAGGGTCACGGTAGGAGTCTTAGTTACGACCTGAGTAAGTGGCAATAGGCCTGCAGGACCTCACAGTGTCATAGGACGGTAGATAATCGTGACTACAGTGATTGAGGAAGATTGCCGTGAGCATCCACTTAGAAAGATGGAGGCTACATTAGATAAAAGAGAAAGTAAAAATTTAAAGAATAATTGTAAAGAAATATATAGTCGTTGTAGTATTGCTCTATGCGTCATTATATTGTCGTGTATTCTTTTGGCATCTGTAAACTGGATCATTATTACTCTGCAGCAAAAAGTTGTCTCTTCTCCTACCTCTACATCTTCTTCTACTATCTCTCCGCACCTATTTCACACTCTTCCCCAGCATGAACTCATCAGAAGAACTGAATACTTTAACAATTCCTTCGTCCAGTTGTTACATCAACATCAGTTAGTGATCAATACAACTGACTGTTGGGTGTGTGGACTCATACCACATACGGTAGAAAAAGGAATGCCATATTTAGTTCTTCCATTCTCCTATGAAGGTTCCGCTTGGGCTTATTTTGTCATTTTCAATAATGCATATCAAAGTAAAATTAAACAACCTGTCAGTTCACATAGTGTTGGTTCAGATTTCAGTCATAGTTTATTGATAAAAGGAATGGTAGCTATGGCTAAAATCATGGAAAAAAGTGAAGCTTCCATAGATGAAAGAAAAGCATATACTAATTGGAACATAACTAATTACATTTCCAGCCTCAATGATAAGATTGAGCAAGGAAAATCTCCTCCGATACGGGTCATACCCCAACAAGGAAATTTCTGTCTGCAAATAAATGGTAGAACTCCAAACACCGGACAAAGAGAAAGTTTATGTTCCCATACATATGTTTATTCAGCCCTGAATCCACTGCCGTTAGTACCATCTCAAGGTACATACTTCGTTTGCCACGATAGGGCTTATACATGGTTGCCAGCTGATTTCTCTGGTACTTGTTATATAGCCTTTCTTCTTCCCCCTACATACACCGCTCCTGCGAACCATCATAAAAATAGATATGGCAGAGGGATTGTGGATTCGAAAGACACAGCAGGACAAGAGGGAGGAGATTTCCTCAAAGGATTTCTTCCCTTCTGGGGTCCAATGGCCAACAGCAGAAATATAAGGCAATTGGTTCGTGTCGTAGAAACCACCATAGACATCACTGTAGGAGCTTTAAGTAACATTACAGCTGAACTACAGGCTGATCGTCTTATGACCTTGCAGAACCGTGTTGCCTTAGACTTTGTTCTTGCGGACCGTGGTGGAGTATGCAAATTGATCGGATCAAGTTGCTGTATTTTCATACCTAATGACGCTCCAACAGTATACCAAGCTATCTCTAAGTTACACATAATCTCCGAATCGATTCATCAGGACGAAGGAGATTGGTCCTTTTCAGAGTGGTTTTGGGGATTACTGTCCAAATGGGGTTGGAAGGTATTGACATTCTTTGGAGTAATGTTAGCTTTTATATTCTCTTGTTGTCTTTGTATGCACTGCGGTCCTGCCATCTGCAACCTATGTGCTACTGCATGTATTCCCAAACCCAAGTCACAAAGAGCAGAGAATATCAAAATGATGGTACAGCAACAGCTTGATGACCTCATGGCCATAAACATCGACTCAGATTAACATGAGTTTGTGTATCTTGCCTGAGTTCTGGCAAAAGGAGGGTCTGAGGAAATTCGATTTTTAATACGATCGTATCGACCCGCCATTTTGTGGCCCGCCGCCATTTTATGTTGCCTTCACTCAGGCAGCACAGCGAACGAAGTCCATTCTGCCTTTTCTGCTTATTCTGCAACATGGTGTTCAAAACAGCCTTCTGCCTCTATCTTTACAAGGCTGGTATTAAGGTCTGACCGAGTACACTAATCCCTGTCTGGTTTTCTAATCCTTGTTTCAACTATCTGTAGGCTCACACTATTCTCCGCCGATCTTATCTTATCGTCTGGCCTTCGCTGTCCTTTGCTAGTATTCTCTCATTTCACAACTGTCTTCCAAACGCACACAAACTTATCACACCACATGCAACTTCGTTGTGGATCGGTTAATGAATTAGTTCAAGGGAGGGGTGACAAACACAGCTGGAGGGAAGGCAACCTTAAGTCACTTGATACTTTGTTCTGTCTTGTTTTCCGACATTTCTATTGGCTCTGTTCTATCTTTACATTATTCTTACTGGCTCCTTTCTATGTGTTCTGGGAGTGTATGTAGTTAATAAATGGTTTTTATACGGTATATAAGATTGTGCGCCACAAAGTAAAGTGGCAGTCTCCTGAGAACATACCTTGTGTACTTCTTGGACAACTGTACTAGCTGCAGCTAATAAAATCTGATCTTTTACGCCTGACAGAGTGTCCCGTGTCTCTGTTAGTTGAGGCAGGTGAATCCAAGGAGATTTCAGGCGTACCCTGCGCCGCCAGGCCCATAAGGTTCTGGTTCTTCAGAGGTCGAAGGCAAAAAGTCAGGAGAAACCCAGCATAAAGGGCCATTTCCAACAGGGCATGAATGGATTTCAGTGCATGATTTGAGGCTCTGTTCAAGTGGAGCATTTCCTGTGTTCCTGGGAAACCAAGACAAACATCATGTGAAAACACTGCTGTGCTTTTAATGAAAGAAAATAGATTGGCCTTGAGACACCCTGTGATTAGCCATCGGTAATGTTTCTGTCACTCATGTCCTGTAGGTGCCACAGTGGGCAGAGAGAGGATCCAACTAACCATCAAGGTCCCTCACACTGTGGATACTTTTACCCTTTTTTGCGAGACCAGGCTGCCAATAGCATATTGGAAATCATGTGTTTGATTGCGTTTTAAAGAGAGAATTGAACACTAACTGCACAGTTTGAATTGTTAAGTACCGATATTACAGATGTTTGTTATTCTAGAGGATCCTATTACTTTTTTCCACAAAGTGGGGAGTGTTGCATTGAATTTTCGAAGACCAATGCATTAACAAGAGGCCATTCAACAAAAACTCGAGGCAATCAGGTTGGTTATAGTGGCCTATCTACCCGCAGCCAGTGCTGTTGGTTGTAGAAAACACCAGTGCGAGACAGGGTGGTGAGGCCTCCAGTCACCAAGTAAATAATTTTTTATCTCATGCATATATCATTAGATGGTGTTAGTCTGTGATATATTTTATTAGCGCTGACTGGTACCAATTGTACAATGTGATCACCAGATGCCCATTCACAAATCAGAGCTCTGTGGGATAGTCTTGCTCCCTCTTTGCTGTAAAATGTCATAGCATTGGCACTAAAGTGTAAACATAGCTCTTGGAGACGGTCAGTAGCCTTGTTGGGCTACCAACAAACAATAATAAAACATGCTAAAATGTGTCAATTTTTGTGGAATTGAATGATCATCCATGATATGCTTCCAAAGCAAATAAACAGATTTATCTTCCATGAACTCAGAGCAGTATGATTTGCATCTGGAGCCCAAACGTTATGAAAAATGTTGTTTGGCAATAATATTGAACCACAAAATCAATTTCTTTGAGCAAATTCAGAACAAGTAAATTTAATTTGTTAGTGGTAAAATGTTTTCATTGTAGAGAGATGCTCATCTCCCTTGATTGAGTAGCTTCTACTAATGATACTGCTATTTAAGTTAATTTTGTCTAGTTGTTGTTGGTGTACCAGTGCTGTGAACTGAAACCTCTGTCGTATATACTGTTGGATGTTCTGATAAAATAGGACTAGAAAAGTCTGTTCAAAATGGCTCCCATGGTGTGTTCCGCCACCCATGGCGCCCTTCTGCAATGCCAGATGCAGCCAATAGTTCTTTCGCCGACATGCACTGCTAAAGCGTTTTTGTGTTGCACAGGGTATCCGCAAGCTGAACGTTGTATGATTTACTTGCAGCCTTCCCAACAGACTAAGGGAGTCATTCTGACCCTGGCGGTCATTGACCGCCAGGGTCAACGACCGCAGGAGCACCGCCAACAGGCTGGCGGTGCTCCCAAGGGCATTCTGACCGCGGCAGTATGGCCGCGGTCAGAAACGGAAAACCGGTGGTTTCCCGCCGGTTTTCCGCTGCCCTGAGGAATCCTTCCGCTGCCCTGAGGCTTGCTGCGCCGCCATGGGGATTCCAACCCCCTCACTGCCATCCTGTTCCTGGCGGTTTTGACTGCCAGGAACAGGATGGCGGTGAAGGGTGTCGTGGGGCCCCTGGGGGCCCCTGGGGGCCCCTGCAGTGCCCATGCCAATGGCATGGGCACTGCAGGGGCCCCCGTAAGAGGGCCCCAAAAAGATTTTCAGTGTCTGCCATGCAGACACTGAAAATCGCGACGGGTGCAACTGCACCCGTCGCACCCTTCCCACTCCGCCGGCTCCATTCGGAGCCGGCTTCCTCGTGGGAAGGGGTTTTCCGCTGGGCTGGCGGGCTGCCTTCTGGCGGTCGCTCGCCAGCCCAGCGGGAAACACAGAATAACCGCGGCGGTCTTCTGACCGCGTAGCGGTATTCTGTTGGGGGAACATTGGCGGGCGGCCTCCGCCGCCCGCCAATGTTGTAATCACCCCCTAAGTTGTCTCCCTTAACTCACAGAGCAAGCACTGCTCATCAATACACAATCTTTCATATAATCAATCACAGAATGATGAAAATGGTTACCGTAGCCAGGCCATAATTCAAGTTGTTGATCTGTAGATTACACTTCGATCTCTGCAGTGGGGGCCCCAACTGTTATATGCTACTAAGACCTTTAGGGGTAAAGTGAGGTACTTAAGAAAACAGGCCCATACCACCACAAAAGATCTGGGCAGTCCTTTGAAACATGTAGTATGCCCTACAGGGCACAACTTTTTTTGTTCCCTTATGGACAGTCGGCCTTTTGATGCATCAGCAAGGAGAAGAGCATATACAGCTCAAATATAAAAAAATAATTACTACTTATATAAAATTAAGAAAACTGCAATTATTTTCTTGGTGTGGGGAATAGTGGAAGGGGAAATTTGAGGGTATTCGGAATCCTATTTATAAACCAGCTAATGTGTTTGTGGTAAACGACTTCTACTTCTACTATTGAAAATGTGTACTTGGAGCTCCCTTCAAATAGGAATAACAAGGGTGGGGAGAAAAGGGAAAGAAATTGAATAACTGTCACTTTGTGATGGACTCTATACGAAGCAATAGGGCAGGAGGAAACAGCTGAAGCAGTGCACTATTCACTATTGTCTTTGTCAAAGGGGCAAGCTTAAATTAGTGTTTTGTACTCAGCACACAACTTCTCCGAAACGGCCATTGATAGAGGAATTTTCTCATAGCCAACAATTATGCAATCATTTGTTTGAGCTCCTCTGTTGTTGCGTGCTCGCTTGACAAACTTTAGGTCACCTCCTTTAATAAATCCTGGTTCCTGCTTTTGTTTCAAACAAGCAAGGGTCTGTTTTGTTAATACCTTGGCATTTGGGAACATTAACAAGATACTCTTCTGTGCATACATTACTTCTGATCTTTACCTTGTGTCCTTTAATAGGGCATTTTTCTTCTTTTGTTTAAAATATTTATGGGGGGTTGACTTGGGCATTGGGAGTTGGTTGAAACTCCAAACCATTGGCCTTGAGCGTTTGCCAGCCCACTACTTGCTGTGTACCTCTGAGCCAGGTGAAGGATTTGTTGCACCGGGTGGCACCCCGAGCCCAGGCATTAAGACAAATTTGCCTTCATTTAAAACACTTTTGTGTTTTTTCATGTATGGCATTATCTAAAAAGTTTTGTTTTCAATTTACAGGGGCATATATTGGTCTGCTGCACTGTCATTCACATTTTGCATCCACCTATCATATGATATAGCATAGGGCATAGGGTCAGCCCGCTTCAGCCATTGACAACTGGCTGTGAGGGACGCATTGTGCTGTTGCAGTCATCTCTACTCTTGCATAGTGTGCACATCCGTTCAACAAGTAGCCCCTTTAGTGCCAGGGACTATTTTGCAATGTGTGGTTTAACATTAAAAAAAAACACGTTGGCTTTTAGATAATATTTCTTTTCATACGTTGTATATCTTCATACAAAAACCTTTCACAAACAAATAACCATTGACAAAGTCAAAAGGTCAGCAACCAAGCCAGATCTATTTGGCCTTTGCGAATGGTTGTTCTTACATGATCTGGTCTCCATTTTGTGAGCGGGACTCAGCATTTAAAAGAGGAAGTTATATTAGGTGAAGACAGAAAGCGAAGGCTGCAAACTGTTTACAGCAGGTGCCAGATAACCAGTGGCTTCCTTTTTTTATTGTGACGTTTGACAGGAATGAAAGCAATGTTGTAATGAATATATCTAATTTCTGAAAGGGTGTCTGTCGCCTTGAAAATTGTATATCGGTTCATCATCGTTCGCTGTTTTCGGATTTGAGAGACTTCCTATTGTGCGGGAAAGGGTTCTCATAATGCCCCGTTTTAGAGAAAAGAGTCTTTCTCAAATTGCCGGCCTTTTATGCTCCCAGCAGATCCTGCTTTCAACAAGAAGGGGCAGCACACGCTGCCCTACAAAGTACCGTTTAATGGGGTTGAAATCATTTGGCTGCTTAACACTACGGGTGCCCGTGCTCAAAAGCAGCCGTTATCTTCAAAGGCGGCCCGGGCGGCATCGATCTACGACATGCTCTATTCAGCGAGGCACCATTTTCTGTTCATTATGTCGCGCGCTTTGATTCAGGCCTTTCTGCTTTTCAGACACGCGCACGTCAGCCTCCGAGGCCACGCGCCTTTGTGCTCCGCTGCCAGCATCTGCTGCACGCGAAGGTTGGACGCGGCTGCACATATCCAGGCTAGCGAGCCCCATAGAAAGCGATCTGTATGTTTGACACAATACATCGCCTGGGGCTGGTATGTGGGCTCGCGGAAGCATCAAAAGAGTGCGATAGCTCAGTGGATCGAATATATACTGCTGTTTGCTGAGTTTATGCATCTGTTCTCTCACGGTCCAAAGCGGTAACCGATTTCTTCGAATTAAAACAGTTAGGGTTGCCGCCTGAGCAGTATATTGTACCGGCCTGGCTGGTATGGTCTTGGGAAGTCAGTCTTTTTAAAAAAGGAACAAAATAAAAGCCGCTTGTAAAGAACGATCGGACACCAAAGAAATGTGAAGGATCTTTATTTTGGCACAACTCCGAGTAAGCGTCCAATTCCCAGGTCCACAGAAACATAACTGTGATCTGGAGCAGAACACATTCAATCAATCAAAACATTTATAAAGCGCGCTACTCACCCGTGAGGGTCTCAAGGCGCTAGGGGAGGGGGGGTTACTGCTGCTCGAAGAGCCAGGTTTTGAGCTGCCTTTGGAATGTGAGGTGGTCCTGGGTGGTCCTGAGGTTGGCGGGGAGGGAGTTCCATGTCTTGGCCGCCAGGTAGGAGAAGGATTTCCCACCTGCCGTAGTGCGGCGGATGCGAGGGATGGGGCGAGTGCGAGGTTGGCGGAGCGAAGTTGACAGGTGGGTGTGTAGAAACTGAGGCGACGGTTGAGGTATTCGGGTCCCTTGTTGTGGAGGGCTTTGTGTGCATGGGTGAGGAGCCGGAAGGTGATCCTTTTGTTGACGGGAAGCCAGTGTAGGTGTCTCAGGTGGGTGGAGATGTGGCTGTTGCGGGGTATGTCGAGGATGAGGCGGGCGGAGGCGTTTTGGATTCGCTGAAGACATTTTTGGAGTTTTGTGGTGGTTCCTGCGTATAGGGTGTTTCCGTAGTCCAGGCGGCTTGTGACGAGGGCGTGGGTCACCGTTTTTCTGGTGTCGGCAGGGATCCAGCGGAAGATCTTTCGGAGCATGCGGAGAGTGAGGAAGCAGGAAGATGATAGGGCGTTGACTTGTTTGGTCATGGTGAGAAGTGGGTCCAGGATGAATCCGAGGTTGCGTGCGTGGTCTGAAGGGGTTGATGGGGTGCCTAGGGCTGTGGGCCACCAAGAGTTGTCCCAGGCGGACGGGGTGTTTCCGAGGATGAGGACTTCCGTTTTGTCTGAGTTCAGTTTCAGACAGCTGAGTTTCATCCATTCTGCAACGTCTTTCATTCCGTCTTGCAGGTTGGTCTTGGCGCTGGTGGGGTCCTTGGTGAGGGAAAGTATCAGCTGGGTGTCGTCGGCGTAGGAGGTGATGTTGATGTTGTGTTTGCGTACGATGTCAGCGAGGGGGCTCATTCCAGAACACACATAGGAAAAATGCACTCATTGTCATAGAACACACGTGCAATAGACATAACACATCCTCCGTTCCTTTAAAAACAAATCAGTGAACTAGAAATAAAAATACAAATGCAATAATATATATATACCAACAAACTAAATACAAATAATCACTATTTAAACAATATAATAAGCAAGCCCTTTTGGTTTACATCTACTACTCTTAGACCCAGTAACAGAATCATAGACCGGCATATCAAACCCTGAAGGCTCAATTCCTGGAGTTCCAACATTCTTGATATCCTGGGCTTTGTTCATAAGATTGTTATCTTCATGCTACTCTTGTGACTCAAAATCCTGTCCGGCTTGTTCAATCTCTACTCCCTGCGCTCCTTGAGCACATTCACAAGGTTCCTTCTCTTTGCAGTTGTTCAACAAATTAGACTCCTGCATCAATTCATAGTCAAAAGGAATCTGACGTTCATAAGGCTTATTATGATTAGTAAAATACACCCATTTATTCCCCCTTTAGGATGGCGATACGTTTTCAATTTCATACTTTGCCGTCTGACACTCTCAAAGCATTTTTCAAAACCTCCATTACCTCAAAAGGTCTTGAGAACTGGCTTTCACCTTTCTTGACTTTCCATGGTTTCTTAATCTTGACTAACATTCCCACCTGAATGTTGATTCAGGACGTAGTACCCCTGCTTTGATCAAATTTTGTTTTATAACGATCATGAGTGTTACTCAGCATACTCCTTACAGCATCTAAATCCATAGTAACTACAGGATTCTCAAATAACCCGGTTGCTTTTAGTTCTTGCTACTCACCCTCTCATGATTTCAACACGAGGACATCCTGTCATTTCATTCATCGATGTGCGATACATCCACACTGTTTTATGTACATGTAACTCCTAGTTGTCATTGGCAATCCCTTCGGATTGAATTGCACCCGTACGTACTCTGTTAAATCGCTCAATACAACCATTACCACTGGGACTGTATAACAAAGTAGTACAATGTTTTACACCCACTCTTCTGAAATAATCCTTAGCCTTTTTTTATATAAAGTGTACCCCATTATCCGTAATTACTTGTGTGGGAATCCCTTCACCTGTAAAATGTTGTCCAAAAATTTAAGGACTGTGTCAGTGTCTACTTTCTCCACAATGTCAATGACAGGCCATGTAGATAAAATGTCTATGGCAGCAATAATATATTTGCCTCTATCACTAATGGGGCCCATAAAACCAAAGCAATGACATCCCAAGGATTCATCGGGTTACAAAACCTACTCATGTTGGGTTTAATAGTGCTCAAAGATTTGTCAGCATTAGCACCTTTTATACAATCTCTCACACAACGTTCTATGAACAAATCGTACCCAGGCCACCCAATATTAGTTTTTTTACAGATTGTTTGGTTCTTACAATCTCTTCATGTCCCTCATGGCCTTGCAATGCGATTGATCTCCTTAAATTAGCTGGGGGGGGGGGGGTAGCTCTATCACCCCTCAATAATATGCCATTGAAATGGGATAATTCACTTCTAACTTCCCAAAATGCTTTCAAATTTTGTTCTAAAACTTTCTTCCCTAGCCATCCTTAGACAATGTATTCTAAGACTTTTTGTACCATAACATCATTTGAATACTCCTTTTCCCATGCTTTCTTGTCAATAAAAGGAATATCTTCATCACGTATCCAAGCGAGTGAGCGAGGCACCATTTTCTGTTCATTATTATGCTCGCTTTGATTCAGGTATTTCTGCTTTTCAGACCCGCGCACGTCAGCCTCCCAGCGGAAGAGGCCACGCGCCTTTGTGCGCCGCTGGCAACATCTGCTGCACACGAAGGTAGCACGCGGCTGTACAGATCCAGGCTAGCAAGCCCCATTGAAAGCGATCTGTATGTTTGACACAATCCATCGCCTGGGGCTGGTATGTGGGCTCGCAGAGCATCAAAAGAATGAGTTAGCTCAGTGGATCAAATACATACTGCTGTTTGCTGAGTCTATGCATATGTTCTCTCGGGTTGCAGAGCGGTAAGTGATATCTTCAAATTCTATAAAAGAGTTAGGGTTGCCGCCTGAGAAGTATATTTTACCGGCCTGGCTCGAATGGTCTTGGGAAGTCAGTCAGCCTTTTCAAAAAAGGAAAAAAAATAAAAGTCGCTTTTGTCCATTTTGCAGTATAAGCTCAAAGCAACTAATACAAGTTGGAAACACATACAAAGGCTTCTATTGCTGTCTGGGATGCACTTTGTTTATAAAGCAAAGAGAGAAAGGATATCTGTGCTGAAAAAGAACACAGAACATTTTATCTAAACTTTTATTCATGTGCCAGAACCTGGCCTTTACAGGACTCCAAAGTACACAAGTATGACTGATATTTTTTCTGAGAAAGGAAGAGATAAAATATAGCAGACATTTTACTCAAGAGAAAGACAGTAACAGTAACAACAGCTCACAGCTCGTACCTACCTGCTTCAGAAATTGTTATCTGCAGGTCGCCAATTTTGGTTCCCAATAAGATAGGCTAGGTCAGAGGATAAACAGAACTGGAGTATGGAGGGGAGGGAGAGAGAGTTGTGTGTGTGCGTGTGGAGATTGTGGGTTATGTGTACATGTGTGGTGAATGACGTACGCTTATCGTTGGTGTAGCTCTCTTCTTGCGCTCCTTTCTGTACTTCTGTCTTGAGGAAAACATTTCCTCGAAGTTATCTCATCCAACTCTGCACCTTCTTTTGCCACCCCTACACAGAGGTCTGTGATTAACCAAATAGTTACAAGTTCAAATCAGTCTAGATATTTTAATGAAGTTCAAACAGCGAAATTTGATGCAAGTTTCAGGTTGGAGACCTTGTGTGGGAAAACTTAGCTGTTAAACCTTATAAGGAAGATAAAATGAGTGACATGTAATCACAAATTAATGCCTGTCATTTATGTCTTTGTAAATGGAAGCACCTTGGCAGCCAACATCATATAATTATGTTGGTATTCTATAGAGTGAGTTGAATCAGGCCTAGGATGCCTATTGCAATAATGGCAAGAGGTCTTAGACAAGGCTGGACTGGGGTACTAAAAGTAGGTGTGGCAAAAATACTCAAACAAGCCCCACTCCCTTAATTTCCCTGCACAATCTCTCTTTCCACTCTCTCGCTCCTCCCTCTCTGGTCGCTTTCTCTATACCTTCCCCTCCCTTGCTCTTTTTCTTTCCCTCTGTAAGCCTCCTCCTTCTGCCTGTTGCATTTAACCTCAGGGAGCTGGGGAAAGTGATAGCGGCACCAGAAGTGGCACCAGGAGCGGTCCTGAGCTTTCAAAACCGGCGTCCAAAGGTCCCAGCTCCCCGAGGAGAAGTTGGTGGAATAGAAGGCCTTTCCTGCCTTGGCCTTAGAGATGTCTGTCATGAAAGATCTGGTCAGCAAGATGGCCGACAGAATGTGCTGCTGAGTAGCTCCTGCCTTACTTGTGACATTCTGCATTACCAGGTCCTTGCACTTACCCCCCATTCAGGGCAGAAAATGTATAATTGCTGGAATTTGGTGTGGCGATACTGTCGGGATTCCAGGATTCAGGCCTATAGTATTCCTGCACCAAATTCTGAGATATTCATAATGAGGGCAATAGAGATCAAATATGTGTATCACGCACTAATATACCTATGGCAGCCTCAGGAGTCGGTGCCGGCACTACTGAAAGAAAAGTACCATTTCAGGGTGCTGCCTGGCATTTACTTGAAGTGGGAGAAATCACAAATGTTCCTGATGAGGGTCTTGGCTAAAAGGACATGGGATCTTTGGTGGGCCTCAGATGGAAATTTTACTGTTTTAGGTACCCAGGGATACAAATGGGGCAAGCACCAGAGAAACGTTTAAAGTACGGGAAAGATGGTTCAGGGCCTACAAACCTCGCTGAGCCTCCGGAATACCCTGCCATTGCCACTGATATGTCAATTTACACTTACAAAATGTTTTTTTAAATCCAAGATATCTATCCAGTAAGGAAAATTCAATATGTCTCATGCAGCAGGACATTACATTTTTGAGGAACTAGACAGGTTGGATGACTAGTAAGGAGAGGAAAAAGTTGCGTGGTTCATCTAGATGAATGATCTTCAGACTTTTTAATGCTACCCCAAGTGTAAAAACAATCATCTAGTCCCCTCAGGATGACACACATATTTTTTCATAATTGTTTTATAAAATTGAAAGCACTGAATATATTTAACAAGTTAAACATTGCACTTATTTCCAGTTATCTCCTTTAAAAATGCAGTCAAATACCACCATCTTATTGGGACTTATTTGGATCCCAACTTTGACAACTACTCTCAGCCAGGACATGAGTAACAAAAGACATAAATGATGGCTCACTACAGAGTGGTAAACTACCACTCTGTGCTCTTTCACTAAATACACAGTTTCAAGCATGGTTATTGAGTCTGTACCCAAGGGTGTAATAAACGCTTCTCATAAGAACAATGAAGGCCCCTCATGGTGGCCTTCTCCACAGCTTGAAGACTTTAAGTCTTTATACATTAAAGCAGACTTGGTGGTGGACCATAGAACTCCCACACCTAGAATTGCATTACATTGCATCACAGTTGCAGCACACAGTGCAGTGGTTAGAGGAAGGTAACAACTGTGAAAAGCCACATCTTCACTAGGTGAGTTGTCTAATAGAGTATCAATAGCAAAATATTGTTTTTATAGAATATTAAGTCAAAAATTTCGAAAACCAAAATATCAAGAAGGTAAGTGCAAACAGGTAAGTATAGGTTTACTATTCTTAACTCGACATCTACGTTCCTTGAAAAAAAAAAGAAAAATATATATATATATGTATGTATATATAGTGTCAAGATACATATATGTGGGGTTATGTATGGTAAAACCTTGCTTATCCATAGAAACTTACAGTCACAATAGTTTTGTCCTCAATATTATTAAAACAATATTTTGTCCACACAACATTTTTAACACAATATTCTTGTCTCAACACCCTAGGTAAGCTTCTTATGATGGAGAGCAGAATGTGAACAAGTCTCACCTATCTGATCAGGACAAATAGGAAACGCAAGGGAAAAGGCAGTAAAACAGTAATAAGCAGGGCTCCTTATGTTTCAGATAAGCCAGTGTGGTGTTTTTACGTGGATACCCTATTGGGTGATTAGCCATGCTTTATAATCCTGATTGATTGAAGGACCGTAGCAGATATATGGCGGTAGCATAATGGAGGGAAGGGGGCTGTAGAGTTATGGGATTACTTTATCCTGGAGACCACTGCATTATGTTTGCGGATGCACAGGGAAGCTTCAATATCAGATGTAGGAAAATTTGTGCAATATACTAAATTGGCACCTGTGGCAAAGGACATTTGGAATGTCTTCTCTGATGGGAAACTCCTAAATCCACAAGAAGGATGGTCACAATTATAAAAGTGGGGCAAGGAACACAGTATTAAATTTATATAAATCACTGATAAACAGAGTGGGACATTACAAATGAGACAAAGGTAGTGTGAGGAAATGCCTCTTTTTGTATTGTCACCCCCAAGTTTTTCGACTGATGCTGCTGGTTTTTCAATTCAGAGAGTGCACTGAGGCCTGCTAACCAGACGTCACTGCCAGTGCCCTCACCCTAAAGTGTATGTCGAATTGGCTGTACCCAATTAGAAATGGCTGACTTAACCTGTAAGTCCCTAGTATATTGAACCCTGGTACCCAGGGTATGTAAGTTAGTTGGGGTACCCCAGGGCTTTCACCACTGGCTGTGCCACCCTGGAGGTCCCTGAGAAAAGAAGTCCACCACTGCAAACTGGTAGAGCAGTCATGCACAGCTAGTCTGACTTTTGCCATTGAAAGCCCTGGGAACTACACTACTTCCCCTGTACATCTGTGTAAGTCGCACGTATGGCAGGCATACTGAGTCATAAGGCAGGATGCCACATATGACACAAGTAGGATATATATTTTACATGTCCTGACAGTAAACATGTAAGAGTACCGTTTTTAATGTAGAAAGACTTGGTCGCCCAACTGGTGAGTACAGGATTACACGCTGACCCCGCAGTTGTGCTAACTCCTGGACGGTGTGATCAAATTGGACACTTCGGGGTATCAAACAAATTGTTACATTAAGCCCGTCTTGCATCTCAAGTAGAAGTTAATGTAACTTGTTGCAGAGTACAGATTTTGCAAAGTTACCACTTTGATGCCTATAAAATTCCTTGCCTTTCTCGGCATACATGTAGCCTGTTTCACAAGACAGCTTTCTGCTCTCTTGTAGGGACATGCCATTGACTTTGAGGAAGAGGAACAGTGAAGGATTAAAAGCCAAGGAGGTGTTACTTCCCTCCTGCAGGAAGCCACTTGGGTGTTAGCCCCAAAAGGCAGGCTTCAAAGGAGGCGCCAGCTTTGAAGGGTAGATGTGCAACACTAGGGAGGAGGGCTGACAGGCTGGCTGTTTAGGTAGACAGGCTGGCACAGGGAGCAGAGAGGGAAAACAATTTGCCAAACTGTTTTTCTAGGGGTGTGTAACCCTGAGGTAGCCACACCCCAAGGGTGGGCTAATGAGGTCTCATTGAAGTGAGAGGGGTCTCGCCATTTCGGGAGTGGGCAGAATGGTGGATCCTGAGATAGCCAGATGCCACACTTCACAGGATATGGTCACCAGGTCGGAGGGAACCTGGTAGCCCATTGGCTATCAGCCGCATCCTGCCCTGAGGGCATTTTTCTGAGCATAAAGAGGGCACCTCTGGAACCCAGACCTCAGATTCCAACTGACCTGAAAGGCGGACCAAAAAAGGACTGCCCTGATGCACTGAGGGATCAGCAAGGAGAGGCTGCATCAGCGAGACCTGCACCTGCTGCACCTGATGGCTAGTGAGGAGAGGGACTGTGCCTGTCATGTCCTGCTCAAGCAGAAGTTTGCTCCAGAGCCCAGTTAAGCCAAGAGACTCCAAGGGCCAGCTGACTGGCCTCCTGTTTGCTGTACGAGACACAACAGCTGAAGAAACCTGCTGGGGCACGTTGTTAGCCCACAGTCTTCAAGCAGCTACTACTGCGGCTGTGCAGCACCAGGGACCGAACCCAACCCACATAGTTGCATCTGAGTTTGCTGAGCCCCAGAGTACTGCCGGAGAGCTGCTGGGACCCTCAGCGGATAAGCTATAGACCCAGGGAGGAATGACCTCTGACTGTGACACCAAGTGACTGGTAGTCCAGTGGAAGCTGGTCTTCAGTCAGACCAGAGAGGACCTCGTGGGACGTTAACCCTGCAACCAGGATCCCTGCACCATCTTCATAGACCAAGGAGTGCCTGCAAAAAGACCCCCTCGACTGCGTCGCATCCACAGCATCCTTGGAGCATCTTCAGCATTACTCATCCGTTGCATCAGGACCACTCCATATGAATTTATTGTAACACGGATAAAGTGCCTGGAACTGCTGAAGACTGCTTCTTCTGTGGAGGTAACTGTTTCTGAGGACCTTCTCGGTCTCCCTGACTAACTCCTTGCCAGAGTTGGTCGCCCAAGTAACTCTACCCAGCCACATTGACACTTGCCCAAGTTTTCCTTGAAAAAGGTTCTGTCAAATTTGTTGAATTTGCTAATGCTTGTTCACAGTTGAGTGAAATGTTTGATTTATTATTACTTGTAAATTCCATATCTTCAGAACCCTTTGTTCGATCTTTCTCGTTTTGATGTCTGAATTCTTATAAAAATACAGTCTATTTTTATAAATTGGTGTTCCATTTCTTGAAAGTTGTGTCAATGTCTTTTTCAATTGTTTGGAAGCTGTTTAAATGCTTTACACTACTTCCTCTGTGTAAATCTTGATGCTCAGTGCCATAGCTACCCCGGATTGAGATGAAGATTTGGCAGATGAAACCCCCTGGAGCTGAATGAGTTGCTAAGTGTATTACATGGTCAGGTCACACACCTACAACATGTAATACACCCCATTTCCTTACAGATGAGAAATGGACAATCTGGAACCTCTGATGGATAAAGGATGCTAAAAGGAATGCTTACATGTAAAGGCTGTCTTGAGCAATGTCAAGTTCAAACAGGTAAAATTTTAAATACCGAATAGTACATATTTGACCCCTCTAAAGCCACAAAGGATCTATTTGAATGGGCAAAGCAACTACCCAAAGAGCAGCAATACAGGTGCCAATTGTATCCTTATGATATGGAGAGGTCATGACTAGGTTGCACCGTGCAACAGAGAACATTTACAGCTGACTGTTAAACCGTGTTATTAGGGATACTCCCTAAACACATGGACAGCAGAATGAGATGCAGGTTATAACCCTGAAAACAAGTCTAGCTATCTGCCCCATACCTATACACTGGCTTCATCCAAGAGGCCTGCCAAGTAAAACTTGGGAAAAAAGCTTGCGGAATGTGCTGAATGTGGAGGAAGTTTATATTAGAGCCATGACAGTAGACGAAAAGGTATAGGAGGACCTAGGGATACTGATGGTAGTGATTATGAAGTTAACAAATCACCTGCATGGAAGAGTCATTTCACTCTGCTTCCGATACCTGTGTATATAGGTTAGGAGAGCGGGTACCGCGTGATAGCGAATAAAGGTGCTAGTGAGCATGCAATAGCAGTAACTAAGGGGCACAGCTATGGAAACAGATGGCCTGGAGAGGATGTTGAGAGCGAGACATTGCAAAAATAAGATGGGAAGGTACCCCTGGCACCAAGTCTATAAGTGATGTCTCTGAGATCAATATTACAAGATGTATTTCTGTGAATTTAACAAAATGATTTAATAAAGATTATGTCAGAAAATGCCTGTCATGCTCCAGAACACGAGTGGCAGGAAATTATCTAGGTATCTTTATTCAAGCAGTAACTAATTCGGTCCTCATGGGGCACCACTTCCAGGATACCACCTCAACAGGACACAGAGTGGGATCATAGGGGCTTCTTGTCCATTTCCAGGCCGCAGGAGCGGGTACAGAACACCAGCCGTTGCTTGAATTTAGCCTATTCTTGGTGACGGTATTCAATGTTTTCCCTGATGGTCTGCTGAATCTGAAGGAAAGAGTTGAAGGCGTTCAGATGTGTTGACTCTCGAGGACACAACTATGACACAAAGCCCTACAAGTGATGCAGTTATAGAGGATGGTGAATGGTGATTGATTCAGGAATGCAGAAAGCGTACATCTACACTCAGGCATCCTAGTGCTAGGAACGAGGTAAGAGGAAAAAGAAGCAAAAGCTGAGTCTAACAAAATAAAAAGGAGTTTAAGCCTTCCTAGACGAAAACAGAGAAGACAAGGGTTTTATATGTAATGGTAAAATATTCCATTACAGTAGACCAAGACAGTGTAAAGACTGTCCCCTCAGGGGAGATGGAAATGAATGTGTTGTGATTTAGGGCCACATGTACAAAGATCCAGTTTTGCGACTCGCAAACTGCGAGTCTTAGAGACTCGCAATTTGCGACTCGCAAAACCGGATGTACAACAGTGTACTTGACACAGTTTGCGATTCCCAATGGGGTTGCAAATTACCTACCTCATGAATATTCATGAGGTAGGTTGCAATTTGCGACCCCATTGGAAATGGCCGCCCTCACAGGTATGGTGGCCTGCTGGAGACAGCAGACTGCCATGTCCGTGACTGCTTTTAAATAAAGCAGTTTTTTTTTGTACATGCAGCACGTTTTCCTTAAAGGACAACGAGATGCAATTCAAAAACAAAAATGAAAAGTTGGGACCACTGCCTGCTCTAAAAAAAATATTTTACCTGCCATTCACAAAGGGAAGGGGGTCCCATGGGGACCCCTTCCCATTTACGAATGGGTTAGCACCAGTTTGAAACTGGTGCTAACTGCGATAGTTTTGCGACCGCATTCGCGGTCACAAAACAATCATACCTACCATTTGGATTCGGTATTAGGAAAGGACTCCCTTGGCACGCCCCTTCCTAATACCGAATCGCAAAAACCAAACTGCGATTCGGTCACAAGTGACCGAATCGCAGTTTGGGCTTTGTACATCCCAAAAAGCATTTTTCAAGTCGTAAACGATAAACATGGAGTAAGGGGAGATCTCTCAGCGTGATTAAAAAAATGCAATTGAACAAAGTTCAAAAACAACTCTTTGCATTATTTTGAGCCAGTTAAATTTGATTTAAGCGTGAGAAACGCCAAATATACGCAGTTTGCAAGCTACACAATCTGTAAAATGTTGAATCCTATGAAGATTAGCCAGGGAGGAATCAGGAAGACACACACAAAGGATGGTACAGACAAAGGATGGAATATCTTCCTTAAAGAAAGACTCTGTACAGAAGGAAATTGTTTCTGTACTACATCTTCTACTGTTTTGATAATCAACTATTTCGTGTGATAACCAACCACTACAATCATGAAGCTGTCATTTGATCCCATTAACTCCCAAAGCTGTATGAAATCAGTTGCTGATCTTTGCCAGAACTATTCTAATACACTCATACATTTTAATGAAGAGTGTCTCACCATCTTACCCTTATTGCTCTTGGCATACGCACAACAATTTGTTACATCTTCCACTTTCTCATCCATGCTTGTTTCCCTGAATGTCAGTCTCAATCGCCTTGTGCCTGGATGGCTTTCATGCTCAATCTTCATGATACGTACGTGGAAAAGTATTGGGTGTACAGTCTGGTTTCGACACATCAATTTACCACAAAGTATACTCAAACCATCTTCTATTTGGTGAAATTCTTCCACTTCACCCTCCAGTCCAATCCAATCATTCCACCCCCTCACAACATTTTCTTTCTCTTTTTTCCTACAGTTGTCCATCCATTTCAGCTGTATTCCACCCCTTCTGCAAGACATCATCTATCATCTATCAATACCACCGCTTCCTCTTCTTATTTTTCTTACTCCCCTTCCTCATTAAATAGTGGTAGCCTCAATTGAAAATCTGAAGCTACACCCTGTGATATTTAACATGTTCACTTTCAAAGTTATAATCCATAAAATGTCAACACCCATCTTGAAATGCACGGTGTAAAATTATTTTCTAAGCTTCTGCATTTGACCGTATGTAGCAGGGGCTTATGACCAGTCCCAAGAGCAAAAGGTAAGCCCTATATAAAATGTTTCATAGACCCACAGCACTCTAGTGCATCCCTTCCCTCCCTCTGACTGAATATGGTGATTCTGCCCCTCTTAATGCGTCCATTACTTACGATAATGGCATTACTCCTAGTCCTACTCCCTCGCCTTCCTTTAACCAATGAGGCTTCCTGCCTCCCCCTAGACCCTCCCTTCCCCTTTCAAATCCCTCCCCCCCACCCCCACCACCTCCTGTACAAAAACAAGCCCAAGCAGCAACTCAGGCGGTCCGTACCGGGGGGGCGGGAGGCAACGGAAAGGAAGGCGAGGGAGTAGGACTAGGAGTAATGCCATTATCGTAAGTAATGGACGCATTACCTCCCGTCCCTCCCTCGCCTTCCTTTAACCAATGAGACATAGCAAGAGAAAACAGGAGACGGACACTGAGTTGCAATAAGTTTAATTACAATTCATAAAGACCATCGAGTTCCTACCCCCCTATTACATCATAGAGGATAAGACACAGTGACCCAATACCGACTCCAAATTTCCCAAGTCTGCTAGCCTATAATGCCGAACAAATGTTGAAGGTGAGGCCCAAGTGGCGGCCCTGCAAATTTCCACCACTGAAGCACCCTGAAGCTCAGCCACCGTAGCCGCCATACCCCTGGTAGAAAGGCCTTGAATCCCCTGGGGAGGAGCCACCTCTTTCAAAGAATAAGCCAACAGAATCAAGGAGCGAACCCACAGACTCAAAGAAGCCGTGGAAGGCTTCTCACCCTTCCGGGCCGGACCGAAATTTACAAAAAGAGAATCACCTTTACGGAAAGGAGCCACAACACGCAGATACTCCAACAAGGCCCAGCGCAAATCCAAAGAATGTAACCGAACCTCCTCATCCGAGGAAGGATTCGGACAAAATGAAGGAAGGATGACCTCCTGGTAAGCATGGAAAGAAGAATTAACTTTCAGAACAAAAGAAGGAACCGGAACAAGCTCTACCCGATCCGGAAAAACCTTACAAAAAGTAAAAGAACAGGCCAAGGCCCCCAATTCCCCTAAACGGCGGGCCGAAGTAATGGCCACCAGAAAGAAAGTCTTCAAAGAAAGATGACGCAAGTCACAGTCCCCCAGAGGTTCAAAAGGGGCAGTAGTCAATGCATCCAAAACTAAGGAAAGATACCAGGAAGGAAAAGAACGTACTGGGCGAGGAAACAAGTTAAGAAGACCCTGAAAAAAAATAGGCATCAAATGACCCTCATCCGACAGATTATGCCATGGACCCCTAAATGCCTGAATAGCCGCCCACTGCACCTGCAGAGAAGCCACCGACAAACCCAATTGTGCATCATCCTGCAAAAATTGCATCAAATCAAAAATAGAATTGGACGTAGGATCCAACTTATGCCGGAAACACCAAGAAGAAAAAACTTTCCACTATCTACCATAAGAAATCAAAGTGGAACGCCGCCTTGAAGCCAGCAAAGTAGAACTCAAAGCTACTGGCACCCCCAAACCCATCAAACCCAGTCGTTCAACTTCCAGGCCGTCAAGTGCAACCTCCTCAACGACCCCTTCGAGAGGCAAGGAAACTCCAGGGGAGACGGACAAAGAGGAAGAGGCCACATCCTACCGGACGCCATCAACTGCAGCAACAGAAACCAATTCGCCGTCAGCCAATGGGGCGCAATCAAGATAACCCTGGCTCCCAAATGACGAACTCTCAACAGAAAAGCCCGGAGCAGCTGAAATGGCGGGGAAGCGTACAAAAGACCCCGAGGCCAAGGACACGACATCCCGTCTACTTCCCAAGCCTGAGGACAACGAAACCGGGAGCAGAAGCGAATGAGTTTCGCATTCTCCGGAGACGCAAACACATCCATCACTGGAAGACACCAGAGGCGAACAAGATGAAGAAACAGCGACCCCGGAGGGAGAAAAGTTGCGAGGAAGGAGTCACCCTGCTTAGAAGATCCACCCGAACATTGACCACCCCCCGAATGTAGGTGGCCCGAGTGAAGGAACCCATTCCTGAGCCCATACAAAAAAAAATCTTGCCAGACTGAACAGAGCCCTCGACCTGGTCCCCCCCTGCCGGTTTACATAAGCTTTGGTTACTAAGGGGGTCATTCTGACCCTGGCGGTCAAGGACCGCCGGGGCCGGGGTCGGCGGTAGCACCGCCAACAGGCTGGCGGTGCTCCGCCGGGCATTCTGACCGCGGCGGTACAGCCGCGGCCAGAAGCGTAAAGTCGGCGGTGTACCGCCGACTTTCCGCTGCCCATGGGAATCCGCCATGGCGGCGCAGCTTGCTGCGCCGCCATGGGGATTCCGACCCCCTCACCACTATCCTGTTCCTGGCGGTTCCGCCCGCCAGGAACAGGATGGCGGTGAGGGGTGTTGTGGGGCCCCTGGGGGCCCCTGCAGTGCCCATGCCAATGGGCCACTGCAGGGGCCCCCGTAAGAGGGCCCCACTTTGAATTTCAGTGTCTGCTCAGCAGACACTGAAATTCGCGACGGGTGCTACTGCACCCGTCGCACATCCTCCACTCCGCCGGCTCCATTCGGAGCCGGCATCCTCATGGAGGGGTGTTTCCCACTGGGCTGGCGGGCGGCCTTTTGGCGGTCGCCCGCCAGCCCAGTGGGAAACCCAGAATACCCGCGGCTGTCTTTTGACCGCGCAGTGGTATTCTGGCGGTTCCCTCCAGGCGGGCGGCTCCCGCTGCCCGCCGGGGTCAGAATGACCCCCTAAGTTTTCTGTCTGAATAAGAACCGCAACTCCTTTCAAGGATACCTGGAAATGAATCAGAGCCAACAACACCGCTTTCAATTCTCGCCAATTCGCCGACCGATTGGCCTCCAGCGGGGACCAAAACCCCTGAATCTGTGCCGACCCCATCCAAGCACCCCAACCGGAGAGGCTGGTATCCGTCGTTATCACAACTGGGATTGGAGGAGACAAAGACACCCCTACCTGAAGATGATTGGACACAAACCACCATCCTAACTCCCTGCGTATCAACCCTGACCCCGGAATCCGAGTCAGCAGAGAACCAGACCCTGGAGGCCACCGCCTTAGGAACCAGTTCATCAGGCAAAGAAGATGGAATCGCGCCCAGGGAACCAGAAAAATCACTGACGCCAAATGACCCCGCAGATGTAACCATAGAAGCGCTCGGGGGCAGACTGCGACACGATCGCCCTCACCAGGGACTGGAGGACACATAACCGCTTTTCCGACACAGTCACCAAACCTTGATGAGTCAGAAACCGAGCCCCCAGAAACACCAGATCTTGGGAAGGGACCAAATCTGACTTCCCCCAGTTGATCAAAAACCCGTGGCTTTGCAGGGCCACCAGAACCCGGGCCACATGCCTCCACAACTGGACCTGTGAGGGTGCATGGATTAGGATATCGTCCAGATAAGGATGAATAAACACCCCTTCTGAATGCAGAAGAGCTACCAGAGGGGCCAGCACCTTGGTGAAAATTCAGGGAGATGACTTGAGGCCGAAAGGCAGCACACAAAACTGATAATGCTCCAGGCCTACTGCAAACCGTAGGAACCGCTGAGAAGACCTCGCCACTGGAACATGGAGGTACGCATCCTGCAGATCCAGAGATGCCAGAAAATCCCCCTGACTGACCATCGGAAAAATAGTCTGAATTGACAGCATGCGGAAATGTACCGTCTTGATCCAAGCATTCCCTTTTCTCAGATTAAGGACAGGCCGAAAACCCCCTGACACCTTCTGAACCAGAAACAAGACTGAATAAGTGCCCAGACCCCTTTCTCCCACAGGAACTCTGGAAATGGCCCCCTTGAGAAGCAAGTCTCGGACCCCATTCAACAACGCCTGTTTCCGTTCCCCGACCCCAGGCAGAGGAGTGGGACGAACCCCGGAATCTGGAGGCACCATATTGAAATCGATGGCATAACCATTGGCCACAATGTCCAGCACCCAGTGATCGCTGACACTCTCCTGCCAAGCAGGAAGAAAGTGCCTCAGCCGTCCCCCAACCTGCCCTATGCCAGGCCCACAGTGATTGTCAGGACCCCTTCTTGAACCCACCCCGGTTCGAAGGAGCAGACTTCTTAGGGGAAAAACGGGGCTGAAAATGACGTTTCCTGAAAGAAAAAGATTTCGCATCCATCTTGGGAGAAGAACGGGAATGCTTCTTCCACCCTTTGCCAGAAGCAGAGCCACCTTTGTAAGGCAAGGCATGTTTCCTCTCCCCAAATGCCTAGGAAAGCATGGAAGGCAACTGATGACCAAACAAACTACGTCCTTCAAAAGGCAGTCTCAGGAGAGCAGACTTCTCTCCAGGATCCGCCTTCCATGATCGTAACCAGAGGGACCTACGAGCCCCAATCAAAGCCCCAGATGCCAGAGCCGAAGTACGGACCACATCCGACGATACGTCCGCCAGCAACCTGGCCTGCTGCTCCATGACAGCCAGAAGTTCAGAGCACTCCGCACCTTCCTGCACAGCAACCACCAGTTTATCAAAATCCTGCACCAACAGCTGGGCAGAATAAGCCGAATAGATACCTGCTCTCAGGGCCAGATTCTCTGCGGCAAAAGCCCTCTTGAGACCAGAATCCACCTTACGGTCCGTGGCTACAGTAGGCACACAATCCTCAGGATTGACTGCTGTCTTGCCAATCAGGGTTGCCAAAATGGAATCCAGACGAACAGAGGGAGGTAGCACATCCTCCCCTTCCAGTAAGTAAAGTTTCTGAAGGAATCGTGGTACTTGAGCTTTATCCACATCCTTTCATTCCCGAAACACCATATCCTTCACAGGTCCCTGAAAAGGCATGGCAAACTTAGAAGGCATCTTATACTGAGGGCACAAGTGTGAATCAGATCCCGCAGGCTGAAAAACCGGAAAACCTAAATTGTCCTGAACATGCAACATCACCTCCCACATCTCTTCCCTGGAGACATATTTCCCCCCAGAGGAAGTAGATGGAGCATCATCCTCCTCATCAACTGAAGAGGATCTCTCCGTAGTCGCAGGAGGACGGGCCGCTTTAGACTGACTAGGCCTGGCCACCCCTGCCTGGAGAGCCCGAGAAACAGCCACCTCTATCATGTCCTGCACCTCCTCTCTTGACATAAGTGGTGCAGAAGAACTACCCGGCACCTGGCGACCCCCAGGCGTAGAAATGGCAGCAGTACCCTCCTCCCCTGAGGAGGAGGAAGAAGAAACAATCCTGCGCCGTTTTGTAGGAACCTTCGGCATGATGACCTCAAATAGAACTACCATCCACCTGAACCAAATCTCCATATATACTAGGGAAAGGTCCTGCTACAAAAAATCAATCAGCAAATAAAATGACACCATCAATTAAAAAAATAAGTTAAAACGCGCGGCAGAACGCCTGTCCTACCATCCATGATGCAAAAAATGCCCACCGGCACCTCAGCGCGGCACCGCGGGAGAGGAACCGGAAACAGACGCCCCAGCCGTAAAGAGCCGACTGACCTCGTCAGCCGACTCTCAGGACGCATCTGCCAAACAGCCCCGCCTGCCTTCCAGAGACACGACGGGCCGGAGCACACCCCAAGGAGCTCCGCGCCTCGAGGAGTGCCAAAACGATGACCCCCAGGTCCTGATGTGGAGGAAAGCAGAAGGTAAGTCTAGCATGGGCTAGACAGAAAAAAACAGGAGGTGGTGGGGGGGAGGTGGTATTTGAAAGGGGAAGGGAGGGTCTAGGGGGAGGCAGGAAGCCTCATTGGTTAAAGGAAGGCGAGGGAGGGACGGGAGGTAATGGCCTTGATGCAAACCCTGCAATTCTCTCCTGACCTTCGGTCTCGTGTGTTAACACGGCACCTAATCAGATTTTACTTGCATCTGTCCTTATATATGTTTTTTCATACCAACTTGTCCTGACGTGGGGGCTTCTGATATATTTCATTCTACCTCAGCAAGTACTTTACATTCAATTCCGCACTCACACATTTTTCTTCATTAACTTTATTCACAAATTCTACTAAATTTCTGAAAACCTGCGTACCAATTTTCGACAATATTCTCCTAACCCTTGAAAAGGCTTTAGTGACCTTTTGTTTGTGGTTTAGTTGCTTCTATTATTGCGTCCACTGTACTTATTTTGGATCTTATTCCTTCTTCTACAATCTTATTCCCCAACTATGGCCCATATTTATACTTTCTTAGCGCCTCATTTGCGTCATTTTTTTACGCAAAAACGGCTCAAACTTGCAAAATACAATTGTATTTTGTAGGTTTGTGCCGTTTTTGCGTCAAAAAACGGCGCAAATGAGGCGCCAAAAAAAGTATAAATATGGGCCTGTATCTTTTTTTCAGCGCTCAATTAGCACTCCTCTTTCTTTATAGGGTAGCTTGTAGGATCCTCCTGCCTATGTGTGGTTAACAGGAGCTAACTACAGGCACACATTGCTTCGCTCACAATGGGGGAGCTTGTGGTAATAGCACTGCTGGAGTGCGAGATAATAGCAGGTTTAACAATTGATTCCAATATAGCCTTAGAACCCGCCGTAGCGGGCTCTACCGGCTATTAAAGGCCCGCTCCCGCGTTAAATACCCGAGGCGAGGGCATTTAACGCGGGAGCGGGCCTTTAATAGCCGGTAGAGCCCGCTACGGCGGGTTCTAAGGCTATTAGAACATTCTGCCACTCAGGGCAGAATGTTCTATTAAAAAAAAAAATGTTCACGGAGCCCGAGGGGATTAAAATCCCCTCGGGCTCCGTGAGGCTTTGTTCACAGCTGTTGCTGTGAACAAAGCGAACATTGGAATGTTGGCGCTGCGGGCTTTTACCGGCCAGTAAAAGCCCACAGCACTGCATTGTTTTCATTGGAGCTACCAACATTCCAATGTTCTAATAACAGTTCATTAATTCTGTATTGTAATCACAATTTTGTTTTAGTTTTCTGGTCTCGCTGTTTTGGTGACTTTCATTTGAACTCTGCTTTTTTCTCCAGAAGTGAAATTCACTGTTTCACCTTGTCTTCTGCGTAGGTTGTATTCGTCGCCAAATATGCAGAGATGCCAAACATAAGCTTTGCTGACAAAGTATAAGAAAACGTGTTTGTTGGCAATATATACAAACTCCAGCTAAGACAGACCCTGTTAACTGAACTGTCCTTGTCAGTACTTCACATCTTGATAACAGCCGCACTGTAGAACCCAGGTACCAAGGTTCCACACACTCTAGTCTGTGATTCCACACATACCTGGCTAACCTATAATTTGGGTCCACACCCACCGTTGGCCTATGCCAAATGTCTGAAAGGGATGCTTTCACTCATTTTGGAAGCGAAGTAGGCATTGAATGCGATTTCTGGCTTAGAACCAGCTCACAATTGCATTGAGAAGAATCCCTGGCAGGACATCCCATTTCGGGAGTCTTAATTGACTACAACAACAAATAAATTACTCCTCTAAACTGCCCTTCTCATGATGGAGCACTAAGCAGGTTGTGAGGGCCAAGTGGGCATAGGATGTACATCCCTGCTCCATATTGGCCTAATTCTGGTGAGCGGCATGACCCATGAGAGGTCTCCAAATCATTCATGAGGCATGAGCAGACATCAGGCCTCTGGCTGAAATCTGGTGAAACTTGGCATATACCAGTAGGAAGACATAGATTTTTTTTTTTTTAAGAACAGCAAAATGTGTGAGAAGCTGTGCCCTGCAAAAATACTTTTTTAAAATGCTGTCAATCCATAAAAAGAATACTATGTGGTGGTGGACAGCTAGGACAAATACAGAGATGAAGCATCATATTCACATAGAGACAAGGAAAGGCATACTGGGTCTTGTTGGTTGCACTATACCTTTCTATGTCTCTATGAAAAAACTCATTTTCATTAACTATTACCATTGTTTCAATCCGTAGATGTAGAAATATCGTGTGATCTGACATTTAAAGCTACTGTTGATAAAAACTGGGTATCAGTTCCTCAAATCTCAGCTGCTACAGACCAATCACTAATCTTCAGTTTACATTCAAACCACTTGAAAAACAGCCTCTCTTTAAATAACCTGTTGGGTGATCTGATCAGATTTCAGATGAGGCTGCAGCATAGAAACTTCTATCCTCGGGTTGCATATTATAGCCATAGCCTCTTTTACCATGGTGAGTTCTGACTCCTTGTTCTACTAAATCTTTCCTCTGCTTTCGCCACCAATGACCTTAACATGGTCCTTGACATATTGCAGAAGAGATTTGCTATTGAACAAACAGTATAAAACTAGTTTCTGTCATATCGCTCCATCAAGAAAACAGAAATCAATATGGACAGTCACCGCTCCCCTTCTTACCTACACCATACATCATTCCCCAAGGGATCATCCTTTGCTAAAATGCGCATACATGGACTCTCCTGCTGATCACCCGAATAAAACTGGTAATAATTACCTCTAATATGCTGATGACATCCAATTCTGCCTAAGACTACACTCTTGAACTTGTGTCTTTTCCTGCAAATTGCCTACACCAAATCAAATTGTGTATGACACAACCTCAGTCTCAACAACAACAATTCTACGAGTCTGCTGCTCTCCATGACACATAGCAAGGTTATGACCCTAATTCACCCTGGGAGTCTCACATAATGTGGTTAAAAGTAAGCTCCATGTTGACAACTGTAGCAAAAACAAAGTGAGATGGGCCCAATTTCAGTTGCTGATGATGAGATCAATGAATCCATTCATTGTGTGGAACCGTCTTGTTGATAATGCCTTGATCCTCAACTAGATCGATTAAGGAAACGTACTTATGGCTCTTCACCCCAGATTGGCACCTTCCTTCATATAGCTACTCGTATTGCGGCCTGTACCTCTCACAAGTTTCACATCACTCCTGTGCAAAACAACCTCCAGTGGCTCCCACTATTAGCAGGACATCAGTTTAAAGGTGCTAGTAAAACATCCAAGACAGTGCTTTAAATGAGCAGGTACAGTCACGCACTGACTACCTGCACTTCCTTTCAGTTGAGAGGCATAGAACCAGCACTTCTTAGCACTGGTGCAATACTTTTAGTGGAAGAGTACAAACACCTCTCAGTAGCAGTACTGTGGGATAGTGAGTAACTACTCTTCTATACTTCCTTTAAAACTGATCCAAGCACGAAGGAAACACACAAAACTCTGAAACAAAGGGCCCACCCCAAGAAAGTTTTCTCTGGAGCTGCCCTGAAACTATTGAAATCATTGCCACTCTCTATTAGTAAAACCAGGGCCGGTTTCTCCTTTAGGGCCACAGGGGTGCCCCCTCTGAAATTTCTGCACACCTACCATAAAAAAATATTAATTAGATCGATTTGTTTGGCAATATAATTGTATCTCCAAACAGATTGATGTACTTAACTCTGGGCTGTCATTTCTAGGCTGCCTGCATGCCCTGCCTCGATTTGAATTAGGAGACGGAACCCAGACAGTAAATCAACTTTTCTGCACTTTGACGCATGACGAGGGCTTAGCTTTCTAAAGCCCTCTGTTTCCATTGTGGTCTATGTTGGTATCCACTGTAGGCCAGTGACTCTTTTAGCGTCATGGTTTCGGGCATTGGAGTATTCATCCCTGCATGATGACAGCCATCTGTCATTTACAGGCATAGATCCTACCCTTTCCCATTGGTCACAAAGCAGGAGTGAATGCAAGCACATGTAACTTGGTGCCTTGTCCTCGGTAATGGTAAGTGTTATAATGCTAATTTTGAGTTATTTATATTGAGCTGTGACCCTTTGTCACCTTAACCTCCCCACTGTGACTCCCCAGGCCCTGGTTGTAGATCGCTGGCCCATTTAGAAGTGGAGCTGCTGTATTTGTTTCCCGCTAAATTGTTCCAAATGACAAGTAGGGTTCTGATTTCCCTTGCGAAGCTTACCCAAATATCCCAGTCAAGCTCAAAGTGAGAAATATGTGCTTATAGTAAAGGCAGTTATCTACTGTATGGCGTTAAAACTGGCCCTATCTTCATGTCCTTAACATTAATGCCAAAAACATGGATTGATTGCGAACAGTGAATGTTAAAAACATTAAGGTAATGTGTGTCAGTGATTTTGATCCTCTCTTTTTTTCACGTTTTAATTAATGTTGCATTCCTTAAACAAGTTAACTGTTTCACCTTGCTGTGTTTCTGTATTTTTTTGTGCATCATATTACTCTTCAATAGTGCATACTTTAACTCGTGACAGGTGTTTATGAGGGGCTTTGATTGAACGTGCTGGCACTGGGCTGAACCCGGCAAAGCACAGTGCCTGTCAGTGGGTTGGCACCACTGTAGAGCACACAGAACAATGGACATGTATTCCAGTTACAATTGAAATTCAGTATAAATGTGTGCGAAGGTTGTGCAAAGAGATTAAAATATTTAAAAGTTGAAAGAAAAAGGAAATAAAGTGCTTAAATGTGAATGAGTGGAGTTTATGTTTGGGGTGGTAAAATGAGGGCGATGCAAGGGAGGGTATTCAAAAGATTGAAAAGAGGGTCTTGAAGAGGAAGAGAGAGAAGGTTGAAAAGTGCAGATAGATGAGCTGTGCAGAGAAAAATGGCATACATATCTAACATAAAGCACGCATAACTGAAGGCCATACTACTTCCACAGGCCTCAATAATATTTAATTTAGTCTCACAATTTCAAAATTGAAACATTGCTCTGTTAATTATTTATAACAAATCATTTTTGTTAATCATGTATCTTAACCCTATGGGTGCATGGACGAGCTGGTCTCTCCCTTGGCTGCGGTTGCCGTGTGCTGAGGACGAGATCAGCTTGCCCTGCACCTGGCCCACGGGGAGCACTAGCGCTCCCCCGTGGGCCACCCACCCACACAACCTGGTCAGGGATGGCAGGAGAAGTACTTCCCCTGCCACCCGACAACCCCCTTGGTGATCTGATGACGTTGGTGCGCTCACAGCGTGCCAACGTCATCACATGCTGCTGGGGACGCGCTGGAAACATTTGCTTCCAGCGCACCCAAGAAGAAGGACTCATTTTTGGTGAGTCCTTCTCCTGGGGGAGAAAACAGACACATGGGGAAAGGAAAGAGTTTTTCCTTTCCCCCTGTGTCTGTTTGAATGGATTCTTGCTCCATAATCGGGGGTGAGCCCAGCGATCATGGAGTAGGAATCCAGCTACCAGACACCAGGGATGTTTTTTGTATATTTAGGGGAGCTACCACTTAGGCAAGGGTCACTCTCCTGGGGGCAGTAATAGATCTGTGTTTTGGCCCCTGGGGGCTAGATCGGTCGCTTTTTCAGCTGATCTACCTTCAAAACCCACTAGACACCTGGGATTAATTTATAATAATGTTTTAGGGCAGCTACCCCTTGGGCAAGGGTCGCTGCCCTGGAGGCAAGATTTTTTGGTATGGTTTGGCCACCTCCTGCGGCTAGATTGGCCATGTTTTCTGACAATCTGGCCCCTCGTCGAAACCCGCCAGGAATCTGTGTGTGTGTTTTTTGTGTGTGTTGGGGGGGGTAGTCCCCTGAGCAAGGGTCACCCCCTAAATGGGGCACATATTTCTTGGCCATATCTACCCTCTGTTGGGCAGAGCGGGCTATTATTTTTAGGCCCATCTGCCCGCAAGGGCGGCAGAAGCCACAAAGACACCAGGGTTTTTTTAATATGTTTTTTCGTGTGGTGGGGTGGCCCCTTGGGCAAGGGTCACCCCCCAAAGGGGGCATACAACTGTTGGCCATTTCTGCCCCCCTTGGGGGCAGATCGGCCTATTTTGTTTAGGCCCATGTGGGGGGGCAGATTCCACTAAGGCACCAGGGATTGTTTTGTTATCAGTTTTCTTTTGGGGGGGTGGCCCATTGGGCCAGGGTTGCCCCCCCAAAGGGAGGCACATAACTGTTGGCCATTTCTGCCCCCCCAGGGGGGCAGATCAGCCTATTATTTTTAGATCCAACTGGCCCCCAGGCAGGGATGCCAGGGATTTGTTTCCTGGTTTATTTTTGTGTGAGGGGTGACCCCGTAGGAAAGGGTTGCTCCCCAAAGGGGGCACACAACTATTGACCATTTCTTCCCCCTTAGGGGTTTAGCAGCCTATTTCTGTAAGGCTCATCTGCCCCCAAGTCACAAATCACTTAGGCACCAGGGATTGGTGTGTGTGTGTTTTGTTTGGGGAGGCAGTCCTTTGGGCAAGGGGCGCTCCCCATGGGGGCACATTGCTGTTGGCCTATTTTTTTTAGGTCCATCTGCCCCCAAGGGGGGCAGAAACCACTTAGGCACCAGGGATTGGTGTGTGTGTGTTTTGAGTAGGGCCGCAGCCCCTTGGGCAAGGGTCGCTCCCCATGGGACACATTGCTGTTGGCCATTTCTGCCCAGTTGGGGGCATATCAGCCTGTTTTTGTAAGGGCCATCTGCCCCCAAGGGGGGGCAGGAAGCCCACTAGACACCAGGGAAGCAGTAAAAAGAGGGTGGGGGTATGGCCATAACCCAACCCCAAATAAATGGGAACAAAGTTGTTCTGCCCACCAGTGGGCAGATGGGGCAATTACCCCTAATCCACCCCCCTTTATTTTGGTGACACAAATGCCAAAAATACCACAGAGACTATACTCCCTTAGGAGGTAATACACAAATTATATACCCTAGTATTCAGAAATAGCTGTGAAAACAATGCAACTAGTGAAAATCACAATAGTTAGAAATAGGCATAGGGGGAACACAAGACATATACTAAGAAAGTGGAATGCGAAAGTCAGTTTCCCCACCTAGGCAAGTGTAGTGTGTAGAGGGGCACTGGGAGTATTAGAAAACACCGAAGGTAAGTCATAGAACCCACCCCAGAGCCCAGGACCAGGAGCTGAAGATACAATGCTGCAAAAGTCGTCTTTGCTTCTTTGTTGCAGTTGTAGATTTCCTGGAGGGTCCAGATGCAGTTTCTTCAGTAAGAAGGTGAAGTAAAAGATGCAGAGGAGTCCTGCTGGACTCTTGCAATCTGAATCTGAAGAACCACCCAAGCGAGAGACCCTAAATAGCCCTGAAAGGGGGATTGGTCAGCTACACAGGTAAGCACCTATCAGGGGAGGGCTCTGGCATCACCTGCTGGCACTGGGCACTCAGATGCTCCCGGAGTGCCCTGCCAACTTTGGATCCAAGACGGCAAAACCCAGGGACCCTCTGGAGGAACTCAGAACACCACCCCTGGGGTGGTGATGGACAGGGGAGTGGTCACTTCCCTTTCCTTTGTCCGGTGTCACGCCAGAGCAGGGACTGGGGGTCCCTGAACCGGTGTAGACTGGATTATGCAAGGAGGGAAGCACCATCTGTGCCCTTCAAAACATTTCCAGAGGCTCTGGGAGGCTACCCCCCCATCCCTGTAACACCTATTTCCAAAGGAAGAGGGTGTAACATCCCTCTCCCAAAGTACATCCTTTGTTCTTCCTTCCTGGGCTTGAGCTGCTCAAGCAACAGGAGGGCAGAAACCTGTCTGTGAGGTGGCAGCAGCTGGGGCTGCCTGGAAAACCTCAGAAGGCTGTAATGGCAATACTGGGGGTCCTCTAAGGAACCCCCAGAGTGCATGGAATCATACAACCAATGCTTGCAAAAGCATTAGGGTATGATTTTAACATGTTTGATACCAAACATGGCCATATTCGGAGTTATCATTGAGAAGCTGGACATAGGTGGTGAACTATGTCCAGTGCACATGTAAAATGGCATCTCTGCACTCACAAAGTCCAGGAAAATAGTCCTGGAGGTCATGGGAGCACCTCTGCTAGTGCAGGGGTTGCTTTGAAATGCACCATTTGTCAATCTTTTTTCAATTTTTTCTTGTGATGAAGGCCCACCCGGGACCCTACGTTTATCCATTAGGCTTGCTCGCTCCACTTGCTACATAAGTCATACCCAACTTTTACACTCCACCACTTTCAAATGTCACCAGCCACCACTGAGTAAAACTCCTACTTTCAAAGTTTTTAAGGCCGAATTCAAAACCTTCTGTAGTAACAGGGCCCTACTCAGTAAAGTCAAAAGTGTGACTGCTGATTCAAGAATGCCTGTATGACATCCTCCGCATCAAGGATTAGAGCATAAGCCTGTCACTGTCCTTATTGTCTTGTCACTCTCCTGTCTGCACAGAAATTGTTTGATCATATTAAAATCCAGAATTTAATTGCTCTATCACTGACTCTATTTTCTGTTCTCCATCCTACATGATGGTGTGATTGTTATTCTCCTACTATAGTGACTTTCAAATTTATGTTGTTCTGCAAATTTGGGCTCTCCTCCTAAATGACAAATGCAATACATCTTTGTACTATGCTGCGATGCTCATGAGTGCAGATCCGCACTATAAAGGTACTGTATATGGCAAGTAACTACACAAAGTTGAAAATATTGACTGTAATATATTCCAGAAAATATGATTTTACTGTTATTTTTAACTTACTGTGGAAGAAAAGTAGCTATGAGCTTGCTTGAAGTCTAACACATATATCATGCAGGACATGCAGAAATAGCAATGTTGCAGCAAATGCTTCTTCACCTCAAGCAGTTAGGTATATAATGATAGTTCCTCCTGAAACTTTCCCCAACTTTTGTACATTTTCTTCAGACAGGGAGATAAACGTGACAGAAATCAGAATTTTAAATAGTGTTATTGGCAGGTGCATGGCATTCTCTTGAGAAGCGGGCAAAAGACCTTCAGAAAAGATAAAACAAACATCTCATACCCTGATCTAACTTGATTGAGAATTCTGGCTTTGCGGTGCCAGGCAAGAAAATGAAGCACGTGCTGTCAGAAGAGAGAGAACTCAAGCCTCTTGACTTACATGGGCTTGCAAAATGGCTGCCGATTGAACAATATGGCATTAAGGGTCTCATTACAAGTTTGGCGGAGGGGAGTACTCCATCACAAACGTGACGGATGTCTCGTCCGCCATGTTACAAGTTCCATTATATCCTATGGAATATGGAACTTGTAATACGGCGGACGGAATATCCGTCACATTTGTGATGGAGTAATCCCCTTTTCCAAACTCATAATGAGGCCTTAAGTGTTTGAGATATAGTTCACATAAATTGCATGAATTCACTATACAGCGTAGCCCCCTGTTGTTTTTATCATGATATTTCTCCCCAGAACTGGCACTTTGCCTGGAGCTGTGAGTAAACTGATTTTCGTGGTGGGAAGCCCACTTTTTGGCTTTACAGATTTCGAATAAAGGCTCCAAAAAAATAAACTCAAATGGCAGGTTCACATAAAAAGTAAACAGCTATAAATAAACTGCTTACGTCAAAACTTTACCCCAAATCTCTGTGAGCTTGTTATGTCTTTCTGAAGCCACTGCTTCCAGCTATTCTGCCTTCATTCGTGCACACATCAACTGCACGTTCAAGAAAACATACTTTCCGCAGGTCACTGTGACAACTATGGCATCAAAATATTCAAACATTTTAATGGCCAGCTCGTAGAAGGTGTTTAATAACCAACAAAAACACAAACCACGAACATATTTCTGTAAAATTAATGGTGTATGCATCAGTTGGGCTAGCCCGGCTAAATCAGCAATCTCCATCCATCCATATTTTGGTACTTCTAATGTGTAGCTAAGTTTCAGTGCACAGTTGTGTGCATAAAACAAGACGACACATATGAGCTTTCCTCATTCCTATGAGATAGGAATTCTGACGCCACATATGAGCTTTCCTCATTCCTATGAGATAGGAATTCTGACGCAATGTCCCCTACCAAAAAGTGTGTGTGTGGGTGCGCACAAATAAATAACAATATGTTTGTAAATTTGAAGCAGGATCCTGTACCATGATTTTTTTCTTAACACATTTCTGTTATTAGTATACTTTAAAAACATTGGGAATGGTTGGTCCCCACAAGGCAGGTATTTACACATAGTCCCTACAAGGATGGTAACACATGCATGTGTGTGTTTCGGTGTGTGTGTGTGTGTGTGTATATTTATATATATATATATATATATATATATATATATATATATATATATATATATATATATATATATAAAATAAAATGAGTGTTAGCAGTACAGAATGAAAGTCTGATAGCCTCACAGATTTTTCTAAGTTGGTGAGCAGAACTTTACTATCTCTGGTTGGCTGGCATAACCAGCATTTTCTGCAGAAGAAGAAATGTTTGGGAGAAAGAGTTTGCTCACAACTAGTGCAGGAAATGCGGAGATCTTACAAGCAATGTTTCCGTGTAAGGTGCGCGCGCGGTTGCGCGCGCACCCTTTCTTCCCCCACTGCGCAGGCCTCTTTGCGAAGCGCGCACGTCACTGCCTGCATCATGCCTGCATCACGCGAGAGAGTGGGTTTCACTCTCGTTGTGCAGTGATTTCTCCTGCACCTCCGTTCGTTGTCCTGCTCTGCCGCGAAGAGAGTGACCGTGTTTTCGCGCTGTTTCTTTTTTTTAAATGCAGCGCTGACATACTGTTTGTATGTCAGCGCTGCATTTAAAAAAAAGAAACAGCGCTAAAACACGCAAAGAGAGTGACCGTGTTTTTGCGCTGTTTCTTTTTTTTAAATGCAGCGCTGACATACGGTTTGTATGTCAGCGCTGCATTTAAAAAAAAGAAACAGCGCGAAAACACGGTCACTGTCTTCGCGGAAGCGCAGGACAACGAACGGAGGTGCAGGAGAAATCACTGCACAACGAGGGTCCCAAAATAAATCAGGTACGTGTAATTAAAGGGCCACGGTGGCAGTGCAGGCATCTCCTATGCAGTGACCGTGTTGTCTGCACTGCTCAACCTTTAAAAGTAAAGGTGCTGGTGCCCAAAGCCCTCCACTTAAACATGCAGCTGCTGCAATTGTGTCTTTTTAGGCGTGCTGAGCCGATTGGTAAAAGCAGTCGGTCTCTTGTCAGAAGTCCCCATGTCTCTTCCACATACGCACGTAAGTAAATAAAAACGTGCTGGTGCTCAAAGACCTCCTCTTAAACACAAGGCTGCTGTAATTAAATCTGCCAGGAGTGAATACCGAGGCAGCATAAACCTGAAGCCATCTCGGGCCTCTCCAATTCATTTATGGCCACTCCCCAGCCCCTTCAGCTCAATCCTGCAGCTTTCTACTTTCACCCTCAGGGAGCTGGTTAAAACATACCAGTGTTGAGTATGTCTGAAAACAAGGAAAAGCACCCAAAAGTGCAGATATTTAAGCTCTGGTTGCAGAAGAACAAATGAGGAAGGTGAAATAGCCCCAAAAAATGTGAGCGAAGTGCCCAGGCAAAAGAGCTCTGAATGAACTCAAGCAAAAGATTATGGACACACTTGAATCCTTTAGACTGTTTTGAACTATACATATTATACAGAACAAAATGTGACTTTTTAAAAACAACATTCTGTCAACAGCGGATATTTTGCATTAATTCATTTCTTTTACACGTTTTGATGAAAGAAAGCTTCACGTAATACTTTTGACATGAGGCTGCTGTAATTAAATCTGAGGCAGCTAAACCTGAAGCCATCTCGGGCCTCTTCAATCCATTTACGCCCAGCCCCCTGCCCCTCCAGCTCACTCCTGCAGCTTTCTGCTTTCACCCTTTATGACGCGTTTTCATTCTTTCCTTCTTCCGTCTTTTCCATGTGTGTCTTTTGCTCACAGCAAATGCTTGAGGCATAAGAATAAGCACCGGCCCTCAAAAATAAGTGCTGGTGCAACAAGCACAAATTAAGCATTGGGCAACAGTCTGGTCATCAGCCTTTGACTCACAGGGGTCAGGCAGTAGTCTGTGCTGATGCTCCTTCTTCACTCTCAGGGTGCCAGTGACAATGCGCATCACCGCTATTGGTCTCCCAGCAGTTTTTGTTAAAACTGTGGCACTCAGCATCAAGGCGTCCAAACTGAATCAGCAGTGGTTAGTCGATATACAGGGCGGTTTTGCCCAAGGCGCAGAGTGACTCTCAAGTTCTGGTGGTCTGCTGTGCACTCCTTCTTCACAGGGAGTCAGTGATCGGTGGTGGCCTCTGCCTGCAGTCCCTCGGTGGGGGGTGACGTTTCAGTGGCTTTCTCCATATGGTGCTCAGAGCAGCAGCTTTGCTTTTCCATATTTCAAACGGGTCACAATCATGCAATCATGCCCGTGAAAGTCACTGTGGTCGGGTGCACGAGGTGCTCAGATCAGGGCTTGCACAGTGTACGTGAGTTTGTTGGGCAGGCTCCTCGGCATTTCCCCCGCCACTTCACTGCCCTCAAAAATAAGTGACGTGCTCAGCACCAGAAACAACCAGCACAGATTAAGCGCTGTGGGGAGGGAACGAGGAGGGACAGGGACAACAAGCACAAATTAAGCTCTGTGGGGAGGGAAAAATAAAAAAGAATCCAACAGGGAAAGAGAACAGCTATTTGCCACTCAGAGAACAGTGAAATGTCTCTGGATTATTATTTCAGACAAAAATGTAAATGAAGCACAGTGTAACGGTCTGAAACAGGGACTGACATTATATGCAACATCATCAAACGATTTATTTACATATACATGCAAAATAAGATTAGTATGTTTCATTTGAACAAGAATCATAATGCAATTCAAGAATCTGTTACGTTGCATCCTTCTACTGTCACCAGCTAACTAACTATACTCAGTATTGATAAACTTATCTGTTTAGGAATGTAGGTGCAGACCTATATACCTATACATGTAGGTGTTATGCATATATATATATATATATATATATATATATATATATATATATATATATATATATATATATGTATAGGTGCATATGTTTATGTAGAGACGAGTTAAAACCCAGGCCTGTGCCTCCAGGTGTACGACTTTGGTGGATCACAGTATTTTTATGTGGTGGACTCCGACAACTCCTGAGTGCACACACAGTGTAAAGAAGGGGTGGCTCCTGACACTAGTGCTGATGGCAAAACTGCTCTGGTCAATACAAGCACATTTTTTTGAAACAACAATGGGAGCTGTTACTTTGCCTTTTCGGAGCAACCATGCAGTTACGATTTGTGGTTATTGATACGTAATCAGCGAGGGTCTGCGTGTTTAATTTCAAAAGATATATAAAAAAAAAAACTTTTAGTAACTTTACTTACAAACTATGGCATAGCCTTACTTTTAGCACAGTTGTCCCCTGCCCAGCCCTTACAGCGATTAGTCTCAAAACTACACGGAACCTATTGGGAAAATGGCAAATGCTGCATCTGCTGAAATGTTTGCCGAACTTTTGGGGAATCAGATGGTGCAGACGGCCAACATACTGCAGCAGGTTTCCCATCACAAGAGCTCTTAGTGTTTTAAAATCTAGCCTTTAATAACTATTGTCTTTCACCCTAATGCAGGCAGAAATGAGCTGCACCTTAAAGATCACAATTTTGCACCATATGTCTATAAATGCTGGGTTTAATGACACTGTTTTTGGGATGAGTCCAGCGTGGGAAGCTAGATAACATTCTATGCTGTAGGTGGAAACAGGGGGTTCAATTATAGCATCAAACTACTAACGCTGAGAATTACAGAATCACCTTGAAAATTCTGTTTTATTAAATAACAGGTTAAAAAAGATGGGCTTTTCATTGCTTTGGTTGCTGTAGGAAGCTGGCTCTATATACTATATCAAAGTGAGATATAGTGTGCACAGAGTCTAGAGGTTCCCCAGAGGCTTGACAGAGGCAATAATAGATAATACTAATGCTCTATTTGTGGTAGTGTGGGCAGTGTAACTCGAGGCCAGAGCCTTTCAGGCTCACCGCCAGGTGTTACTCTTCCTGCGGTGGGGGGTGAAGCACCTCCACCCAGGACAGGCTTTGTTTCAGTAGTGTGTTCATCAAATTGTAAATGTTAACTAATTTACAACGTGCTCTGTTTGATGTGCATGGCCCTCTGTAGCACACTGAGAGTATTCATTAAAGTTTCATAATGGTTCAACCACCTGATTTCTGTTTGGGGGGTGTGGGTGGCACTCAACAGGCCATGCCCTTGGGGTGTGCCACCAGGTCACAAAATTGCCTTAATGTCCTATTACATGGAGCAATGTTTATACAAATATCCCTTTTTTTCTTTAGTGGTAAAACAAAGTTATTGAGAGGCAAATGCCAAAGATCTTGGTACTTATGCGCTGCGCTCGCGTGAATGGTCAATTTCTTGGCGCACGTATCCTTGGCTGCAGCGCACAGAGACCTTACACTGCCACACACAGTGGAAAAAAATTAGAGGAAACATTGCTTACAAGTCCTCATTCCAGTAGCCATATCTGAGCCAGATGTGGAATCCGGCTGACTCCGTGAACTATGCTGATTTTATCTTGGTGTCTTTTTCCAATATGGCACACGTTTCAGCAGCATCTGTGCTTCTGCTTTCTGTTCAGAGTAGAAAACTGCAGTAGGTGAGGTGGGGCTTTCTTATTTTCTCTTCCATCTGGGCCCAAAGCAAAGGCCTGATTTAAAGGGTCATCATCCCTCATTTTTCATCCTGGCACCTACTAATTTATTTTTTATTCTTTTATGGTGCTACTCATCCCATTGTAGGGTATCAGAGTGCTTTACATCACAAGGTGAGGTAATACATCATACAAGTGTGTAAATCAATGGTCAGGAAATGTTTCATAAGGCAATGAGGGTTATAAGGTGTAGGAGTCACGTATTGTCCATGCTTGTAGACATCTTGAGTTCATGGTCTAGAAAAACACAGTCAAAATTTTAAACGTAAAACAGTAGTTGGGGTTGTCTGTACTAACAGGACTCCGTTACTATCCAAAGGAACCCTTCTTTGTAAACTTAAAATAATAACTGATTGGAAAAAAGAACACTAAGGATCTAAATCAATTAATTGCAGTTTGCATGCAGTTCCCTGGTGGCTGTTAGTAGCACACTGTGTGAAATGAGAAGGATTGCAACTTACGAACTGGAAGTAAAAAGGGATCTCTGTGTCAAAAGCATTAACCCACTAACCTATCTACTTAAAGTACAAATCCGTGATCTGCATGTTACACAAAGTATTTTGCAACAGGCACTGTAGTTCTCTATGCTACTTTATGAGCCAAAACTGTGATCAGACAAAACATATATCTCTCCAGCAAGTGCATTAACCACCAGAGCTGTTAGCATTATTATCATCCCCTGAAATGTGCTAAGCTCACAAAAATCTTTGCATCAGATGCCTTAACCAATATGATATTATACAATCCAGTCTGTTTGTGACCAATTAATTAAACAGAACAATGTTACTGTCACATTTGTCATTTGTAGCATATTTTTAAGAAATAAATAAGCAGAGTTGACAGTCAGGGACTTTTTTACATGACTTCCCCCTTCTTGACTCCACCTGTTTCCCTTTGACACACTTTGAACCCCAGTTTATGGTTTCCCAGAGTAAAGTTTTCTCTGTTGCACTGCTCTCAACAGCAGTCAACTGGTGACTTCCAAGGCTTGAAAAATCCACTCGACCACTGGCATTGGCGAGTCTTATTTGATCAGGTCGAGCTATTTTTAATATTTACTCATCCCTTGTGGCCAGTTGACACTGTACAGTGTTCTGTTCAGTTAAAAAGTGGAGGGGCAATAAAAGATGCCTTTAAATCTTGATCTTATGTCACATTTGCTCTGTGTTGACAGACAGAGGTCAAAAATCTGTTTTTCTTACAATTAATTTTCCTTCTGACTACAGAGTTCCAGCGCTTTGTAATGTGAACTGTGTGACCTGCTGCTTAGAATGTAACTGTGCAAACATTTCAAAATATATTTCAGTAGTTGTGAAAGCCCTTTTTTATATTTCTGTGTGATGAAACAATATTTTAATAGGATGAAAACTAATCAGAATACTTTACATGTGCAAAGGATATGTTTTCTGAAACCCAAATTTCACTATTGTTAATACACTCTATAGTTTTATCAGTAAAGCTGCAAGTTAGTGGATAGGCTTTTGGACATTTCTTGGAAAGTTACTGTGTGTAGATGACAATATGTTACCACATCATGGTTTAGTATTATATTTATTAAAATGTTGTGTTTAAACAAAATGAGAAACATCCTAAGAAGTCCTAGGTTATGTGGGCTAGGCCTCATGGGTATGTGGGCTAGATTCTTGTGATATATGCAGCAAACTTTAGTCTACTTAATCAAACAAAAGAGCTTTTGTGCTGCAGAAATGTTGAGCTCACATATTTGAAGGTGCAACATATGTGAGAATTAAGAAAAAGGCGACTCTGTAAACTATGTGCCTAGCACCACACAACTGGAGACCCGTTTACAGGTCAAGTACATTACAGGTAGGTCGAATAGATTAAGTTACTCGACCTGCAGGTCTAGTAACATTTTTATGATTTTTCGAGCACTGACTTCACTAGGAAGGCAATAAGGACTATACCGGACATGGACATTTGTGTAAGCTTGTTTTGAAAGTGCTGAGTTGGCATGTTGTGGAAGGCTTGCAGCTGGGCTAACACTGTATTCTTGTTTCTAGCAGTGTCAATAAGTTGATATCATCCATAACAATTTCAACAAAAGATGTTATTAGATTGCCTATATTTGTTTATGCTTCTAACTCTTCTCATCAGTGCGATAAACTAGAAAGAGAATGTTTTTATGTTTTTCTTTAACTGATGCTGGTAGATTTTAAGTGCCTTCCATTTTTTGGTAAAGCTATTCTAAATGATTAGCGTGATTAGTAGAATGTTGTGATCTGGTGAAACTCCATGTCATTAAAGTCTGTAAAATGTTAACCAAAAAGTGGTTTGTGGGATAAAAAGAAGGGCATCCTACGTTTTCTGCAAAGACAAGTTATACTCTGGATGACAGCAAGCTTTGCAAGAACTTTGGGGCATATTTACAGGCCCTATGTTCCGCCAGTGTGTCACTTTCTGAGATGCACTGGCAGCGCACAGTGCAGACCCATATCTGCAAGGCCATGCAAAGCCACTTTGCGTGTTTTTTTACGGCCTTGTAGATATGGTGTAAGGCAATGCAGCACAAGTTGCTGCGTTGCCTTACACTGTGTCGGGGAGGCGTACCATGAGCTTTGCAGTTGGTGTTCCCACGCAACAACCATAGGTTTTGAGGCATTACCAGATTTACAAGAATCTGTAAACCTGGAGGAGATATATCTTTATTTCTCCTGGTCGTTTCCTCTTTCTATGTGTCCTGCATTCTGCAGCACACATAGAAAGGGAAAAGTGCCTCTCTGGGTTGTTTTTGTGCAGGAAGGTGTTCCTTCCTGCACAAAAACAATCCTGCCTGCAACGCAGACACCTTTGCACCATGGTGCAAGTGCACCTGCGTTGGCGTTAGGCTGCAATTTGTGCACCAGCGCAGGGGGAAAGGACAGAAATGCACCATACCTTCAAAATTCAGTGCATATCTGCACTTTCCCTTTGACGCAGGGCATTGTGCTGCCCTGAGCCACAGGGCTTTTGTAGAATTTAATCATTGTTACACTTCTGAGACTATTGCCTTGAGAATGAGGGATTCAGAGGTAAACTGCAATTTATTGCCCCAGATAAAACCCTTCCCCCGGTGTTCGAAATCTACCAGGTTAGATTAATTGCACCTAGCCTGAGTTGTTTAGGACAAATATGCAGGTGTTGGTGCTTGCCGGACAAAAACTGCATAGCACTGTAAACACCATACAGTTTTCACCTTTTAAACTCCATCAGGTTTGACCTGCCCAAATCTAACAAAGGGTGAAGACTTTATTGGAACCGAGAATCATCGGGTGCTGTAAATTCCATACAGCTCGGAATTCCTACCCATCTACGAACAGGGGTATTCGCAGGGGCCAGGAAACTGCCACCCAATCAGCATCAGGACTAAGGTACTCGGTGTGACTGGCCCTGTAACTTGTGACATTTATCGCACCTGAGAAAACCCGACTCCGCTGAGTCTGAATCTATCATGTGTAGTAAATATTATCCAATTACGCATTTTGGGGGGATAAGATACATTTTTGTGCTCAGGAAACCAAAATCCGCGTGTTTCAGTTAATAGTGGGCATTTCCCCCAGTATATATCGAAAGGTATGGTCCTTCGATATTTATTAAAAAAACTTATAATTGCTATATGTGTCGTAACACCAATTACCACACGAATCACGATTAGCCGGGCTGCACAGAATGAGGGGCTACGTGGGCATCCCCTTTGAGTGGTGGCATAATTCTCTCTCACAACCCACAGTCTCCTGCGTAGGGAGATTTTGCATTGAAGTTGTTTTTTTTACAATCCTGGGGGTGTTCCACAGCTCACTCCCTGAGCTCTGGCACCCATCCCTAGATCAATAGCAGCTGGTGCACCTTAACCTCACCCTCGAACGCTCTCTGCCATGGGTGATGACATGCTGATAAGGGGGTCAGTGCGGGAACCCGTGCTGACCAACTCTTTCCTAAATGTCTTATGAACGGGACGGACGCTCGTGCAAGCACTCCACTGCCGAAGAGGACTCCTAGGCAACAGACCATGAAAATACCCAGGATATCCAGATAGTCCTCGTAATTCAGCTTCTGAGGGCCATTTTTAAATTGCCAATTTAAAAAAAACAATATGTTTTGGAGTCAGAATTTGGATATGATGCTCTAATTTCTAATTTTATGCATCATTTAATCTCTTATTTTTAATTTTTTAATACTTTTACGTTATTTTTTTATTTTACTAAGTCCTACTCATCTTTTTCTGGAGTGGGAAGGGCAAGATGCTGCGTCGCATGCAGACATTGGTCCAGCGAAGGTTTAAGGTGCTCGTGCTGGCACTCCTCGTGCTCACCTTTATCATGCACTTGCTACTAGACCTGACCCCCATTGTAAGCCATGTCACGGGGAGCAATTGCCCCTGTCCGTCTCGAGGTGGTGCCCGTGAGCAAACGCCAGTCCGGTCTTCCAGGGGCCGGCCTAAAGCACAGGTGCTTCGGGCCTTGCAGGACTTCAGTGGCAGCAACGGCTCCCGGCAGAAAGGGTCGCGTGAGGGCGGCGGACCAGGTGAGTCAGGGCGCTACCACGGCTCCAAGCTGGCCGCCCTGTTCCAGCATTCTCTCTATCAGGCGCCACTGCCGCCCCTCAAGGAAGGTGACCGCCTCTTCATCGTGAACTCCAAGGAGAGGTTTACCCTGAAGACCAGCGGAAGCGAAGAGTGGTAAGAAATGGGGTAACTTCTGGAATTGGATACCTTCAGGGACAGGCACCTGGCAATGGAGTAACTGGGGAATGGGGTAACTTCAGGAGTAGGCACAACTTCAGGAGTGAGTGAACCTTCAGCTATGGGGTAATTATTTTAGAAATGGAGCAACTTCAGAAATGAAGTAACTACTAAAAATAGGCAACTTTAGAAATGAGACAAAATGAGGAATGGGAGAGCTTAAGAAATAACAAGGAATTCAAGAATGACATCAAGTCGAGGAAGACGACAATTTTAGGAATCGGGCAATTTTAGAGATGATGTAATTTCAGATTACAAAGGGCAGTGGGAACCAGTACTGGCTGTTAAAGGTATGGTGCCCAACAAAGCTCTAGGTATCCGGCCTTGGTATTAAACATAGAGCAGTACCAAACAGCAGGTCCCTAGAGACAGGCTTGTGCAGCTAGATATGAACAGTAGGGTGTACTGAGCTCCAAGTCACCAGACCAAGCTGGTCTAGTCCTGGCATTGCAGGCAGTGGAGCACCTAGTGCTAGGTCACTAGGACAGGCGGACCTGCTTCTTCTAACCATGCGCAGGTTATTATTAGACCCAAATGGCTCAGCGTTAGCCCTGGTTTGCCCAGCAATGGTCCTGGATTTGTCATTATTAGCCCCTAGCGGGTCCATTTTATCTTTCAATTGGTAAATTCTGCCTGTGAATGAGTCAATGTGGATCAGTATTAGCCCCGTATAGACGCCTGAATATTAATCTGAGCTGGACTCGCTCCAGCCTTGTATATGTCACATTTAGACCACACTTGGGCAGCAGTAGCCTGAGATGGGATTATGTTAGCACAGGATCGGTAATTGTTAGCCCCTCATGGGTCAGTATTAGGGCTGATTTGTTCAACATTAGCCTGGAACGGGTCAGTATTTGATCTAGTGCAGACTTGTTACCTTGCAGCAGCCCCCAGGACTTAGCCGGTCTTTGGGTGGTAAAGGTGTAAGCAAGGCCATGGCACAAGGGTAGATTGAGTCATGGTAGCCAGAAGGACCAAGGTCTCAGTTCTTCGGACGATGCCTTGCATTACATGCAATGTTTCCTAGCAGCGGGCCCCAGCAACTTCCTACCCTGGGCCAGGGGGGTTGCCGTGGAGTGCCAGAGCATGTGAAGTGGTATAAGTTGTGATTGGATCCTTTAGTTGCCAGGCTATGCAGCTGGTAGCCAGATATCAAAGGGACATCAGGGGGTTGGTGAAGGGCTGATTCCAAGGTAAAAATCAGTGATCTTGATGTAGGGTGGATTTCTGACAGGTGGTGGGGCATGTCAGGGGTTTGGTGCAGGGCTGATGTCATGGAGCCACAATGGTGATCTTGCTGCAGGGAGGATGAAGAGGGTTGGGAGATCAAATAAGTGGCTTGATACAGCGCCAATGTCGGGGGTATATATGTCAGTGGTTTGATGTAGGACTGGCACCAGGGGAGCCCATGAGTGGTTTATGGTACAGGATTTATTAACAGGGGCACATGGTTTTCTTAGAGGACAGCCGATACCGGGGGCACATGGAAGGTTCTGATACTGGGCTGATGCGAGGAGACATATATGCCCATATTTTTACTTTTTTAGAGCCGCATTTGCGTCATTTTTTGACGCAAATGTGGCGCACACTTACAAAATACAATGGCCCATATTTATACTTTCTTTGCACCGCATTTGCCTCACTTTTTGACGCAAAAGCGGCGCAAAGTTGCAAAATACAATAAACTTTGCGCCGCTTTTGCGTCAAAAAGTGAGGCAAATGCGGTGCAAAGAAAGTATAAATATGGGCCAATATTTTGTATTATGCGCCGCTTTTGCATCAAAAAATGACGCACATCCGGCACTGAAGAAGTATAAATATGAGCCATAGTGGTCTGGTGCAAGGCTGACACCAAGGGGCAACAAAGAAGATCTTGGTGCACGGCCGATGCCAGGACTGCAGGTCAATGGCTACGTCACCGGCTGATACCAAGGCGTGACATCAGTGTCTGGTGCATTGCTGATGCCAGAGACATATTAAAGGATTAGTGCCGGGCACATTGATGGTCTCAGTGGAGTCCAGATTCCAGGGGGCACATGGTTATTCTTGGTGCAGGGCTGATGCCAGGTGCTACTTCAATTGTTTGGTGCAATGATGCAAAAATTGAGCCAGGGATACATAAGTTGCTTGATGCAGACCTGATGCCTTTGACCACACATCAGTGGTGTGGCACATCATTAATGCCAATGTCAATAGTTTGCTGCAGGTTTCACGCCAAGAGGCGCATGGGTGGCCTTGGGTTAGGGCTGATCCCAGGAGGACACGTCAGTGGTTGACTGTAGGGCAGATCCCAGGCGGGCACACGAGCGACTTTAGCACAGGGCTGGCATAACACAGGCACATCAGTAGTTTGTGGCAGGGCTGATGCCAAGCGAGCCTATTTGTGGTTTGCAGTGCAGGGCTGATGCGGGTGGCTCTCTTCCGGCTGCAGGGTCAGCGATGGGGCTCAGTTCATCCTTCCCACAGGGTACGCCGCCTCGGACACCTACCCCAACTGGCTCAAGTTCCACATCGGCATCAACCGGTACGAGCTGTACCCGCGGCAGGACCCGCTGACCCCCGTGCTGCTGAAGGAGCTGGCCACACAAACGATTCTGGGTTCCGGTGAGGCCTCTGTCTGTCCCTGATCTGTACCCCTCTGCTATGTCTGTCTAACACTAGTCTGTCTTCTGTTTCTATCGCCGGAACTGTGCCAGTGGGCTGGGTCTGTCTGTCTCCAGTCACTGTCCGTCTAGCCTGTGTTTGCCTCCAGGCTCTGTCTGACCCCAGGTTGTGTCCGTCCGCCGCCACCGTCTGTCCCCAGCCAGTATCCAGCTGCAGCCTCTGTCTTCCGCCTGTCTGTGCCCGTCTGCTGTCTGTAACAGACACAGACCGGGGCAGAGAGAGGCTGCAGATGGACACTGACAGGGGACAGGCGATTACCCTCAGTACCTCTCCTCGGTCTGTGTCCGCTTGCTACCTCTGTCGGCCACATACTGTGTCTGTCGCTGCCTCATTCCTTTGCCTGTCCCCATCTTTAAGTCCGCTTCCTCTTTGTTCCGTGCATGTGTTTGTCTGCTGTCTCCGTCTGCTCTCTGCCACAGCCTGTCCACAGTCCTGGTCTGTCTGTTGCTCTGTCGTCTGTCCTAATCCGGCTCTGTCCGTCGGCTGCCTCTGCGTGTCCTCTGTCTGCCCCTATCTGTGCCCATCCGCAGTCCCTGTCCGCACCTAGTCTGTGTCCCCCTGCAGCATCTGTCTGATCCCCGTCTTTATCTGCCAGCTGCTTCTGACCCCAATCTCTGTCTGTCTGCCTCTCTTCTGAGCCTGATACTTTCTGTTCCTCTGCTGAGCCCCTTTGTTTCCACTCTGCCTGCCCCCAGTGGTGTCAGTCTGTCACCTCCCGATCTGCCTCCTTCCTTTGCTAATGTTCTGGGTTTAGGTCATTTTCCTGCCCCAAAGTCTCCTTCGTCCCTTCGTGCCTGTCCCCACTCTGCTGTCTCCGTCCCTGGTCGATACCCATCCTCTGCCACCCTCCGCCCGAGTCTCTTACTCCCATGTGCGGCCGCCACTGGTCTGTGCCCCCTACTGCTTCGGCCTGGCACCTGCCGCCTCCCACTGCCTGTGCTCTCTGCCAGTCTGCTACCACTGTATGGCCGTGCTCCATACACTTCTAGTCTCTTGTTGCCTTTATCTGTGTCCCCGTCAGCTTCTCCTCTCTATTTCTTTCTCCCCTTCCCTTTCACCCTTGTTTCTCTCACACTACCTCTTTCCTACTCATTCCACTTTCTACCCCTTCTTTTGCTCCTCCTGTGTGTGCCCTTTTTACTCCCCTACCCTCCCTCTTTCAGTTCTCTTTCCCACGTCGCCTCTAGTGCGCTACATTACTCAAGATTTATTAAGCCAAGCAGGGCCATACAAGATGGCCTTGTGTGGCTTCATAAATCTCACTTAAGGTTTGCGTCGCCCTTGCACCACATTGCGTGGTCAAGAGTAACGCAAATCGGGTCAGAAATATGGCCCTCTGTTCTACCCAACTCCGGTCCACAAATTTTCCCATTCCTCCACGTTTTCAAGATAACCACTTACTGTGCAAATAATTTTCAAATAGATGCACAGTGTGTAAATTTATCTTATGTGGGTTTCTTGAAAATCTGGCAAGGATCTATCAATCTCATATTTGTGTAGGGTGACTCTAGCCAAACGAAGAGGAGTGCTGTACATGGTCAAATGCAAGCAGGCAGTCAACGAGTTATGTAGCTGATGTGTGGACATTTAATGCGTCATGATATAGTATTCTTTGAACAGGTGTCTCTTTAACACTTTCCTGAATTAGAGCAAGGTTGGAGCTATCCTATTGTATACGAGATTGTTGTTCTATGTCCTAGATTTGTGGATGGAAAAGGCCTGTTGTCTTGTGTTTTAGGTTTCACTGAAGACAGCAAATGCGCTGCCGGCGAAATGTTTTGTTATTAAAAAAAAGCCTAAAAGACACTTAGAACCTGCCCATTTCTTACCATTCTTTACTATTGGTTGGCTTCAACGTAACCCTTGTTTCATTGCTTCTTATTGGTCACTGCCGCCTGCTAACATCCTACTTCCTCCTGTGGCTTCAGTGTGTGTCCCTGCCATGGATCATGGACCTTGTACAAATTGTACAGCGTCCTTTCAGCAGCCAGTGTCCTTCCACTGGCCGCAGACTCCCACAGGCATTACTTTTTACTTTGTTTACATGCATTCTCTAAGAACGCATGTGTCTTCAGGTGCACTTTCTCCCATCGTCCCAGCTCTTGCCCTCCAGCCCACACCCTCTTCCTGCTCGCCATTGTGCTGCTGCTCCCTCCTTCCTCACACCTTCCTTGTGTTGCTTGCACCTCCCGCATTCCCCTCACTCTCTGTTGTGTTGCTGTTCCCTCCTAGCTCCCCTACACCTCCCTTGTATTGGTTGCCCCTGCACTCCCGCCACCCTCCATTAGGGTGCTTGCCCTCGTGCTCCTCCCCCTCTCAGTTGTGTTGCTGCTCCCTCCTCCTCCACTCCTCCCTCGTGTTGCTTGCCTCCCCACACTTCCCCCCTCCTTTGGGATGCTGCTCCCTCCCTCCTCTTCCACATATCGCTCTCATTGCTTGCCTCATCTCCATCTTCCTAATGTCTGTTTTGTTGCTGCCCCCCTCCATCCGGATCTCCCTTTCTCCTCCAATCCTGCCTCCTGTCTCTCACAAAAAATTAAACAAAGCCAAATAGCTTGCATGGATGCAAGTGCCCTTTGGCTTTGTTTAATGATTTTCAGAATTATTGCAGAGCAGCGCAGGCTGTTGTGCAACATGACTTAAGGGAAGCGATTAATGCTGGCCATGTCATGGTGCTTTTTTTGTTTATTTTAAGCCATATTGCACATCAGCCTGCATCTCTGTGCAACATGTCTAAAAAACATTGAGAAAGCCAATAGATCTCGCATATGCAAAATCTGTTCTCTTTGCCAGTGCTTTTTTGCACTCCTTTGTCTCCAGTCTGATGGTGTCTTTGATGTGGATGTGCAGAGAACCCCCAGAGACGGTGAACTTGCCAGCCAGGTAGGTGGAAATGTAGGCAGTTGTGGCTTTGTTAATGATACCGCTGATTTTGAAGATGGTGTTGGCTGGTAAGGGGAGCCAGTGGAGTTCTATCGAGGGTCACAAGAATGATGTGATCATATTTCCGCAGGTCACAGCTCAAATCTGTTGCATTGTATAAGACTCTTTTGAGGGGTGTCAATTTGGGTTCTTGGAGACCATGTAGCAGGGCGCTTCCACCATTCAGATACAAAAGTACAGCGAGCTTAAATAACAGTTCGGAAGTCACTTTCCAGAAGGAACATTTTCTCTGGCTTCAGTACAGCATGCAGGCAGCTGGCCATCTTTGTTTTCTTGGAGTAGAATTCCTTAAGAGTGACGTTGGTTTCTATGGTGAAATCAAGGGACTTAGCACTGGGTGAAAGATGGAATTCAAAGCTGTCAAAGTATGTCATTGAATTAGGTTTGGAATTTCTTGCTTGTTGTTCTTGACAACTTACAGGAATTCTGTCATGATGAGGTTTTGCTTCAGATGAGATGGTGGCAGTGTTTTAAGTTTGGGTGCCAAAAGCGCAGAAGACTTTGAAGTAGAGTTGTGTATTGTGAGCATACTGGTGAATTTTGATACTGCTATCAGTGAGTAGATGGATCTCACCTTTGGGACTACCTTTAATAAATCTTCTATAAATACATCTGTCTCTTACCACCTTCTTTCTCGCCTTTTCTGTCTCTCTCAAGTTATTACCTCTCTAATTAACTCTTCCCCTTTTGACCCACCATATCCCTAACATAGCTGTTATCTTCTTCCCAGTCCAGAAGAAAGGTGGAACCCAACTCAAACTGGTGATGACATTCCCAAACTATGGTCAAGCCCTCTTCAAGCCAATGAAGTGAGTAGGTGGATCGGGAGGGCAGCGAGATTACAGACTCAAACTAGAGCTTTGTCTCATACATCAACCACTCTGTCCTCTGCCAGGCCAGACATATCTACTACAATAAACATTGCATGATCCTAATGATTTCTACCAAAGTGACATAACAACAATTTGCAGATCTCTCCATTTGCCCCCAGATAAAAATAAGTATTAGCAAAGCCTTATTATCTGCATTGGTTTTGCCAATGCTTGTGTTACCAACATAGGCAGCCGCTGGTTAACAATAGAGCATTTCAAAAGCATTCAGAGATGGTCACTATCTGTTTTTGAAAGAGTTTAACTGTGTTCAATATCTGAAAGTGACTGACGCATTGAAAGCACCTTGATTATCATTAAAAGGTAAAGAATGTCAAAGTATTGAAAAGCATTCAGAGATGGCTGCCTGTATATATACACACAGCCACCTTGATATACTTTTTGTGTTACTTCACAGAAAACTTTCTAAGATAGCTGCCAGTCATGCTGTCGCATATGAGGGCGCATGCACACACACTGCCATCTTGGAATGGTTATTGAACAGTGTATTATTATTTTATTCTTCCATGACAGATAATTACTTTATGTGGGGGTGGCTACCTTGTGCCCAAGAAAAAATGATATTGCTGACACAGGGGAACCAGTGGGTGAGGTCGGCTTACTTATTTTCCCATGCTGTATTCTGGGGTAGGCAGAAGCAAACTGTGGGTGGCCATTTAAGAGACCTCTATATAAAGTCTGCTTCCATCATCACTAGGCTCATGAGATCACTATGGTTGACATAACATTTAGACATCAAGGGTGTGAAGGGCTCTGTCTCCAGCACTACTGTCCGTTCAGGGAAATGTCAAGGTCACTCCTTCCAACAGTATGATGGGGCCCAGATTCCTGGCTCTAGTCTTCGTCCTTATTCCCTTCCAAACTGACTTCTGTTCTAAAATGCTCTCTGAGAGGAGGCAAGTTTCGTTGAATGTGGTCCCCAATGTGGGTCTGAATTCACCCTGTGTTTGTGGGGTTCCAGGCAGAAGAGGGATCAGGAGACGCCAGCTGATTTCTTCTACTTCTCAGACTTCGAACGGCACAATGCGGAAATTGCAGCCTTTCATCTGGACAGGTGAGTAACCCAGTAGGCCACGGGCTGTCATTTTTTCGGGGTTTCAGTGGGAAAAACTTGGACGTAAAATAATGGGCTCAAAATTGTCTATTTCCAATGCACAGACCTTGCATGAATATACCTCTGCAAAAAGGCAAGTGTTTGAATTCCTTAATCCAACCAAATTTATATCACACCTACGATAAGACTGGACTCGTTTACTGTTCTAATCCCTGTCCTATTACATTTGGGCATCCACTCTTGATAGTGGGTTGAGGGGCACGTTGACAGGTGTGATGAAGATATTTATGTCAGATATTTTGGTAGTCACTGCTTTATATGCAGCTCATTTTAGGTGCAGACTCTGAAGCTCATCTACCTTGTGAGGCTGATAACGCCCCAGTGTTTTCACATTGCTCACCTTTGGGCACAGCCTGCAGAGATCTCCTTCACACGTGCCTGTACATGCAGACACAGACACGTATACACACACTCACACACCTACCTGTAGCCCCATAATGGGTCCACTTCTGAAGAGATCTCTTTCACACACCCACATATGTACACCCTACCTTCCCCACTCCTCTTCTACACAAAGAAGCTCCCCTCATTCCTTAAAGGTCCTTCCTCACACAGCGACACAGCTCATCCAATGGGGCAAAGCAGAATAGCAAAATTCAGACTGATTTATTTAGTGCTTGACTTCTTTCCCCTCACACATCAACACATACACAGAGTTGCGCTGGGGGACAGCCCAGCCTGATGCTGAGGGTGACCTACACTTGATTGGAAGTTGACTAATATCTGACTAAACTTCTGTTCCGGAAGGATCTTAGACTTCCGTAGGATTCCGCCTGTCGCTGGACGCCTGGTGAACATGACGAAGGAGATCCGGGACATCACTACTGACAGGAGGCTGGCCAAGACCTTCTACATCTCTCCAGGTGAGAGTGGAGAGCACTACAGTGTCTCCAACATCTGCCCATGTCTTTAGAAACTAGTCATTTCCGTGGGCATGTTGTACTGGAAAGTAAATGGACACAGGCCTAGAAGTGACACCCAGTGGTCGGTTACAGCATGGCATTGGCTGAGGTCCTGGAAGAGACACTATGGTGCAGCAGCGATGCTTAGCTGTCAATCACAGTATTGCATTGGCTGGTTCCTGGATGGGGCATGTTCTGGTTCAGCAGTACATCCTAATGGTCAGTCACAATATCACAGTAGTGACGCTCTGTGCTCAGTCATAGTAGGGTACTGAGGTCATGGCAAGAGCAGACATCAAATCATCAGTTACACGCAGTGTCCAACCACAGTATGACATTGACTGATCTACTGGGTGGAGCAGGCACTAGTGAAGTAGTGAAACCCAGTGTCAAGTAATAATATGGTAGTGTCTGAAGTCTGTGGATGATCATATGTAGGTGCAAAGGTGCACCCAGTGGCCAGTCATAGAACAACTTCTCTGAGGCCCAGGAGGGGTATGGCCAACGGATTGGACATTCAGTGGCTGATTTGTAGCAAGCCTTCCACGCCATCCTATTATAATGTGATCCTAGAATGTTTAAAGTGCAAATCTAACCATGCAGGAACTGCATTCGCTTCCCATAATACACATTTTTAACACATTCATTCCAGACTGCAATATCATTGGTTATGGTCACCTGCCATCTACCCTGGATCACTTCCTGACTTTGGGGAAAGTGAGAAATTGCTAGGATGTTGTGTTTCTCAAATATTCATACTGTCACTGCTTTTCTTGTTTGCAGCCAACAATATTTGCTTCTATGGGGAATGCTCGTACTACTGTTCCACCGAGCACGCACTGTGCGGCCAGCCCGACCTAATAGAGGGTTCCATGGCGGCCTTCCTGCCCGATGAGAATCTGGCCAAGCGCCGCTCCTGGCGCAGCCCCTGGAGGCGGTCCTACCACAAGAGCAGGAAGGCAGAGTGAGTACTGGCGGGCAGCCCGGTGAGTGGATCTGGCGCAAGAGCAGTGAGGCAGAGTGAGTACTGGTGGACCGCTGAGTAGAAATGGGCAGCCCAGTGAGTAGACTCAGCCTCCAGAGAAGGAAGGTGTGAAAGACTTGGGACGAAATAGCAGATGGATAGAGGTGTAATGGAAAATGGGTATGAAACAGAGTAATCAGTCCAAGGGGCCATGTAGCCTAAGAAGGGACAGCTGGGCCTGCCCCATGCTTATGTGCCTTCTTTACTGAAATATCTCAAATGAAAGATGGTACTGGCTTCACTTAGGCAGAATAGGAACATTGAGATTGCAACAAACAGCGGAGAAACAATCCCATAGTCTGTTGGGAAACAAACTGACTTACAGAGCCACAGTGCCTAGAAGAAAAGAGCTGAGTGCTTGTGAATTTCTGCAATCAATGCTTTATTGCTTTCAATTATTAATATTAAGGAAGAAAATGGCTTCAGAAAAACCCCTGTGGATCTTGGAGAGTAGTTGGCTTGCAACATAGCTGGCAAATGATCCCATGTCATTAGTGAAACTTTTAGCTAGTCTGGCCTCTTTTTTGCCGAAAACGTTCTGGTGCCAAGATAAGTCCCAGAACACTCCCTATCAACAAAAAAGGAAATTTGCTGGGCCTTGTGCAGTAATTATATGCTACTATACGTGGTGCCCAAACTGACTTACCCTGTCTATTGGAAAATCAAAGTTAAAATCCGCAGCTTCCCAGCTGCTGACTAAAAAGTTGGGCCTAGACGAAGGTAAAACTGGGACTAGATGAAGGTAACTCATGATTTGGGACTATTTGCTGAATATGTAGCAGGATAAGACGCATGCATGGAGCAAGAACTCTCACAGGATGGGATTGCAGAAGACGCCCATACTAGCTGTAGATGGATACGTCTTGCAGAGAGTTTGACAAAGGAGTTAGAATCAAGTACATAGGTTTGATGATATGCTGAAATAGAAGAAATGGCGGGAAGCTCCCAAAACCTCCACAACTCCACAGAGTGTAGGCAGGTATCACAGGGAGATATGTATTCCTGCCAGTGGGCTTGTAAGTGGCAGTTAAAACAGCAGTACATCAAGCAGCTGGGTTTTCATAACAGTGACACAAGATTATAGAATAGGGTAGTATAGGCTAGGGCTGGCAGATCACTCCCTAGTGTCAAGACACCATGGCCCATATTTATACTTTTTTAGCGCCGCATTTGCGTCATTTTTTGACGCAGAAACGGCGCAAACTTGCAAAATACAATTGGGCCGTATTTATACTCTGGTTGCGCCGAATTTGCGTCGTTTTTTTCGACGCAAATTCGACGCTAAACACACGCCAACTAACGCCATATTTATACTATGGCGTTAGACGCTTCGGGCGCCAAAGTGCCCGGAGTGTGCGTCATTTTTTAGCGTGAACCCCTTCCTTGCGTTAATGATATGCAAGGGAGGCGTTCCCGTCTAAAAAAATGACTCCCAGGCCTTTACGTGGAATTTATACTCCCGGGCAAAAGTGACGCCCGGGAGTGGGCGTGGCCAAAAACGGCGCATTTGCGCCGCTTTTTAACGCCTGGGTCAGGGATGGCGTTAAGGGACAAGTGGGCTCAAAATGAGCCCAGAGTGCCCTCCCCTGCCCCCAGGGACCCCCCCTGCCACCCTTGCCCACCCCAGGAGGACACCCAAGGACGGAGGGACCCATCCCATGGGCATTAAGGTAAGTTCAGGTAAGTATTTTTTAATTTATTTTTTGTGGCATAGGGGGGCCTGATTTGTGCCCCCCTACATGCCACTATGCCCAATGACCATGCCCAGGGGACAGAAGTCCCCTGGGCATGGCCATTGGGCAAGGGGGCATGACTCCTATCTTTACAATGATAGGAGTCATGTTGATGGGGGATGGGCGTCGAAAAAAAATGGCGCAAGTCGGGTTAAGACGATTTTTTTGACTCAACCTGACTTGCCCCATTTTAAGACGCCCATACGCCATTTTCCCCCTACGCCGGCGCTGCCTGGTGTACGTGGTTTTTTTCCACGCACACCAGGCAGCGCCGGTCTGCTAGCGCCGGCTAACGCCATTCAATAAATACGGCGCCCGCATGGCGCTTCAGAATGGCGTTAGCCGGCGCTAATTTTTTTGACGCAAAACTGCGTTAGCGCAGTTTTGCGTCAAAAAGTATAAATATGGCCCAATTGTATTTTGAAAGTTTGCGCCGTTTTTGCGTCAAAAAGAGGCGCAAATGCGGCGCTAAAAAAGTATAAATATGGGCCCATGTTTTTATTTTTAGGCTTCAGTTTGAGAAAGTAGTGCGTTCTGGGAGTGGCAATCTTGACTTTCTTCAGAGGAACCAATAGGCAGCAATAATTTGTAAAATGAAAAGCCATGACGGCGAAATGGTGTCCTGTTGATATGAAGCGTTCTGGCAACTCTAAAAGTACAAAGAGGTGGACTGACCAAGTTAAGATGCTCCAGGTGGAAAAGAGAAACCCCATCTAGTCAGGAAAGTGGCCAGAGATTAAACATCAGTTTGTGTCTGAAGGACGCTTATAAAGAGACACAAACAAAAAGAACTCTGCAAAATTAAAGGACTCGGCTGCTTGGCGTGGAAAGTATCTGCAAGATACTCCTTCCCTAAAAGTGGGCTAATGAGCTGCTCTTGTGGCGATCTAACATACTGCTTTGGCTGCACTGTGTTGTGTACGAACGTTTGTTATTCGTGGCTTGATAGTGTCTACACTCAGATGGCCATGGTCCAAATGTGTGAGTGACTGCACCTTTGACTGGAGTTTTATGTGATTGTAGACTTAAGACTTGTAGTAGTAGAAAGGCCTTGGACTTGTTAATGTTAAAGCCTTCACAATCCACCTAAAAACCACCTTCACTGGATCACACGGAAGCAAAGGAGAGATTTTCTGGGGTTGGAGATATAGGCGGTCATTCTGACCGCGGCGGACGGCGGTCGCCGCCCGCCAAGCGGTTCCCGCCGAAAGACCGCACCGCGGTCATAAGACCGCGGCGGCCATTCCGGCTTTCCCGCTGGGCCGGCGGGCGACCGCCAGAAGACCGCCGGCCGGCCCAGCGGGACAGCCCCTTCAACAATGAAGCCGGCTCGGAATGGAGCCGGCAGAGTTGAAGGGGTGCGACGGGTGCAGTGGCACCCGTCGCGATTTTCACTGTCTGCTAAGCAGACAGTGAAAATCTTTGTGGGGCCCTGTTAGGGGGCCCCTGCACTGCCCATGCCGGGGCATGGGCAGTGCAGGGGCCCCCAGGGGCCCCACGGCACCCGTTCCCCCCATCCGGGTTCTGGCGGTGGACACCGCCAGAAACAGGCTGGCGGGAAGGCGGTCGGAATCCCCATGGCGGTGCTCCTTGCAGCGCCGCCATGGCGGGTTCCCTGGGCCAGCGGGAAACCGGCAGGAAACCGGCGGGAAACCGCCGGCTCCCCTTTTCCGACCGCGGCTTTACCGCCGCGGTCAGAATCGCCCAGGAAGCACCGCCAGCCTGTTGGCGGTGCTTCCGCCGCACTCCGCCATGGCGGTCATGGACCGCCAAGGTCAGAATGACCCCCATAATCTCTTCCAGAGAAACTGCAAATCAGTTGATCAGAGCTATGTGTAGCTGATAAATGATGTTCCCAGAAGCCCCCATTATAGGGTATCACAAAGATCCAACTGAGAAATAATGGCAGCTCCATGACAGTGGCTTTGGTGGTTACAACTGGAGAGTGAAGATAGTTTTATTCTCTAAAAGTGAGAAACAATGTTTCTAAAGCAGAGATATACTACAGTAGAAATGCATGTGCGTCCTTATTTAAACCGTTGTGTTTCATTTGCAACTAACAATGCTCCCAAAAAACAGCAAGCTGGGTGTTGAAAATATAAGATCTTTTTTCATAACTAAAAAGTATCCTTTAGTTCTTTCCCGTATTTCATTGCAGCTAGTTGGAACACATCCAAGCTTAGCCGATGTCCACATTTTCCTACAAAGGCTTGAATGAGCTTGATTCTCGCAGGACATGTCAACAAATCTGCATGCCAACATATTTTAATTTCATTTTCATGAGTGGCCATCTATCAGTTGCTAAAGGAGTAGATTAAAAGGGGTGCCAGCAAAAAAATGACTGATACTTTACAGGTCCAGTTATTTTCAACCTGTCTGCACAAGCCTGCGGAGGAGACCTCTCCAGAACTGATTTTCTGTTATCTTCTGAACAGTGGAGATGAGTACAACTGAATGGCCTAGGAAGGGGAAAGTACAGCTAGAATCAGATACTCTAGCCTAAGCTGTTTGGGGAGAACTGGATTCATACCACATTTTCAGGATAGCCACTTACCATGTAGATGATCTCATTGAAATTCATCGAGTGTAAATGTATCCTGTGGGAATATCCTGAAATTCTGTCAAGGATACAGCCCTTCCGGGTCAACATAAGATTACCTCATGTCAAATTCTGCAGAAAATGTGCTAAAGGCTAGGAAGATGGAAGGTGCCCGGCACACATCATCTCCTGTCTGCACCAGATGCTGAACGGTGAGGTTTTGGCTATTTAAAAGCAAATATGTTGTTCTGATTTCCTGCAAATAGCTCATCTCGATTAGCTATCTGTGCCTGCAATGGTCATTAGGCATCAACTGGAAGCTAGAACTCTCAATAATAGGTGCACTAAGAACTTGGTAGTTATGGCCAGTGTACTGATTTTAGAGAGTATGACTGTCACACTCAAGTCAGTGGCGTTCTGTGAAGTTCTCCCAAGATGTAAGCTATCGTTTTCCAGTGTAGCACATCTGTGGTTGAGAGGGCAGAGAGGCCTACCAGAAATTTAGACTTAATGGTTGATACTGAGTTGTTGAGGTAAACAGGCCCCATAAGGAGAAAGGTCTTCACAGTGCTGTTTACACTTTATACATTACCACAATGAAACATTTTGTGACTCAGCCCATATTGTGCTGGGGTGAGATACAGGCACAGAGAAACCGCCTGCCATGAGTACTGGGATCTGTATAGATTGACGATGTCACTTCAAGGTCCTGCAGAGGGAAACCCTCTAACAAGGCAGACATCATTTATACTGGTTTCTTGTTCCTTGAGTGAGTTTATAGCTTGAGGAGGCCAGTGCATACTTTCATTTTTAATAAGCAGGGCCAGACTGAGAACCCAAAGCAGCTCTGACAAAATTTGTCAGAAAATGGGCTGTTGCCTAAATGTGACTGCCATATACTGCAATAAAAATGTTTAATTTAGAAAATATTACCCAACTGATATCATTTTACTAGAACAGTATGAGTACTTCCTGTCAGACAGGTGCACTTAGAGCAGATATAGAAAGCCTTTCATTTCTAATGCATAGAACAAGAAAATAATATTATTGGTGCGAAGAAAACGTATTATTACATTTGAATTACTATAATCTGATGATGTATTTTAAATATACCAAGAAAAAGCTAAAATATGGAAAGCAAACAATGGCAATGTATAGATTTGGGCCACCAGTCTTTGCACAGAAACGCACTTCCTTTTAAGGCAGATGTGCACATTTAATCAGGCAAAACCCATCACTCACGCTGCAGTGGGATGACCAATTGCCCCCATGCTGTGGTGGGCAGAAGCAACATGTGAATAAAAGTTGAACAGACCTATGGATGAAGACAGCTAACCAAAAACCCATATATATGTATGTATAGGTGTGTGGGTTTTTATTTTATTTAGGTTTTTGTAGTACAAGAGGCTGGCGAGACAGCTAAAGCAGTTTCTAGGCCAGAATAAAAAATGTAGAAAAAAGCTTGATGACCTTAATAAAGGTTAAATAAGTCTATTTTTATCAAATTAGTTTTTATTATTATGAGATATTTGTAGGTGTGCATCATTTTCTCCAGTCCTCAAGCTGGAGGGACGCCAAGAGGGGAGCCAGGCGGGCATGAGGTGCATAGGAGAAGAGTGCGGGAGAGATGGAGTGTGAGAAAGCGAGCAGTATAGCGTAAAATGCTTGGGTCAAGAATAACAGTGTTGTGGAAATGGGTAATCGCTGGGTAGAATATACCTGTAAGGGATAGAAGGAAGGAAAGCGGCTTGTGCCCTTGTGACTTCTCACCCTTCCACCTTGACTTTCTCAAAGATGGGAGGAGAACCCCAAATATTGTGAGCGTGTGAAGACGACGCCCCCCTACGACAGCGGCACTCGCCTTCTGGACCTTATCGACATGACCATCCTGGACTTTCTGATGGGTGAGTCTTTCCCCTTGACTACAACATTGGGGGTGGTGGGGTAAGTGAGGTAGAAAGATGGAGACTGGGTCAGCAGGAGCATTTGTGAGGGAAACACGGGAAGGTTTTGTATTTGCATTTATAATGATATATTAGTCCTGGCTTCACACATATGAATCTAGGGAAAATGCAAACATTTGCTTACAGTTGTTGTAGGTAAACAACTTGTTCACACCATCCCATTGTACATGTGAACATTTTCAGTATAGGGTTTTTACCCTTTGTACTTTGGTTATTCGTGATGATTCAAGAAGAGCTGTACTAACATTTACGACGTGAATGTGAGACCTTAATTTTGCATGGCATGATATTTGAAAATCTCTCTTACATATCTCTGTTAATCCAGCCTCATTGAACTCTTGCAAAATCAAATTTGTGTTTTGGAGAGTTCAAACCTGTGCTCACGTTTTACTCTTTTAGATTCTGATTTTCTGGGTTCCGTCAGGCGTATAAATCAATTAATGTAAGAAACCGAATTGGTAAGTACTCTCTAGAGAGTAGTTACTTCTCAGTAGGGATGTTATCTGGCCAATATTTGACCAACACAGCCTGTATTTCAATATCAGGATCAGCAAAAAAAATGGGTGGGAGGTCAACAAAAGCCTAGATTTTTCCCCTTTCAAACATTAAGGTAAAACATGATCTTGGAAAATAAATTACTTCAAAAGTATTTGAGATGTCTTTGAACTATTTCTAAATGATTATTAAAGTACATATAGGCAGAACTGCCATGTTAAAAAAATGGGGACAACTTTACACAAGATCTTATTCAAGTACCTGCTCCTGACTCTTCCGGAGCCTCAAGCGAGAACAAATGAATGATATTTTTCTCTCAGAGTCTCATCACATGTTGGCCAGCGCCGTATTCCCCGCTTGATCCCTGGGGCAAATCTGCACCCAGTGAAACCGTAGATCAGTGGTCCCAACCTGTGATCCGGGACCCCCGGAGGTCTGCGAAGACTTCTAAGGGGGCCTGCTACTGCTTAGAAAATTAAATAATGTTAGCAGATTAGGTCCCCAGCTTTCAGTAATGATTCAGTGGAGGGGTCTCTGGATTCCAAAAATGATTCAGCAGGGTCCCCTGGTTCCAGTAATGATAAAGTGGGGGTCCACAGAAGTCCAAAGGTTTGGAACCACTGCCCTAGATAACTCCAAGCAGAGGCTTCAGGCAGAGGCGGAGCCCATTCTCTGCCCACCTCTTCCTGCAAACCGTGAGGAGCCCCCACTTCAGCAGCTTGCGTGGGGTTGGGTGCCAGAGGGTAGTTATGTGTAACATGACATGTTTAGATTGGTATTTATGGCTCCTCTGACTTTGATCAGAAACTATTAAATAGCATTTCTTGCAGAGGAATGAAGGGAGAGATATTGGGAGGGAGGAAGGGATGGTGATGTGCACAGGAAGAAAGATGGATGTTTGTTCAAGGCCATATAGGAGGATGCACGGATGTATAGGAGAAGTAGGGATGTATGGAAAAGGAAGGGTGGATTGATATAGAAAGGAAGGAAAATACAGGGATGTGGAGAAGGAAGGCTAGGTGGGTTAAAAAAGCATGGCAAGAAGGATGTAGGGATGGATGTAAAAAGACAGAAGAATGGGTAGGAAAAAGTACAGTAAGGATGGAAAGAAGGAAGGAAGGAAACAATGTCAGAAACATGGCAAGAAGGAAAGACAATAGATTAAAAGAAGGAATTTCCAGACGCTCAGAATTCCGTCTGAGGGAGGTGCCCCAAATGACTGCCCGGCATGCTTGCCTCCCCTGCTCGCTCAGTGCCATTTTGGATACGGTTCAAAATAAGAGATATGTTTTTTTCTGGCTACTCCCCTGTAATTGACAACGCTGTCTCAGAATGCCCCTGCTGTGCCCTCTGCCCGCCGCCAACCAGAAGCACACATGAGCAGGTGTGAAATGGCAGCAGTAAAGGCCCGTAATCGGGTATAGCATGTGGAATAAATACAATTATTCCTGGGTCTGCATGTTATTCCACATCTGTGGACAATAACAAATAATGCTCATTATTTGGTATAGGGATAACATCCAAAACCGGAGATTCTCAATCCCCTGAATCCCCCCACCGAATAACATACGTGCAACAGACTTGATGCACGCAAGAGACTGCCGATTTTTAAGCCAAAAATGGCTTTATTTCAGCTGTATCCTGCCTAGAATTGTCTATGCTACAGTATAAGGGTAATGGGGAAAATTAATTCCACGATTTTTTTTAAACATCTTCCTCTTCTCAGAGTTAAAATATTGGTAAACATACAATAACCAGATACTTCTAATGGGGCTCTAAGTTGTTAGAGGTGGGGGATCTCAAGCAAGGATGCTAAGATTTAGTTTGACACAATTATTTCTTTGAGGGATTTACACCAGAAAAGACCGCAGGCAACTATTACGGCGTCAAATGCTATTTATAATGTACCCAGTACTTAGAGACAGTCTTTCAACTCCTTAAAAACTGTCTATTAATTCTCATCTACCTGAGACTGGAAAGAGCTGTTCACGCAAATGTATCAGCTTTGCTATTTGGAAAATTGGGCTCATCCATCAAGTAGCGTGTTTCTGTTCTAGAGAAAATGCTGGTTAGTAATCAGAATGTCACCCGACCGGTGAGAAAACTGACGTTGGTCAACACTACCCTCTAGTGGCACAGAGGGCAACCTACACCATTTTTTTGAGGGACTGCTAAATGCTGAGAATTATCTGCTGGAATTTCCTTCGTCAACGACACACAGGGGGTCATTCCAACCCTGGCGGTCATCGACCGCCAGGGTGGATGACCACGGAAGTACCGCCAACAGGCTGGCGGTGCTTCCCTGTCCATTCTTACCGCGGCGGTAAAGCTGCGGTCAGAAAAGGGGATCTGGATTTCCCCTGTCTGGGCTGAATCTCCATGGCGGATTCCGACCCCCTTCCCGCCACCTTGTTTCTGGCGTTTTTTACCGCCAGGAACAGGATGGCGGGAATGGGTGTCGTGGGGCCCCTGGGGGCCCCTGCACTGCACATGCCACTGGCATGGGCAGTGCAGGGGCCCCCTAACAGGGCCCCAGCATGATTTTCACTGTCTGCTTAGCAGACAGTGAAAATCGCGACGGGTGCAACTGCACCCGTCGCACCCCTGCAACACCGCCGGCTCCATTCGGAGCTGGCCTCTGTGTTGCAGGGCCTTTCCCGCTGGGCCGGCGGGCGCTTCTTTGGCGGGCGCCCGCCGGCCCAGCGGGAAAGCCAGAATGGCCGCCGCGGTCTTTATTTGTAAATAAAAACGTATTTGTGCCCAAAACTCTCTCGCGGCTGCTGCAATTAAATGTGCGAGCACTGAATACTGAGGCAGTGTAATCCTAAAGCCATCTCGGGCCTCTTTAATCCATTTACAGTCACTCCCTGCCCCTTCAGCTCACTCTTGCAGCTTTCTACTTTCTCTCTTTGTGACGCTTTTTCGTTTTTCTCTTCTTCCGTCTTTCCCGTATGTGTCTTTTGCTCACAGTAAATGCCTGATGCAGAAAAATAAATGACAGCCCTAAAAAATAAGTGACAGTGCCCCTCCTCCCCCACCAGAAACCACCTGCTCAAATTAAGCACTGGGCACACAATGATATTGTCAATTCCACCCCTGGATTATCATCTCTATTTATGACAGCATTCATAAACTGGAGTATTTTCTGTTATCACCCATCTCTAAATCAAATCTAAAACGAAGCGCTATGTTGAAAGAGTAGTGCTGAGTGTTCGGCCCTGCTCAACTCAGTAATCATGAGGAAGAGGTTCGATTTCTTTTTCCCGTTTTGTATTTGTACAGAACATCTTCCCATGACTCTTGCTTCTCCACAATTGTTTAAACTCCCAAAGAAACTACATAACTTTGGACCTTCTGCAGAAACGTTATAAACAAATAGACGAACGAGGAGGACAGGAGAAGTGAATGAAGCTGAATAGAGAGATTGGGGGGTGAGGGGAGACCACTGCAGTTATTCCACGTGGTTCTATGTGAAATAATTTTGGAAGTGACTGTTTCTTTTTATTTTTCCCGCAGTGAACTCCCCAACACTTATCCTTTTTGTTCAGTCTGGCATAGTCAAATGATCCTGTGTCCTCTTAAACTTCTTTGGGTAAAGTCCCCTCTGTCATTGGCTTGTTTATAGTGCTGATCTCCTTTTGGTTCAGCCCATGGCATCTAGTGGATGTTTACACTGTGAAAGTAACACCACTCCAGAATGTTGGCAGCTGGCTACATCCTCGTAGGGCACTGAAGGGAAGTACTGAGTGCAGACCCGGAGTGTTCTTGGCACCCAAAGTCACAAACCAATTACAAATGTCTCCCATAGTCCTGTACCATTTGTTCCTTGATGTATAGTTCACTGCATCTTCATTGGTACCATGTAGATGACTCAGGAAGACCATTTTGTACCCTTGTTGCCTTCCTTTCGGAGGACTCGGGTACACTGAACTGCCTTTTAAAGAAAGAGCCAACAAAGAGGGCTTCATTCTCCATCACCTATCAGAACAGGAAGTGGCATCACTGGATCCCCCATCATCCACCTACACAGGAAGTGACATCACTATATTTCCCATTATCCATTTGGAGAGGAAGTGACATTACTGTTTTTTTTGCCAAAAGCATCTTTAAAAGAAACAGGCAAGCAAGAGGACTTTATTTTCCATCACCCATCAGCAAAGGAAATAAAATCATGGCATCCTTCATTCCTCCCCCTCATAGGACCTACTTAATGGCAGCTGCAACACAGACGCAAGCAACAGGTGTCCCACTGGCACGCCAAAGGTGTTCCTGTCTGCATCTGTCCATGCCTGGACCGCACTCAGCGACAGGAGCCCTAGTCCGATCACTGCCCAACAATACTCTACAGCACTCCTAAGGTTGCTAATTCCCAGATGCTGTTCCCCAACTGATGTTGTGCCATGCCTCACACAACGGTAGGAGCATTTACCTATGCCCACTTGCCATTTCTCCAGCAGCCACCCAGCCATACCACATATGCAAATACTAACAGCGCCCTCAATATCCCCTCCAAACATACAAGCCACACGAGCACCAACAACGCCTACACCCCCAACCTACAATACACGCCACATAAAACCAGCAAGTAACACCGACTTGCATGCATGCTCCTCAACACACTTGATCACTCAGCAAACACGCAACCGAAATATTGGACCTTCTGAGTAATGACACGCCCAACATCCTCTTCATGACAGAGACCGTGCTCAACCCTTCACCGGCTCCCAACACCACCACGGCAATCACAGCGTGCTACAAGATCGCTCGACTGGACTGCCTTCATAAGCCAGGAGGACTTGCAATCATCTACAAGGAATCCATCAAATACACAACACCCACAGAGAACGCCACTCCATTTATGTAAAACCTTGCACTTCAAGCTGAAAATCTCTGAAATCTTCACCCTGTACAAAACATTCTCCTACTGACCACCCTGACCACAAGCCACCTTTACCAACCTCATCACTAACTTTGTTCCACTCACCATTGACTCCAGAGCCTGCATTTTCCTGGGTGACTTCAACTTTCACTTGGAAGATCGAAACAACCCCTGCTCCACAGAACTCCTTAAAAGCTTGAGCAACATTAGACTCACCTAGCTCGTCCCAGAACCAACACACACCACAGAACACTAACTGGACCCCATCTTTACCACAAGAGACAGCTTGGGATATGGTCACCCCTTTTGGAGGTCGTCTGTCCTCTTAGGGGTGCCATGGTGGTGAAGGCCCAGACTGTCACTGCATGGACAGGTGTGTTCCTGTATTTCCAGTAGCACAGCCTGCTGCCATATTGGCTTTCTTTCAGTTCTCCTTGCCCCGTTCCAGCTGCTGAAGTGATGTTCTGTCCATTCCAGGCCATACGACAGAGCTGCATGTTGACGGTCATGCTGACTACTCTCCAGGCTGTTGTTTGCCTTGGGGTACAAAAGCTGACAAGTCGCTGCCTCACTTCATCAGTGCTGCCCTGTCATTACAAGTTCCGGTGTTTTATTAGTACTGCTGTGATCATTGTTATTCACACACTGAGGCCCTCATTACAACCTTGGCGGTCGGTGATAAAGCGGCGGTAATACCGCTAACACAGACAGCCACTTTAACACAGCGACCGCCACGGTGGTAGAAACAAACACCGCAGCGGTAACCGCCAACAGACAGGCGGAAGACAATGTACCGCCCACACTATTACAAGGCACCAATCTGCCAGCTTTTCCGGGGCGGTACCAATGCCATCAAAAGCACGGCGGAAACAGGAATTGGAAGGGAAACCACTCACCTCTCGACACCCAACGAGGAACCAGTACGCCATGGAGCCCGAGTTACAGGTGTTACCATTGTTGGTTTACCTCCTCTTCTACCAGGAACATCAAAGACGGCGGCGACGACCACGGTGAGTACTGCACCTAGCACACAGGGGAGGGGGGAGGAAAAAGAGAGTGACACACACATGCAACACGCATCACCCCCACCCCCACCCCCTACAACACACACATAAACACATGCAGCAACATGACATTTACTCCCCGTAACCCCCTGGAAGAACACAAGGACCAAATGAAATGATTGTAACGAGTGTAATAATTGAAAATCCAGGTAGGCCAACATAACTTTAAAAGATCAGTATATACAAATATTTACAGCAAGTACACAAGTCCGTATACTGTTCCATTCAATGTCCGTGGACCAGGGGTCCCAAAAAGCGTGGGTGAAGCCCACACATGACCATGCCTCAAAACGGAGAGAACACTGCTGGGGCATCAGGTCCAAAAAAAACAGGCACCTCAGGGGGAAAGGGAGGGGTGGCACCTCAGCCGGATGATGGGACGAAGCCACTGCTCCACGAGGGGGCTCCATGCCCACTGCTTGGTCCTGGGGAGTGCAAGGCCACAGTCTCTCAAGTGGGTGGTGTGCCCACTGCTTGGTCCTGGGGAGTGCAAGGCCACAGTCTCTCAAGTGGGTGGTGTGTCCACTGCTTTGTCCTGGGGAGAGCAAGGCCACAGTCTCTCAAGTGGGTGGTTTGCCCACTGCTTGGTTCTGGGGAGTGCAGGGCCACAGTCTCTCAAGTGGGTGGTTTGCCCACTGCTTGGTCCTGGGGAGTGCAAGGCCACAGTCTCTCAAGTGGGTGGTTTGCCCACTGCTTGGTCCTGGGGAGTGCAAGGCCACAGTCTCTCAAGTGGGTGGGTTGCCCACTGCTTGGTCCTGGGGAGTGCAAAGCCACAGTCTCTTAAGTGGATGCAGTTCTCCACTGGTTCTGGAGGGGGCTTGGTGCCCAGAGTGCTTCATCCTGCCAAGAACTGGGGTAGTGGATGCAGTTCTCCACTGGTTCTGAAGGGGGCTTTGTGCCAAGAGTGCTTCATCCTGCCAAGGACTGGGGTAGTGGATGCAGTTCTCCACTGGTTCTGGAGGGGGCTTGGTGCCCAGAGTGCTGCACCTGGGGTGTGGCAGTTCCCATTCCCTCACCTGGGTGTCTGAGCCACGAGATTTGGTGGGAACAGGTAGCCTGATACTCTATGGAGGTTTGGGAGTGGAGGAAGAGGTAGTGGTTGTAGGAGGTGTACGTCTGCTGAGTTTGGGTGAAGGTGCATGGACTGGAGGCTGTTGTGAGGTGGATGGCTGCTGAGTGGGTGTGTGCCTGCGTTTGTGTACTTTGGGAAGAGGGCTCACAGACACACTGGGAGAGGATACCGGGATCGTGTGCATGGTAGTGGGGGTGGTGAATGCACGTGAGCGGTGTGTGGTGATGGGCGTGCTGGTGATGGAGGTAGTGGCTGAGGATGTAGTGCATGTAGGTGTGAGTGGAGACGAGACTGGGACGGAGGTGGAGGACATGGAGGAGGGAGACGCAGTGGAGGCAGTGGATGTTGGTGTGTCTGCATGGGTATGGTGCTTGTGTGAGTGCCTGTGGCATATGTGGTGCTTATGTTTGCCTGAGCCACTTTTGTGTGTTGATGAGTGTGCATGCTGGTCTGATGGTGTGCTTCAGGTAGGCTGAGGTAGAGGGGATTGGGTCTGGGTAGTGGAAGTTGGAGGGGGGAGGCTGGACACAGGGACAATAGCTGCCATCAGTGCTGAGGCCAGAGCCTGAAATGCTCTCGGTTGGGCCGCCACATCAGAATGAATGCCCTCCATGAATGAGTGAGGGATCTCAGGAGGTCAATAGCCTCCTCACTGAGGGCAGCAGGGCTGACTGGGGCAGGGCCTGAGGTGCAAGGGGCAAAGGAGATGCCCACCCATCTGGGTGAGCGGGCACGGGAAACACGCTGAGGGGCTGCTGGGAGGGCGGTGCTGGTAGGGGGGGTAGCGGCTGTACCTGTTGTTGCGGTGGGTACAGAGGTGCCAGCCACCGCAAGGGAGCTCCCATCAGAGGAGGAGTCGCTGTCGCTGGTGTCTCCTCCTGTCCCCGTAGTGGAGCTCCCCTTGCCCTCCGTCTCACTGGTGCCTTCAGACTCCGTACATTCACCCTCCTGGGCCATGTGGGTTGCAGCTCCCTCCTGCTCCGGTGCCAATGCTCCTCCGCCAGATGATGCTAATGCACACAAGGACAGGGTGACAAAACAAAAAGGTGGAGGGAAGACAGAGGAGACACATGGTCAATGCCAGCAACAACACCACCGTTGGTGGACACAACACACAGGGAGCAGCCCTATGCACTAGGCCATGCACTAACTGTTCTTGGGAAAATCACCTGCCCATGGGGGACTGTGCCTAAGCCCATTAGGTGATGCACACCTGGAACCCACATGAGCCTGACTAATTGTAGATGGCCACTACCACTTTTGGGGTTGGAGTGCCACAGAGCCTGCCTAACAATGGACCTACCCATGAAGTTTGCCCTGGCCCAGGGGAACCCACAGCCCACTTCCCACACCCAGATACCTCATACAGCACGCAGAGTCAGCTGAATGAGACTGTACTCACCCCCTTGTGGTTGCTGTGATGTCCTCAAGCGCCCATGCAACTCAGGATATGCCTCCGCCAGGATCCAGTACATCAGGGGGGTCATGGTGCGACGGGCACCCCTTCCACGTTGGGAGGCCATCCCCAGCTGGGCCTCCACCGTCTTCTTGTACAGCGGCGCAGGTCCTCCCATCTTTTGCGGCAGTGGGTGCTCCGTCTATGGTAGACCCCCAGGGTCCGCACTTCCTTGGCGATGGCACGCCAAATACCCTTCTTCTGGTGGGTGCTGACCTAGAGGAAAAGTGAAGTAAGAATGGATTTAACTCCCCCGTCCGGTTCTTCTTACTTATTGGCCACAACTTCCCACCCTGGCCCAGAAACACATACACTGACCATCCTCACATGCTGGCAACAGCCCCCCCCACATGTATCTTTCACCCACCCCACTCCATACATTCATGTCTCATCCATCATGCTCACAGTGTACTCATCTGTTTGTCTGGAGGACCGTAGAGTAGCGTGTACTGGGGGAGGACCCCAGCCACCAGGTTGTCCAACTCCTCCGCGGCGAAGGCAGGGGCCCTTTCCCCAGACACTGTTGCCATTGTCGCTTCCAGACCCAGGTCACAGCAGCACTTGCAGTGTAGGTCCTCTCCTGTTGAAGGTCAAGTATCAACAGAGTGAACAGATAGAAAATGGTGGTTACGTCCGCAGCGGTGCGTACCGTCACCGCCGGCGTACATCGTCATTGGCTCCTGGAACCCATAGGGCCCAATGATAACCAATGCTGAATTGCGCCGCGGTCTTCGTCTCCCTACAGCAACGCTGCACAACGCCAGCGCAGTTACCTCATTTCCCCTTGTCCCTCCTTACAGGTCAGGCAGCCGCCATTTCAGGGGGCCACATGGTAGGCCAACTAACTGTGTCACAGCACTTTTGGGCAGGAATACGGACAGACAGCGCCACACACCGATTACATCACAATAGTTCAAAACACCCTTGTGCAAGCTATGTGGTGTATGACCCTCTGCTCACCCTTCTCCTCCATAGGGCACATCCGCTGGGGCAGATGATGAGATGGCGTCATCCTCCGGTATACAGACCCCTGGTGGACCTGTCGACAGTGGAAGACAGACACATCATTATCACCTACAGACTTGATCGTGCCACAATCCATGAACTCTGTGCCCAATTGGAGCCAGACCTGATGTCAGCTATCTGCCATCCCACAGGAATCCCCCCTCTAGTGCAGGTCCTGTCAGTACTCCATTTCCTGGCCAGTAGGTCCTTTCAAACAACAGTGGCCATGGCATCAGGGATGCCACAACCAATGTTCTCTAACGTGTTGTCCAGAGTGTTGTATGCCCTGCTGAAACACATGCGCAGCTACATCGTTTTCCCTCAGGTGGAGGATTTGCTCACAGTGAAAGGTGACTTCTATGCCCTGAGACATATCCCCAACATCATTGGTGCCATTGATGGTACACATGTGGCATTTGTCCCACCCCGCAGGAATGAACAGGTGTACAGAAACCGCAAAAGCTACCATTCCATGAATGTGCAGATGGTGTGTTTGGCAGACCAGTACATCTCCCATGTGAATGCCAAGTATGCTGGCTCAGTGCATGACGCTTACATTTTGAGGAATAGCAGCATCCCTTATGTGATGGGCCAACTCCAGAGGCACCATGTGTGGCTAATAGGTGAGCCCAAGGTCACCACACAATTTGAATAGGAGTCCCTAATGTTTGGAGGATGTCTAACTGTGGTCCCTCGATATTTGCAGGTGACTCTGGTTACCCAAACCTGTCATGGCTACTGACCCCAGTGAGAAATCGCAGGACAAGGGCAGAGGAACGCTACAATGAGGCACATGGGCGAACTAGGAGGATAATAGAGCGGACTTTCGGCCTCCTGAAGGCCAGGTTCTGGTGCCTCCATCTGACAGGTGGCACCCTATAATACTCACGAAGAAGGTGAGCCAGATAATCGTGGCATGCTGTATGTTGCACAACCTGGCTTTGCGACGTCAGGTGCCTTTTCTGCAGGAGGATGGTCCTGATGTTGGTCTTGTGGCAGCTGTAGAAGAAGATATAGACAACCGAAACAACATCATCATGCAATACTTCCAGTGAGACACAGGTAAGAGACTGGCTCTGCTCCTCTCATATCATACTACTTTTGGACATTGCATGATTCTGCCTTTTTACCTCTGTGTATGGACCCTGACAGTTCACTTTGACTTTCCATTTCACAGATCTGGGTACCACTTTCTGCCTTTTGCTATGTTTACTGCTGCCCAACAACTGTCGAACATTGGTATGTGAAAATGAACATTGACATTGCTATTTATCAGAGAGGTTGTATTAACACACTTGTGAAAGTACAGACTGACTCCAGATCGTTTTGTGATTCAAGGGTGTTTATTTAAGTGCTATTCAGTGGAGGGGTATGTGCAATGGGCTGGGGTGATGGTGGAGGAATGTCCATGGTGGAGTCCAGTCTCTTGTCCAAGGGGGCATAGGAGGTGGAGTAATGGCAGTTCAAGGTTGTCAGGGTGACATAGTGGGACAGAAGGGTGACAATCAGGAGAGTCTTATTTTCTGGCGGGGGTCTTGGCAATGTTCTCTGTCTTGTGCCTGGATCTCAGGGACCGTTTGCGGGGTGGTTATCCTTCTGCAGGGGGTGGGGTGCTGGTGGCCTGTTGTTCCTGTGGCGGGACTGCCTGTCCACTAGCGCTGGCGGACGTGGAGGGCTGTTCATTGTTCAGGCTAGTGCCAGGGGCCCGTTGGTGTGCCACTGTCTCCCTCATGGTGTTGGCCATGTCTGCCAGCACCCCTGCAATGGTGACCAGGGTGGTGTTAATGGACTTCAAGTCCTCCCAGATCCCCAGTTACTGTTCCTCCTGCAGCCACTGGGTCTCCTGAAACTTTGCCAGTACCGTGCCCATGGTCTCCTGGGAATGGTCGTATGCTCCCATGATGTTTGAGAGTGCCTCGTGGAGAGTGGGTTCCCAGGGCCCATCCTCCCCCTGTCACACAGCAGTCCTCCCAGTTTCCCTGTTGTCCTGTGCCTCTGTTTCCTGAACCGTGTGCCCACTGCCACTGACCCAAGGTCTCTGATTGTCTTGGGTTATTGGAGTTGCCTGGGGTCCCTGTAGTGGTGGACACACTACTGATTGACGTGTCCTGGGGACAGAGGAATGGGCCCGCTGGGTGGGTGCTGTGGTGGTGTTTCCTGAGGGGGGAGGTTCAGTGGTGGTTTGCGACTGTGGCAGGGGAACCGACTGTCCAGAGGTCCCTGATTGGCCGGGCTGGTCATCTTGATCCAGGCGTGCAGAGCTGCTGTTGTCACTGTGGGCCTCTTCTGTGGGGGTCTGGATATGGCTGGCACCTCCTGTCCGGTGACGTTGGGTAGGGGTCCTGTTGGGGTGTAAATGCATAGTTATTGTATCTGTGTGTGCCATCTTGTGCAGTGGGTGAGTTACCCTCTACTCCTGTGCTTACATTATTGCCTTGGCGCTTGTGTGATTGGTGATTTTGGGGACTGGGTGAGTCTCTCTACTGGACATGCTTTGGTGATGGGTGTCCATGCATTGGTGTTACATGCAGAGCTTGGTTTTGGGATGTGTGGGTTGTGATAGTGGGGTATCTGTGGGGTGTTGGTGTGAAGGGTGTGAGGGTAGGGGTAGGAGTTTGTGATGGCATGCAGGTAGGGGGGGATATAGTAGTAAAGATTTGCCTTACCAGAGTCCAGTCCTCCTGCTACTCCTGCAATGCCCTCAGGATGCATGATCGCCAAGACTTGCTCCTCCCATGTTGTTAGTTGAGGGGGAGGAGGTGGGGGTCCACCGCCAGTCCTCTGTACGGCTACCTGCTGTCTTGATACCACGGAACGCACCTTCCCACGTAGGTCGTTCCACCTCTTCCTGATGTCATCCCGTGTTCTTGGATGCTGTCCCACTGCGTTGACCCTGTCGACAATTCTCCGCCATAGCTCCATCTTCCTTGCAATGGACGTCTGCTGCACCTGTGATCCGAATAGCTGTGGCTCTACCCGGATGATTTTCTCCACCATGACCCTGAGCTCCTCCTCAGAAAACCTGGGGTGTCTTTGAGGTGCCATTATGTGGTGTGGGTGATGTGTGGGGTGATGTTTGTTGTGCTGTGAGATGCGTTGTGTTGGTGTGTGTTGATTGAGGTGCGTGGATGTTGTATGAGTGATGGTGTTGTGTGCCTGTGGATGCTGGTGTTGTGTTTGCTATTCTCTCTCTCTCTGCTTCTTCTAACAATGTTGTTGTAAGGGGTTGTGGGTAATGTGGGTGTGTGTTTTATAGTGGTGTGAGTGTGTGGGTGTGGTGTGTGTATGTGTATTAGGTGTGTGTATTTTTTGAATTGTCCAATGTGGTTGTGTTTTGTAAGTGTGTGTGTATTTTGAGAGCAGCGGTGTGTACCACTAATGGATTACTGCGGATGAATGACCACCGCGTTGATTCGTGGGTCGTGATAGTGTGGGTGTATTCTTGTTGGCGTGACAGTGTAGGTTTTGAAAACGGCACTTTATTACTGACTTTTGGTGTGGCGGACTTGTTTGGGTGTCTGTATTGTGGCGGATTACGAGAAGTGGGTCGTAATACCTGTAGCGGATTTCCGCCGCGGCCACAGTATCTTGACGGCCGTCAGCACGGCGGTTATCGGGATTTACCGCCAGGGTTGTAATGAGGGCCTGAGTTTTGTCAGTTACTCTCCGACTCTAAGACTTCTTTCTAGCAAGTGGTATATTGTGCTAAGTGTACAGACCTAAGCCAAAGTGGCTATTGTTCTAGTGCAAATCTATTCTATTTCCAGAACACATGCACAGTGCACTCGAAGTGATAAAAAAAAAAAGATCTGTGGAGTACTGTACAGTACAGAATACATATGAAACACTTCATGATTAACCTGTAGTTTGGCTAGTTTTGTCAAATGTACCACCCCGTTTTTACATTACAGTTTTAGTCTTACAAAGTTTGTGGTGCTGTACATGTTACGCGTGGTATGTGGCTGTTTACTCACACCGCTTCTTGAACATTATCTGCATTTGTTTATTGATAGGGATTGACGGAGAAAGGTTGTGCTGAGGTTAAAAGTAGGGTGAACGGTAGCAGGGCTCAGAGTGCAGGACTGGTCATTTGTAACTAACCATCATGGTGCAATGTGCAACTCCAAGTGCAGGCCTGGCGCTAACTGACTTGGCATGCTGTACACTGTACACCGCCAAGTGAAAGCTGGGATCTGCATGACGGACCAGTCTATTCAGTATAAATGAGCATATTCTTAACAGAAAAAAGTGTTGTACAACCAAGAGTATATAAAATGCTGTGGTGCACTGTGCAGCACACAGTGCATACATATCCTTCACAACAAAGAATTCATATAATGTGTGTTAGGGATTTTACTCATTAGACAAAATTAATACCTGTTGAATAACTCATCCGACATCACACAAAGGGCCAGATTTATAAGGCCCTAGCACCACCAGAGCTTCACTTTTAGTGACGCTCCAGTGGTACTAGTCACTGCACCTTATTTACAAGGAGGAGTTAAGTCACTTTTAGTGGCTTAACACCTCCTTGTAAATATGGGTCCCTCTAACGCAGGTTTCTGCGGCAGAAGAGCGTGCAGTTGGTGTTGGGGTGGGTGTTCCACCGCAACACACATTGCTTTTGACGCTGCACCAGATTTACGAGAAATCGTAAATCTGTGTTAGCGCCAAAAACTATCGCCAACCCAGGGATGGCATTAGCATGGTGCTGCGAGGATGAATACTTTTATTCCTCCTTGTTTTTGCTTTTCTTATGGGTGCTGCATTCTGCAGCACAGCACCCATAGAAAGAGCAAATGGCCATCAATGATTGTTTATGTGCAGGAAGGTGTCCGTTCTTGCACATAAACAATTCCACCCCTCAACACAGACACCCTTGCACTATAGTACAAGGATGCCTCTGTTGGCGGTGGCAGCAAATTTTAGCGCAGGGGGGAATACAGGGGTGTGCCAAATTTTTGTAAATACGGTGCATCCCTGCATTTCAAAAGTGTCACAGTGCAGCGCTGCACCACTTTTTCGTAAATCTGGCCCAAAGTGCTTTATGCCATGTGGTATTGTGCTCATACTTAGGGCCTCATTATGACCCTGGCGGTACAGAACCGCCAGGGTCAACGGGGGCGGGAGCACCGCCGACAGGCCGGCGGTGCTCCCTTGGGCATTCCGACCGCGGCGGTAACGCCGCGGTCGGACCGGGACAACTGGCGGTCTCCCGCCAGTTTCCCGCTGCCCAAATGAATCCTCCAAGGCGGCGCAGCATGCTGCGCCGCCTTGGGGATTCTGACACCCCCTACCGCCATCCTGTTCCTGGCGGTTCGCCCACCAGGAACAGGATGGCGGTAGGGGGTGTCGTGGGGCCCCTGGGGGCCCCTGCAGTGCCCATGCCAATGGCATGGGCACTGCAGGGGCCCCCGTAAGAGGGCCCCGCTAGTATTTCACTGTCTGCATAGCAGACAGTGAAATACGCGACGGGTGCAGTAGCACCCGTCGCACCTTCCCACTCCGCCGGCTCGATTACGAGCCGGCTTCATCGTGGGAAGGTTGTTTTCCCCTGGGCTGGCGGGCGGCCTTTTGGCGGCCACCCGCCAGCCCAGGGGAAAACTTGGAATACCCTCCGCGGTCTCTGGACCGCGGAGCGGTATTTTGGAGGGGGGAAGACTTAGAATGAGGGCCTTAGTGTGCAGCACATGGTAAAAACAAAATGTATCAATGTTGCTTAAAAAATACTATCTGAGGACGCATAACTTGCACTGTGTCACATTATGTAGCACTGATGTGCAACATCAACTGCCTATACAAAATCCGATGTACTTTACTCGCGGGTGCAGAAAGGTTGGTTCATATAACAAGCATTGACGGCGCTAATAGTTCTTGCCCTCTGGGACATATTGACTTTGCCAATGGTTTTCAGCAATGATGTGCAGAAGTCTGGCTAAAACAAGCCTTCTCTTCGTGCCATAAACAAAAAGAAAGAAGGTGCCATGACTCTGTAGTCCAAACCATTTTGTAGTTGCGCGCACGTCCAAACTGACGTGGGTGGTACTTTTTAATTACCAATCCGAACTGAATCGCAAATGAAGAAAAGTAGCATTTTTGGAGGTTTTTTGTTGCAAAAGTGGGTGAGCAAAGCAACACAAGGGTTCGGGTGGAGGGAGAAATACCAGGGAAAGGGAGCCGTAGCAACGCAGAGTGCAGAGGCAGAAGCAACAAGGGGGGGTGCTTGTTGGGGGTCTAAGCAATATGGAGAGCAGAAGTGGAAGCAACACTGAAGGCAGGGGAAGAAATAAATGACACGGGCGACGGAGAGAGCAACTTGGAGTACAGAGGGGAGGGAGCAGCACATGGGAGAGAAAGGAACATCAAAGAAGTAAACAATGGCGACTGCAACACGGAGTAGGTGGGGTAGAAGTACACAGACGAGAGAGAGCAACAGAGAGTCCGGCAGGGGTGAAGAGAAGTACACAAGGGAGACAGCTGCAAACACATGTACCCTCATGGAGTGCTCATCCCCAAAAAAGGAGTCCCTGAGAAGTAAGCAGTGGAAGTGCACAGGAGGTAAAGCAGCGGGAGAGCCACGTGTGATGGGAAAAGGTGGGGAAGTGTGAGGCCTAGAAGGGGGTGAAGCTTTGAGCGGGGGTGTGACTTTGAATCCCTGGCATTGCTTGAGCTGGCACACTAACCTCTACTCCTCAGCAAAGATGAAGCCATCTGGAGCCGTCTCCCATGTCCTTGGGAGGCTTTAGAATCCTCAATGGATGCCAGAAGAGCACCTAATTAGTGCGAGGGTTCCCAGCTTACCTTACTGTCCTCAGTGTGAGTGCGACAATTAATCGCTTGGCCGTGTGATCAGTGGCAAACAGTGTGTCACACGGCGGTAGGTGTACACCCTACCGGTCTGTACAGATGAGCTGCCTTGAGGCATTGCTTACTGGTGCCCAGTAAGATATGGGCAGTAGATTTACTGACAAGAAAAAGGTGCAGACAGTTCCACATTGTTGCAAAAAGTTCAAAAAACACTGTTGATGGATAAAACACTAGAGGGACCAAATCAAATCATTTCGGCTGAGCCCCGGAGGGATGGAGACAACAGAGTTAGAAGAATCTCTGGCCCTGTGGTTAAAGATTCGAGATGATAAAGAAAGTAGAAATATAGAAATATGTGGCCTTCTGGAGAAAAGCCCCTACAGTGCCACCACTCGAATGGCACCTCAAAGTTCACCATAGAACCTGGCAGAGTGGTAAAATGCCCACGTATCTGATTACTGGACTTTTTTTTACCACTACGATGTATTTACTTTTCCAATAATTGCTGTGAAGTCACAAAGTAACTGCTATGTTTCTCATGAAATAATGCCTGAGAGAGAACACACTTGTAAAGAGGCGGTAATGACCAGCGGTAACCATGTTTCTGCAAGTTACCCGCATCTTCAGCAGGAAAGCTTTAGATGTGATTGAAATGGGTCCTGGAAACTATATTACAAAGGCAGGCTATTACTCTGTATTTAAGTGTTTGATTTAAACACCATCGGTATGAGTAAGACTGTACTAAGGGGGTCATTCTAACCCTGGCGGTCCAAGACCGCCAGGGCTAAAATGACGGGGGCACCGCCAACAGGCTGGCGGTGCCCCGCTGGGCATTCTGACCGCGGCGGTTTGACCGCGGTCAGAAGTGGAAAACCGGCGGTCTACCGCCGGTTTTCTGCTGCCCATTTGAATCCTCCATGGCGGCGCAGCTCGCTGCGCCGCCATGGGGATTCTGACAGCCCATACCGCCATCCTGTTCCTGGCGGTTCGCCCGCCAGGAACAGGATGGCGGTATGGGTTGTCGTGGGGCCCCTGGGGGCCCCAGCAGTGCCCATGCCAATGGCATGGGCACTGCAGGGGCCCCCGTAAGAGGGCCCCACAAAGAATTTCACTGTCTGCATTGCAGACAGTGAAATTCGCGACGGGTGCCACTGCACCCGTCGCACCTTCCCACTCCGCCGGCTCCATTCGGAGCCGGCGTCCTCGTGGGAAGGTAGTTTTGCACTGGGCTGGCGGGTGGCCTTTTGGCGTTCGCCCGCCAGCCCAGTGCAAAACCCAGAATACCCTCAGCGGTCCCCTAAGTGTTGAAGTGCCTGCCTACCATACTCCACGCTCATTCCAACTAACTGAACGAGAAATTCATAATGTTGTGACAGTATAGAAGGAGCTCACATTGATTCTTTGTTGCTGTGTTTTTTTGTTAAATTGTGATACTGCTGTAGAGGTCCTACGTTTTATGTGAGAGGCTTGACAAATACATGTAGCTTAAAAAATAACTGCCAGAATCATAGGTCGGTGTATTTTCAAATAGAAGGACCGGGCATTGCCTGATAATACACATATACTCGTTTAATTTAACCAAAAATATCCAACAAGCACTAGTGTGTGGTCACTCGCTAAGGGACTGGATGCCTTTTTTTCTGAAAGGCTGGAGTCTAACTTTGGAATTAGCCAATGGGATCTTCAGTTTCGCCAAGTGCCACGCATCTAGGGTTAAACTAACGCATATGAGACTATTTTTTACATTACCGCAAGGTCTGAAGTTAGTCACGCATTTAAGATGAGCTCAGCTGACAGCAAGAAATCGTGTTCATGGCGTTAACTTCTCCGAGGCCAATGCAAAGTGCTTTTTCTGCCTCCTCTTTCAGGTTCTGGATAGTATGACCATGCTTCCATAGTGGATCTCGTGCGCTGCTGCTGACCTCGGGTTGTGTGTTGTTAGCATCACTGTTAGAGCCTGCCACAAAATAGGACCTCGTCTCAGAGCCGGTACCGCACCACACACACTGTACCAGCTGAGGAGAGCCATCTCTGATCTGTCTGAGAGACACTGGACGTCACAGTCTGGCTCCCAACAGTGAGTTTCGAGTCAGATCGAGGTGTCACTGCCCTTTCATATTTGGGTGTTTGCCCTTCAGGACACATGCAGTCAGTGCTTAATTTGTGCTTGTTGTTTCCGGTGCTGAGCACTGGCACTTATTTTTGAGGGCCGGGGCTTATTCTTCTGCCTAAAGCATTTGCTGCGAGAAAGACACATATGGGAAAGACGGAGGAAGGGAAAAATGAAAAAGCGTAACAAAGGGAGAAAGCAGAAAGCTGCAAGAGTGGGCTGAAGGGGCAGAGAGTGCCTGTAAATGGATTAAAGAGGCCCGAGGCGGCTTAAATATTACGCTGCCTCAGTATTCCACATGTATATATGCCATATTAACAAAAAATATTCTTTTTATGCAGTTCATTAACCCTTATGTCCTGATTTTGAGAGGGCAGCAAATTGTGCGGTCTCACTCAGAACTCTGTTCTAATATTAAAACATACCTGGACTCTGCTTTTAATAATCTCAAGGAGAGCTCTTATCCTGTTTCAAGTGGTCACAAGTTCACCTTTTCCACAAGTATTTTCTAGGTTTGAGTCTAGGGGTTTTATTGTTTATGCAGTTCTAAATTTGTAAAATAATGACTGCTGGTGCCCAAAGCTCTATCAGAAGCCCGCAACAAGTGTGACTATATGTCAACGACCAAAATTCTAGGCCGCATAGTCCTGACTCCACTTCAAGCATCTTTAATCCACTAGCAGACACTCCTTATCCCATCAACTCACTCTTACAGGTTCCTGCATTTTCCCTTTGTGACTGTTTTCTATCTTTCTCTTCCTCTGTCATTTAGTTCCATTTGTTTTTCCCTCTCTTGGTGTCAGGAAATGTCTGATGTGAAAAATATGAGTGCTGTTCCTCAAACATTAGTGGCGGCACTGTGTTTATGACAATGTATTATTACCAAAATGCCATTTTAAGTTGCATGTGCTCACTTTCAGTGCTTGTTAGAAATTGGGGGGTCATTACAACCTCGGCGGTCTGCATGGCAGACCGCCGAGGTTGCGGGCGCCAGAATACCGCCATTGCTGGCGGTATGGCTGGCTCCCTATTTTGACATTTCCGCTGGGCCAGCGGACGGTAACAGAGTTACTGTCCGCTGGCCCAGCGGAAATGTCACATCAACATTGCTGCCGGCTCGTAATTGAGCCAGCGGCAATGCTGATGTGCAGCGGGTGCAGTAGCACTCGTCGCATATTTCACTGCCCGAAATTCGGGCAATGACATGCGCGACGGGGCTCTGCCTGGGGGCCCCTGCACTGCCCATGCCAAGGGCATGGGCAGTGCAGGGGCCCCAAGGGGCCCCCTGAGTCCCCTTACCGCCAGCCTCTTCCTGGCGGTGCAAACCGCCAGAAACAGGCTGGCGGTAGGGGAGTCATAATCCCCAGGGAGACGCTACTTGCAGCGCTGCCCTGGCGGATTAGCAGTGCCGGGGCTAAAATGGCGGTATACCGCCGGCCCCGGCGGTGCGACCGCGGCTCTACCGCTGCGGTCCAAATAGGCAAGGAGGCACCGTCAGCCTGTTGGCGGTGCTCCCGTCGTTTTGGCCCTGGCGGTCATAATACCGCCAGGGTCATAATAACCCCCTAGGTCTCTAGTTGACAGAAGTTTGCACTCTGTCCAAGTAGGGACCACAATCCTAGTCAGGGCAAGTAAGATACACACCAAATGTTTAGGTAGCCTGGCACAGAGCAGTCAGGCTAAACCAAAGAGGCAATGTGTAAAGTATTCGTGCACACATACAGTAACACAGTGGAAACAACACAAAAGGACTCCACACCAGTTTAGAAAAATAGCCACTAGTTATCTGACTAAAATAAGACCAAAATGACAAAACTCCAACATACACAAGTCAAGTTGTGATTTTTTAAAGATTAAGGGCCTGATTACAACTTTGGCAGAAGGTGTTAAACCATCCCTAATGTGACTGATATACCACCCGCCGTATTATGAGTCCATTATATCCTATGGAACTCGTCATACAGTAGCTGGAATATCCGTCACATTTGGGACGGATTAACACCCTCCGCCAAAGTTGTAATCAGGCCCTAAATCAAAATGCAGTGCTTAGAAGTCAATAGCTCCCACCAGGGCTATCTGGGAGTGCTGGATTGGGGCAAATCCAAAAGGTCAGTCTGACTGCAATGGAGTGTGGGCTAGGTACAGGAATTACACAGACCCACTGACAGTACCTTGGTTGCTTCATTGATCAGGGAAGATGCGTTGATCCAAAGGAGGGGATGCGTCATTATTGCAGGTGATGTGTTGTTTCCTGATTGGGTAGCATTGTTGATGTGTTGATGTCCAGAAGCCATGAGTATCGGTTCTGATGCGTCGGTGCTGCGTCAGCCAAGTGGGGACTGTGTTGTAAGTCAGGGTCATTGGGGCTTTGGTGCAGGCAATGGCGAGGCATTGTTTCTACAGCGGGATGTGCCGGTTACGATCGACGTGCCCTGTCTTTGATGTCCCTGAGATTTCAGAAACACGAGGCAAGCTCAGTCATGCCCTTGGAGAAACTTTAGATTGCAGGATGTAGAGAGTTAAGTCCAGTCCTCTCAATCTCAGGCAAGAAGTAGCAGGGCAACACAGCAAAGCAAACCACAAAGTGGCAGTCCCTCGTGGCAGCAAAGCAGTCCTTCTTCTTGGCAGAATGTCCTCAGTCCATAATTGTTCTGAGTGTAAGGGGATCATTAGTCCTTTGTGTGAGGGCCCAGGAAGACTATCAGTACGCAGACAAATGGAGATGTATCCCCCTGTCACACCCAGCCCTTCCTGTGTTGTGGCTGTCTAGAGAGTATGCATAAGTGTAGCTGCCACCTAAACCCAGACGTGTATTCAGAGGCAGGCTAAAGGCAGAGAATGGTTAAAGTAAGAAAATGCCAACTTTTTAAAAGTGGCATTTTCAGACCTGCAACTTAATAAACAACTTTACCTAAAGATATGTTTTTAAATTGTGAGTCCAGAGACACCAACCTACACATTTTTATCTTTTTCCAATTGGAAATTACACTTAAAAGCTGTTTCAAGGTAACCCCAATGTTAGCCTATGGGAAAGACAGTGCTTGCAATAGAGAAAAACAAATTTAAGAGTTTTTCACTATCTGGACATGTAAAACGTAAACTTTTTAAATACACTGCACCTGGCCCTTGGGGCTATCTGCGTCTACCTTAGGGGTGACTTACATGTGATAAAAAGAAAGGTTTGGGCCTAGCAAGTGGGTACACTTGCCAGGTTCAAATGGCAGTTTAAAACTGCACACACAGGCCCTGCAGTGGCAGGCCTGAAACATGTTTGAAAGGTTTCTGTAGTGGGCGACAGAGTCAGTGTTGCATGCTCACTGGTAGCATTTGAGTTACAGGCCCTGGGCACACCTAGTACACTTTACTAGGGACTTACCAGTAAATTCAATATGCCAATCATGGAGAGACACAATGTATCAAAGTTTAGACACAGATCACATGCACTCTAGCACTGGTCAGCAGTGCAAAAGTGCACAAAGTCCCAAAGTCAGCAAAATGAAGTTCAGCACACAGTCAAAACAGGGGGGTCAGAAAACAAAAACATCATGTCAAAAGATACCATGTCTAACAATGCTCATAACAAAGTTCATCCATTCATTCAGAAATATGTTCTTATAAACAAAACATGAGCTCTATTTTTACAAAAAGGTATTCAGATTGAAGCTTTTTCTACACATTCTCTTGCAGATGGGATAGTCTCAATTGTTGCACTCGGGTATTCAGTAACTTAATGATTTTTTTAAATCCTGTAAGTTTTACTGAGCAGGTGCCTCTGGCCTGCACACCCATGCTGTAAATTGTTCTAGCACCACTGTCTGCATTAGGATTACCATCCGTAATTTACACGAGTTGTCTGTAAATGAGCCCTAATGTCATCTGTCCATGATTGAGGTTTTAATGGATGACATTTGTCTGTAGTTTTATCCTTTCAACCAAATGACAAAGATTAATTCCCACAGTTGAGATTCCACAGCTAAAGTAGAAGGTAGGGGGTCTCCTATGCTCTGATCCCAAAGGAGGGATAGACAGCTAAACGAGAAACACACTTTCTTGCCAGGGTGCCTGCTGCCTGAATTAAATGCAAATGTGTGTAATTAGTTAATCTGCAAATATAAAGGCTGCCTGGAAGCTGGTATAGGCGTTAATTGATGGAGTCATTTGAAGTTTCCTGACAACAAAATATTTTCTTTTTGCAAGATATTATAAGGGTGTTCCAAGCTGAGCTATGAAGTGTGTGCTTTGAATGGACAGTTGTAAAAATGTTCGACCGCTGCATTGAATAGCTATGTAAAGTTTGAAAAAGCCAGTGATATTAGCATCTGGGGTCCTGCCTTTCCTTACCTTCACTACGTACCTTTATTTAGATATTGTGTCAGATTAACCTGTGATCCCTATATATTTCACACATTGTACATCTGACAGACAAAAACTCTGTCCTCTGGTTTTAAATAGAGGTGGGCGAGCCAACAAGTTAACCGGGAAAGCTGGGCCAGAACCAAGCCAAGGGTCTGGCTCGGATTTTATAGAGGCCAGGCAGGAGCCGATTCTTGAAAATATCTGCTATGTAAATCATACAAGAAACATCATACAAAATATGATAATGTCACTTCAAAATTCAAAAATGTATATTTCTTTATCATGTGGAAGTTTCAACATTAATAATACACGTTATAGCACTGCACTGAGAAGGACTTATTAAAAGTGATGGTAGTCTGAACTCACATATTTGAAAGTGCTTCTATACATGATAATGAAAGAGTTTTGGTGAAATAAAATATTTTCCTAAGATCAGATAATTGAAGCAGGGAAGCCACGATTTATCCAAGTTTCCTAGATTCACTTTGTGCAAATTAGCCAACAAATCTTTATATATTTGTGTTTCCTTGTGTTTCGGCTCAGTTTTTACCTTGAGGTGTAGTTTTTAAATAAAACGCAAATGCGAGAACCGAGTGCTTAACATAAGAACCAATTGCATTACACCAGGTTATAGGCATGGGGAGAATAAGTGATTTGCCCGGAATCACAGGATGTTCAGCCAATGCGAACACTCAAACCTGGTTCTCCAGGTTCAAATCCTAGATTCTCTGCATGACCAAATTGTGGGATCTAAATCAAATCAATTTACTTCATGTGACATTTGACAGCACTTTCTAGTAATTCAGTTCTAGTTGGATTCGGTTAAAACAACCTCATGTATATGTTTTAACAGCCTGTAATTTTCCAACATCCTCAACAGTAATGCTGGCCATGATGTAAGGGTAGGGCCACTAAATTCATGCTGCAGGAGAGCACCACATAATGCAACAGAGCTGACTAAATTATGCAGGCAGAAAAGCCACATAATGCTGTGTAATGCAGCACATTAGTTAATAGTATTACTTCATTATTTCTCAAGAATTGCACCTGATTAGCACCAGTTTAACAACCAAAAAGAGAAAAAAGTAAATCAAAACATGATTAGTTAACCTTTGCGAAGGGTCTTCCACTGTGTGCGAACACAGGTTGCCATATTTTTAGTAATTTTTGATTCATTTGCGCTAGAAACAACATTGGTTTTGGTAAAATCTTCGGACTATGCAGTAGATGATGGATTATGTGCCACATGTGGCAAATCTATAATTATGCAAAATAAATTGCAGCCGCAGAATGCATAATTCTGGTGGCCCTGTGTAAAGGACACCAGAAAATTGACTCACTGTGTTCACTCATGGTGTTGCCAGGAGGGAGTGTTAATATAGTTTTTAAGTTCATGTTTAAAAACTTCCATTTCAAATACATGTAAATGCAATGTTGCGATCTAATGTACTAAATTGAAACAGTACCATATGTTAAAGAAATACTCCTTACATTTTAAAATCTTTATCATATTCTTACATTTTGCTTGTTGTGTAATTTACATCCCAAATATTTTGAAGATTCTGCATGTTCTTTGGCACTTGGGGATGAGCCAGATCACTGCATCAGCCTTGCCTCTACTGAAGAGCTATTTTAGGACATGGACATAGTGGACAATTGCCCAGGGAGCAATCTTCCAAGGGGTCCGGCCCCTGCTTACCATCCAACACACTATTGCACCAGTAGAGGTTGCCAGGGTGGGTAGGTGATGCTTGTTTAACCAAAGTGCCTCTTCTGTTTCTGGCCTCTCTGCTGTGACTGCGCTTCAGGAATGCAATACTTTTTTAAACTCATGGCGGGCCCATCTTTTCTGATTTTAAGTATTGTTCTTCTATTCCTTATTTGTCCGGTTATTAGCAACACCCCTTTGAATCAGTTGTAGTGGATCTCCCAGCTGATCTCAATTTCATTCTGCTCTTAAATATTTTTGTCTGGTAGTCCGGTTTTCTAAAGTCCCGGACGCACACTCTAGTGCTGTGAGACTAGAGACCAGTTGTGAGTACCTGACATCCTGACATTAGGTGTGAGACTGTGGCCCACACTATCTTCTTTGTCTATTTTTTAAAAAAGTTTAACATCCAGTGGAGGGTGGGGGCAGATGTTTTTGCTCAACTTGTCTAAATTAGCTGCAGAAGGTGAAAAAGTCACTTACCTTAATGTTTCCCAAATTGTTTCCTATGGGTTTTAAAGTGATTAGAAGCATAATCAACATTTTTCCATTGCTTTATACCCAAGAAAGATTGGATACATTTATGTATTGAACAAGGACATAATGTGCCACCTAAATGTAGCATACTTCGAGACAATCATATGCAGAGCATAAAGAACAAATAGTGCTATCTAGAATACAGTAAATAAATCCACTGATAATGAAGTGGGGTATAGCCTCTTCTCGGGTGTGTCCGTAAAACTCACCTTTTGCCCTGAATTTTGACAGTCCTGTCCAGAATTTGCCTCCATGCCCGGTGGTCGGTCACCCTAGTCTGCATAAGGTCAAACCAGCAATATCAGAGCAACCATCTGCTTTATTAAGCCTGTGCCTGCCGTTTTGAATGTTTGGGGTGCAGTTCCTCTCTAGTCCTGTAGGAGGCAGTACAGGATAAGCAGAGGACACAGCTTAGCTTGTTCTGTGAAAATGTCATGTAATGTTATCATTTCTTGTATGCAGGTCCACTGGAAATATGTAATTGGCAGGGGCGGCTCCTCCGTTAGGGCAGAGAAGCGTTGCCCCCCACCAGCAGCAGAAGCTGTAAAACCTTTGACAAACAAAATGATAATAAACCCTGTTTATTATTGTTACATTTGTTAAAGGAGTGGAGCCACGGGGGTGACAAGCAGTGAGGGGAGTGCCCTGTGTACTCCCCTCAGTGCGCATGTATGTTTGGCCAGCCGCCTCGGGCCAGCCAAACACACATGCACAGTAGGCTCTCTCCAGCCCGTCACTGTGTTGCCAGGCTGGAGAGAGCATGCACAGGCTCCCAGTCTGCCTGGGAGCTGCCTGGTTGGGCACTTCCAGCCAACCCTGATGCTGCTTTGAGCAGCTTCAGGATTGGCCACAGGGCAGGCTGGGAGCTTGTGTCTGCAGCCTGCGATGGAGGAGAGGAGCGGAGAACATTTTGTTCTCTGTGTGTAGGTCCAGCACAACTAGGCGGGTTGCCTCTGGTCTGGAAGTAAACGGAGGTGGGGTGCCCCTTATAGTCACACTCACTCCAAAGGGATTACTTGTACTCATACAAAATGTTCAGGTAGGCCTGCATCTACCCCTAGCATGCCTTATGCACTATGCTTTAGATATAGGGATCCTTGACCCTATGAATGTCCCAGACCTTCCAGCTTTCATTGTGGGCAGAAACATGTTGGTCCCTCGTTTTTAGACTCAGTGAGTCATTAATCTCAACCAAGTCCTCAATACAGTTTTTTAGTCTTACACACAAGCACCTATATTAAACTATCTCAAATCGAAACAGGTGATTTGTGAGATAAGTTTATTTATCTATCATGTCCCTATCTGGATCAATGTAAAATATCCAGTCAGATTTAATCTCAGCACTCCCTCAATAGTTCCTTTAACAACGAGGTTGAGTCCACCCAGGTAGTATCATCTTACCTGGGTGGGGCTAGGTGGTCAAATGATAAAGCATGACACCATAAGGTGTGTGAGACCACCTAGTCTGTAAAAGGAACTCCCTCTTCTACACACAGCCACACAGGATACCTTTCTCAGTCTGGAAAAAAAGTGCTCAATTTGTGCCTTGGATTGGACCAAAAGTGGTCCAGTCCCTTCCAGCTTGACCCCACATCTGTAGTGTTTTGTTGACTTCTCCCCTACACACCTGAATGTTCCATGATGAGCACAGCTCCTGTGCTTCTCCCCAATGCTCTGTGTTGCTCTCTCTCTTGTGTTCTTCTTTTTCCCTCTCCCCCGACGACCTGCCATTAGTTGTATTTGATGTCCACCTCCCACATACTCCCCAGTGCTTTTCCACCTCATTGTCATTTGTGGCACCCCTGCAAATCTGCCAGTTATTTTTGTTTTTTTGGGGGGTGGCCGAGCAGCTGCTGTTCACTATTGGGCTGCTCCAAGGAGCATTGTGTGCTTTTACACTCAAACTATTTCATTGTTTTATTTCCCGATCTATGTGGCATGTGCCATCAAGTGCGGGTACATTTTAAAAAAAAGAAATCAATGAAAATGGCGAATTTGTGATGACACTTGGATGCACATGTGTCATCATGCATGTACGCACTAGTGTCATGGTTTGACCACAAGCAGGGACTGCATCATCGCAGTTTTTACATTTTTTTAAAATGTATTTTCCCCAATAATGCACAGCATTGGCAAAAGGATAATTTTGCTTTTTCCCCATGTTCAACTGCATCTGCAAAAAAGCACTGGCAAAGCCGATAGGTCAACTTAGAAAAACCTTTTGTATATGCCAATACATTTTTTATTTTGTTTGCAGCCACATTTTAAAAATATACCATTTTCTGTTCTTATTATAAGTGGTCTTGAAAAGAGCAAGGTTGGTTATTTCTGAAGTCGTCCATCTTTTTTTTTGTTCCAGCTCCAGAGGCTACCTCAGTGAGGCCATTTTTAGGTCACAGCCTACCAGACAGCGCAGGGTTTGCTAAAGACATCTTGGGCACTTTCAGAAAGTTGACCTAGGAATGCATTCTGCTTGTTGATTACCATTAGCTTTGTGGTTAGTAACTCACACTTTCTGGCTTTCCATTTGCAGGCCTTATTTGCTTTAGGCACTCCAGGTTCAGTTTGTCCCTCCTGTTGCCTAAACTGTGTTTCTGTAACCTTCCACAAACTTGCTTTTTGTTAACAGGCCTTTAATCTTGTTCTTAATTCGTCACATTTGCTGTGCATTCATGTCAGGTGCTGTCTTCCAAGGGCTATTGTTTACTTTTCTTTCTAAGTGAGAGGATTTATGTGACAACCTTGCTGGATACTGGGGGTAGAAAAAGGTTTTTTTTCTAGCACACAACACAATAACATATAAATTAACTGTGTAAATATTTCAGAATATATGAGAATTATGAACACACAAATGAAGCACATTTTTTCTTCTGAAGTGTGAGGAAAACAAATGCTTTGATATGACCAAAATGAATCAGTGAACTAGGTGATGCAATTTCCTCACATTTGCATCTGTCCACTGTATAGTTTTATTAGTAAAACTGTGGCCTGTATTTATACTTTTTTAGCGCTGCATTTGCGCCGCTTTTTGACGCAAAAGCGGCGCAAACTTACGAAATCCAATTGTATTTTGTAAGTTGGCGCCGCTTTTGCGTCAAAAAGCGGCGCAAATGCGGCGCTAAAAAAGTATAAATACGGGCCTGTATGTTTGTGCAAATGTAATGGTCATTTCAATTGAAAATGTGTTGCTTTAATGGCAGTGTGGTACCACACAAAGAATATGCCACTCTACTCTGCATCACTCCACGCCACTGCACTCTACTCTGCACCACTCCACTTTACACCGCTCCACGCCACTTGACTCTACACCACTCCACTCCACACCACTTCAGGCTACACCTCTCTACTCTACCCTGTACCAATCTACTCTCTACAAATGCACTCTTGGCCACTCTACTCTACACTGCTGCACTCTTTATCACTGAATTCTACACCACTCCAGTTTAAGCCAAACCAATCTACTCTGCACAACTCCACTGTAAGGCACTGTACTCTACGCTACTCTGCAAAACTGCACTCTGCACCCCTGCACTCTATGCCAGTACACTCTACACCAATGCACTTTACTCTGTAGCACTCAACTCTATCCCCTTGCTTTCTACGCCAAATCCACTGTACGCCACTCTAATCTACTCTGCACCACTGCACTCTACACAGCTTTACTGTATGCCTTTACACCACTGTATGCAACTGCCCTCTACCCTATGCCGCTTCACTCTAATCTGAAACAATCTGCTCAATGCCACTGCACTCTACACCACTCTGCACCACTTCCTTCTATGCCACTCTACTCTTAACCACTGCACTCTATACAACTGCACTTTGCTCTGCATTTGTGTTCTCTACGCCGCTGCTCTCTATGCCCCTCTACTCCACTCAGCGGCACTGCAGTCTGACACTCTACTCTGCAACACAGCACTCTCTACCACCGAACTCTATGCCACTCTGCTCTTCACTAGTCCACTCTACGCCACTGCACTGTATACCACTGCACTCTATAACACTGTACTCTAATCTGCACCATTCTATGCTAATCTACTCTGCACCACTCTAAGCCACTGCACTCTATGCCACTCAACTCCACTCTGCACCACTGCCCTCCGCATCACTCAACTGTACGCCACTTCACTCTGCACCACTCAATGCCACTGCACTCTACGCCACTCTACTCTACTCTGTGCCACTCTACTCTGCACCACTCTACTCTGAGCCGGTCATCTCTGTGCCACTCCACTCTGCTGTGTACCACTCTAATTTATGCCACTGCTTTCTACGACACTGCATTTCACACAGCTGAATTCAATGCCACTTGCACAATGCCACTGCACTCAACACCACATACTCTGCAACACTCCATGTCAATGCACTCTGCACCAGTCCACTCTACTCTATGCCAGTCCAGTGTATGCCATTATATGCAAATCCACACTATGGCACTCCAATACCTGACACGTTCTGCCACTGCACTCTACAACACTGTACTTTGCTTTCCTCCATGTCACTAACGGTTAGCCACGCCTAACTGCAGCCATGTTGATGAATAGCATGGCTAAAACACATTGGCAAAGCCAAAGTCCCTTGCATAGGTGAAACTTATTAGCTTTGCCAATGCTTGTTTAAGCTTTCCACCATCGTTCCTCGTCAGCTGGGAAGGGGCTTTAGCGTAAACCACTCTTGAAAATATGTCTGTTGAAAAACCCGTACAGATGTCAAAATACTTTTCCATAGTCTTATTAACTCTACGATTGCAGTGGTCTGCATTTTGCCCTATGTTGGGCCTGGGTTAATTCTAGTGTGTTTTCTTTTCGCAGGTAACCTGGACAGGCATCACTACGAAACCTTCGAGAAGTTTGGGAATAACACCTTTCTGCTTCATCTGGATAACGGACGGGGGTGAGTGGGGAGCCAAGGGGAGGAGAGAAAGGGAGGATGGAGGAGAAGGTGAGGAAAAGGGATCGAAAGGAAGGGGGTACACGAATAGAACGAAGAAGTTCAAAAAGAATGTAGAAAAGTAAGAGGACAAGGGTAAACAGAAGAGGGAACATAGGGTTAGAGGAAGAGAGGTAATCAGAGAAACTGTATACTGGCGGGGTGAGGTCATTGCTGAAACAGCTGAAGCTGAGCATATTTAGAAAAGGGAGGAGAGACTATTGGGGAGGAAGAAAGTGAAGAAAAGGGAACTAAGGGAAGGGAGAAATAAAGAAAGGCTGAATTAGAGAGAAGGTGTGTGAGGGATGAAGACGAAAGAGAAGGGAGGGCAAGCAAAGGGAAGTGGAAAAGGTTGAGATTATGACTTAGGGAGAAGCAGGACACATGAAGGGAGAAGAGAGGCAGAGTAGTGGAGAAAAGTGAAAAATGGAAAACAATTGAAGGAGGTAGAAGGGGTTGAATGAAGGAAAAAGGGGGAATATAAAGAAGGGTGTAAAGGGAAGGAGAGAGGGGCTCAGAAAGAATAGATGAAGAAAGGGGAACACATGGAGGGAGTGGAGGAGAGAAATGGGAGGCAATAGGTGGGCAAAGGGAGAGGCTGGAGGAGTGAGAGAAGAAAGGAGATCAGCGAAGAAGGAGTAACACAAGAATGCGGTGGAACAAAGTAGGAAAAAAGGAATCATGTGAAAAGGGTGAAGGAAGAGGGATTGGGAGGGGAATAGGGAAAATGGAAGAACGATGTAGCATGGAGAATGGATGTGAAAAGGAATAGGGGAGAGGTATAAAAGGGGGGAAACGGAAGTAATAGTGGAAGTGACGTACCTTAGACAAGAAACAAAGGGAAGACAGAGCCAGAGTGGAGAGCGGAAACGCAATTTGAGGAACCAACGGGAACAGATGGAGCGAACTCAGAGAGATGGGGAGAAAATATAGCATGAGAAAGATGAGGGATTGTGGGAAAATTGAGGAACGAACAGAGAAGCAGTTTAGAGAAGGAAAGTTAGGAGAAAAGGAGAATGCAAAAGGAACTGACAGAGGGTCATGGGTGGAGCTTACTGAGAAGGGTGAAGTGGGGCCTTAAGTAAATTGATTGATTGATTGATTGATTGAAAGACCTCAGAGAGAAAGGTAGAAAAAAGATGGGACACATGGAGATCAGAGGGTTTGTAGAAGGTGATAAGAGTAGAAGAGTCGTGAGACGGGAAGGATGGGGAATAAACGTGGTAAGATTGTGGAGAACACATGGCGAGGGGTAGAGATAAATCGTAGGGAGTGAGAAAGAGAGCTATTGAGGTAAAAAAAAATAATATATGAAAACAAGAAAGCGGAAATGAGGAAAAGAATGCTACAGACTTAAAAACAGAAGAGACATAGGAATGGATTAAGGCGAGAGAGACGTGAGAAGAAATTGTGGAGAAAATGAGAAGGTCATGGGATGAAAAGAGTTAGGAGATTTGGAGAAAAAAAGTTGGTTGATAAATAGATGAAGAACAGAAAGGAGGTGCAATGTAAGATAATGAAGTAGAAATAATAATAAAAATAACATGCTTTTAATATAGTGCTTCACACCAACAGATGTTACAGCTGCTTAGAGGATGACACTCAATTAGGAAGGGTGTCGAAAGAAAATGAGAACAAGAAAGGAAGTTGTGCTGTAAAATAATGACTGTCTCTCCCGTGTGCAGATTTGGGCGCTATTCCCACGATGAGATGTCCATCCTGGCCCCTGTGCAGCAGTGCTGCAGGTAAATGCCGCAAACGAGCCAACCCGAGGCTGTCACCTACGCACAAGTGTGCTTCTGTCCCTAAGATCTCGTGTTTCTTACACCAAGCTCGCTTTCCCTCTGCTTTTCTTTCTCCTTACTACAAGAAGACAACCTCTGACGTTCTGTGGCGGACCTGGGTTTGCAACATCAACCTTTTTCAGAGTAACAAGCACTGAAACCTGGAAAAATAATATTTCTTACAATATATATAAGACCAAAACCTCACAGAAACTACCGTGTCAGACTTAAGATAATGATTCTGTTAATGTGTACAAAAATAAAAAGTTTACATGTTGTCTGATCTAAACTCCAATTTCACTTTGGGAGACAGAGGAGGGCGCCCATTTCTAAAAGCTGACCGTCTGTCAGCCTCTCATCCATGGTGTTCTACGGGTTAAGGTGATCAATTTGCTTTCCTCGCCCACTGGGATGCAAATTCCTCTATCAAAAAAAGAGTGTGAAAACATCTTCTCTGCCCCCTTAAAGATTTTCTTCAGAGAGCTGACGCATGCTTGCCCACTTACATGTTGTTGCAGGCTCAATGTGATCAGTAGTATGATTTTCTTTATGTCACTTTGGTACAATAACCAGTTTGTGGCCTGGCTCTTTAGAAAATTAAAAGCCTGCCAGCCTTTCATCTATTTTGTTCCTTACTTAGATCAATCATACTAGAGAGGACAGGCTATCTGGTTGTAAAATATCTATTGTCAGCTTACCAAGAACTTACAGAACACCCATTGGTCACTCTTGGTTGTCACTCTCATTTGCTTGCTTCTAATTAGATACCTTTCATTATTCCAGTTTCTCTATCTCATATTCATCCCTCCCCTGGAGCATAGCCTATTTACGACTTCTCCGACTGGCTGACTTCTATCCTTCCCCTGCTTACTTTTAGAGATTTATTTTTCTTTTTGGTTAAACACTCTTTGAGAGTGCATGTGTTTTCCAGCTCTCTCCTCTTCCCCAGGTTCTCTTTCCAAATGTCCACCGCTACCCACGCTCCATATTTCTCTTTCTTTTATCTCTTCTCAGCCCTTCACATTCCGTGTTGTTCTTGCCCTTGTTTGCTTTTCACCTGCTCCATGTGTTCCTGTCACTTTTCGGTGCTTCTCACTCTCATGTGTGCGTCTATACGCTCCATGTTTTTTAACCGCAACCCTGTGCTCTGTGTTCTTCTCATCGTATGTGATTCTCCCCACACACCCGGTTTTGTTGTCTCATGCAATGTTTTTGTCTTCCTTATACTTACGACTCCCCCATTCACTCCCGCTATTTTTTTTATTTATTACATTCCTGCAAAAAAATATTTTTTTATTTCTTGATCCAATTGTTGTCTACTATTATGGATCAGTGAATAAAAAATGAAAGCAAATGGTGCCTTGGTCAATCGTCTGGTGCATGCCTGTATTCTGATGTATGCATGCCCCAGTGGCATTGACAAACCAATAGTTCCCTAAGTTAAGAATTGTTGGCTTTGCCAATGCTTATTTAAATGAGTTGTGTCCCCCATTTCGTCGGCAGAGAAAGGAATACTCTTTGTACAGTTACTTATATACCACTTTCATACTTTTGGTGATGCCTAAAGTGCTTAAAGTATGTGTCAAATGTGGGTCCTGTGTGTATAAAGGAGTGTAAACATTTCTTTAGCTCTCAATCAAATTCTCCATCTTACTGTATTCTTTTTTTTTTTTACTCTCCTTCCTGAAAGAATAAAGAAGTCGACGTATCTACGCCTGCAACTTCTGGCTTCCGAACCCTACCGCCTCAGTGATGTCATGCGCGAATCCCTGGCCTTTGACCAGCTCACCCCTGTGCTGGCCGAGCCACACTTGGTTGCACTGGACCGCCGCCTGCGCACTGTGCTGCGCATCCTGCGCGACTGTGTGCATAAGGAGGGGTATGATGCGGTAGTGGAGAGTGACACCCAACGGCACAGTGTCCAGACTGAGTAGCTGCCTGCTGAAAATCAAGTCATGATGTGGGAATCGTTTTTATTCTGGATCTTAAACTTTTAGCTTAAAATTCTGAGCTTTGTTACAACTGTGTCCCTCTGTGAGCTTGGTCACAGCGACATCTTTACGGTTACAATGCTGCAAGGATGTCAGTGCTGCATCATTACTGCATCAAAGTCAGGGCTGAATCATTGTCATAACAAGGAGCAAGCTTCATGCTCATTGCATCAATGTCAATGCTGGATTAGTCGCTGCACTGAAGTCAGCACTGCATAGTCATTCCTTCGATGCTGTTGTCGAATCGCCATTACATCATTATCAGTGTTGGGCAAGAATTGTGCCAAGGACTAGGCTGCTTTGTCGTCACATTAGTATCAATCCCGGATTCATCGCTACACTGACATAACATCTAATCATTCAAAGATTTGTCGACATTGTATCAAGGTCAACGCAGAGTTGACCAAAGTGTTACAAACATCGACAACTTGTAACCTGCGTGGCGCAATGAAAATTAATAAATCTACTTAGGGAAAAGTTTAAAAATGATTGTGTTTCTCTTTACTCTTTCACAAGCCTCTAGACTTGGGGAATAGGAAACAAGTTTCCATTGTAACCTTGAGTACAGCGCATTTATGCAAAAAATAACTTAACGTTTACAACAGATCTTTGACCACAGTCTTATTTGATGCTAGAATAATAGGCATGATTTAGACTTTTGGTAAAGTGAAAAATAATTCCTTTCAGCAGCTTCCTAGGCCTCATTCATATATTTCACCTGTGGCCTCTCCATTTCCTAACAACTATAGAGATTGGGGTGGAGGTGACCTACACTTTCTCCCTTGCCTGCAGGAGCGAAGCATATCACTAATAGAGGAAACACGCACTGTAGTATACCACCTGCGGCAGAGCAGCATCTGAGAAGTCCATCAGAGAGCCCACCTGCTGGAAAGTACTGCACATCACTCAAAACAGCTGCTCACTGCAGCCCTCCCCTATAAGAGAGATGCGCATCACTCATCATCAAGTCAACCAATGGCGACCACTAACAACCACATCCCACCATCATCAGAACTTTTAGTTACGCAACTAGTTAATCGTGTTCTGTGTTTTGATTCACACCACATTCCTCTGTTGCATTTGCCTATTTTGTGCATCTAATCATTCAAGCATGTGTGCCACCTACACCCTATTCCTAATAGTTCTCCTCTTCCAGTCCTTCCGTTGATACACCTTGCCATGTGTACAACCACTGACCTTTTTAACCTTCCTCTCATCTCTTTTGAGCAGTGGTTCCCAACCTTTTGACTTCTGTGGACCCCCACTTTATCAGTACTGGAACCCGGGGACCGCCACTAAATCATTATTGGAATTCGGGGACCCCACCAATGAGTCATTACTGAAAGCTGGGGAATTAGTCTGTTAATATTATTAAAGTTTCCAAGTAGCCGGGGACCCCCTGAGGAGGCTTCGCGGACCCCCAGGGGTCCCCGGACCACAGGCTGGGAACCACTGCTTTAGAGAGCTCTCCTGCATTTCTCCAGCAGCTGATCAAGTCTTTCCTAGCTACTTCTAGAGCTTCAGTAAGCTACAGCGAACTCAACAAATCTGTGAATATTGTAGGTTTAGCATATGGGTTGGTTCAACGTACAATAAAACAATTTCTAGCTTACGCGTCAAGAATTTTCCATTCTATTAAGGACACGGAGGCGAGGATTATGCTATCTCCTTCTTTACTGACCCAAAACAGCAGCCAATCAAAATACAGAAAAAACAGTAACTACACATCCCAAGATGCTCAGTTCCAGTATCACATGGTCCAATCACCTCCCGCGCCCTCTGTCCATAAATGCTCTGACCCCAAATGTCACTTCCCCTTTCTTTGTCAAAATCCGACAACTTGAACTTCTGAAACAAAACTTCTTACATACTCAAAGATCCATTGTTCCTCAGACCCATAAATGTAACACGAAAGCGCTCAACCGGAGCCAAGTCTTTCAAACACTTCCAGACAACAGATCCGAATAACGGTATCATCAAGAGCACATCACGAATAATTTATGTATTCTTCTGATCAGAGCCTAGAATATATAAGATAACAAAAGGTAATATCATGCAGTTTAAGCATAACAATATTGCTGTAATTCAATACATATATACTCAGGGTGGGCAAATACAATATTGATATATAGCTAAGATAATATAAAAAACATTTGACTCAAAATAATACTCTTTTAATGGGGGGGGATAATCCTCACCTCTGTGTCCTTAATAGAATTGAAAATTCTTGACGCGTAAGCTAGAATTTTATTTTATTCTATTTCAGGACCGGAGGCTCTGATTATGCTCGTTTAAATAAGACCAATAACTACAGAAGCAATATCTACCACAGGTTTATGATAACATTTACGAAATGTAGACTCAGAAGACCAATCAGCTGCCTTCATAATGTCCTCCAGGCTCGAACCTAATGCATACGTCTTGGACGCCATAGCCCCTCTAACTGAATGGGCTCCAAATTGGGTGGTATCAATACCTGCTTCATTCATTAACCATTTCATCCATCGTGATAGTGTGGCTAACAAGACTGGTTTGAAGGGTTTTTGTAGAGATATAAGCAATTGCCCATTAGCATCTTGTCTGAACTTGTCTGTAACCATTTCATACTCCTTTAAGCATTGAACTACATAAAGTTTCAAATTATCTAGAAACATTGGATATGTTACTGACCTGCAATTAGTTTTTGTCCATCTAGTAATTGTAAACGTAACACCTTCAGGAGTGTAAACTCTACCAGCCAGGTCCAAGGCCCTGACATCCGGCACTCTCTTCCAAGAAATCAGACATAATAACATAGTCAATTTAGCTGAAATTTGCTTACGAGACAGATATCCATTGGCTGGCCAGGAATCTAAAAATCTCAATATAATGTTCACATCCCAAAACACCGAATACCTGGTTTGAGGAGGATTAGATAAGCGGATACCTCTCAACAACTTACAGACAAGAGGATGTTCACCAACAGGTTTACCCTCAATATGAACGTGTCCCGCTGAAATGGCTGATCTCAAAATATTGATGGTTCTATAAGCCAGACCTGAACCTGCCAATTCTGCAAGAAAGTTTACTATCAGCTAAACGTCCGATTCCACAGGATTAATACCCCGTCTATCACACCAACTACTCCATCTGCGCCATGCTGAGGCATATCTTTTATGAGTGCCTGATGCCCAAGCTTGCTTGATGAAAGCAGCAGCCTGTTGCGAAAGTCCTGGGGAATTCCATCTTGACCTGAAACCCTCGAAGCCATCAATGTTGGCTTTTCTAAATTGATCATTGGATGTTGATGGCCCTCCTTCAAGAGAAGATCCAGACGAGGAGGACTGAGAAGCGGGGAAGCACAAGCTAGCTGTAGAGCAAGTGGGAACCAAGGTTGAGCTCTCGAAAATGGAGTCACGAATATGATCTCTGCTTTCTGTCTCCATATCTGAGAGAGGACTCTGGGGATCATTAGAAATGGAGGGAAGGCATACCCCCGAAACCTCAATCAATCCTGAAGGAAAGCATCTATCGCCAGTGCCAGAGGATCCGGGCCCCAGATGAAGAATTTTGGAATCTGTGTATTGAGGCGAGAGGCAAAGAGATCCACTTCGCATGGGCCCCACTCCCTGATTATCTGAAGGACAATTATCGGATCTAGTCTCCAGTCGCTGGGATCCGTTAGAAACCTGGAATTCCAGTCCGCTATCGTGGTGTTCTGATCGCCGGGAAGCTATTCTGCTAGAACAGTCAGACGGTGATTGAGACAGTAATGCCAGAAATCCTTGGCAATTTCTGCCAGGATTCTGGATTTCGTCCCCCCTAACTTGTTGATGTATTTCACTGCTGAGATGTTGTCCATCCGTAACAGGATGCAGCAGTCTGTCTTCTGAGGGGAAAGGCTCCTTATGGCAAACGAGCCTGCTAGAAGCTTTAGACAATTGATATGCAGAGTCTGTTCCCAAGTTCACCATCGACCTCCAGTCACTAAGGAGCCGCAGTGAGCTCCCCACCCCCAATGGCTGGCATCAGATTTGATCACTATTTCCGGAAGGGAACCGAATTTCTCTCTTTCCAGGCTTCCATGTGTTGGAGCCACCAACGAATCTCTGATTTTACTTCGTTGGTCAGGGGGATCATCTCCAAATAACTCAGGCCCTGTTGTAAATGTCTGATCTTGAGTCTCTGTAAAGCCTGATAATGCAGGGGGGCTGGGAAGATTGCCTGAATCGAAGAGGCCAAAAGGCCCACTATTCTGGCAATGGGCCTCAAAGATACCATCGGATTGGATAAGACAGATCTCAATTCTCTCTTGATACTTTGAATTTTCTGAGACGGGAGAATCAATTGAGAGCGGACTGAATCTATCTTGAACCCCAGGAATTCTATAACCTGAGTTGGGTCCAATAATGACTTCTGGACATTGATAAGTAAACCCAAACCCTGCAGAAGACTGATGGTCCAGTCCAGATGAGTCATGAGTGTTTGAGGATCCTGAGCCATCAGCAGAATGTCGTCCAGATAAATTATCAATCGAACTCCTTTAGTCCTCAGCCATTCCATCACCGGTCTTAACAGTTTTGTGAAGCACCAGGGGGCTGACGAGATGCCAAAAGGAAGTGCATTGAATTCTAGGCAGTGGCCTCTCCAAAGGAACTGTAGGAACCTCTTGTGAGGGGAAAAAATGGGAACCGAAAGATAAGCATCCTTTAGGTCCAGGTGGACCATCCAATCTCCCTCTAACAGGATATCTTGCAACATGTGGATCCCTTCCATCTTGAAATGCCTGTATAATATCCAGTAGTTGAAATCCTTTAGATTCAATGCTAGACGATGACTCCCATCTTTTTTGTCTACTACAAAAATGGGGCTGAGGAATCCGGAAGGTTGAGGAGACGAAAAACGTACTGCTCCTTTGTGTAACAACGCTTGAACCTCTATGTCTATAAAGGTCTGATCTGCGAGGGAAAAATACATTTGAATTGGAGTTGTGTCAGAGTACTGATAAACTCCAGATGAAACCCCAAAACTGTCTGAAGAATCCAGGGATCCCCTGAAATCTTTTTCCAGTTTTCCACAAATAACCCCACTCTGCCCCCAAGTTGCACTTGAGAATGCGGAATAATGCTCACCTAAATAACTGGTTTCCTGGATTGCTCCTTGTTGCCCCCTGCGAGCCCCTCTGCGAAACCTGGGACGGCCTCCTCTGTTGCGAGTGGGGTAGAAGGTAGCGTCCGATCGGTCATTATACCAGCCTCCTCTCCCTCTGGGATAGTAGCTTTGAGGACTTTGGAAGGTTCCTCGGCTGGGCATACGTCCTCCAAAACATCCGGCCCTGGGAAAAAGGTTTCTTTTGAACACCTTTTTAAGGGACATCTGTGCTTTATCTAGAGATGTAAAGGTAGAGCAAAACTTGGCCAACTCCATAATAAAGGACACACCAAAAAGAAGACCATCCGCAGAAGGTCCTGCTTCAGAGGCGGCTAGGTCTGTTAGTTTAGGGTCAATCCTCATGAGAATGGATTTTCGCCATTCTGAAAATATTGTGCAGTTTGCATTGCCTAGAAGACAAAGGGACCTCTGGGCCCAACCAATTAGAACCTCTGTGTCCACAGGATTACCTGACTCTTTGGCAAGAAATGTCATATCCAGACTTTTCGTCAAGGAGCCCGTGACGTCAAGTAACTTATCTTGGCATATGCGCCAAGATCTATCCAAACCCTTCTTAGGGTCTTTGCCAAACTTTTTCATAAACGTGACCATCGTAGGGTCAATGTCCGGAGTGTCTGTTACCATCTCGTCCAAATCCGGTCTAGGACATTCCGCTCTAAGACGTGACCGAACCTCCTTATCAAAACTCCTCCTGATATTGTCGTGGGCATACTGCGCCACTTCTGAGGCTGTGACCCAATTAGATGTTCTAGGGTGTACAATCTCCGATGGGTCGAAATCCAGAACTCTAGGAGTGGATGCCTGTTTCTTAGGTTTTATACTGGGACCCGGAGTATCCAGGTCATCAGAGTCACTGGAAGGGGAGTCAGTATCAGTAGAGGACTGGGAGGAAACCACATCTTTTTTAGAACTGTAGTTGTGCTCAGCAGCATGTTTTTTATGCAATTTATTAAATGCGTCTGCTTGTAAGCCACCAGCAATCTCTTCGCTTCCCTCTGAGTTCTTAGCTTTAGATTTGCATTTCGATTTTTTCTCATCTAGAGGTGGTTGTTGTTCTTGAAACCAACCCTGGGATCTAGCGTAGTCAATGAGTTGTCCTGAAAAAGGCCCTAAAGCTCTCACCAGGGCATCGTTGACAGATTTTTGGACCCTATTGTCAAGGGCTTCAACCAGGTTAACCTCGAGCTGATTACCTAGCTCCTCAGGGTAGAACCCTGTTTCATTCTCACTCCAATGAGCCATCAGACTGCTGGAATTTGAGTAAATAATATAAGAGTGAATAGGGGGAGTGCAAAAACCCCTGACAGGCAATGAGAGCCCAATAAAACATGGAGGGAGCAGCCTGTGAATGGCACGCAAGGCAAAGCCTCAAATATTTTACAGCCCAAGCTCTTTGATCACAAACTGGGCGTCAGGGAGCCACTGAATAGTACACAAACTGGAGTCAGGATCTCTGCTGCCACGCGCGTCTGCTACCAAGCCAATCTGTCAAACCAAGAGATTGACGAGATCGGCTCGATTCAAGCGCGCAAAGCGCGAGTAATAAAAAGGTAGGAAGGACTACACGAGCAACGTGTAGATTGCTCCCGCTCCACAGGGACTTGTTAGAAAAAACGGCATGGAGCCGACAGTCATGAACGCGTAAGGCGTTTACCAAAAGCACCAAAGCGAGCGAAATCGCATCGCTACTACGGCAACCAGAAATAACACTAGCCCATGAACAACACGCATACAAACAATAAGAGTAAATATGAAAGTCACTTATCTGCTGCGGAGCAGCAAAGAAAGAGGAAGTGACATTTGGGGTGAGAGCATTTATGGACAGAGGGCGCGGGAGGTGATTGGACCATGTGATACTGGAACTGAGCATCATGGGTATTTTGATTGGCTGCTGTTTTGGGTCAGTAAAGAAGGAGATAGCATAATCGGAGCCTCCGGTCCTGAAATAGAATCTTTTACCCTTTTAGTTTTTCAGACTGTTCCCATCCATCCACTCTCTGAGGTTTATTTTACCTCTCTGTGTATAGTCGATGTCTTCTCTTACCAATTTTTTTATACTTAAACAGTTTGATTACCTAGTCACTTTAGCCTTTCTGCTAAGATAAAACCATTAAGCATCATATTCTGTGCTCCATTTGTCTGCATGATATGTGTACAGACGGAAATGCTTTTTCCTGCATCAATTTGAACTTTTATAACAGCATTTTATAAAATCCCCCTCACTACTTGCCATTCAGTACAATTTGTAGAATTTCCTTATACAAGTGCACCTTACTCTCTTGTCTCACTCCTAATACATACCAGACACTGCTCTTAAAAAATTTAGAGGCATATTTATAAGCCCCTAGCGTCACTTTACACCATATTTGTGGCATTTATTTCTACGCAAAAGTGGCGTTAAGGTGGCATTTCCCACTCACCATATTTACAAAGGGGTGCAATGCTTGCATTGCGCCACTTTGTAAACCCTTGCGCCACATTATGCCTGCACCAGGCATAATGTATGCAAGGGGGGCATTCCCCCGTTAGGGGAGATGAAAAACTGGCACAAGGGAATCTATGAGATGTCTTTTTCGGCACTTTTAACGCCTGCTCAGAGCAGGTGTTAAAAGGGGGCATACCATTACTTAGAATGGGCCCCCATGTACTCTGCAGGAGTAGCGACAACATTTTGGTGCCACTCCTGCAAAGAACATCAATAGCGTCACATAAAATGATGCTACAGCACCATACGCTGCACCAGGGTGCACCGTATTTTAAATATGCCATAAAAATGGTGGCAGTAAGGGGGCGCTAAGGGGCGCAAGGAAAGTGGCACTGCACTGGGTGCAGTGCCACTTTCCTTAAATCTTTCCCTTAGACTCTTCTGTTTGACCAACATAGCTTCCCATTGGATGTTCTCCATGCAAGTTACTGACAACCAGTTTCTGCTGATATAAATTAGAGATGGTGTTCCATCCTGTTTGCTGTTAGCTCCAGCCATGCTCAGAACAGTCAATCCAATGTGGACAACTGTCTTCAGTTCTTTATCACCATGGCAGCCATCTTGGAAAAAATGAGCTCTGTTTACAGCAACAGAAGCTTTGTCAGGAAACCTGTGCTCTAGATTTCCCTACGCTAGCTCAATAATTTGTCTTCAATTATGATTTCCGCTTCTTTAGGGGCCATGCAGCAAACCAGATTTATTTGACCATCAAAAATATTGAAAGTTTTGCTTTGTAAGACTGATGAATGACCTAGAACACACGATATTCCACCAGATTAAAAAGAACGTCCTGTTCATGAATGAAGCCAAGAACGAGATCCTGGTGCTGAAAGGAGCAAGATCTTACTGCTCCATTATTGGCCTCATAACCAAGAAGTATTAGAGCCCGATGGTTGACAGTGAAGAACCATGCAGTCCTATTTGACCTTTGCCTTTTTTATGGCTCATCAAGGTAATCCAGGGGCAGTTGGATTAACCTATGACTCTCCCTAATTCATGAACTTCTTCTTTTCCAACAAAATAGGCAAATGATGGAGGTGACATGAGTAGTGATGGTTTGGTGAACACTATTGTAACATACTTCATAGAAGGCTTCTAAACAGACTGCAGATGCTTGAATATTAGGTAAAAAAATTAATCTTACCTTGTTCAAGAGAGAAAACACAAACAATAGCACTACAATTGCTAAACTTTCTCTTAGTGTAGGCCCCAATAAAATCCAAAAGTCTTTGCATCATAAGGCCCACTGGGCCCCACTGACAGACTACCTGTTGAAATTAACACTGCTCTTTTTGCCTGATAGGTGCTTGCAGTCAGTGGCTGTGCAACTGGTCACTCAAAAAGGCCTCTAACAGATGAAGCGTGAAGGCCAGTCCATGGCAGTGTAAGACCCCAGGATATGAAATACACTGAACCCATGCCAACGGGCAGGATCAAACTTCACAGACTTCATGTATGCCCACACACTCAGCTATTTAATGCCACACAAAAAAGGTTTGTGACTGACGAATATTTTTGATCCTGATATTTCCTTAACTGATTTGACTCTACCTGATCCAACCTGCAGCAACCACTTACTAGACTAACTGAAATACGATTTGGTGACAACTCAGAAACCAATGTTGTTGGCAGGTCACGAATAAAGAAAGACAGGATTCAGTTTGGCTAGTAATATGAGCATTTATGAATAACGGCCGGGAGGACAGCAAAGCTCTAAGTCTGAAACTGCCCTCAAAATCATCAACTCAAACAGCCCTTTTTATATACTTTTGCTACCTTGAATGCATCTTATCACTTGTCATGCATTTTGATCTAAGCGCTCACGTGGTACATTGTGTCACTGCTTTCGTCAGCATAAAGCCGCATTTCTCATGAGAAAGTGTCTAATTACACATTTGCAGAAAAGCGAAGGTTACATATCTGTCACGTGCACATTTACTAATAAACAGCAATACCGTTTATCTCACGTTCTAAAGGCTGTCTGTAGCTCCTCCTTTCCTAACTCCAGGCTTGGAGCTCTCCCCAACTCTCTGACCTCCTTCACACAGCTGCTGACCTTCTAGCATCAAAGCTTTTACATTCCTGTCCAGAAACTCCCTTTCCTCATTAACGTGGATTTGAAATGCGTGCCTTTCCTGTAACTATATTATTTGCAAGCTTCTAGGCCTTTCTACGTGTAGCTGCTTTGTGGATAACTATGCCTTTGTCTCTCTTCTCTGTCTCCTGCACTGGCCTTTTACTTGGATGCCATGAGCACTCGGGGCCTGTATTTCTCTCTGAGCACATATGATTCTGCACGTTTTCCTCCCAACTCTTGCTTTAGCAAAAATGGGCCTTCTCTTTCCAAGTTTTCAGTAACATTCCCCCCTTTAGTTGAACTTTCAACTACTATTCCACCCTCTCTACTACATTCATTCATTTGGATATATATGTGATCCTCATCCTCCTTTACGTCCCTGGCTGCCCTAATAGTGAACATCCCACCTATCTTCTGACTAACCTTCTTGCAGCATCCTACCACTAACTGAAAGGTGCAGAACATTAATAACATCACCACAAATATCGGGAATAACCCCTTAATCAGTCCTGATAACCAGGATGGTATCCATGCAAACCATCCTGAAAACCATCCATCGGGGGCACCCCCCTCGTCTGCCATCTTCTTCCGCAAGTTATGTAGAGTCTGCATGGTCTCTGTGATTGTTCCATTGTCTGCATCGTTGGCATGTAAAACAGGCAGTTCCGATCTTGGCACAGACCCCACCCTCCATGGCCGTCATCAAGTCTAGCACATACCTATGTTGCATAAGCATCACTCTCACAGCCCGCATCTCTTCCTTGACTGCATTGAATCCATCTTCAGTTGCATTGATTGTCTTCATCAGTTCCCATCGTGTTATCTGCAGCCAGCGGGCCGTGGCCTTTGTTTGAACAAAGGGAAAGATGCTCCCAAAGAACATTTGGGCATCATTAAACAACCTGTGCTCTTGTGGAATGTCTTCCCAGGTTGTAGTACCCATATGCTCTGCATACCTCTTTTTCCGATGACGCAATAAATTTGTTGGAATGCTCATGGGTTGATCATATAACTTTGAGATGTCCACCCCTGGAATCACCAGGGAGGGGGTGTGCACAGTTACTAAGGAATAGAGACCTTTCCATCCGGAAGGAAGTCGCGAATACAGCCATTCTCCGCATTGCCAATAATAGTCCATCAGACTGGAGGTGCCCCATTCCATATCAGCATTGTACTCGGTGGTGATGCAATTGATGTTTCTTCCCACAGCGACTGTTCCATTCCCTCTGAAACATAAAAAGAAAACAATTGGTGTTCTGCCTGCTCGGAGAGTTGTTGGTGTTTCCACCCAAGTTAATCTAGATATATTTTCATCCCATATAGCCTGACACTTCTTCTGGGTGCTATTATCAGTCTGATTTCCCTTCCAGAGAGAGAGAGCTCTACATCCAAATGTTGCACCGTGGTACCACTGACCATGAACATACACTGATCCATTTACTCGAAAATATGGTCTTTCCTGACAATCTTGGGACATGGGTGAAGCTGAATAATTCTTACAGAAAAGTGTAGATCTTGATATTCCCAGGAATCCCTGTTCTATTATTTTATTCTTCCAATTCCTACTTTTATATTTCAGTATTCCCGTCTCAGCCATCCTCCCTAATTTCACCACTAATTCCTTGCGATCTGTCAAGATATTTGTTATATCGGCTAATTCCTCCTCATATTGTGTGGTGTTTACTAGAAATGCTCCCTGTCTTATCTGTAAGGGCTGCATTCGTGCTCTCATCCTGCAAAGGTACAAGTGCAATAAACATCGAGTAATATTTGGAAATACTTCTTTTGATGAATGTAGCCTATCTGTGTCACTAGCATGTGGAATCAAAGAACAAACAAAACATGATTCATTAGTAGTCTGCATGCCTATCTCTGTCATGTGCTGATACCATACATTGTCTAATAAGCTAGTATGAATATTGTGAGATATATTTTCATATTTATATACTTCTCTCTGTAAGCGCTTAGTATACTGACACATTGCCATGTGTGGACTAAGATACCATTGAAAGGTAATTGCTAACATAACAAAGCATGAACAGTAAAACAAAATCAAAATACATAACTGTCCACTAGTAGTGTTGAGTAGAAGTTCTGCTGGCCTCTTTAGGAAGGACGCTGTCCTTCGTCTTTGTCTTTGTCTTGCTGTAAATGTTCCTGTGAAGATGGGGATGTATGACATGAAGCCGGGGACAATCGAACGTCTGATAGGTGTATCCATGGCTTCCTGCCCTCCACCTTCACCGCTGTGGGGGTGCTCTGGGTCACTAAGTAAGGGCCCTCGAACTTGCTGTCTTTCCATCGTCGCACAAAATTGCGGATGTACACTTGCTGGCCCACGGATATTGGACTGGTCTGCTGGGCTGCGTTGGTGCACTTCTCTTGTCGTGCCACCTGTTTAGAGAAGAACTTGACAGACTTCAATAACTGAGATAGATAGCTACTCATTTCCTGTCCTAGGACCTCAGCTGTCTTTTGAGCATCTGTTCAGTGTTGAGCTATGCGGAATGAACCAGTCTGTCTGTAATGTGGCAAGAAGGTATTCTTTGGCAATGTGTGCAGGGAGGTGTAGTTGTTCAAGGGCAATATACAGCAGGGCTTGAGGCATCACTGGCTTGCCTGTACTTTCTTGCCTATAGATAAAATCTGTTGGTGACTGTATACACCCTCGCTGCTCCCACAGCTCCCTTTCATAAGGTAGTGCTTGTTCTTGCAATTCGCGTAAATGCAATCGTGCCCCATAAAGGTTTTTTGTAATCAGGTGTGGCTAACACCGGAGCATTTGTAATTACTTCTTTTAGCTCCAGGAAGGCTGTTTCCCTGTCATCGGTCCAGTCTACTTTATTTGCGTTTGCGTGGGACTCTTTTAAGGCAGTGAGAAGTGGTGCAGTTAGGGTGGCATAATAAAATATCAACTGTCTCACATAATTGCAGAGTCCTAAAAACTTCTGCATCTGTTTAGTGGTTGTGGGCTTAGACATATTCCTAATACTCTGTACTCTGTCTGGTGTCATCCTCCTCCCTGTCCTTTCTTTATGTCACTTACTGGTTATCCCCCTGGTGTCTGCACCTGTACTGGCATAGTGACGGACATTGGTGGTACAGTCACGAGTGCCCCTTCTGTACTTGGCTTCTTAAGCTTCTGTTGCACCAACTTCGCTGCGGCCCTTTCTGCTTGCTCTTTTTCTTGTTTTCGCTTAAAATAATGTATTATGTGGGCCTGTATTTCAGGCCACGGCTTAGCTTCTATTCCCACCACTCCATCTAAATTTGCTTGAATGTCAGTGGGAAGGCCTCGCTTTAATACATTATAAAACAAAATTGCATTTCCTCCCGTATTTTCCAAGTTACATCCTACTTCCTGAATCCATCGCTCTTTTTTCCCTGTCTGTTATCTTGTGAGTATTTTAACTATGCCACTAACTTATAACAGTATTGTGTAAGGTCAGTCCTACTCGGTATTACCAGACTTCACATATATTGTTGTAAGACCGTATCTATGGACATCAGCCATGCTTATCGCTAGTCTGTGTAACACTTCTTCTATGGTGATGTCTGGGGCAGGTGAATTTATGGGTGGTCTAAGTGGATTAGTAGCTGAAGCAATGCGTGTTATCACGTTGTCATGTATGTAGATGAGTATTTGTGGTGCTCTGGGGTGCGTTGAGCCATTCATTATTTAAAGTAGTGAAGGTACGAATATCTGTGAGGAATGCATCAAGAAGAGCCTCTAATACAAGGGGTGATTGAGTTATTATTTCAAACCTCGGGGTGTTACATGGGCATGGGGGTTGACCGTGAGCCCACTTAAATACTAATTTTAGCTCAAGTGTATCTGTTTCTTACCACAGAGAATTATTAGCCTCACTCATAGGGATTTATTATCAAGTTTTACTTGCTTTGGTGTTATTTATTCGGGCCTCCTGTGTTTTTATTTTCACTAATTACTGCCCCTTCACAGAACTCTTTAAGGGTGTCTATTGGGATGTCAAAAATATGGCAGAGATCTCGCACCCTCTCTTCTTCACTTATATCTGACTGCGTGACAACTGGAGGGGACACCTGCCACTTCTCTATAACCTGTCCTTTATGATTGTAAAACACAGTATTATTTTTATCCTCTTTTTTACTCATTACTCATAAAACGCATTCACTAGTCCCTATTGCGCTTTGCAGGTCTGCAACCAGGGGTCTGACTGTACTCAGACTCTCACTAATATTTCAGCCCTGGTCGCTTCCCCTCAAAGACGCCTTCCAGAGGTTAGTAAATCTGGGAATCTGGTGAACCGGGCATGTGACTCAAAATGTGCACACTTGTTACTCGGTCCACTTCACTATTTCCTACTCTAACCCCTCTGTCTTAACCAAAATATCTGTTAGGCATTCCCAAATGAATGTCTCTTCCAGGGGCTGTCCCCTAGGTAATGCACTACTTTCGTCCAGGGCTGCCCCCTGGGTAATATACTGGTGTCATCCAGGGGCTATCCCCCTGGGTAATACTCTAAAGTCTTCCAGGGGCTACCCCCCCTGGGTAATACTCTAAAGTCTTCCAGGGGCTACCCCCCTGGGAAATACTCTAATGTCTTCCAGGGGCTACCCCCTGGGTAATACTCTAAAGTCTTCCAGGGGCTACCCCCCTGGGTAATACTCTAAAGTCTTCCAGGGGCTACCCCCCTGGGTAATACTCTAATGTCTTCCAGGGGCTACCCCCCTGGGTAATACTCTACAATTCTTCCAGGGGCTACCCCCCTGGGTTAACTCTAAAAGTCTTCCAGGGGCTACCCCCCTGGGTAATACTCTAAAAGTCTTCCAGGGGCTACCCCCCTGGGTAATACTCTAATGTCTTCCAGGGGCTACCCCCCTGGGTAATACTCTAAAAGTCTTCCAGGGGCTACCCCCCTGGGTAATACTCTAAGTCTTCCAGGGGCTACCCCCCTGGGTAATACTCTAAGTCTTCCAGGGGCTACCCCCCTGGGTAATACTCTAAGTCTTCCGGGGGCTACTCCCCTGGGTAATACTCTAAGTCTTCCAGGGGCTACCCCCCTGGGTAATACTCTAAGTCTTCCAGAGGCTACTCCCCTGGGTAATACTCTAAAAGTCTTCCAGGGGCTACCCCCCTGGGTAATACTCTAAGTCTTCCAGGGGCTACCCCCCTGGGTAATACTCTAAGTCTTCCAGGGGCTACCCCCCTGGGTAATACTCTAAAAGTCTTCCAGGGGCTACCCCCCTGGGTAATACTCTAAAAGTCTTCCAGGGGCTACTCCCCTGGGTAATGCAGTACTATCTATTACACCAGCTAGTCTTCTGGTCTGACCAGGGAATCACAGTGTAGTAATAACATACCATCAAAACATTGCTTTAACCCCCTAGCTAGTCTTCCGGTCTTACCGGGAAATCACAATTTATTTTTTAGCACACAGCATAATATTGCATTAAAACATTTAAACCCCACATAAATCATGCATGCATTTTGTCATATTATAGTTGCCAAAAAGAATCATGCAATTAAAAATAATAAGGTACAAGCCCGACCTCTCTTTACCCCTTTAGGACTGCAACATCTGGAATCCCCGACTGCCTGGTTGAATAGGCAGGTGTAATCTCACCTGTTTATGTTGCGCGCAGTGTTCTATTCAAGCAGTACAGACAGATTTTCCTTCAGCTGTGTCCGGAGAAGAGAAGGAGGGCTCCTGGCTGGCTCGCCAAATGTTGTTGGCAGGTCACGAATAAAGAAAGACAGGATTCAGTTTGGCAAGTAATATGAGCATTTATGAATAACGGCCGGGAGGACAGCACAGCTCTAAGTCTGAAACTGCCCTCAAAATCATCAACTCAAACAGCCCTTTTTATATACTTTTGCTACCTTGAATGCATCTTATCACTTGTCATGCATTTTGATCTAAGCGCTCACGTGGTACATTGTGTCACTGCTTTCGTCAGCATAAAGCCGCATTTCTCATGAGAAAGTGTCTAATTACACATTTGCAGAAAAGCGAAGGTTACATATCTGTCACGTGCACATTTACTAATAAACAGCAATACCGTTTATCTCACGTTCTAAAGGCTGTCTGTAGCTCCTCCTTTCCTAACTCCAGGCTTGGAGCTCTCCCCGACTGTCTGACCTCCTTCACACAGCTGCTGACCTTCTAGCATCAAAGCTTTTACATTCCTGTCCAGAAACTCCCTTTCCTCATTAACGTGGATTTGAAATGCGTGCCTTTCCTGTAACTATATTATTTGCAAGCTTCTAGGCCTTTCTACGTGTAGCTGCTTTGTGGATAACTATGCCTTTGTCTCTCTTCTCTGTCTCCTGCACTGGCCTTTTACTTGGATGCCATGAGCACTCGGGCCTGTATTTCTCTCTGAGCACATATGATTCTGCACGTTTTCCTCCCAACTCTTGCTTTAGCAAAAATGGGCCTTCTCTTTCCAAGTTTTCAGTAACACCATCTTAATCGAACTCCTCCTCTGCAAATTACTCCTGCCACTTCCCCCAGGGTATAACAACTACCTTTTAACTGATCTACCTGAGCTCGTTTTCTACTTTCAATCACTATCCACGAAACGTCTTTTAATAAGAAACTAACTTCTACATGGATTATCCCAGCATTGTAACTGCTAGAATGTGCATGTCTCAGCTACTAACAAACATTGATTTACCTGTCTCACTTAGCTGGCTACACCCATGTCCTTGTTTTTGCCAAGAACAGTGGGCCCCTCAATGGAACAATATGCTTTTAGCAGTCATGCGTTACTCTTCTTCAGATTACCTGATTTACAATATCATACACTCCTCAGAATTAATCTTGCTCAGTGCTCACCTCAACTAGACAAATGAACAACAATAGCAAGAAAGAATTTGAGGAAACCTACAAATCTATCAGACAAAAAAGCCACAGATCCTGAATCAACACTAAAACCTATTTCTATCAAAATAGAACATCCACAATGGATGCACAGGCACCAATTAAACAGAGAAACAAAAATGTGTCCAAACAACAAATAATTCCACACGGAGCTAGCTGATCTTAAAAGAGCAAATCGTACAATGGCATATAAATTATTAAAATCCTACTCAGATATAGACAACATATTTGACAAAATGCTTAGAAGATGGATATCATAAAGTCAGCTAAAGAACAAACAATTCTACTTTCTTTTTCAAATGTATAACCAAGGTAGTCAAAGGAAATCTTCAGTTTTTTCGAAGAATTAAAAAATTAATTGAAGATTTCACAACCCTAATGGATATGTTGTTTGTGACGGATAAGGTGCCAAGCCAATGGAACGTAATCATGAGCCAGTGCTGAAAAAACTATATATTTTCTTACTACAGACTAATATTTAAACTACCTTTCCCTTGTAAAACCTTAAAAAGATGTAACTAGACCACAACACGAACATATTGCGGCTGTTCTTAACAATAAACAATTGGGATTAAAATTAAATAGGGGTACTGCCATTATCCCGGCCAATTTAAGAGAAGAAACACTAACCACCATTAACAAGCTGCCCTACTATTCCTATATCTATGACACAGCAGGCCACACAATTCTTCTTAAAATACAATAAGATTGTTTTTTTGTGACAGAAGCTGCCATGAATTGGGTCCATTCCTTCCTACCAGACCAAGCTCAACAGGTATAAGTATGTCCTGCAGTCTCATCCATATGCAACATGACATTTGGCGTACAACAAGGCACCAACGTCTCTTGCCACCTCTGTTCAGCATATATATGTTCCCCTGACTAAAATGCAGGGCAATTATCAGTAATTATCAGGTCCATTTCCATATGTATGCATTTGATACCTACACCCTCATCAATTTTTTAAACAATTTGAAAGTCAAATGTTAACAAATGTCTTGTTCACATCCACCAACCCCTTAACAGATTTAAAAAAAAATCTTAACATTGGGTTGAACAATTCCAGAATTATGGTCCTTGGCCCACCTGCTTTAGAGTCCCAAACAATACCCAAGAAATCAAAATTCTCTCTCTTCTTCAAACTCAACATACAGTTGATGTAAAAATAAGCCTTGGTAAAGGCTTAGATCAATTACTCTACATGACATACTCTAGGCTTCCAAAGAAACTTGTAGACCATACATGCAAACGCTTCCTATTTAGGGTGGGATATTCATTTTGAAATAAAAAGTATGCTTTTGTACCTTCAGTGTGCTTAAAACCTTCTCTTCTCCAGTGATAGTTGAGGTGGAAATATTGCCATGCATGTACAGATAGACCACAGCGGGTCAAAATCAAGCCATAAAACGTATTACTATCAAGTAAATAGATCATATGAAGCCAGTGCTGAAATCACTTCACTGACCACCAGATTAATTTAAAATATTCAATTTAAAGACTTATTTATGCACCACCCACAAAGCCAATTGGGGAACAGGCCGAGTCACGGCCGGACTGAAGAACAAAAAGCATCTATGGCAAAAATGGTCAAACTAGCCCCCAACATCTCATTGCTCAATCAGTCTCTTTCCATCCATTCATTCTCTTTCTCTTATTTCCTCCTCTCGCTTCTCCCTCTCTGAGGGCTTTCTCTCCACCACAACTACCCCTTTCTCTGTCTGTCTTGAATCTCCTCTTGCTTGCTGCAATTAACCTCATGGAGCTAGAGAAAGTGACACCAAGCACCAGGGATGGCTCTAGGTTTTCAAAACCGACTTCTAATCGCCCGCGCCCACCCGGGAAATGCCCTGTGAAATAAAAGGCCAGTCCAGTCCTGGGCCGAGCTATCTTTAAACACTGGCACTGCATTACATCCCTTCAAGAGCCCTTCAATAAGATTCATTCAACTTGATCAAATTAAAAAAGTTCAAACGATTAAAACATAGTGGGAGGTCATTGGGTGTGCTAGGACCCAATTTTCCCCCTGAAAGCCAAGCAGAACCATTTCCATTTCAGGGAACCGTCGAGTGTGGAAATGTCTAAAATGGCCTTCAACCAAGTACCCTTGCATATTTAACAGTAGAAAAATGTTGTAAAGGGTTAGCCCACACCCTAAAGACTTTAATTACCATAGAAGGCTTTGTTATTGGAAATGCTTTTCGGTGCGATTGCCATCTGAACTGCATTTTACCGGCAATGTTAGTTATTGTATATAAAGGCCAATAAAAAAATAGAGAAATTGGCAAAATCTGTAATTTTTTGCTTTGAAACGAACACTGAAAACAACAAGTACAAGAACAATAAGTTGTTGGTCTCCCTATGATGTGCCCCTGAATGCTTAGATAATTTTTTTCAGGCTACTTCTTAGCAACTCTAACTCCCATCAGAGTTTGGGTGAATGTTATTGTAACTACTGTTGCAGATCCCCACCCTCTTAAATTATTTCTACTGTGCTTTCATTGTATTTTAACAGTGTTATTTTTCACACACCAAATCTAAACTTAATTTCATCACCAACCATTACTAATTAACCATCTACCAACTGTTGATCACTGCTGATAAGGTAATGGAAGTACCACAGGCATGTTACAAGTACGAGTGGGTAAAGGAGTTCGCAGAGTTTTCCCCACTCAGGAGGAGTTCCGAGAAACTCTGCGAAGTGGTGCGTGGTTTTTCTCTTTCAGTGTTAAGTTGGCAAGTGCGAGTGAGAGGAATTGCTAAGTTGGCGAGCGAGATTTCTGAACGCGAGCGTTTGAGGTAGGCCACGATGAGAAAGCTGCCACTCGCCTTCAGGAAGCTGCAGCTCGAGTAGAAAATCTACTCGAGCAGCAGAAAGAAGTTAGCGCCCTCTGGCGCTCCACGTGATGCACTTCATGCTGATTTTCCAGCACGGGAGGAACACCTGGTGCTGAAAATCAGCTCAAACAGCAGAACTTACTGAAACTCTGCCGCTCGCAGAGCTACACGTATCGCGGCAGAGTTTTTTCAGCACTTAACTTCGCCCAAGCCTAGTTACTAGCACATTGCATAGATTTTTTAAAACAACTTTTGATTTCCAACAGCTTAGGTAAAGCACCTTTGCTTATTAGCTGGAGCAAAACACATCAGCTGAGCATTGTTTACTGAATCTAATATTCCTTTGGATGGCTAAGCATTATTTATAGGATTTAATACTCCTCTGGATATTGACTTGGATTTAGCTGAAATATTTATGTGTATGATAAGCACCTTGTTTAACACAGTGATAAACCTAAATTAAGTATGAATTAAATCACTTAACACAAAAGCTCACTGACTTGAATTCTCGATACAAATCTTGTTATGTGCAGGTTCAAGCCATTTTATCATATAAATCTAATTGAGATGTAGGGTCATACCCCAGTGTCAAGCACCCAATATTGCAGCACTGAAAGACCTGCCAACTTTGACTGTGTGAGAGAAGGAGGGCAAATCTTTGAGCACAATAATCTTGCCAAACATGAAAGAAGCCATGGAAAGGGGCAGGGCTTGGAGGAGAGCACTGCCCGTGAGCCAGTTCACCCCCGCGTTCTTAAAAAAGACTGTCACTGATGTCCCAGGGAGGTTGCAAAACCTGCAATGGACATCAGCTGTGCAAACCCCCTCCAAAGGACTTGAAACCTACTCTGAGCAAATGTTTCCAGCTTACTTTGTCCATACATACCAACATTTTAGAGCAGGCAAGTGGGAGATTTTTTAAAAAGTAGATGGAGAATGTATTTTTTGCAGTGACTTAGAGTGAAGCTGAGGCCATCTGTCTGAATCGGTCTATTGGCATTTATGAAGATCAGCATTTCATTTTTAGCAGTTTAATAATATAGCGTAAACAAAAACAGAGTTCTAAACTTTTTTTTGCATCTGCCATGTAAAACAGCCAACAATTAAACTTTGAGGCCTGTCACACCCTCTAATTGCCCCCTCCAATAATTAAGGGCAAATCGTTCTGGCTCAAGATATATATTTCCGAGTTCAAGCTGCCTTATTTCCAGCAGATCATGATTCGGCAATTTGAATCGGGTTTCTGCAAGCAGGAATAGGAAAGCAAGAGATTAGCTTTGAAATTGGTAGTCTCTTGTCTGAATCAGGAGGGTTGGCATGTATGTTTGTCTCCCATAAGGAAACAGAGTAAATAGAACTGATATCATATGAAAGACAGCCCCATCATTTGAGTTGACAGGTAAGCATTCAACCGACTGAACTACGGTGAGTTGCCCAAATTAATTTTTAAGTGAAAAAACGTATTTTTCAGGCATGAGAAGAAATTACATAAAAAATATTTGAGGACTATATATTCCTTAATGGGAAAACAGAGGCAGAATTGGCAGGATAGAAAAGAATGAAGAGAATTTGAAACTAATTCTTTGTAAAGCAATCCTGCTCCTGGCTTTTCCTAAAGCTCAAAAAAGAAGCAAATTGCCAGTATGTTTTTTTTTCTGAGCAAGGTGGCAACCCTACCTCTCTGCATTGTACATTTTCCTCTAACATGTATGTCCAGTGCTCCAAACTGACCGCAAGGCAATGATGCAGTGCTCTACAAAATGTTGCAAACAAGACCTATTGGCTTTGCCAATGTTTCTACTCATGATGTGTAGCATCGCAGTTGCTGTGCAGCATGACTTGAAAAAGAAAAGACAAGGGTGTAAGAATATGGCAGCTGTGTCATTTTGCAGACAGGTATATACATTCAAACAGGCACGTGCACACCTATAAAAAGGGCAAGACTTTTTCTTTTTCTTATCCGAGATGAAACAGTAAATAAAAAAGGTAGTGCAAAAATGCTTTAAAACTATTAACAAGACAAAGGGTGAATGGGTTGGTGGGGGTGAAGAAACACGGCACATGGGGGAGAAGCAACACAAGATGAGAGCCTGGGGACAAAGACAGTGACATATGGGCAAAAGATAGTAAAGTGGAGCGCAGTGAGAGGAGCACACAGTGGATAGAGCACAACACAAGTGCAGATGGGGAGAGAGAAGCACAGGAGCTACAGATAGCAAAGTGGAGGGGAAAGAAGCACACAAGGGAGACAATGGTAAAACACATTTGCTGTCTTGGAGGACTTACACAAAAAGAAAATAGTAGTACCCTAAAAGCGAGCAGAGCAAGCATAGAAGCCAGCCAATCAAAGAGATGGTAAAGAGGCTGTGCTCCATGAGCAAGACAAACACAAGAGTGACAGGCTGGCAAAAGGTAAGTCATCAATTAGAAAGTAGGTAAATGAAAATAACAGTAAAGTCAACCAATGGTAAGCAATGGGCAGGCTGCAAGCCATTGTGTGTTCTTCCTAAGTCCACAATATGCATGCATGCCAACAGACCAAATTCAGAAAGGAGACTCCAGATTGTTTTAATTCAAAATGTCTTTATTTTAGCCATCTCCCACTTAAAATTGCCTACTTCTTCTACCAACATGTACTTGCTGTATGACTATAGAACTGTGAATATACAGAGAGCAGAAGCATAGCTGTCAAGTTTCCCAGGTCCAGTTGTGATGTGCTGCTACAGTCCTTGTTTTTTCTTTGAAGTTTGGTACTTGTAGTCGTGTTTAATCCATTATAAATGAGGACCAGAATTCAAAGGAAAAAACTGGACTGGAGCAGTGCATCATGTATGGACCTGAGAAACTTGGCACCTGTTGAGTGCTGGAGCGCAGTCTGAGCTGGGAGCGTGCCCAACAGGCATGAAAGAACTGGAGACGACACCAGGTGTATTGTATTGCTTTGGACCATGAAGTGCAGAAACAAGGTCCTTTTACTACTTTCACTGTCACGTCATGGCCCATACCACAGGGTCACGACATGATGGGTTTCTCTACTTTCACCCACTTTCCGTTACTCATGTAATGGGGTGTTCCAGTGTCCCAAACACAACATCACTCCTTCACCCCAAACAAAAACAAACCATGAAGAATAAAATAAAAAAATAAAAACTCAACAGAAATAAGCTTTGGTTGTCATGATGATTAAACATTTTCAGTCATCAGGTGAAAGAACTCTGTCATAGACAAACTGTCCATCAGAATAACCTGCATGGTTAGGAAAACTCTACTTAGGCACAGTGAAACGCATGTTAATGGGAAACACTTTCAGATTAACGGAAAATCCTTCAACTTTCTGGAGGTCACTGGTTGGGGACGTAGGTCATACCTTCCCATACCTTCACAACTGGTACCAGGCTCATTTTCACCCCACTCTTCCAAAGTTTGAAGAATCCCTGCACTGGGACTTGCATTGCTAATGTCCCTCCTATGATTATGTGGAGAGTCTGCGGGGTCAATTTGTTGGTGCGGCGCATTGGGACCCCTTGGTGGTGATGGAGGGAAGGAGCAAATACAATCGTGCAGACTTCTCATGTTGTCATCCTCCACTGCAGAATCAGTCATGGGAGACACACCACCAGTGCTCCCCGATTCAGGCTCATGCTGTCAATACAGTTTGAAGAAAGATGCATTCCTCAATATTCTTTTCCCTTGCTTCTGGGCAGTGATCATAGTTCCCTTCACAGTGCTCACTCTCCAGGGCTCAACCTTTATGGCATAAGAAATTTGCCTCCTGGACGTTGATTTTTGACAAGTACCAAATCACCAATTTGAAACTGTTGCTGCTTGGCTTGTCGTCTCCTTAGCATGCTATAATTTTGTGAATGACATTGCTGCAGATCCTCTGCATCCTTCTCTCTGACCTCAGGCATTTCCACCACATGAGGAATGGTATCACCCATCATCCGATTAATGCACAAAGTGCCCGGGAACACTCCAGTGGTGGTATGAGGAGTGAGACAGTACTCATGAAGAAAAGCATATAGTGAACACTCCATATTCTGACCATGAACTAACACAATTCTCAGGGCTTTCTTTAAAGTTCTCATGAAGCGTTCTGCCTCAATGTACATTTGCAGTCAGTGAGAAGTGATTTCCTATGATGGATGCTTCAGGAAGCAAGGTACTCCCCAAATTATTGACTAGAAAATGGAGGACTGTTGTCAGTCCTGAGTTCATTCAACAGACCATGAGTATCCATGACTTTCGCCACCCGGGGTATGGTGTGGCCAGACATCATTGACTCTAGAATCACAACTTCAGGGGATTTAAAGAAAATGTCTATTATCACCAACATGTGTTGGCCATCAGGCAGACTTCCAAAGTCAGCACTCACTCGATGCCAGGGAATGGGAGAAATGGGTTCAGTGATGAGAGGTGCTGGCGAACCTGCTGGGCCAGCAGCTTGGGACATGGAGCATTGTCTCGTGGTGCGTTCCACCACGTCATGCAAACCAGGAAATCAGACCTTGCATCGGAGCCTGGATTTCGTCTTCACGACTCCTTGATGTGCAGAGTGAGCTAGATCAACTACCTGTTTTTGCAGTGACACCGAAATTACCAATCGAGGACCTCTCAATAGATACCCTTCAAGAGAAACAGCCAGTTCATGCCAGACATTATGTAGGTGACAACAACGTCGAACGAGCATCATCTGTTCTGGGAGAGGTATTGGTAGTGGGGGGGGGGTGCCAGTTTCCAGAAACTACTGCTGATATTGCTAGCTGAAGACAGTCATGTTACTGGGTAGCAGCTACAATATCACCCAGAGAGATAGGCAGAGTCTTTGATTGCTCCACCACCAATCGCACACACTCCTCTACATCTTCAGCATCTCATTCTTCCCCGACAGTAACTGGCTTCACATGCCTCGAGAGATAGCTAGGTGGGTTTTGAGACCCTGGATGATAAAGCACTGTGAAACAGTATTCTTGTAACTGAAGGATCCATTTCTTGATCCTGGGAGGTGGTTTTGATGAAGATCCTGTGAACAAAGGTATTTAGTGGTTTGTGGTCAGTGTGAACTATAAATGATTGGTCGTACAGATAAAGGTGAAAGTGTTGTCACCCCCAGTGGACAGCAATAGCTTCCTTCTCAAAATGAGAGGAGCGTTGCTCCGTATCTATGAGAGCACGACTAGCATACACCACTGGAGCCCACCCGCCATTGTCCTGTTTTTGAGAGAGCATGGCTCCCAGGCCAGTGGGCTGGCATCTACAGACAATTCTGATTCATGGCAAGGGTCAAAGTATGCCAACGTGGCTTGTGGTGACACAGCTTGTTTTGTTGCTTGAACGGCTTGTTTTGTTGCTTGAAACGCTTCCTCTTGGGCTGGTCCCCACTCCCAAACTGCATTTACTTTAGCCAGTTCCCGAAAAAGAACTAGAAGTATGGTCAGATTTTGAATGAAACGCCACAGTACGTGACTATCCCCACGAAACTGTACAGGCTTGTGACGCTGTTTGGCGCCGATGTTGACTGAATGCCCAAAACCTTTGCAGGATAAGGTATGACCCCATGTTCAGTGAACCGGTAGCCGAAGAAGGCAATTTCTTTTTGGAGAAAGGCATATTTTTCACAGTGCACGGTGAGTCCACTGTCCTGCAATTGCTTGGACATTGCCCTCAACCCGCCAATATGTTGTTCGATGGTTAGAACATGCACTAGGATGTCATCACTGATGTTGATGACCTCTTTGAGACCAGTCAGTAAGCTCCTGATGGTGTCTTGAAAGACGTGAGCCACACTTAACATCCAGAAACTGAGGGGTTTGTATCTCCTTAGGCCCACAGGCGTGGAGAACGTAGTGATGGCTTGGTATTCTGAAGCCAACAGAAGTTGATGGTGGCCTGTTCCGAGATCCATCTTCAAAAACCATCTTGAACCACTCATTTCCACCACAATATTATCCACAGTGGACATCAGGTGGCGTTCACGTCGGATGGCCATGTTGGGCAGCCACATGTCAACACAAATCCTAACTTCACCAAGCTGCTTAGGCTTGCGGGCAACTACAATTGGGGACACCCATGGTGTAGGACCCTCTAATTTTTCAATGATGTCCGTCTGTTCTAATTTTCTCAGTTTCTCCGCCATCTTTGGACGCAGATGGAAGGCCACCCGGCGGTGTTTCAGTGCAACAGGTTGAATCGATTTGTCTATATGAAGGTGTATGAGACGGTCTTTGAGACAACCAATGCCATGGAACAGCTGTGAAAATTCAGTCAGCAGATCTTCTACGCTCCCCAGGTGCACACTGAAAGCGAACGTGACAAGGTGGAGTCAATCTACCATGCAATAGCTCAGTAACATTTCAGAGCCATTCTTGGTGACGTATACCTTGGCATATGTGGGGTGAGGTTCGTGGGAGATTTCTGTGGTAAAAACCCCTGCCAGGGGAAGTGGTGTTGACGAGCCAAAAGCAAACACTTGGGTAGCAGTGGAACAGAGGACAGATTGTAGTAGGAGAATGTTCAGTAGAGACTGCACAAGAATGTTTATCAATACCCCTGTGTTAATCAGGGCCAGAACTTCGTGGCCCGATAGTCAAACTGCGCACTTGGAATGCACCATCAGGGGTACTCTCCTGGCTGGATGGTATGTATGACATGAACTGCCCCCTCTATATCATCACCATCCCTATCTTCTTCGTCAGCGGGTGCTTCAGGTGTCTGCATGACATTGATTGATTTAGGTTTTCTCTCCTTTTGAGGGGCGGAGGAGCGGCATACCTTGGCAAAGTGATTCAATTTATTGCAAGTGGTGCATCTCTTGCCTTGGGCAGAGCATTGCCCCTGATGAGGGTAGGATCCTCTGCATGTGTACCATACCTTGGATCTCGTCATAGACTTGGGACGGGACTTCTGTTTCTCTGCTCCTGGGGCCGTGACCTCATTGATAGGTTAAGTCTTTACTTGTCGTTGGAGAGCTGCTTCCATGTGCAGCATGCACTTTAGATAGTTTGTTTGATTGCCCCATCGTAAGTATATCAGCCAGGGACATCTCCAAGACTATGCTCCTTTAGTTTGACTGATGCACAGCCCTGTATGAACTGTGCATTAATTTCATTGTCAGTGTTGGGTAGCATGCAGGTGCTAGCAAGTTCTTTTAATCATGCATAGAAAATGTCCACTGATTCATCAGGAAGCTGTCTAGCTTTGCGCAGCAGAAAGCGTTTGTAATCGGGATTTGGGAGTGGCTTAAAGTGTGCAGTGACAGCACGTTTTCAGAGTAGCATATGCAAATGGTGGGCCTTCCTCCGCTACTGATTTCACTAGCTTGTGAATTGTGGCACCCGAGATGTAAGAGCATGGGGAGAAGGCGATCATTCTTCAGCGCTACTGCAGCAAAATAGTTTTCCGGCCTTTTGACCCAGTCTTTCCATTGTGCTACCTGCACAGACAGTGGGCCCTCCACGACAAAAGGCTCATGGGCTGGTACATAGGCCATCACAGATTAGCCAGGGAACCAATGTGCAGGAAGGAAGATGGTGGAGGAAAATACGCTAGCCAGGCAGAGCAAGACAATAACTACCTCTTTAGACATAGAGCACAAGCTTAGGACATTGCAATCAGCTCCATCCACGACTGGCAGGGGTCACCCATTTCCAGATTACTAGAGACAGCAGACAGGCAGGGCAGATAGCGAAGGCGAACTCACCCCCTTTGAAAAGCAGGCAGCAGACTGTAGAGGGTGATCTATTGATCAAGTAAGTGCCCAACCTCACTGGGCCACGTGTGACAGTTATAATTGGCTGTGTGATTAGGGGGTGTGGTCTTAGAAGGGGCAGGGCCTTATGCTGAGAATATCCCTGCCCCCAGCGACCTCCTCCTTCCATTTAATAAAAAAAAGACGGAAAACAAAATGTTCTTGAGTCTGCTGGTGATGTCCTGGAGTGTTTTTACAACACTTAATGGACATCACCTGATTGCAGCCTCAAAGGACCAGCTGGAAATCCACTCTCTGCAGTGGTTTCCAGCTCACATTTCCTGCCAATGTGTGATTTCAGCTCCTCACCGGGTTATCATGTGAAGGGAGCAGAAATCGTGTGACACACGGTGGCACTGTGTGAGTTGGTAGGTCTACACGCGGCCGAATCACTGTGAATGGTGTCACGCTGAAACATACAAAATGAGGCACAGTCGGGCAGCCCACCTCTCAGGCAAGAGCAGCTGCCTCACTTCCAAACACACGGACCGGCAGCCTGCCAAGCGGCACGAGCAGCTGCACTATTGCTAAGCACAGGAGTGGCAGGCAACGCTCTGCAGCTGCCGGCTATCAAAAGGCAGCACCGCAGGTCCCGATGGGCACAGGACATGTCAGGTAAGATGCTGGCTAAATGGAGCATGTACAGGCAGAGGAAACTTGAAACTCCCGCGAGCCAACACCAAGTTTCTTCTATTATTCTGGACCACGAGGTGCTGGACCTGGTTCCTTTTATTGCCTTCGCCATCACGTCATGGTCTATACCAGGGGCAACATGAAATTCCTGCTTGTCGCCAATTTTTTGTATGCTGGTTCGCAGTCTGAGCTAGGAGCACGGGCATAAAAGAACTGGAGCCGACACCAGGTTTAAACTACTGTTCTGGACCACGAGGTACTGGATCTGGTCCTTTTATTGCCTTTGCCATCACATCATGGCCTATGCTGTGAGGTCATGTCACAACGGGTTATCCTCTACTTTCCCCCCTTTTTTATTAATTTAATGGGACGATCCAGTGTCCCAAACACAACAGCACCTATCGCGATGCAGTGGTGCATACACCACTCAGTACACATTGCTAACACTCACACATTTTAAGCTCATAGCAGTCGTTTCCCCTGTCCATTCGTGACTACTTAGGGCAATGGGGTCTTTTTTTCTTTGAATTCTGGGACCTGTAGTAACGTTTCACTTAGCACAAAACAATTACTTTATGTCCTATAATTGTAGGAAAAAATGGGACTGGCGAGGCTAGTCACACGTGGGCCTGGGAAATCTGGGAAAAAGTTTTCTTCTACATTAGTTTTACCTCTGAGGCGTTAATATTTCTTTTGTGTACCAGTGTAAATTACAGAAATGAACTGAAACACCACATTCTAAGATGTCCGCTACAGGGCGAATTAAAAAAACAAGGACAATTGCCTAAAATTCATGGCCCACCCCGTTGTCTAAAAACTCAGAATGGCGGCCATCTTGTAGTGATCTCTCAAACCTTGTGATCACGTTTTCAGCGGGCTGCTTGAACCGTTGCTAATATATATTGTTAACTCATCGTCTAGTTTATTTGACATACCTCTCTAAGTGCGCAAATGTCTAATTCGTAGGTGTGGGGGCTCGGTTTGTTTCAGTCACACGGTTGATATCGTCTTTCCCTGCGGTGCGCATAGGCGCGACTACTTTTTTTCTAATGACCAAGCCATACATAAAACACCCCAGTAAGAGGTCTGGAGACGACCGCTCTCCCCCAAATGGCACCGTCACCGTATTCTACACAGGTGTAGTCATAGAGTGACCATGCGTCCCGGATTTGCCGGGACAATGCCGGTTTTACCTCAGCTGTCAAAGAAAATTTTTGCAAAATGTGCCTTATGTCCCGGTTTTTAGAGGCGGCGTCTGAAAACAGCGAAAGGCACTTTTTAGGTGTTCTAAGGTTGTGTTAGTTAACAACTGTTATAAGTAAGAAATTTAAATAACAGGTATGATGCTAGTTTTAAAAATTACATTTTTTTCATAGTGCCTCTTCTGTGTTCATGAGAGCTGTTGTTCCTCGCTGCTACATTGATGAAAATGTGTAATTGACGCATACTAGTCACTTTTCTTCCTAAAAGGGACAGAGACATCGAATCTCTTCCATTCGAAGATGAGCGCTCATTTAACTTCTGTTCCCACGCAGATTCCGTCTTCTCTTTCCATTTTAGCACCCTTTGTTCCTTTGGGCGGGGCTTTCCTTTTAAACCTCCCAATGGGCGCCCAGGGCTATTATTGAGTGACAGGTTAGGGCTAGCCATGTTGTGCACAATAGTCCGCTCTGTGTGACAGGAGGCGTGCAGTGACAGCTGAAGCACTGATAGGTGTACAGACAGGTAGGTCATATGACAGTGAGGACAGGTTAGGCTGGGGAAGTGTTAGTGATCGTATCCTGGGGTATTGTCAGGGACTTAGGACTAGGAAAGGACCTCAAGCAGGGGTAGTGAGCACGTCATGGGAGCTCAGACTGGAACGGGGAGTTTAGCCAGTGACAGTGAAGTCAGCCCAGGGCAGGGAGGGTAGCCCGTGACAGCGAGCTCGACCAAAGAGCTCGAAAGTCTGGAAGTGACGAGAAACGCAGACAGGCATCTCGGGAGTGGCTGTGAGATCGGGAAGTATCGGGAGCCTATTAACGTGGATGGGTGTTCTGTCTGGAGACTTAAGCAATGTCATATATCTCAGGCTAGATTAGTGACCACGGCAGGCGGTCGTAGGGATCTGTGGAGTGAGAAAGAGCTCAGTCAAGCCTGGAAGGTGAAGTAGTGTGACACGCCTCTAACAGCAGAGACCTGGTTCAGCAGTACTTTCGGCTCTGTGACGTCTCTGCTGCGCACAGAGGGGGACCGCAGGAGGTAAGTGGGACCACCCAGGTAGGTATAATACAACGACTCAACCATATGGGCATTTATATATCGCTGCATTTGGCCTTCCGGTTACTTTAGAGTACAGAGGATGAACATAAGGTCTAGTTTGTGTGATGACGGTAGAGTGAGACAAAGAACTCTGTTGGTCTCAGTTCGTTGGTTCCATTAATAAAACAAACAATAAGTAATATATGTTATTGATCACAATATGTTTACTTGTTGATTCTCATACAGGCTGTTGTTCTTTTGATAGGTTAATGCCAGCACTTCTCAGAGGCGCTGTTGTACTTCCAATGGGTGTGCACGGACAGTTCTTATCAGGGCTCAGATGCTTATGATAGAAACACGCTTTACCATGGCTTTTGCACTTTGAATCGGGGCAGTGCGAGCACTTATCAGCCAGACTGCGTCCCTTTTAATAGGACAGTAGTAGCGCTTCATAGCATGACTTGCATCTTTAACCAGGCAATGTTGATACTCCTCAGCAAGGGTGGTGTGCTAATTAATAGCATCAGCTCTTGTAGGGCCACCTCACTTTTTACTGGCCAGTACCAACGCTCCTCACCAGGGCTACTTTATTTCTCTTTTGGTAGTTGACACTCTTCTTTGGATGACGTACATTTAATGGGCGAGTACAAGTACTTTTCAGCATGGCTTTAGTACGTTTAATGGGCCAGCACTTCCTAGCATAATTGTTGTACTCTTGACGAGGCTACACCAGTACCTTTCTCTGCATGACTGCTGCATTTTTTCACGAAAATATACAAAAAGTGATTGATGGAATGCTTGAATTGATCTCAGCCACTGCTAATTTATTTTGACCACCACCACGCTAGGTGCTCCCTGGATCAGAAGGCAAGCTACTTAGGGTTTCACCTTTATTGGAGCAGGGTCAAGACTGTTTTGCATATAGCTGGGTCCCAAACTGAGGTGCCATAGTGTGCAGAATAACGATGGACTGGGGTAGGATGGGTAATTGCCAGTGGCTGAGATTAATTGAAGCATTCCACCCATCACTTTCAGGGATGTGGAATTCCTATGCCCGGGACATCTTGTTTGGGGTCAAGGGCAACAAGTTTTTATGTTTACTTTGTCCTTGGGACAAGTAGGCCCAACCCTCTGCAGCACAAACCCTTTGGCTGCCTGTTTACAGAGAGTGGAACTCTCTGCAGTTGAGGTAATGTGTTTCCAATAGATAATGCTGTTCGAATTTGTATTTATGGTTCATTATTTGAAAGCCTTGATTATTAGGGTGAGTGCTGTAAATAAATGTTTTAAGGTCACACTTCACTACTGATCTTGGTTCCAGTACAAAAAAAAACAGCTGTGTATACACATGTTTGAAAACTTTAGGCTATGAGGCTAAGTATAATGCTCCCAGAATGCTCTCTGATTAGATGCAAATGAAGTGTCATTTAGTAAAATGTGTTGATGCATGCTAGTATTTCCCAAAAATATTTCTAATGGAAAATCAGTGTAACAATTTTCAACACGAATATGGGAAGCATGAAAATAAACAAACACTGACAAAGCCAACTGTTCTGACATATTTTTATAAGTCTTTTAGTTTCATCAATGCGTGTCTTGTTTTGACATGGCTTTTGTAACACTTTATTGTTGTGGGAGCTACCAGGCCCTCAACATTGTAACAAACACTGCCAAAAAAAAAAAAACATTTTTTGAACTCTAAAAGCACATGTTGCCACCAGTGGCATAACAAAGGCCCCACAGCCGCCCTCCAGGGGGCCCCTTTAGCACAGCACCTGCCCTGAGTGAGTCTGGAGAGGGGGCTCCTCCATGTTCTTTGCAAAGGGGCAACCTCCAGTTTCGTTACGTCACTGATTGCTACTGTAGTTCCTGACACTGAACAAAACTACTTTGTGTGCCAATATGCTCCTTGTGGAAGAGCAGAATGCAATCACTCACAGTAAAGCCAGCCAAAAGAGAGAGAAATATAAATTTTTATTAAACAAAATGTCTTTGTTAACACCAGACCTAATTAGGGACCAAGACCCACATGTAGGTAGCTTTTTGCATGTCACAAACAGCGACTTTCGCTGTTTGCGACGTGCAAAAAGCACATTGCGATGCACAAACCCAGTTTTGCGATTCAGTAACCTGGTTACCGAATCGCAAAACGGGTTTGCGAGTCGCAATTAGGAAGGGGTGTTCCCTTCCTAATTGCGACTCGCAGTGCAATGTAGGATTGTTTTGTGACCGCGAACGCGGGCGCAAACCAATCGCAGTTTGCACCCATTTCAAATGGGTGCTAACACTTTCGCAAAAGGGAAGGGGTCCCCATGGGACCCCTTCCCCATTGTGAATGTCACTGTAAACATTTTTTCAGAGCAGGCAGTGGTCCTGCGGACCACTACCTGCTCTGAAAAAATGAAACAAAAACGTTTCATTTTTCGTTTTTGTAATGCATCTCGTTTTCCTTTAAGGAAGCAGTCACAGACATGGTGGTCTGCTGTCTCCAGCAGGCCACCATCCCTGTGAGGGCCGCTATTCGCAAGGGGGTCGCAAATTGCGACCCACCTCATGATTATTCACTAGGTGGGCATTTGCGAAGCCCTTGCGAATCACAGATGGTGTCAGGGACACCATCCTACATTCGGATTTGCGACTCACAATTTGCGGGTCGCAAATCTGAACCTACCTACATGTGGCCCCAAATTCTTAAAGAAAGTCACAAAAGTGCACCCATGGTATATGTCGTACCCCTATAAAATATTTGTGAACTGTATTTTAGCATGGGTGAATACGCATGTGTAGATTTGCTCATGTGAAAATCTATTGAGCATCTGCAAGTTCATTTTCCCTCCGGCCACTTTCTTCCCAACCCTGGAAGAAGTTCTAATTCTGCCATTGTCCGGAGTAAATGTCCAACCTTTCTTATTGTGGGAAAATATTAGAGAGAAGCTGGTGAAAATCTTTAAAACGTGCAGGTTAGTAGGTTTGCAGACTCAAAGGCATTCCAGCCCTGGAACTATTGCTTACTGCTTCCTCCAGCCCCAGTATGCAGATCTGCAGAAAGGTGGCAAAATAAGGAAATTGCTACAGTAGGGATTGAAACTGCAAGTATTCAAGCCCTATTATGGTAGTAGCCCTGTCATAATCAGAGAGGCTATTATCAGAGCTCTTACATAATGAGATTGCTGCCATAATTTGTCGCCACACTACATGGCACCAAAGGGACAAGTAGATCTTTTTACAGGACAAGTAGATTTGAGAAGCAACCTGTCCCCTGGACAAGTAGATATTTTAATAAATTCCACACCCCTGACTTTTTTACGATGTGGTATTGGAATTTTGCAGTGTTATTGTATCTAACAAGACCTTACCTGGACCTCTCTGCTAGGTTGTTAGACATGACCAGTGCTTGAAATGGAAAAACGTAAGTGCAGGTACTCTGTACCAGAGTACCTGCTTATTTATGAGAAGTGCCTGTAGTCTCCAATAAAAACTATTGTTTTTTTTCTTGAGAAGTGCAGGTACTCTTCCACTAACAATAAATAAGTGCCGGTACTTCGTACTGGCCCATTTAAAGAACTGCACATGACCCCGGAGGGAGGTTTTTCTCTTTTTTTGTTTTTTTTTGTTGCACACTAATTAAAAAAATATATGTTCTAAGGCTAGGAACTGCCAGCATATGGAGTGTTTTAGGGACAGATGGAACTCAGCCTCTGCTCTTATTCTGTAAGTGGTCTTAATTCTTCAGGTCTCACTAAGATGGGTGCATAGTTTCTGGAGGAGAAAGGCCTGGGAAAACTGTATAGCATTGGATGAGAGATATAAGGCGAAGGGCACAGGACAGGAGAGACCAGAGAATGGCATGAGGGAGAATGCATGGCATTTTCTTCAATAAAGAATTTGCTGACCTAACATCAACGGATGGCAGAAGGGTTTACAGCAACATTTTTATTGTGAAAAGAGCATTTCATGCATAAGGTATTCTACAAGGAATGGCATTGTGTTGCGTGCCCGGATGGTGTGGTTGAGACCAGGTTACAAAAAGCAAGGATCTCGGAGTCATGGAATTGATAGCACGCAATTGGGACAACATAAAATACAATTTGACATTATACATAAATACCTTGCTTCACACCTATTTACAATGCAAAACCCTTCCTCTGAATCTTTTGAGCCTGAACAGGTGGCTAGCCAGGGGGGACCCCACCTTTGAAAGCGTGATAACAGAGAACCACAGGGAAGGAGATTCTCATGGGCTGTTCGTAGATCATTAAATTGTCGACTTTATTTGATCAGTAGCCCCTGAAATGTCTTTAGGGCTGGAGTATGTAGGAGGCTGGACTGGCTTGTAGTGAGTACCAAGGGGTACTTGCACCTTGCACCAGGCCCAGTTATCCCTTATTAGTGTATAGGGTGTCTAGCAGCTTAGGCTGATAGATAATGGTAGCTTAGCAGAGCAGCTTAGGCTGAACTAGGAGATGTGTGAAGCTACTACAGTACCACCTAGTGTCATGCACAATATCATAAGAAAACACAATACACAGTTATACTAAAAATAAAGGTACTTTATTTTTATGACAATATGCCAAAGTATCTGAGAGTGTACCCTCAGTGAGAGGATAGGAAATATACACAAGATATATATACACAATAGCAAAAATATGCAGTATAGTCTTAGAAAACAGTGCAAACAATGTATAGTTACAATAGGATGCAATGGGGAAACATAGGGATAGGGGCAACACAAACCATATACTCCAAAAGTGGAATGCGAACCACGAATGGACCCCAAACCTATGTGACCTTGTAGAGGGTCGCTGGGACTATTAGAAAATAGTGAGAGTTAGAAAAAGAACCCTCCCCAAGACCCTGAAAAGTGAGTGCAAAGTGCACTAAAGTTCCCCTAAGGACAAAGAAGTCGTGTTAGAGGAATAATGCAGGAAAGACACAAACCAGCAATGCAACACTGTGGATTTCCAATCTAGGGTACCTGTGGAACAAGGGGACCAAGTCCAAAAGTCACAAGCAAGTCGGAGATGGGCAGATGCCCAGGAAATGCCAGCTGCGGGTGCAAAGAAGCTTCTACTGGACAGAAGAAGCTGAGGTTTCTGCAGGAACGAAAAGGGCTAGAGACTTCCCCTTTGGTGGACGGATCCCTCTCGCCGTGGAGAGTCGTGCAGAAGTGTTTTCCCGCCGAAAGAACGCCAACAAGCCTTGCTAGCTGCAAATCGTGCGGTTAGCGTTTTTGGACGCTGCTGAGGCCCAGGAGGGACCAGGAGGTCGCAAATTGGACCAGCAGAGAGAGGGGACGTCAAGACAAGGAGCCCTCTCTGAAGCCGGTAGCACCCGGAGAAGTGCCAGAAACAGGCACTACGAGGATGCGTGAAACGGTGCTCGCCGAAGTCGCACAAAGGAGTCCCACGTCGCCGGAGACCAACTTAGAAAGTCGTGCAATGCAGGTTAGAGTGCCGTGGACCCAGGCTTGGCTGTGCACAAAGGATTTCCGCCGGAAGTGCACAGGGGCCGGAGTGGCTGCAAAAGTCGCGGTTCCCAGCAATGCAGCCCAGCGAGGTGAGGCAAGGACTTACCTCCACCAAACTTGGACTGAAGAGTCACTGGACTGTGGGGGTCACTTGGACAGAGTCGCTGGATTCGAGGGACCTCGCTCGTCGTGCTGAGAGGAGACCCAAGGGACCGGTAATGCAGCTTTTTGGTGCCTGCGGTTCGCAGGGGGAAGATTCCGTCGACCCACGGGAGATTTCTTCTGAGCTTCTGGTGTAGAGAGGAGGCAGACTACCCCCACAGCATGCACAAGCAGGAAAACAGTCGAGAAGGCGGCAGGATCAGCGTTACAGAGTTGCAGTAGTCGTCTTTGCTACTATGTTGCAGGTTTGCAGGCTTCCAGCGCGGTCAGCAGTCGATTCCTTGGCAGAAGGTGAAGAGAGAGATGCAGAGGAACTCGGATGAGCTCTTGCATTCGTTATCTAAAGTTTCCCCAGAGACAGAGACCCTAAATAGCCAGAAAAGAGGGTTTGGCTACTTAGGAGAGAGGATAGGCTACTAACACCTGAAGGAGCCTATCAGAAGGAGTCTCTGACGTCACCTGGTGGCACTGGCCACTCAGAGCAGTCCAGTGTGCCAGCAGCACCTCTGTTTCCAAGATGGCAGAGGTCTGGAGCACACTGGAGGAGCTCTGGACACCTCCCAGGGGAGGTGCAGGTCAGGGGAGTGGTCACTCCCCTTTCCTTTGTCCAGTTTCGCGCCAGAGCAGGGCTAAGGGGTCCCCTGAACCGGTGTAGACTGGCTTATGCAGAATTGGGCACATCTGTGCCCAACAAAGCATTTCCAGAGGCTGGGGGAGGCTACTCCTCCCCTGCCTTCACACCATTTTCCAAAGGGAGAGGGTGTCACACCCTCTCTCAGAGGAAGTTCTTTGTTCTGCCATCCTGGGCCAGGCCTGGCTGGACCCCAGGAGGGCAGATGCCTGTCTGAGGGGTTGGCAGCAGCAGCAGCTGCAGTGAAACCCCAGGAAGGGCAGTTTGGCAGTACCAGGGTCTGTGCTACAGACCACTGGGATCATGGGATTGTGCCAACTATGCCAGGATGGCATAGAGGGGGCAATTCCATGATCATAGACATGTTACATGGCCATATTCGGAGTTACCATTGTGAAGCTACATATAGGTAGTGACCTATATGTAGTGCACGCGTGTAATGGTGTCCCCGCACTCACAAAGTTCAGGGAATTGGCTCTGAACAATGTGGGGGCACCTTGGCTAGTGCCAGGGTGCCCTCACACTAAATAACTTTGCACCTAACCTTTACCAGGTAAAGGTTAGACATATAGGTGACTTATAAGTTACTTAAGTGCAGTGTAAAATGGCTGTGAAATAACGTGGACGTTATTTCACTCAGGCTGCAGTGGCAGGCCTGTGTAAGAATTGTCAGAGCTCCCTATGGGTGGCAAAAGAAATGCTGCAGCCCATAGGGATCTCCTGGAACCCCAATACCCTGGGTACCTCAGTACCATATACTAGGGAATTATAAGGGTGTTCCAGTAAGCCAATGTAAATTGGTAAAAATGGTCACTAGCCTGTTAGTGACAATTTGGAAAGAAATGAGAGAGCATAACCACTGAGGTTCTGATTAGCAGAGCCTCAGTGAGACAGTTAGTCACTACACAGGTAACACATTCAGGCACACTTATGAGCACTGGGGCCCTGGGTTACCAGGGTCCCAGTGACACATACAACTAAAACAACATATATACAGTGAAAAATGGGGGTAACATGCCAGGCAAGATGGTACTTTCCTACAGAGTAACATGGTGATT